>NC_136714.1:17915145-18562645 GCF_936440315.1 Barbus barbus
AAATTATTGCACTAAACTCCAAATTACATGCTCGCTGGTGTTTTTAGCTCATCAGCGTTTTTTCCGTAATGTAGAGAGCATGTGTGCACATGGTTGTCAGGTTAGGAAGATTAAATAAACCACTGGGCAGAAAATGTATTGATTTAAGGGAAAAGTACTGATTGGGGAATTTAACCTCTTGACATCTGGCAACCGCTACCATGAACATTTGTGGAAGCTTGTTACCAATGGATGATGACACAAATGGCAGGATAAATAACTGGGTGATTAGTGCAGATGATTATACTTAATAAATTGAGAGAAGCAGGAATCGTGGACATGATTAAATTACAATATATTATGCAGCACTACATATGTAACATAATATATTTTTTAAATAATTTGTATATTATTTTGTAGTATTTCAAATCATTTGTATTTTTAGATTTTATATAATTGCATCAAGCAGTTTGACAACTAATTGTAAGATACTTAAAAAAATATGTCTTCTTTTGTCCATACAATGAAAGTCAGTGGGGTCCAGTGTTATTTTGGATTCCATTGACCTTCATAGTATGGGCAAGAGCAGCTGAAACATTGTTCAAAATATCTTTTGTGATTAACAGAAGGTGGTCATTCAGGCTTGAAGTGACATGAAGGTGAGTAAATTATAACACAATTTTTTAGGTCAACTATCTCTTTAAATTTTGCATTATTTATGTAATACACAGAGCCCCTCACATCATATGCGGACAAAAAATGTGTTTATTGTGGCCATGAAAAAATTATTTGTTGCTTCATTTTATTAATTGGTTCTACATATAATACTATAATATATATAGTTTCCGGCATGTCATGTAATTCACTTTAACCAGGCACTCTGCTATACTTACCATATTCAAACAAAGTCATTGTCATTCTTTTCAGTGCAAACATACCCTCTTACATGTGTCTAAATGTGAATGTTAAAGAATCATAATTAAAAACCCATAATTACTGACTACTGTTGTGAGTATTTGTGGTGGTTATTGCCCTGAGACTCTCAGAGTCATCAATAAACTCTGTTTGCTATAGTCAAACTCATTTTTTACAGTCTTTGTCTGTCATTTGTCTGACTAAACACTGCAGTGCTCCACTTGTGGGCATTAGAGCTGGAGAAGTAGTCAACTACAGCACTGCATACAGTATTCATACACGCTTCCAATTGAACAGCCATGCAATTCACTGCAATCCAACCCCTCCTTAGCGAACAAGTTCCTCTGCATCCTTTTTTATATATTTGACATGCTTCAAGCTAAATAAAATGCGTCATGCTTTTGTATACAAACAATTTGCAGTATTGTTTAGTTGCTGCTTGGGTGACTCGGGTTTGTGAACTTTGAGCCATGGCAAACACTTTTACAACCCAGAAGCCCTAAAGCCTGAAGCTCAGTAGAGAGACAACAATTTAGAACAGCGCATTTGATAATTATCTAGTGTTTTGTTACATTACACTGGTACATGTTGGATATTGGAAAAGCAGCACTATTATGAAACCAGCTGTGCTGCTATCACGCTACTGAAAAGTGTAGTTAAGTTTGTGTCATCGCTACGTGTACTAGTTACTACCAGCGTTGGATTAATTTAGTATGGATTGAATTTGGATTGAACTTGGCTGTCATGCTGATCATGATTAAAGCATTTTCAATTGAACACTCTAAAACCCATGTGGTTTCTTCATCGAGATCAAAAAATGTTCAATGCAATTAAATTGCCATGCATAAATTAGAGTTGTGGTTTTATTGGCACTAAATATCCACAGTGCATTCTGAATGCATTCAAAGACCTGTCATCAGCTAAAACAGCAAGTGTTATTTTAGAGATACATTCTCTCTGCCACATACTCATGCCCTGGAAAAACTGGAGTCTGGCCAACACAATGGCGAGCTTTCATTATACAAGTGTTTTTATTTATTTATATATTTTGAATGGAACACCATGTCTGATTAATTAGCAGCCATATTTTTGTGTAATAGCTTTTAACTTTAGAACCTTATGAAATCTAAATTGGAGTTCTGTAGCTATTAGTCCATATGTGTTAGCTTTGAGGCCATCTATAGGTTAATGTATGCATTAACATGTAGATTTTTTTTGTCTTTCTGATCTTTCTTCCTTTTTTGAACATGTATTGCAGAATACGTTCAAAAAAGTATATCACATTATCGAAACACAATTTTCTTGGTGACATAGCTCAGCAGGCACAGCACGTCAGTATAACACCAGGTTGACACTGGACATGACGTCAGACAGATGTTGCATTTTGGTTGATAATGAAAATCAGGTTGACGTCAGTATTTGATGCCAATTTGACGTTGACTTGACATTGTATTTTGGTTACACAACCTAAAAACAACAAATATCAACGTCAGTTGATGTCTGTGTTCGACATCAAATTAACATCGACATTAGACATTCAATTGACATTGAATTTTGGTCACCCAAAGTCGGAACCTAAATTTAACCAAATATCAACATCTTATGATGTTGTGTGTCTGCCAGAGTATGGTAGTGGGAGTGGAGCACGGAGTGTAGCGGTGTGATTTTGACTGGAGCGAGGAGCGGATTTTTTAAAAGTTGGAGCGTCGTGGTTTTCACTCGCTCCAAGAGCACTCCATCATGAGTAAAATTCATGCCAATGACCCGTAATATAACTGTATATTTAGCAAGAATTCACATGTCAACATATTTAGCTAGCTTGATAGAGAAGGATCACTCAAATCAGAAAGAATGTGAAGGTTATGATGACGGCAATGGACATGAGTGGGAAGTTATAGTTCTCAAGGAATTTGTTTGTTCCTTCTAGATACTGAATATTTTCAGCTGAAAACATGAAGTACTACAACACTCTCAATAATGCATTCAAACAAATGTAATCTTACAGTGCTACTTCATCTGTATCCGATTTCGAATGAGCAGAAATCTGTAAGAAATGCATCGATCCGTAGGTAAAATAACTGAACTAACAGAAACGATCGTCAAAAATGCTTGTGTTTGCAGCGCACACTTCTTATCAGAAAAGGTTAAATAAAGTATTGTCTTTTGTTGTTATGGGCGCGTCTAAAGATTTCTGATACATCTCACTATATTGTGTATGAAATAATGTCTGTGTGCATGTGTTTAAAACAATAAACTGACGATTTATATGCTTAATCATATGTAATTGTATACATTGTTGTGATTAATTGTGGCTGGAATAATAATGTAGCTGTAAAAATAGTTGCCTGCTGAAATTGAAATATACTTCTTCATGACTAGATAGACACGGTGAGTTTGTCTTTACTATACAGATTAGATGTGAGTCACTCAAACAAAGGGAATCCTGTCAGATCGTCCATCCTTTGAGTAAAAGTGTGTGCGGGTCGGCAAATCTGATTTTGTCCGTTAAAGTTAACCTTTTCAAATAACAATCGCGGTCCTGGACAGTGCATCTATACCTTACATATGCAGGTAAAATAGGAATGTCTCCAGTTATTATTAAAAACAAGCTAAACTGACTTTATAGCTAGCGTTAGTGAAGCGGTCAGTGAAATCTTTCTGCATCCAAATAAAGCTCCGCCCACAGAAAAATGTCACAGTGTTTACTAACAAAAAAAGGGTCTATATGGAAATGACATACCGTGAGCCTCAAACAGCATTGTTTTCTCCTTATGTAAATCTCATGAATGCAAAAGACCACTGAAAAATAGGCGAATCAGAACATAACACCGTCTGTGACGTTACAGTCGGGATCAATATGTACGCCCCCAACATTTGCATATACCCGCCCATGTTCTATGCCAGCCGCCAGCCGAACCTGCACAGCCGAATCATTAGAAGTTCTGCAGGTATTGTGAAGAAACAAGGGAGGACAACAGCGAAAATGTCAGATCATGGAAATAAGTGTTATGCTCCAGGCTGTGCAGGGGATGTGATGTGAAGGGATGGGTTGGTGTCTGTATTCAGAAAGGGACGGAAACGCATTCTAATAAAATAACGCAAGGTTAGCAACATGGTTAGTTTCTTGCTAGCAGTAGCCTGTTACATTACAGAACATAAGATTTCACTTACCACATAAACAGAGTAAGGAGAGATGACTGAGGATGATGGCGATTGATTTACAGATCCTGATCACCAGTGACAAGCATCTGATCTTGTAAAATGTGTGGTAAGTACTGCCACTCCATATAATAAACATAGTATGTGCGATCAGAGTATGAAAGCAATCGTGCATTCCAAAGCAGTTTCAATGCCCCGCATATTAATAGCGGCTCCCTGATGCCCGCATTTAGTCATAATTACCCAACGAAATAACTGCGCAAGAAAGTATTGAAATATATATTTTCCCTGTGATTCCTTCCTGCTGTGTGAGCTACTGAAATGAGCCACACTGTGAAACAGCCAATCAGAGCAGAGCTCAACATTATTATTCATGACCCTTCCAAATAAGATAATAACAGACAATTTTATTCTAGGGACAAATCCCAGGGTTGTAAATGGACATGTAAAACCATTTCTGGAGGTTTTTTGCCCTTACCTAAGCCACATACCTTCTATGTAGATATCAGAGAACAATTTAAAATATTGTATCAATGCATTCTATGGCACCTTTAAGGAAACTGACTGTTGCACTCTATAAGAATTCTTTAGAGTCCAAAGTTGACAGAAATCTGCGGGGGACTGAATCCTGCATTACAGCTGTCTTTGAGATGAATGGGAATACTAAAAGAGCGCTCTCCAGGTATTTTAGATCTCCTTGCTACCTGCTATGCTGACTAGCAATAGCAAGTTGCAAATCACAGTTTTACTCAGCTGTAAACTAAAGACCATTGAATGATTACAGAAAGAACAGAATCTTCAATACATTCCGCCCTCTGTTTCTATAAGAAATATGTCAGGAAATAAAATTGCAGGCGTCAAACCGTTTCAGGGGTCTGCCGAGCTGTTCCCAGTTGGCACAAATATTAATATTTTCTCTAGTAAAGATGCTGCTTTAAAACTAAGGATAAATTGTATGTTGTTGGGAGCTATATTTATAGATGAGTTATGTTTAGCACATCCACACTCTGTTTATCCATTCTATTTAAGTCAAATAATCATATCTATCAGCTCTCCTCTGTGTTCATCATGTTTGCTCTTGACTCCAGCCTGCCTAGACTCACTGCCAATAGCCAAACAAAATAAAGCCCTGAAACACCATCAGCTGCCATTGGCCAAATTGGTCATAGTCAATGGATTGTTTCCCTGACAACAATTAGCCTAAACAACAAACAAACAAAAACACGGTAGGGTGAACAATAACCAAATATGCTCATTTAAAAGAAGCTCATATATTTTCATGCTGGTTTGTGGTTGTCATTTTTTCATTGTTGAAGGCTTTGGATTCTAATAATCCGAGCCATCACTCATATTTTCATTTGACTTCCTCCCACCAGCCTCTGTTCTCGCTTATTTTTCATTTGCAGAGGAGATGTGATCCCCGGAGGTATGACTCTAAATGAGAACGTACCTGCATATCATTACATCATCCTCCAAGTCGTCCTGTATGACAGGGTGCCTGCTTCCCTTTTAAGCATGCTCTCCCATAATTCATCGATGCTGGGCTCAGCATCAGACTGAATCCGTTAGTCAAGGGCTACAGAATCGAGCTGAGACTGCAAACGCTGGTGATTGGGAGAGAGTCGGAATGGCTAAAAATCTCACCAGACAAACCAATCCTCAAAGCCTGGTACCTTGAAATAAAAAAGTCCAGCTCTCCCAGAGTGCAATAGCAGGAGCTGTGGTTGGCATAACAAGTATTCTGAGGTGCTCAAATCAGCAGATTTTTCTCCTTCTTCCCTCGTGCATTGGCAAATCTAGTGAGCCATCAGACTTCCAGAGTCAATTTACTTTTTTCCAGCCCTCACGACAGTACACTCAAGCTCAATGAGCAATAGATAGCAATAATGTAATCATAAAAAACCCACTCTGGACTCAAATGTGTCTGTGCTTATGTTTTTGACCCCTCGGGGGCACAAGTTTCCTGTAAGCCTTAGTGCACAATTTCTTATGTTTTGATGAAGTGACGTTGGGCAGATTGGGGAAGATATTTCTACCGCCAGGCATGACGAATGCAGATCAAGAGTTTCCTGCCATTAGTGGGTCTCTGAAAATTTCTTCATTATCATTATGGAAAATGGTAACGTTTCATGCATCATTTTTGAATGGGGAAAAGAGGGAAGATGGATTTGTAGAATCTCCCAGAAAGCAATAAGGCTGTTCAGTTTTTAGATTGAAAACTTGGGATTCTGAATACATTTTTAGAGTCACAGATTTTGATTATTCAGGAAGGATGCATAAAATTGAACAAAAGTGACAGTGAAGACTTACATTGTTACAAAAGAGGTCCTCTCATCTGTGAATTCTTAAACCAAGTGTGCTTGACAAGTAAGAAGACCTCATGTGGCAACTTGTTAAAAACATGTACAAAATAGTTACAAAACTAATAGTTGAGGTATGATTCTGTAATTTATTTTGTAGAACGTGAAAGTCTCTTCAAGTAATGTTAGACCTTATTTTACTCATAAATTGAAATCCGCTATTCTAAAAACCTAATTGAAATTCCCAATGGGACCCACGGTGAATCAGCCCTGTGGTTTGGCCTACAAACCGACATCATGACTAAACAGGTATTATTTTTGGAGCTCAATCGAGGCCGATCGCAGCCTGATCGCAACTAGCAATCATGCTGATGTCAACAGAGCAACTGAGGTTAATTTATTCTGTATCTACAAGCCATGTCAAGTAGCTCTAAAGTGGTCAGTGCAATTTTGCCTAGTTCTAAAATCAACAAAATTAATTTTTTAGCCTTAATGGTGGCTAGGAAAGAGTCTCTATTTAAACATGTGACAGAAGCTATGTTTTTTTCAATATGTATGTCAGTGGCATCCTCTCCATAGGCTCAGAATCTTTAATTTTCGCGTCTGCTTGCTTCACATCTCCAAACATTTGAAATCAGTTTAATTTTCTCCCTTTGCTCAACAGACTCGTCTCAGACGAGGCTTACATGCTGAGATTCCTGCTCCACAATACTGATGCAATCAGTTCATGCGCTCGATGCCCAGATATCTGGGGCCTTTTCTGTCTTCCTCCCTGTCTCTGTCTTGTTCTAACTCAGCATGTAATTATGTTCAGTGCGGAGTTACTTCTGAAATGTAATCTGGTACGGACTACAAATTGCATGGATAAAATTGTGATAATAATCTAAAGCTAAAGATATAGATTAAAGCTATAATCCACGAGTGGCAGTGTATTACAGTGGTTTTACAATGGGTAAGGGTTGTTTATATAATAAGAATCTAATGTTCTGGATTATTCATTTATAAATGATAATGATTACAGCTGTGTATTGGCAAGAATCTGGCAATACGAAATGCAATTTACTGTCATTTTCAGCTGATTTTAGTGTTTTTGGTTTAATTTTGTATTAATTTTGATAAAATATTATATAATTTTATATGACTATTTTCCTGTTTTTTTGTACATTTGTAAGTTGCTTCTGCATAAATGAGGAATAAGACCATTCTGTGTTTCCAAACCTTATCGACTCTAGGGGGTCTTTATCTGTTAAAAACTTGAAAGTTCATTACATTAAGTAATTTTTTCTTCTTTTCAGTGCCGGACTGTAATGTGTCTGGCGCATACATGTCTGCGCAGTCTGAACAACAAATTTTCCCTCATTTTTCAAGTGAACTAAGATATGTTTTGTCTTATTGATTGTCTTTCTATTAAGTGGCTACCATTGAAAGATGTGTCCTACTTGCCTTCAAGTGCTGGTGTTAACCTCAGACACTGAACGCTACCTACTCATTTAATGTATGCAGTGTGGGCACTCTGAACTATTACCATTATTAATGTTATCTATCAGCTCAGCAGTTGGCCACTATCCCGTGCAACTCCTACTTCACTTCCAGCAAGATTATACACGTTTTATAATGGCAGCTGAGAAAATGGCCCAAGGGCAATCCAATTATGATGCCCCAAAACCTTACTATGCTAACTTTCCCTGAAGGCCAGAATCTGAAGTTGCGACAGTTTTCCATGGTAGAGCATATCTTAAATTAGATAACAGCTCCCAAATCGCCACTTACCGTGTGCTTATGTGGCACTGTCAGCATGTATTTCAGTTACCCAGAGTCTCGTCTAAGCCATCAAACTCTCACTAAACTGATACGGACAAATCAAGGAAGTGGTGTAGAGTTACTTTAAAAATAGCCGTCAAGCAACCCCAAAAAACTAGTTTTTTGTTTCATTTTGTATATGAAAGTGTTCAGTCTTTAATTCTTATATTTTCTGCTAACCAGAGTCTGCTTATGAAGAATAATGTAACCATAAAAGAAACCCCTAGGCCTTTTAGAAAATTAGATACCAACTCAAATGAAGAATGATCTCTTCCCACACATTAATCATTAAAAAGAGAGGAAGTTATAAACCTTTTTCATGCTAGAATATTATTTTCTGGTCTGTATCCTAATGAATTACTAAATGAAACACCATGTTTTTTTTTAATTATCAGTGTAAAATTAGCTGTCATGCAATCATTCAGAATGATCTTTGAGTAGGAATTGTAAGTCTGTCTGTTCACCAAAGAATGATGACAGAAGCTTGAAAGTCACTTTTTTAACACTTTTTTTAAAATGCAGTCTTGTACTTTGTTGTGAATCTGACTGCTTAACCAATCGATATAGGGGCCGTTAGATAGATGTTTTTCATTGAGACAGCAGTCTTGACTTGCCTCTGATTTTAAATAAAATATTCCGAACTGTATCAAAATTGTACACACATAATATTATTTTAACCCCAGCTAATTATCTTGGCTCACCAGCTAATTAAGCCTTGAATACAGTTTAGGATGAACATATGCTAATTTTAGAGAAACAGAGGAGAGCTTCAGCTGATCTAGCAGAGATGAAACACTGTAACATGTTCCCCTTTTATCACTCAGTCATGAATGGATTTACAAGTTATTTTAGTTTTTTCTGCTTAGAGCACTGAGATTTTAATTTCTCCACACAAATTCTGTACTTGCATAATGTGTGTGTGAGTGTGTGGTTGGCTCTTCTATACTGAGGTGGGTTTGAGCAACATTGCTGTGAAGTGATTAGATAAGTCACTACAAGCTTGCTATCTCACTTGTAATTGGCTCTGAGGACAAGGGTGGCATGTATGTTCAGGCACTTACTGCTTATCAAACGCTTGTGTGTCTCTTTCTTGTTAGCCCTCTTCCCTCTGCTCTATACAGCAACTGTTTCTGCCCTGCGGAGCTTGCTTTCTTTCCATGATATATATAAATATATGCATCTGTATATATGTCATCAGTAATGTCAACCAAAATAAATATAATTTTTATATTCATATTAATTATGTATATAATAAATATAAATGTATATGTATAATTAATTACATTTTTATTACTTATATTTATACAGAATTATTATATTGTAATATATTGCATATTTGATTTAATATGAGTTGATGTGCTGTAAATGCTTGAATTTCATGCTAGAATATCATACTATATTTATGTGTTTCCTAATGATCAAGATTTGTTTTGATCTGTTGACAAATATTTAAGTATCATGTAAATTAATCAAATTTATCTATATATAATATAATATAATTTATCTATAATCAGCCATAACTTGCTAATCGTAGTTGGCCTAATTTTTTTTTACATTGTTGTGTCTCCATTCTTTCTTTTTTAAATTATGTCTTTCTTGATTTCATTAAGTTTGAATAAAGGTTCACTAGAAGTTTCAATGTACTTTTCAGTACACATGGTCCACATAATATTTTGGCTAAAGTATTTTTTTTTTGAGAGAGAAACAAAGAATTGCTGGTTTACTCCCATGTTCCTGTGAACATGCCCATCTGATTCCTCTAAATGATTAGATATGTTATATTCTTCTTGTTTCCAAAAGACACAGTGTCTATGATTCAATGAATTTGATACATTTTATTTATTTTTTTTAAAGAAATTGAAATCAGTTTGGTGTAGCACTGCATTCAGTGTGTCCTTTGTGCTTTATTTCTCCGATTTTTTTTTTCTTTTGAGTCTTTAATCTTTATCTTTCTCACTTTTTTCTCTCTCTCTCTCCTTTTTTATTGCTGCCAAAAAGAATAATGTTTTAGTCCCACAGGAAAATAGTCTTTGAGTAAACTTTTTCTCCCACCTTTCTTCACTGACACTTTGCATTACTCTTCTCAATATCTGGCTCCCCTGAAACAAAACAAACTGATTCCACTATATTCACTCAATATTCATGAGATGATTTGATTTATTATGGGTGATTTACATTAAAAGAATAATAAAACAAAATTAACTCGCTGTGTACAAATGCAGTAGAACATATCCCCAGACTCAATCTATATTGCACAGGCAAAACCCTTAAGCAAACCATAAAATACTTCATGTAGCACAATGGTATATAAGCATCCTCTTGCTGTGCTGTAGTGTCTGCATTAAGCACCAATAGCATTTGTCTGCCACCAGCTGTCACAAATCTCCAGCATCTCTTTCTCTCAGACCAGCGCTGTGACAGAAAATCAATGGAGCCTCTTGGGTCCTTCCATCACCCCAAATATCTGCAGTGAACTGCTGGTTGAAGGCATTCAATAAAAGAGTCCAGTTGCCTCGAGATGGCATTGCAGAATGGGGCAGGAGACAAATGACTCTTACTTTAGAGCATGTAAGAGCATGCAAGTAGCTAGGTTGGGCTTAGAGGTCTGATAGATGGATGAGTGATGTCTTTTTTTGTCTTCTCTGTTATTTGTCAGTCATCGACAGTCGGATGCTGATGGAAGGACTGCAGAGATTTGGTGCTATCCCGACTTATCTTCCGGTCCGATACCAGGTGCTGAATGCAGAGTCGGCCTTCTTCCTGAAGGAGGCCAACCAGGACATCATGAGGAACTCCAGCCTGCAGGTTCGTACAGAACTTTTCTTTATCCAACAAGCCAGAAAGACGCCGTCAGTCAATGCCAGTTACGGACCACTGTATGTAGAACAACCTGTGCCTGCAGAGCTTCTGGGCCCAGGACTCTTCAACAACCCCTCATCCACGGCACCATCATCCACTTCCTCTCCTCTCTTTAGTTTTAACTGGAAAGTGCAGACTTTTATTATCAGTGAGCGAATCCATCCAAGTTGGCCGAAGGTTCAGGTTCTCTTCTACGTTGTGGGCCGGGACTGGGATGACTACAGTGCCGTGGACAAGTTGCCGTGTGTCAGGATGTTTGCCTTCCACGAAACCCAAGAGGTACGAGGCACCTGTCATCTAAAAGGGGAACTCGGACTGTGCGTGGCTGAACTGGAGCCTCTGCCTAGCTGGTTCAGTCCTCCTAGTGTCATACCAGGTCGACTGAGATCTCCCGAGCTGGTTGAAGGCACTCCTGTGGAGCTGTATTACATGCTACAATCCACCGACACTGGGGAATGCAGCTCGGAGGACTCCCACAAGACCAATTCCATCCGCTCTGGGCAGCTGGGCCCTGCCGGGTACTTCTCAGGGCCCACACCCATGCGCAGGATCGGCAGTGTGCGCCTTTTCCAGCCGCTATCTGAACTGCGTTTGGACAGTAACTTTGTGGTGATGGTTCCCTCCAGACCCATCAGGCAGAGGGAGACGGTGTCAGCCTTCCTAGCGGTCTCCACCCTTTCATCAGTAGAGATCTTCACTTTAAGGTGAGTGACCAACTCTTGTAATACTTTTTTTAGTGATACATTATTTTATTCATTATTTTTATGGAAAAGAGACATTTTGATAATTACTCAAACGTAAATGTGAAAAAAGAGTTTGTTAACCCTTTTTTGTTGGCATGTTTGTGATGACCCCCAACTGTTCACCCCCCAAAAATATTTGCAGCACTGCTAATACTTTACCTGCAAATGACATGAAAATTAAATAATCAAGAGTAAAACTATTCATTTTTTTCTAGTTTTTGGAAGTTGTATTTAAAATTCACTTGGCTCAAGAACATGCCCACTCAGTTTGAGGCATGCTGTTTCTAATGTAGGCTGAATAGATAAATTGACAATTTTAGTTTCTGCATGGCCCCTCGAATTTGGATTATTTCATGCTCTCCAAATTCACTGTTGTCAGCGCAAACCGCGTTTATCATTGATGCAAGTGATCCCTTGTGATTCCCACAGTCCTGAGGTATCTGGTAATTTCAAAAGTGTTATATCCATGCCTCGAAAAGTCTCACAAATTAATAGAATCTGAAAAGGTCATGGAAAATTCAAGGAATTTCTATAGTCTACTTATATTTTTCTAGTTATTCCTTTGACTACAAATTACTCTCTGTACAGTAACTGTGTTCTTTAGAAGATTTTAAAAGCCTTTACCAGAAATTCTCACAAATGATTGGAAAAGTCCCTCACAAAAGATTGGAAATTCATTTTTTGAAAAGTATGGGATCCAAAATGTAGCCTGTATTCCTTGTACCTTGTGTAGCTTTGTTCATGGTTTTCAGAGATGTGCATGTTAAAATCTGTCTAATTTGACTGCCTTCTACCATGTTGTTTACATCAAAATACCATAATCACATAATTGTTGACATTATCAAAAGATGTTGGAGGTTTGTCCATAATCTTAAAGGGTTAGTTCACCCCACAAAAAAATTCTGTCATGAATTACTCACCCACATGTTGTTCCAAACCTGTAAGTTGTTTGTTCATCTTTGGAACACAAATTAAGATATTTTTGATGAAATCCGAGAGCATTCTGACCCTCCATAGACAGCAAGGTTACTACCACGGTCAAGGTCCAGAAACGTCGTAAGGACATCGTTAAAATAGTCCATGTGATATCAGTGGTTAAACCATAATGTTATGAAGCTACATTATTTTTGTTTTCTTTGCACACAAAAAGTGTTCTCGTAGCTTCAAAAAATGAAAAGATTTTACAGGTTTGGAATGACATGAGGGTAAGTAATTAATAACGGAATTTGCATTTTTGGGTGAACTATCCCTTTAACAGAACAGACCTGCATCTCACCTTTTCAAAACCACTGGACAATAACGATAGGTGTTATAAACCGACTGCACCTTCTAGGAGAACATATTTGAAAGTTTATCTTGACATTCATTATGTGAAATCTACATAGCCCAAAGGCAATTCGTGAGACTACCCTTTCAAAACAATTACTAATTAACTCTCGATTAGTAGATTTAACTCTAAATTAGTAGAATGCTACTAAATACAAATTAGTTATTAAGGAAAGAGCTGTGCAAACTACACAAGACAACTTGTTTGAAATTAATTTTCCTAACAACCCAGTGTGCAAAAGTGAGAAAATTCTTTATTGATTCATTGAGTGTTGAGCTCTAATTAGAACAAGCGGATTTGATGAAGCGACTAAAGACATTCTGTGCAAGTGAGTAAATGGCCGTGAGAGAAATTAATGTTCGTTCCTGTTTGTATTCTCTCACGCCTGATATCTAAACCATGTTTCGAGTTATACGCTAACAGCCTTGGCAAATTTGTCAACCTCGGTTACCATTGACTTACAGCTCGGCCACTATCTCATGCGTGATTAACAGACTTTAAGTGTTACGGTCTCAATAAAATCTAGTTTTGTTCCCGTCTAATTCGTTTGCGAATAGTGGGTGTTTACTAGAACAATGAATGAAGCTTAGCATGCAGACAGAAAAAGCTCAGAAATTAATTGCCTTTGATGTAGACAGAAATAAAGAAGCTCCTGGCAGATGCGTTGTTTTCGGAAACGTTCTCCAAGGGTGCTCTAACATTAGAAACAGCAGTGTCTAGAGTTATCAAGCCAGTTTTAATCAATGCAGAAAGAAAAAGTTTAGTCCTCAATAGCAAGTAAATTTGTGATGTCTTGGGTGACGTGGTGCTGTGGGAAACTGTTCAGTGATGTTGATTTCTCTGTAGTTCCTCCTGTGTTCATAAAGACTGGTGATATGATCCTATAAAACTTTTTTTTTCTTTTTGCCTTTCCTCTACTTGATGCTTAAATGTCTTTGTGATGGCTCCAAGTCCCCTCAACCCCTGGAGATAGGCACAGCTCTGTTCTCGGCTTGGGCTGCGCTCCGAGTTCCAACCAAACAGTTTTTTAAATAGTGACTAGCTGAGCGCTGCTGATAGGGCTGTTTCTCTAGGGTCCCTGGCTGTTGATGTGTTGTGTAGTTGTGTAGGTGCTTGAGGGGGAGGGGAGGAGGTTACGTTGGGCGGCGGCACAGGGTTCAAACCGGTTGTGTCGCTGGTGCTCTTGGAGCCAGATCGCCTCATCTTATCATCAGCCTAGGGATAAAAATGCTCCCTGATCAGCTTTTCCCTGCCTAACACAATCAGGGTAAAACAGAATAGCTCCTGAGAATCGCATCTGACTGCCAGACTTCCTCCAGCATGTTGTTCAAATGAATACACCATACACTGTAGGACTGAGATCTAAAGTGCATCTTCGTGTTTTTTTTTGCAGAATTTATAGATGAAATAATTTACATGCATGGGTGAACTACTGGTGGAAATAATCAGCAAATGAAAATCTACAAACAAATTAATAAATATGTTGAAATAAATAAATTTAGATAAATAAATCTACTTTTTATTTATTTATAGATTAAGTAATATGTATGATAATATACACATATTTTTTAAATATTATTATTACTCAAATAAATGTTCCAATTTTAAACATAATATTTTATTTATTATAATAGAAATTAAATATTTTGCAGCAGCAATTCACCCATGGATGTAAACTTTTTCATTTGTGTTTTCCATTTTCTACTTTCCGGTCTCTTGTGAGAGAAATCACGCAGATGCTCCGGAAAAAAATTAGCAATTTTTAAGCATGTTTTTTAGATTAAATTTTACAACCGTTCTTAACCATTCCCATAAACCAATATTTTAATCCTTCTTTGAGAATAGAATTTATGACTGTAAGATTATAATGTTTATTGGTGATGAATATGCTGTTAAATGTATTATTTGAATTCTCAGGCCAGTGTCTTGTATTTGGAGCTTGCACTTCCTTGCTTTTTGCCTCATTAGTGGTTTGGAGAGCAGTAACATGTTGAGATGGGATTTACACCTGATTCATAATGCAAATGGAAACACGCTTCCCTCACAAACAAATTAACAACCTCTCAAAAGATAAATAGCCCCTGCTGTATTGTAATTTTGACTGAACAATCTTACACGTTTCTGCATGTCCCAGTGGAATATATGCTAATACATGCAAATGAATAATCATTCCTTATGGTCCATTTCTTATTTTGCTATAGCAGAGATATTTTTCCTTATCCAATTTTAGTCCAGTTGCATATACACCATTCTGATGAGTACAAATGGCCAAAAGTTGATTGGCTATGTTATTTGACTGGTCCATAAACATGAATCTGCTTGTCTTGAATTTGAAGGTGTGTCAAATAAATGAATGATGGTGAATATAATAATTGCATTTCACTTTAATAGCCTTGTGGTCACATTATTCATTGACTTCCATTTTGAATAAGCAAAAGATTTATGTTTAAATAGCTGATTTAAAGGCCACCCATAATGCATTTTTTACACTTGTACTCAAGTACAGCAATGTTGTAGATCCATTGTCCTCTGGTTAATAATCCAGTCACCTTAATATGCCTTACTGTGGGTGTAGAACACATTTATGCATATATTAATCATGTTCTGATATAATACATTCGTTCTTAAAGAGACAGTTATCCAAATATTAATATTCTGTCATCATTTGTGTGTATGACTTTCTTTTTTTTATGTGGAACACCAAAGCTCTTCCACATAAATTGCCCATGCTAGGATTGCACCCATACTAATATTCTGGTTGATACAGATAATTATTTTTGTTATGGCTGATATTCCGAATTCTGTGCTATTTTGTCTATGTAAATTAAAAATTAGATGCTAAAAACTATGCTGTGAGATTATGTGCTGTGCAGTGCACATGAATGGATAAAACTGATTTTTATTTTGAGAAATCCTTCTCAAAGATTATAT
This sequence comes from Barbus barbus, assembly GCF_936440315.1. Lineage (NCBI taxonomy): Eukaryota > Metazoa > Chordata > Actinopteri > Cypriniformes > Cyprinidae > Barbus > Barbus barbus. Next base: position 17,931,159 of record NC_136714.1, read on the forward strand.
TAACAGTGTTTTTAAAGGCCTTTATCTCTAAAGGTGTTAGATATTTAACTGTAAAAAAGTCCAGTATTGAACAATAAATGACCTGATATGGTCCCGATCTGTTGTGCATCCCTATTACAAGCTGCTCTTTTATGTACAATGAACATCATTGGTGGCCGCAGCTTTCCTTGGTCCCCATTCGCCTTCACTGTACAGATGAAATACATGTTTCTTCCTGATGTTTCAGAAATGGTGTTTGTCTCATCCATTGTTTGCCTCTCTCTCTCACACACAGGTGGTTCTGTGCATTTATTTTCAGTGTCCCCTTAGAGCTAGGGCTATGAATTGGCCTTTTCACCGATGTATTGGAGGCTGCAAGAGCCACTGAACTTGATTAGTTGCCATCACAGTTTACAGAGCGATTCTTCCCAATTTCCTTCGGCCCCTCCAGGGTCGCTGGCACGTGTTTATTTTGAAGGCACAGACTCTCTTCATCTGGCCATTAATAAGTAATTAGTGATTTGTGCACAGGGGAAACTTATTCGCTCTAAAGCTGTAGTTTGATTTGCTTGCTGCACAGTCTCCCTCCACAAAGCAATCAGCGGCTGCCCGCAGCAAGTAATCTTAGTGTGCACATTTCTTGGTAATGATTTTTAATGCATCCCCACCCATGAATTTCTCAACCTTTCAGCACGGTAGCTGTCATTATTTGACTGAAGGCACCGGATGATTATTTTTCCTTAATTATTATTCACTTCGCCTGTTTTGCACAGACCTGGGGGGTCCTGGGAGGAACGAGTGCTTTTGCCTCTCTCTGAAGTGTGGTAGTTTGTTAGGCTAAACCATGATCAGAATGAGTAACATTGAGTTTTGTGGATGGTCAGTGCTGTGCTCAGACGTTTCTCAGTTTTCCTCCCCGCAGTTCACAGCAGGCCACCACTGTCAAGTAAAGCTGTTTGTTTTTTTACTTGAAGACTTATTCCCAGAGAGAAACTGTTGTCCATGATAGTGGTATATGAATTTTGCTAGCTTAAACTTCAACTTTGTTGTAAAAGAATGCAAGTTTTGAATGCATTTTAACACCACTGTTTGGGGTTGGTAAGATTTTTGAATGTATTTGAAAATTGTTTCTTGTGCTCATCAAGACTGCATTGATTTGATAAATACAATGAAAGCAGTAATATTGTGAAATGTTCTTACAATTTCTGACTCTTCTATTTTAAATGTATTTTTTTTATTTTAATTGAATGTGTCTTTACTGAATAGTGTTTGTGTGTGTGTGTGTGTGTGTGTGTGTGTGTGTGCGTGTGCGCATATGCGTGTATATATGTAGCTTTTATGTATATATAAAACTGATTGACCCTAAACTTAAACAGTATTATATATATTTGTAATATTGGCCATTTATTAGTTAGAATGGTTTGATACTGAATATTTATTGGCTGATATTGGATGTTAAATTAAACAACTTTCAGCCAGTTCCATTAATTACTATTGCAGTTTTAAAATTTTTACTAGACTAAAAAATAATTTGATAAAACAAGATTCACTCAGAAATTGCTTGTAGATTTCACATAATAATTATGTAGAAATTAAGTATAATTGTGAAATAAGACATTGAATTAAATGGGAAAATTTTGAAGTAGAAGCCTGAAGTAGTATTTTCTTGTAAAACACTCCAATAATCTTTGTTAATTTTACAAAATGGCATAGCTGTTAAATTGCTGCAACCATTTCTTTGTATTCTGAAACTCTTTGTATTCTCATTTCACATTGATTTACAGTTGGGGGCTTTTTGTGTGTAGTTCTAAACTGGGAATATTATGTCAAAGTTTCAGATGTGTGTGCAAAGTGAAAAAAGCAACCACTCAGTTACAGATATTGAAGCAAAGTGAATTACAACACCTGTCTGCCTCCTGTACTTATCTTTTTGATCACTGCTGGATGGGGAGAACAATTGGAAGTCTTTAATAGTGAAAGATGTTTCCCAAGATGGGGATTGGTGAAGTGTGCTTCAAGGCTTGGGAATGACCTCATTCTGGCCATCAGCACCACTGAGCCTGGTTGGGAGGTTTGGCCTTTATCTCTTGCTTTAAGCATGCGATTTGGAGCAAAGCCCTCAGAAGCTTCTGGAAGAGTGTGTAGTGGGTGGCTAAGCCTTGATCAGCTCGTGGGGGGGATCTCTTGTCAGGTCCAGTAATCCCAGAATCATCAGATAACGGGACATGCATTGATGATCGTATGATGGTGTAATCTCTGTGGTTGCAAAAGTGTTAAAAAGGGCTATTAATAAGGCCTAGATACACAGCCATAACAGATTACAGTCAGCCCTGCTCACACACACAAAAAAATATCTGTAGACTTTTGTAAAAGAATAAGAAACCCAACATTGTCGGTGACCACTGATCTCTGCAACCTCCACCAGAACTCCTCCACCAATAATTCTCTGTGAAGAACAGCCAAGAACAAAACAAGCTGGTGTTTCATGCACAAAAACACATATTTTTGCTTCTCACTGTGTCCCTGTTTTATCTTTTTATTTTTTTTAACTCCTGAATGTCTCCTAGGATTCTTGCCCTGTCAGCTCTATCTACTAACAGGAACCTGTCAGGGTTTTACGGTTTTCAGATTAAGAGTGAAAAATGATCATTGATAAACCTGGGACAGACTCTCTTAAGGGAATTCACTGATAGCATTGTTTATTTGCACAATGTTGTTTGCAAGGAATCATGCAAATCAGATAGTGGCACAAAATTACCCAGGAAGTTAGTGTTTAATGTGATTTGCATGACATGGTTTCAAAGGTTTACTGAGACTATACAGCATTGCTCTACCATTGCAATCCAGACATATAAATTAAGTCTTTAAAATGCATGAAGATAAAAAATGAAGATAAAATGTTTTCAGTTTTTTGATAGAGGTCTTATTCTAACCAAGGCGTATTTGATATTTAATATATATTTATTTGATAAAAACTTTAATGCGTGTGATATTCGAGTGATAACAGAACTCCAACTGTTTCACTGTTTGTATCAATCCATTTGCGGTATTTCTCACAGCGAGTGTCATGTCGGACACCCAAATCCACTATAATTTTATGAATAATACTTTTTGTGTCATGGAATGTAGTTTTAATAGTTTTTTTAGGTGAGAATGTAGTTGTTTGGACTTTAAATATGTCGTTTGTTAATAAAGATTTTGTCTATTTGAAAATTGCTTCAGTGTTTTTGAAGATGTGGAAAGTAAGGAAAGTAAGGATCGCTTTCCTCAGCGAATATTCAAACTAATGTTTTATTGTGAATATGAGATTGAGCTGAAGAATGAATGCTGTATCAGATGCAGGTAATCACACTTGCTCAGTCTATCTCTCTCTCATACTACTTGACTCTACATAAAGCAGTGAGCATTTTTAATACAGTAATACATTAAGCTTTTAATGAAGCAACTAAACTTTCCTTCGTTACTAGCAGTGTTAGGGAAGCTACTCTGAAACTGTAGTTTGACAAGCTACAAGCTACTCGCAAGTTAAAGTAGTTAAACTACAGTCAAGCTACCCTTTTGGAAAAGTAGTTAGCTACACTACAAGTTACTATCAAAAAGTAGCTAGCTACATTGAAACTACTTTTGATTTTTTTGAACAACGTATATTATAAATAACTGAATAAGTGTCTGAGGAATGTTTTAAGTAAAATATGTAGTGTTTAAAACAATGCAATACAATTATGATTTCAAAGAGTATTGTTTTATTACACACAACACTCAAATATCTCAGACTGTTACAAAAAGTGTAACCTTTACTTGTCGTTTCTTTGAGAGATATGAACTTGGACAAATAAGGCCATGGGTAATTAACGTTAGTTGTTTCTCCATCCTCCAAATCTGCCGCCACGTCTTGCTCCATCATGGATAATATGGGTGTGTCAACCCACTTCTGTACGTCAGTGAACCGTTAGCCGCAAGATGCGTGATTAAACAACAGGTGGCGGTAATGGCAAAAAATGAGTTTGTAATCTAACAAGAAGAATATCCTTGCATCGCGCTGATTCGCGCAGGCTCGACAAAACGCAATGTAGCTTTTGCTCGCGCTACACCGCTACTTGCTGCAAAAAGTAGTTAGCTACTGGAAAAGCTACACTGTTTAAAAAGCAACTGAGCTACTGCCAAGCTACTGAAAAATGTAGTTAAGTTAGTAGCGTCGCTACTTGTAGTTAACTACTCCCCAACACTGGTTACTAGTTCTAAAGTGATGTTATCGAATTAGTAACGGATGTTTGGGCTTAGCTGTTAAACTGTCAATTTGAGATTTAATTCCGTGGTAGAAATAATTAGTTCCACACAAAAGAAGGTTTTTAAAGACACTCTGTTGTTGTTTTTAAAGGGTTCATCGGATGCTACATGCACTTTTACAAGTAGTTTGAACTGAAATGTGTATTGGCAGTGTGTGTACACAACCACCCTATAATGATAAAAATCCACCCAGTGTTTTTTTTTTTATCTCGTTAAATCATTTCCCCTTTCTCAAATTGAGCCGATCTCAGATGCCTATCTGTGTGACGTCAGCGTTTCAGCACAGACTGGACTGGTGTCTTACCTTAGACCCGCCCTGAGTGATCTGTCATCAGTCCACCATTGTTTCACTACTGGAGCAGATGTAGACAAGAATGTCTCCTAAGCGATTGAGGTGTTTTGTTTTTGGATGTAATAATGAACATAGCAGTCATCATTTACTCCCGACATCTGATCCGCTGAAGACACAGTGGATTAAGTTTGTTTGTGAAGGGAATTCACCCCGATCTACCTAAATGCATCTATCTTCGTGCAAATCATTCGTGATCCAGCATCACCAACAGAAGAAGTGAGTATAAGGTTTTTTAATGAATCTTTGCAAATCGACTTTCCTTATAATAATTAACAAGTTTCATGATGAATGCAGCTAAAGTCCTCAGAGAGTGGCTTGGAAGAGAGAGGCGGAATCAGCAGAGCTCATTTGCATTTAAAGAAACATGCTACAAAATGGCTGTATTTGACAGGGTAAAAAAGGTTATTTTACACTACCATTGAGAAATTATAACCAAACTATGTTACAGACTTTTCATTAAGACCCTAAAGAATCATATCAGCTTGTGGAAAATGGGCATCCGATGACCCCTTTAACTATTTACACACTGGTGCCATCAAACTGTTGTATGGATACAATATCACACTCATACCCATGCTATATGACTGTACATTAGCACAGCAGTTATTACTTGTGTGAGATTGCTCATTTAAATACAACCCGAATTCCAGAAATGTTGGGACATTTTTTTAATTTGAATAAAATGAAAACTAAAAAACTTTCAAATCACACAAGCCAATATTTTATTCACAATAGAACATAGAGAACATAACAAATGTTTAAACGGCGAAATGTTACACTTTTATCCACTAAATAAGCTCTGATGCCTGCTACAGGTCTTAAAAAAGTTGGCACGGGGGCAACAAAAGGCTGAAAAAGCAAGAAATTTTGAAAAGATTCAGCTGGGAGAACATCTAGCAACTGATTAAGTTAATTGACATCAGGTCTGTAACATGATTAGCTATAAAAGGGATGTCTTAGAGAGGCAGAGTCTCTCAGAAGTAAAGATGGGCAGAGACTCTCCAATCTGTGAAAGAATGCATAAAAAAGATTGTGGAATACTTTAAAAGCAACACTCCTCAACGTCAAGTTGCAAAGGCTTTGCAGATATCATCATCTACGATGCATAACATCATCAAAAGATTCAGAGAAACTGGAGAAATCTCTTTGCGTAAGGGACAAGGCCGAAGTCCTTTGTTGGATGCCCGTGATCTTGGACCCTCAGACGACACTGCATCACTCATCGGCATGATTCTGTCATTGACATTACTAAATGGGCTCAGGAATGCTTCCAGAAACCACTGTCGGTAAATACAATCCACTGTGCCATCTGAAACTGCAACTAAATCTCTATCATGCAAAAATGAAGCCATATGTGAACATGGTCCAGAAGCGCCGTCGTGTCCTGTGGGCCAAGGCTCATTTAAAATGGACTGTTTCAAAGTATTTCAAGTAATTCAAAGTCAGTGTTTCCCACACATAGACGAATCTGTGGCGGTGCGCCACAGATTAAATTCCGACCGCCACAGATTCAACACCGACCAAAAAAATAAAAATCGATACCGACCGTCACATATTGCGTTTCGTTATTCTTTTGTACGCTATTTAAAACACGCAGCGAATTCGCTCAACTGCATTTCCTTTCCCTGCTCTCTCTTCATCTCTCTGTCACTCACGCGTCTCTCCCTCACACACACACACACACACACACACACACACACACGCACACAGCCCCTCCCCTCCGTGCACACCACATCTGTCTGGATCATCTGTGGAGAGAAGACGGCTGGCGAAAGGTTGGTATCTCGTGAACACTTTTAACACACAATCACAGATTAAAAAGTGCTATAAAATATTTTATATTCTGAATACAATAGTTTCAGTGTGTTGATGTTACTGTAAGTCTCAACCCTTAGCAAACGCGATTGCGCCTTCTTTAGAAAGTTAACTAGTCGCAAGTTTGCGGTAAAATGTAGGCTAGCCTAGTTGGGTTGTCGAGGTCAAAACACTATATGTAGCAGCTGTGAATCAAATAAACGTATTATAAATCATGTCGTTTCTTTACTCTTAAGGCCATTGCACACTGAGTCCGAATTTTTCGTCCGAAATTTTCGCACGTTCAAAAATAAATACGACCTCACGTTTTGTCAATCACGTTTGCACACTGCCTCCGAAATTTTCGTCCGTCAAAAAAAAAATCGGATTGGGTTCGATTTTTTGCGTTTTTCGCATCCGTATAAAGCATTTTGAGATGCTTTGAGAAGGTGTTTTGACCATTCAGAGCCACCGTACAAGCGAAAGCCAAAATCCAAAATAGTGTCAGACAAATTAATACACTTCGTCTTGCAGCACAGAGCACTTTATGACAAACAAATTGCGGAATACAGAATATAAAGAACTGCTGTAGCCTATTTTTTATGCCTGGCGCGCACATTTCCGATGCCGCAGTTCGGTGTGTGTGTGTGTGTGTGTGTCCATACCTCAGACAGTCTCTGTTCAGGATAAATTGGTTCACGGAAATTGGTGGTCTTTTTATTATGTGGATTCAGTATCGCTAGCAAAGTATCAAACTGAGGCATTGACATCCTGAAATAAACTTTGAATCTCTCGGGATAATCCCGCAGCTCTTTGATAAGGAGGTGGAACCTTCCTCTCTGCGCAATCTAAGGATTGGATGGACCCAATATTTCCTTTTTCTTTTTCTTTTTTTAAAAAGAGAGAGGACAAAATCATCCTCACTACTTAAAGACATTTTGTATAGTTTTGCGAATTTTTTCTCAACGGATTAATTAAAACGCATCGGACTCAGTGTGCAAGGTCTCTGTGCGTGACGAATTTTTAAGATTGCGAATGCGAAAAAACGCATGCGAAAATTTCGGACTCAGTGTGCAGAGACCTTTACACCGAATGTTGTCCTTTAGGGGATCCAATCGTATCCCCTATCCAATCGTTCTTTTCATCTGCAACCCCCCCCCTCCCCCCGGGACAAACATCTAAAGAGGAGGGAGACCTTCCAGCGTGTTATCAGCGTTCAGTTCAAAAGCCAGCATCTCTGATGGTATGGGGGTGCATAAGTGCATACGGTATGGGCAGCTTGCATGTTTTGGAAGACACTATGAATGCTGAAAGGTATATAAAGGTTTTAGAGCAACATATGCTCCTCTCCAGATGACGTCTATTTCAGGGAAGGCCTTGTGTATTTCAGCAGGACAATGCAAAACCACATACTGCAGCTATTACAACAGCTTGGCTTCGTAGTTGAAGAGTCTGGGTGCTGAATTGGCCTGCCTGCAGTCCAGATCTTTCACCTATAGAGAACATTTGGCGCATTGTTAAACGGAAAATGCATCAAAGACGACCACAAACTCTTCAGCAGCTGGAAACCTATATCAGGCAAGAATGGAACCAAATTGCAACAGCAAAACTCCAGAAACTCATAACCTCAATGCCCACACGTTTTCAAACTGTTTTGAAAAGAAGAGGAGATGCTACACCATGGTAAACATACCCCCGTCCCAACTATTTTCAGACCAGTAGCAGGCATCAAATTTGAAATGAACTCATTTTGTGCATAGAATTGTAAAATTTCTCATTTAAACATTTGTTATGTTATCTATGTTCTTCCTTGAATAAAATATTGGCTCATGTGATTTTAAATTCTTTTAGTTTTTTTTTTATTCAAATTTAAAAAACGTCCCAACATTTCCGGAATTTGGGTTGTAACAGTTTTCTGTTTTGTTATTTACCTGTCACATGATCCTTCAGAAATCATTGTAATATGCTGATTTGTTGCACAAGTTATTATTATTATGACATAGTTAATGGTATGTTAATAGCGAGAATTGGACCTGTGTGCCCAAAGTGTTCCCAAAAAAACATACTGACCCATCTTCTCCATCATTTCACCATGATTTGACAAATTAATCTATTGAAAATATACCCAAACATCTTTTTTTGCATGTAAAGTGGTGCAGCCGTTTAGTGATTTCACACCTTTGTTATTTTTTTGCATTGCTCTGATTGTAGATTTTGTGTACAGTAAGTGTTTTCTTTATCATAATTTTTCAAATATTTTAATGAGAGAAACTGTATCAGCTAGAACAGTGGAGCAAAAAATGGTTCCTTGCCAAACTTTTTCCAATTAGGACTCTTAATAAGCTCAAAAAAATACTCATATCCCAATAGCCTTGAATTGACTCACACCATTTTCCTCATAAATATGTTAGATATAGAGTGTTAGATATAGGTGGTTTCCTGGCCATAAAATGAGATGCAGCCGATGTAATCCTTAACAAGTTCCGTCCATGTTTAAAAAGCCTCTACACCTCCTGTGCGGTCATGCGGAGCTGCAGTTCACAGCTCGGCGTTAATGAGAAAGATTAATCCTGCGTGTGTGCTGCGATTCATCATGCCTTTTTACCTACGGGCTACACATCAGACTCGACTGTTTTGGACCATTAGATGTGGTCCAATTGGACTCCACTAAAATAGTCCCACAGACAATAGCGAGCAGTAGCGTATGAAGAAATAAGAGGAGCTCTGGTTTGATGTTTCATGAAAAAGCACTTTAATATTAAGGCACTTCAGAGTGAGTCCCGAAAATATTAAAAGAAGCCGTAATACATCCATGGGCAATTTTAATAGTGATACAGAAGTGTTCATGATTTATTTGAAGAGCTTTTTTACCCATATGCGGGTATACTGAAGCTTGCTTCCTTTGTAACCTCCAAAATATATGAACTTTATCAAGGTGGTCTGAGTATCACTGGGTATCACCTTGATATATATATACTGTGTATATTTTCCAGCCTTTTCATGACATTTGCTTCTGAAGTTTGAATCACAGGTCCTGTCAAACATCTTTATTTGTGTAGCTTTTTGTGTAGTTTCTGGTGAGATTAGATCAATATAACACAAATTTTCAGTATCATACCTATGAGCTATACATCATACTCATAACTGATTTGGACAATCAGATGCAGTTTCCCTGAAATATTCTCACAGACAACAGCGATCAGTAGTATATGAAAAACTAAGAGGAGCTCCGGTTTGATGTTTCATGAAAAAGCACTTTAATATTAAGGCACTTCAGAGCGAGTCCAAAGAAATATTAAAAGACACCGTACATCCATGGACAATTTTAATGCCATGTGAGTGTTATAAGTGATACCGAAGTATCTTTTGATATATTGGAGGAGCTGTTTTAACCATGTGTTTTTGGATACCAAGGGCGAGAAGTTGGGCAGAGACCTCAGGATTACAGAAAAGCTGAAGGCTACAAATATGCTCTCCCACATTGCTTGTCATGCCCTTGAGGAGTTTTCAATGGCCTCTGTAAATATTCAGTAGCAGAGGGGGAAATATTTCAAACATAAGCTGTGCTGAGAACATTTCAGCTGCGAATAAGCAACACATGGTCAAATGAAGCCAGCTACCTTGTTAAAACCCACAGCTGCCCACGGCCATTTGTCTAATGCCTTTCTCAGCGGAGAGGTCGGCCTCTGGGGAGAGAGATCAACCAACTGTGACCCACCAGAGAGGTGATGTGTTGTCCTCCGGTATTCACAAGTAGATTCACACAGACACCACCCTCAAAGTTGCTGCCAGACTGACCCCATTGTCACTTGTCTAATGCGATAATAGGACTTTATAGGTGGTCACTGTCTGGAAATGTTGAAGCTGAAGGTTGTTTAGATAGCAGCAGTTCTAATATTTACGCTTGCTTCCATTGTGGCCTCCAAATGTGAATTCGTCACCTGAATTTAACTAGTGTTTTTGATGTAAATGGAGCAGTTTCTGTACAATAGAGCAGTTTACGGTATAGAGATCTTCAGTCATGGCATCAGTTTGTAGGCCAAACCGGAAGGCTCACTTGCAATGGACTCCATTGGGAATTTATAATGGGTTTTTAGAATAGGCATTTTCGATTTATGACTAAAATAAGGTCTGTAGGTTACATCACTTAAAGAGACTTTTATGTTGTTCTACGATATAAAATGACATGCGTTTATACCCCAAATGTGAGTTTTTAAATCCTTGTGTACTTTAAAAACTAAGTTTTAATAAGTATTTTTTAAATATAATTTATTTTTATTGAATGTAATTTATTTTTGTTTGTAGAAGAAAATAGAAATGCTCTTCAAGTCCTCATTTTTACTCACAAATGGAAAACGTCTCAGGTTACGTATGTGACCCTGGTTCCCTGAAGGGAATGAGACGCTGCGTCAAAACGCTAGGGGAACGTCTTCAGCGTGACCGCGCTCTGAATCACATGTGTAATCTGTCCAATGGAAGGACGAGACGTCACGGGCGGGTAACGTAATCGACCAGGAAGCATGCGGTGGAACCGGCGTTTGCTTCTAGGAATGAAGCAATCGCTCTCAGGGATGGAAGGGCGAGACGTCACGGGCGGGTAACGTAATCGACCAGGAAGCATGCGGTGGAACCGGCGTTTGCTTCTAGGAATGAAGCAATCGCTCTCAGGGATGTCGAAACGCAGTATCTCATTCCCTTCAGGGAACCAGGGTTACATACGTAACCTGAGACGTTCCCTTCCAGGAGCTCGAGCTGCATCAAAACGCTAGGGGAACGAGATGCCCATGCCTCCAGACTTCCAAGTCCCTGCCCTGTGTGTACCCCTCAGGAGCACAACGAGGGCGAGAGAAAAAAGGCCACGAGTGGCAAAAGTAGGCAGGTCTGCGTCCCAAAGGCCAACTTCTGAGAAGTGAGTCTTGATCCCCGAGAAGGGGGAGAGCAGAGGACTCGAGGCTATGTAAAAGCACCCTGATCCACCACATAGCATAAGCTCTCTGGCCGGAGGCCTCAGCCTCTGGAGGAAACATGTAACTAGGGGGTGTCTACCCCTGCGGAGAAACGGGCCTGCAGGAACTCCAGCACTGTACCAATCGGGCAGTTAACTGGGTTGAGGTGGCGGTCTCCGCACCATGAAGTGACAAGCTTCCACTTCAGGGCGTACAGTTTCCTCGTAGAGGTAGCTCTGGATTGGAGGGTGGTCTCATCAACCTCGGTTGAGAGACCGGAAGCTATGAGCTGTGCCTCCTCAGAGGCCACACCCACAGCTTCCACAGCTCCGGGCAAGGTTGGACGATAGTGCCCCCTCCTGTGAGAGGAGATCTCTCCTGACAGGAATCTCCCATGGAGAGCCGTCGAGGAGAGAAATCAGGTCCGAGAACCATACTCGGCCCGGCCAGAATGGTGCTACCAGTAGTAGACTGACCTCGTCCCGGCGCACTCTCGCCAGAACTCCCTGGAGCAGAGCGATCGGGGGAAAGGCGTACAGACGAAGCCTCGGCCAAGTCTGTACCATAGCATTCAGTCCCAGTGGAGCTGGATGACCCCGGGCCTCGGCCCCTGCCTCGACAGGATGTCTGCTCTCTTGCGCACCAGCACATGGGGGTCTCTTAGGTCTGGGAGAAAGTGTTTGAGTGCTCGAAGCACGGCCAGCATCTCCAGGCAGTTGATGTGCCATGTGAGATGGCGACCACTCCACAGACCGCGGGCAGGGTGGCCACTCATGACCGCTCCCCAACCGGTGAGGGATGCATCCGTCACTAGCATTACGCGGCGACCAGGAGCGACCAGCACCAGGCCCTGAGACGAGAACCAAGGACGTTTCCACATGTCTAAGGCACGTAGGCATCGCCGCGTGACCTTGAATGCGAAGTGGGTTTCCCCTCGGGGAGAACCCCTTGGTTCTGAGCCACCACTGTAGGGGTCTCATGTACAGCAGGCCAATAGATATAATGTTGGACGCAGCTGCCATCAGACCCAGCAGTTTTTGAAACTGCTTGACAGTGAGTGACCAGCCTTCTTTCACTCTCTTGACTGACGTGAGGATCGAGGATTCAATCCGAGCAGGGGACATGCGTGCCTGCATCATGGTCGGATCCCACACCACGCCTAGATAAGTGGTTCTCTGTATTGGAGAGAGCACACTTTTCTTGGCGTTCAGTCTCAACCCCAGCTCTTTCAAGTGCGTGAGAACGACACCTCGATGTCAAATCGCCAGCTGCTCCGATTGAGCTAGAATCAACCAATCGTTGATGTAAAAGTACGGCCTTGCACTCTCCAGCGTGAGAGTGCAAGGCCAAAGGGAAGAACCCGATATTGGTAAGCTTTGCCTCAGGGACTTCCTGTGAGTGGGAAGGATGGAGACGTGGAAGTATGCGTCTTTTAGATCTATCGTGACAAACCAGTCCTCGGACTTGATCTGAGACACGACCTGTTTGAGTGTAAGCATCCTGAACTTCAGTCGCATGACTGAGCGGTTCAACTGACGCAGATCTAAAAAGGGACGCAACCCTCCATCCTTCTTTGGAACAATGAAGTACCGGCTGTAGAACCCGGGCTCTCTTTCGTGAGAAGGGACCACCTCAATGGCCTCCTTCCTCAAGAGAGTGTTTACTTCTAGTTCCATGACCAGAGCCTGCTCGGGGTCCACCAACGTGGGAATCACCCCGTTGAAAGGCAGTGGTGGAGCGTCAAACTGAATACGATAGCCTTTCTCTACAGTACGCAGGACCCACTGAGACACATTTGGCAGTAGTTTCCATGATGCCAGATGGTCTACTAAGGGAACCAGTCTCAGCTCCGCTACACTTCGGGGTGGAAATAACTGAGAGAAGCGCTCACAGGAGCCAGCTGCGCCCTGGAACTCTGGCAGGGTTGGCAGACTGGTCTCCCGAGGGCACTGGAGGAGACAGACACCGTATAATGAGGTGTAACCCGCTCATCCCCAGAGGGACCTGCCCTCATAAGTCCTCCTCAGACTTACGAGACACGCTTGGCATGGGCTCCTACATCGCCAAGTGCCTACTAAGGGAACCAGTCTCTGCTCTCAAGCAGACCACAGACTGTGTGTATCCCCAGCAGTGATATAAGGGGAAAGGAAAGGGGAAAGGGAATGGTGACCCATACTCGGAATTTGTGCTCTGCATTTAACCCATCCAAGTGCACACACACAGTAGTGAACATACACCCGGAGCAGTGGGCAGCCAATGCTGCGGCGCCCGGGGAGCAGTTGGGGGTTCGGTGCCTTGCTCAAGGGTCTCACCTCAGTCATGGTATTGAGGGTGGAGAAAGTGTTGGTTTCAATCCCTGCCGGACCTGAGACTCGAACCCACGACCTTCGGGTTACAAGTCCAACTCTCCATCCATTAGGCCACGACTGCCCCGTCGTATAACGTTTGCAGGGAAGAACATACAGCCTGTAATGTGATCTGCTCTCGCCCAAGTGCTTGCACACATTGTGGAGCTTATTTCAAGTGATTGTGCTTAGGGAAAAACAACACTAAATAAGACTCACAACACAGATCGACCGATACACACACAGAGTAGCGGTTGCTGAATAAGAAAAAGCAAACGCCGGTTCCACCGCACGTGCTTTTATGCTTCCTGGTTGATTACGTCACCCGCCCGTGATGTCACATGTGATTACACATGTGATTCAGAGCGCGGTCACACTGAAGACGTTCCCCTAGCGTTTCGACGCAGCTCGAGTTCCTGGAAGGGAACCTGTATTAAAACCCATTACAAATTTTAGAGGAAAGCCATGGCATGAAAATGCTAATGCTTTTCAGGGTTTTACAAAGTGAACAGCTCATTTAAGAGATTATTTAAGAAATTTTACATAACCTGCCTAATTTGCATGAATTATTAATTTACATTAATGTATTCTTTCCCACAAGATTCAAATGATAAGATTTGTCAGATGACTTGAACTTGAACCAAATGCAAAACATAAATTGCATAAACACTCATATCATTATGTATTAATTGCATTTTTAGCTCAAAGATATGCTTTCCCGTTATCAATGCTAAATATCTGCTGCTAATGAATCTTTGACCAACCCAATTTAATCTTTTTGCTCTGCCTTGTGTCATAATTTGTGGTTCAGGGAACAAATTTGATTTGCTTTAATGTTATAATACCAAAATGTGCACCCCACCCTCACACACACACACAAAGGGTTAATTTATTTTTATTTTTTTCAAAAATGACTCATTCCTGTAAGACGCCGTGCACATAAGAAAGTCATGCAACAACACATTCAGAAAGGGAATGAGGAAATTCTATAGCAATGGAGATGTGAAAAATTTAATACTTGATGCAATTTTATCTCATGTAAAAGTTTGCCTGGCAAATCATCAAGAAACCTAAAAGCAGCACAACTCCAGATAGCAAATCCCAAAGCAATCCTCGAAGAATTGCAAGCACGCAGAGAGGACGACACATTTCAGAAAAGTAAACATTTTTTAAAATGCGTTTTTCTGTTTTCAAGCAGTCTACTCTTTTACTGGTGAAAAGAACAGTGGAACATCCGCTATAGCTCTCTGCGGACCTTTTGGATCTTCTTCTAGAAAGGCAATTACTCGTGCAGCACGCACAGGCACAAACTCTCGCTGCTCTACCTGCCTGGGTTGCCTCCACTCTACTCTGCACCTGCTGATGTGATTGTTCAGCACTGCCCATCAGTGCACATAATGAAGTGCAAATCAGGCTAATGTGCTCACTGATGCGCTGGCTTTTAAAGATCAGCTCAAATTGATTTAGTCCCAGCACCACTGAGCCATTAACAAATAATAAAATGGAAAATAACAAATATATGTGTCCGGGGATTTACAAAAAATAATTCCCCATCGCCATAAGCAGAATGCACAACTAACCGCTGTTTATTTAATCAGATCGAGGGGAAGGGACATTTTGGCCCCGTACCATTTAGGAACATTTTCCCAGTTTTTCCGCTGTTGTTCTTCAAGTACAAATTATGTTTATTTTATACCGCTGGAGGAAAATTATTAGAAAATTATGCCTTAAAAGATGGCGTGTGCTTTGGGTTTTATTTGGGCTTCACAGGTATGCCAAGATAGGAAAAAAGTTGTAGCCGTCAGCAGAAGTAAATTAAACTTGTAATTTAAGCACATAAGGAAAAGATAAGAAAAAATAAACACACTCTAGGCAGTTTAGTTCAGTTTAGAAGGCATTGATTTTGAGGGCATGCTAAAGTGTTTTTGGCATCGCTCCATTGTCAGGATAGGGTTCATATTTTACTTTGGTTGTATGCGATTTCTATGTATTAATGAATAAGGAGCATTAAGTTTCTGAGTGCATGTGCAAGCAAACAACATTTATTTCCAAAGTTTTGCTCTGACTTATTAATACATGCTCAAATAATTCTGCCGTACTGTAGCCGTACTGTCTAGATCACCAGAGGTTATCTGTCAAATGCTTGTGCTCGTATATCTTTACAATTTATGATCTAATTAGAGAACATAATGAATAGTCAATGAGTTGTAACCATCCTTATTGAAATATTTTGATGATTGCGGAGACTAATTGTGGTGGTAATGACTTTAGATCAACGTCATTTGCATATCTCTGTCTGTTGTTTTGTCATTTGCATCTTCTTAGCGTTGATGCTCTGTAAATTTGCCTCCACTTTGAAATGCTCTCTTTTTTCTTTTACGTTTCTTTCCTCTCTGAAGTACTGACAGAAGTCAAGGTTAAAGTCTTTTTCCAAATTAAATTTTGCATGAGCGGAACAAGTAAAATAATGGTAATCAGATTTGCCATAATCTCCTGCAATGCATTGCTGTTTGCACTCTGAAAAGCTGAAACGCTCTACAACTAAACCATGTTTAATCCTCTGTCACAAAGTTTCGTCTTAGGAACAGTCATAACCTTTTCTTCATAAAATGAGTGCTCCGTTGGCACACAAACAGAGCCTATGTAGGCTATTTAGCTGGTTTGTTCATCTCATTGGTCAATCTGTAATCTGTCCTGTAGCTGTTGGTGATTATCCCCTTCAATTCTCCAAAACCCATCTAAATATTGGATCTTTATGGGATGATCCACCTTAACCCAGAATCTCGTACATGAATTGTAATTTTTGATCGGCTTGGCATCAAACCCAGGTCAGGAAAGACTTAGATTCGCAAAGGTGGCCGATATATGAAGGATTGGCTTGAAGTGGCACTTATTAGAGTAGAACTCACACCATTTCCTGCCTGCTTGTGACGTCAATTCTGAAATGATTTACTGGGCATTCGTCCCACAACTCCTGTAAGAGCATGGCAAAGCTGTATGTTTGCTCTTCTCCTGGCAGGGAAACATAGTAGTTTGCGTGTCCTACAAAGAAGATCAACGAATACACATTTCATTTATTTGTATTTTGTCTGGCTGTTTAGCACATTGTAAACAATTTTCCTTGACCATCAGCATATATCAGAACTTTAACAACATACAAAGAATGATAAATATAACAATAAAGATATAGTTTTCAAAATAGTTCTAAATTTAAAAGAATAGCAGAGTCCTACACAACCTTAAATGCACAAAGAAACAATATCATTGGAATCACTAGCTGGGTTTCCATTACAGATTTGCACAAACCTTTTGCAATATATGTCGATAAAAAACAGTTGCGAAATGGCGGTGTTTCCATTAACCAATGTTATGCGACTAAAACGTAATTATTTCCTCTTGCGATAAGTCATGGCGATGGATGTTGGTAGATTTACATATATCGCAGCCACAGAATTTTCAATTTGCTATTTCAGTCTGCACAATTTGAAGGGTAATGGAAACATGGTTACTTTCACAACAATATTTTTCCCAACTGTTGAATGATGAAGAATATTGACAGCCAATTAGAATCCATCTCGCTTTAAAGAGCTTGAGCATTTAAAGTGGCAGACCACATAACAGAACCGTGCGCTTATAACAGGAGTTATTGTTATAGTCATCATTCTTGGTGTGAGGACTTTAGACTTTAGAGCTGAGTATGTGCTTTCTCCATCATTTTAGAATCCAGTGATACTTAATATTCTACAAAACCATGGTTGAATGAGGACTTTCTGCTTCACTGCAGGCTTATGTTTTATATCGTCCTTGAATTTTTATTCCCATCTGATGTTCAGCAGTATGTAAGTTGCAGGGAATCTGAATTATTGCATCACTGGGGTCTCACAGATAGGTTAGACAGGCTTTTAACACTATTTTGGCATTGAGGCTCTGGTTCAGTAGTTTGTGTCATGAAAGGCTTTAAATTCTTATTTCTTAATTTTCTTTGTCATCTTCTTCATTTATTTCTTCTATCACTGCGTGATTTGGCCCCGTTCCTCTCTCTTCCCACTCTCTTTGCACTGGTCTAGTTTAATTACAGGATGACCATGAAAAAAAATTCTATTTTAAAACTGTTTACATTTCCTGTCATTTCATTCCTCAGAGAGGAGGAAAAAGGTTAAAAATGACATGAAGATGAGGCAGGTTTGCTTAGTGCCATTGCTAGGTCCTAAATGTAATTCTTAGCAAAAGTCTGTGATTCATTTAGCACGGTAATGGAAAAAATCTATTAATTTAAAAAAAATAAAGCACTGAAATTACTATATTTTGGTAATTTTGGTAATGGCATGATTTCATACTTACCCGAGCAGATGCTGCCCTGGCCTTTGTTTGCGCTCCCTTTGGCTTCTTTTGTGCCGATAACTTCAGGGTAATATCTCTCGCAAATCTTTGTTTTGTCATACTTAATTGCAACTTTCACACCGAAATATGCGCCAACATGTGATGCCCGTCCACATCTGTTACTATAATGGAGGTTGTTTGACCTGGACCGAACAGACGTTGTCATGACAATATCTGTGACCTCTTTAGAAAGCATTGCTCAGTCAACGACTGTGCGACGATAGTTCTGCCTTTCCACTGGTTGCTCTAATGCACTGTTAATAAGACCACTAGACTGTTCCAATCACAAGGAATCGGTAATCATTTTAGCTAAAGTTTCTCTATAAAAAACATCAGCGCGTGTGTTTGCCTGTAGGAATGCATTTTTCAATCCTTCATCCACACACTGTCAGAACAGCAGCTGGCATCTTTCAGCAAAGCTTAAGACAGGTCAATACAAGAGTTAGAGACGGTTTTGAAATGTCAGACGCCTACATTGTGTATCTGCTGTTGGGTTTATGTTCTTGTGATAGTACATGCTCCGTTTCAAACCTAGTGAAGTTATGTGCTGTCTACTGCATACATAGGCAACATACAAAGACAGCATACTAAATGACTGTAAAACACTCGACATAGGCAACAACATAGTCTAAAATATATCTATAAATTTTATATACCCACATTTGAAGTATATATACCAATATATATACCAATGAGTTGCAATGCGATTCACCCTATTACGAGGTAGTATGGTCCGATTTCGATTCGATTCAGCACAATTTGATTCATTGCATTATGATATAATGGAAAAAATATGGTACAGACAGTTCACTTTTATTTATTTTGTTCAGAAAGACAGCCATGTTAGTCTATATTATATGTCTCGGTAGTGTTATGATATGTCATATTCACGTAGCAGCAGTGGTGATGAAAGAATGCGCTTAGAGAGAAACAGTTTAGAGAGGAGAAATCAGTCTAAAAAATAAAATATTGGTCACAAATTATCAGACTCTTTCTACAATCGTGGTCAGAATTAATAGCACCCTTGGTAAATATGATCAAAGAAGGCTGTGAAAATTAATCTGCATTGTTAATCCTTTTGATCTTTTATTTAAAAAATTCAAAAAATTCTAACCCTTCAATGGAGAATAAGAATTTAAAATGGGGGATAATATCATTATGAAATAAATGTTTTACTGTAATACACATTGGCCACAGTTAACGGCTCTCATTTATTCAATACTTTTTGAAACCTCCATTTGTCAGTTTAACAGCTCTAAATTTTCTCCTATTATGCCTGATGAGGTTAGAGAACACCTGGCAAGAATTCAGAGACCATTCCTTCATCCAGAATCTCTCCAGATCCTTCAGATTATCAGCTCCATGACGGTGCTTCTTCTCTTCAGTTCACCTCACTCATTTTCTACAGGGTTCAGGTCAGAGGACTGGAATGGCCATAACAGAATCTTGGTTTTGTGCTCAGTGATCAATTTTTG
This sequence comes from Barbus barbus, assembly GCF_936440315.1. Lineage (NCBI taxonomy): Eukaryota > Metazoa > Chordata > Actinopteri > Cypriniformes > Cyprinidae > Barbus > Barbus barbus. Next base: position 17,950,717 of record NC_136714.1, read on the forward strand.
TGTTGTTTTTGAGGTTTTTGTTTGGATTATTGTCCGGTGGGAAGATCCAAACATGGCCTATTATAAGATTTCTACCAGAGTCAGTCACTTGTTGATTTATCTGTTGATATTTGATAGAATCCATGATGCCACGTGTCTGAACAAGATGTCTAGGACCTCCAGCAGAAATATAGGCCCACAACATAAAAAAATACAGCAGTAAATTTCATTTTACACATGGGGTACTTTTTTGTCCCTGTGTGCACCAAACCCATCTTGAGTGTTTGCTGCTAAAAAGCTAATTTTTTAGTTTCATTTGACCATAGAAGCCGTACAACACAAGGAGATTATAAATGGAGCAAATGAGGAGAGTAACGAGATAACAGGTGGGGCAAATTAACCAATAATCAGGAAACAAGGTGGGTGGGGTCAAGACAATTGACATGAGAGCACATGGCACATAGAACTAAACAAGACCAGTCATGTGCTCACACAAAACAAAAACACAAGAACATGGCCAGCAAAACAAAAATCACTAGCCATGTGCAAAACAGGACACGAACACGCAGCTAATGAGGAGACTCATAAGCCGTGTGTTCACAAAAAAACAAACATGAAAGCACAGCAGCCAGTGAAAAAACACAATCTGCGTGCAACAGCAAACTCACACACAGCAAACAAAACACACACACACAGAGGACAGAGGTGCGCACGGCCCGAGCGAACTCGAAATCGCACGCTCCCACAGCAAGAACAAACCTGGAGCGCGAGTATCCGAACCCCGACACGAAACCAGAACTGAGCCTGAACGAGACAGGAGTGCCGGGATCCGAACACCACGCCCCAACATGAAACAGAGCACGCAGACGCTTGAGCCACGCGCTCACCAGAAAACAAGACAAGAAGGGAGTGTCAGGGCTCCGTCACATAACCATGAATAAACTAGACCGAAGTGACAGAACCCTAACAGCATTAGGATGATATAGACACATGTCCTCTTCCAGGCAAATTCATAAAATTTTCTGTTGATTGGAAATTCTTACTTTATGCCCTGATGGTGGAAATTGGAATTTTCACTGCTCTAGCTCTTTTCTTAAAGCCACTTCACTAATTTGTGAAGCTCAATTATCTTTTGCTGCACATCAGAAATATATTCTTTGTTTTTTCTCATTGATGATTAAGGGAATTTGAACTTTGTTTTGCCTCCTATTTATATTTCTGTGAAACAGGAAGCCATGGCGGGATAATTTCATGTTCATAATCACCCTGGAGTGCTCAAAATTGTAAATATGAATGGGAATATACTTCAGAGATATTTTACTCATAAGAATTTCTAGAGGTATCAATAATTGTGTCCAACGTGTATTTGAGAAAAACATATATTTCATAATGAGATTTTCCCCCATTTTCAATTGTTTTAGTTCAATGAAAGGTTAGGTTTTTGTGATTTTATTTAATAAAAGATCAAAAGGATTAATAATGCAGGTTTATTTTCAGAGCCTTCTTTGATCATATTTACCAAGGGTGCCAATAATTCTGACCACGACTGTAAATTTAAAAAGTATGGCGCATTTGCTAATAATGATATATAAATAAATCAGTTTTACCGATGCAAATATGTTAGAAATGATGCATCACAATGCAAATGCCAACTTGTATCTGATGCACAATTTTTTTAAATCGATGCGTCACATCATTAACTTTTTTTCTGATGCATCGATGCGAAACGATGAATCTTACCATATATATATATATATGTGTGTGTGTGTGTGTGTGTAATGTATATACATATATACAGCATTAGGTAATATTGCTACTGTTTTTGGAAAAACAACAACTCATGCTTACCAAGGTTGTATTTCTTTCATCAAAACAGTAATATTGTAACATTTTATTTCAATTTAAAATAATGAATTTCTATTTTAACATACTTCCAAATGTAATTTATTTATGGGACAGCAAAGCTGATACTTCAATGAAAAATCATCAAGCCTACTTGGTTCTCATGAAATATTTATTTTTATAAATTTTTTATATTTTGTAGAGACTGTGATAATTTTCTCTTTGAGAGATATAGAAAGCTCAAAAGAACAGTATTCATTTGAAATATAAATCTGTATATGTGTATGTGTGTATAAATCTAGATACTAACATTTTCCACCATTTTTTTCAAGCTTACCTGCAATGCATTATGGAATTGCCTTTTCTGTGAAGAATTTGATGCTGCTTTAAACCTTGCCCAATTTTGTGTTGCCACCCTTTCAGAGCACCCTGAATGTCGAAAACACACCTATAGTGCCTTTTTGAAGTTGCTTTGTTAGTACCTCTGAGAGACAGTGAAAACACTCTTACATTTAGTTGTGTATCATGCCTCATGCCAGCAGCAGAAAGCCCTGTCTTGTTTTACAACTCTAAGCACCCATAAGTGACAGACAACACAGCGTATTGTAGTTCTCATCTTTACCGCAGTCTGTTCCCTGCTCCATCCACTCTACATTCGGCCCAAGCGTCTCTACAACAGCATCACATTGCCAGGCACGATTTTGTGTACTTGCAGCCACCCTCCCCCCTTTCAACTGTTGATTATTTTACAGACAGAAAAATTGCAATTGAAAAGGCTGAATAGGTAGCTGAGATTACTTTTGTATTGAAAGGTTAATCGAAACTCATCTCCGAGGCCACTCTCTGTAAAATAGTTGGCTGGGTTTAGAATGAACTGTAAAGAGAGGATGAAGGAAATGAGTCAGCTGTGAAGGCCGTGCCACCTGCATTTCCTCTCCTTCTCTCTGGTCTTGCAGTCAGTGGCAGTCTGTTTCAAGCACACCGTGATCTCAGTATGTAGATGGATCTCATTTGAAATCTCCAGGGTTTTTAGCTCACTCGACATTGTACTGTTTTTTTTCCTGTCTCTGTCTTGTCCTTTGAACTCGGAGCTCTGTTTGTCAATGCTGAAACTGTCAAGAGAGTTTGCAAGACTTTCTTAATATCCTTCCTTCAAAAGTGAGGAGGGAAAAAAAGAGAAAGGATTGTCTTGTCACATAAATGAAAAGCTTGTTAACTTATATATATATATATGTCCTATGACTTTTCTTGACCCAAAATGTCAAGCTTGTTCACTATGAGCTGTTGTATGGGGAAAACCCCCCGTAAAATTCAGGAAAAACAGCATGTACAGCATATAGGTTTGGAATAAATTTTTGCATCAACTATCCCATTAAAAACTGGCATGAGGATGGTCATATTAAATTCAGTTTGTACCAGACATGTAAAGACAGCTCATATAACTGACTCATTCCATCTCTGATAAGCAAGAGGGCACACAATCCGTGCAAAGATGGATCTTGGATGCTCCTAAGTAATTGGCTTTAACGGAAGGCGCAGGATTTACAGGGCATTTTATAGTATCTCATTATCAGCTGTGGAGTGCCAGTAGTGGCGACTAGTGCAGTTTTATATATAGTTATGTTAATCTGATTCTGCTCCATAAGGGCTGTGCGGGTAAGGTTATGATCAGAGAATAATCATTAAGCTGCCCGAGCTGAACACACTTGAACTGTCATTGTCAGAGAAGATTTTAATCAGCACAAAGTTCAAAGTTACGCTCATGTCCTTGCAGCCACGTTCGTTTTGCCATGTGAGGCAATCGGACAGTCACCGAGCAGCGATTCTGAGGAATAGTACATAAGCGTTTAAAGAGGAAATTAGACGTGGCTGTGAAATAATTTATATGAGGTTGAAGTGAAAATTCAGTTAGTCCGTTTGATATTCGTAATTAGTGTGGAAAGGAGCTCCAGCTTGCTGTCCTTCAAATATATATATATATATATATATATATATATATATATATATATATATATATATATATATATATATATATATATATTTTTTTTTTTTTTTTTTAATTTTAGCTTAACATTTTTGGTAATTTGTTGTTGATTTTGCTATTTAATTAGTTTTTTATTTAAATGTCTATATTGTTTTTATTTCTTTTATCAGTTTTAGTTTGTCATATTAGTACATCAATTTAAACTAAATGAAATGGTCTTGGCAACTAGCGAAATGTGTGTGTGTGTGTTCATCAATTTGAATGTTATTGATTAGTTGCCCCTCGGAGATATCTACAAAACTCAACATTACAATTATCTTGTTGCCAGTGTAAGACTGTTCAGATAAGGCTGCTGTTTTTGTGCCGTCTTGAACTTTACGCACCTTCGTCTTTATCCTTGACTCATGCCGGCCTAGTACATCCACTTGTGAGACTCCCGCTTTGCCATCTGTCTTCAGCGGCACTCAGAGAGCCTCCCTGTCTCTGTGACAAATCTGAAAAACACTAGTGCACTTTCCTCTCATTGATTAGAAGAAGCGCTGTGCTTTGCGGCATCAGACTCATTAATGGGCTCCATTAGCTTGGTTCCCCAGGCATGGAGGGGTTGAGTTAGTCTGATGGTAAACACAGATGCGCTTGGTGAGGCGGGTGACAGCGCTTCTCTCTCAGGGAAGTTGCTAATAGCAGTCACACCAGGGAGTCGCTCAATCACTCTGTTCTATAGACATCTCCACTTTTCCAGCAAATGATGACCAGAGGACGCAGCAAAAATGAACTGCTGGTACAATTCCAGAGATCTGCATCGACGTGAACGGGGTAATAATGGATGGGAATCCCAGCAATGTGTGCTATCAGACTGCTATTCTTGTAGCCCGGTACCTGAGACAGATTTGATATGAGGTCAAATCTTATTTCCTGTGGATTAGGGTGCTGTATCACACCGCATTCATTACAGCATTAGGGCAAATAGCAGGGGATGATGCTTGATAAGGACTGAATTTCACGAGTACGATCAGGTGTACGCTCATCCGTCTTACTGCTTCAAAGGCGCCATACCAGTGAAACGGTTAAGCCCGGTAATTAAGAGCCTCCTTTGAATACTCAACAGGACCGTGTTCCTCATTCTTAAGGATTAATGCTGAGGCTCACGTTGGATCTCATTCACTAACCATGCATACAGGCGTGTTTAGGTGTACAACCTGTGCGCAAATGTTTTTGCTGCTAAACCATACAGTAATTCAACTTAATTTTTTTTTACTTATTTTAAAAATCTGTTTGTGTCTAATATATATATATATATATATATATATATATATATATATTTGATATGAGGTCTGAATCAGAGACTGAATCAGACAAATTTAAGATGCATCCGAACATTGAAACCTGAGGAGCTGGAATTCAAAGAGGCCCCAAGGAAACAAGACGCCGTAAATCAGATTCCTAGCTCCAACTAGTCTGAAGCAAGCAAACTAACCAGCAAGCCTCTTTCACAAAACAGCTTACAACTTTGAGACAAAAGAACACTTACTGATAATTCCAATTCAGGAAGGAGACTGTCAAATTTGTTGCAAGTAATCAAGACTGATGGTCACATGTAAACCTGTGAAAGAAAATCACGAGCTACACACTCTCTTGGGCATGTCTTCCCCCATACAAGACAAAGACTTGAATTCCTTAGGAGACCTTTTAACCTCTCTCTGGTCGTCACAGAACATGCCTCTTATTATCCATAGAACTACACACTACAGGCAATCTGTTCATATGTACTAAAAATCATCTTAAAAGGACCTATGAGTTATTTCTCTGCATAGAAATAACCTATGTTATGTTTGTAACATACACATTAGATTATCATGTTTTAATCAAATATTATGTATGTTTTTTTTAATCACTATTGAATAACTGAAGGATTCAGATGCGTGTTTGGTATGTATGAGTGTGCAAAATCATGCTTTAAATATTTCTTCCAATCAATTCTTTGTCAAATGCATCATTGTCTTGTTATAGATATCATGTCCAATAGTATACTTTGCAAGAGCCTGTAAAATTTGGACCATGTGACTGATAACATGCTGATTTATGATGGAAGGAACACCCCTAGCTAAGATAATAGCCTATCTAATTGGTCAAGACACCAGAGGGGATGTGTCCAGAAGCCAAGTTTAAAAACTCAGGACACCATCAAAAACTCTCTCTTCTTCTTCTTAAAAATGCTCTCTTACAACCTCTTGGTCCTCTCCCTTCTCCTCTTCTTCTCTTTTGCCACCGTGTCTTGACGCTGCTCTTTGAACGTGCTCTGGCCCACGTGCCAGCTGCAACCATAATGAGAAGAAAACCAGCCTAGTCTTTACATCCTTTTATTCTTTTACTTTATTTTCTTTTCCGTTATGAGTTTTGTGTTCTCGGTTAAGTTTTGCCGCCACGCCTCGTCTCCGAGTTCAACTGGAGTCTGTGACCACCTCAAAACTTCTACCAGCCACAACTCCATTGGCTTCCCAAGACATCACTTCATGACTACAGAACTCTCAACCAATCAGACACTTCGGGGAACCCCCTTTCTGCAATGATGACGACACAAAGGAAACCCCTTAACACAGGCATAGCAAGCAAGTAACACCTCCAGGTTCTAATTGAATTGGTGTATTTAATATAAAAACACACACATGCAAAAACGCTTGCATATATATCACTTATACATATAAATGTATAATAATTGTATGTATAATTTTATATACATGTATATATCTTTGTTAATATTTTGGAAAATTAAACAAAAAAGGAACTGAAGCAATATATATTCTATCGGGGGAAGTCGTGGCCTAATGGTTAGAGAGTCGGACTCGTAATCGAAAGGTTGCGAGTTCGAGCCCCCGGCCGGCAGGAATTGTAGGTGGGGGGAGGGAACGTCCAGCGCTCTCTCCACCCTCAATACCACGACTGAGGTGCCCTTGAGCAAGGCACCGAACCCCCAATTGCTCCCCGGGCGCCGCAGCATGGCTGCCCACTGCTCCGGGTGTGTGTTCACGGTGTGTGTGTGTGTGTGTGTGTGTGTGGATTTGTTCACTACTCACTGCTGTGTGTGTGCACTTGGATGGGTTAAAGGCAGAGCACCAATTTCGAGTATGGGTCACCATACTTGACAATACGTCACGACAAAAATATGAATATATATATATTGTGGCGGGAGGAGCAAACGACAGACACAGTGGGCGTGGCGTCAGGCCTCGGAGAGGTTTTTATTAAACAAAAATATCAAAATAAGTGTCCAAGGGGAAAAAGTGTCCAAAATAAACGGGGAATCTGGTGTCCTCGTCTAGCTGCAGGGGATCGTGAAGGAGAGCAGTGTTCGAGAAGGAAGGGTCCAGGAAAGGGGCGGAGTCCGGTGGCCGCGGGGACGGCAGCTTCTGTAGCGGCTTCGTCTACCTCCTAATCCTCCGAAGCTCGACGGGATTCCACGGCCCGGCATCCTGGCCCGACGGCCGTACCACCGGTGCGGTATCAACCGGACTGCGGGTCCGGCGGCTCGCGTCTCTCGCGGCGGCGGGTACTTCCCTCAACGCTCCCTTCCTGGACCCACGAGGACACCAGCGTGCATGCACGGGGAAGAGACCGGTCTCTCGAGGAGAGGCGCGCTCGGCATTTAAACGGTGGCGGTGATGAGGCTCTATTCACATCAGGTGCATCTCATCACACACCGCCAGCTCTGGCTGTTTCAGCGCCCCTCCTCTCTCACCCCTGTCTGGAGCCTGGTGAAGGGCAGCGAATAAGGGACGGGGGGTAATGATATTAGGGGGGAGGCAGCCGACTCGTCACAAAATATATATTATATATATATATATAAAATCACTCTGGACTCCTCACATCCAGCACACTCCCTCTTTGAACTGTTACCGTCTGGTCGACGCTACAGAGCTCTGAGAACCAGAACGACCAGACACAGAAAAAGTTTCTTCCCTCAAGAAATCTATCTCATGAACACGACACTAAACGTGGAACACACAACTCTATTATACATTATTTATTCACCACACATACTTATTTTTTCATTTCTAATTTGCACATATCAGACCAGTACACACATAATTGTCTATATTATATATTGTGTTTTTGCTGTTTTGTACATTGCCTATTTGTATATTATTCTTTTATTATCTGTGTCCTGTCCTGTTGCTGTCTTTCTGTTGCACTGTGGAGCTTCTGTCACTACAACAAATTCCTCGTATGTGTAAAAATACCTGGCCAACAAAGCTCATTCTGATTCTCATATATATATATATATATATATATATATAACATAATATATGGGACATAATATACATAATATATGAGTGAATATATTACATAATATATGAGTATGTTCTGTGTATATTTATTTTGTTTATATAAGTACAAGCACATGCATGTATATAAGAAAAATGTTATGGTTATATATGAAATATATTTTTATATATTATAAAAATAGTTATAAATATACATATAAATATACATATAAATAGTTTCAAAAATATATACTGTATGAGTGTGTATTTATATATTCATAACAAATAAACAGTACACATACATATATTATGTAAACAAACTTTTATTTTGGATGTGATTAATCGCGATTAATCGATTGACAGCACTAATATATATATATATATATATATATATATATATATATATATATATATATATAAACATAACATATTTTTTATTAAATATATACATGTATGTGTGTGTGTGTGTGTGTGTGTATATATATATATATATATTAATAAAACAATATTTAATGTGTTATGTTCCCATTCTCAAGTCTTTTCTTTTTAGTATTTTCAAATTAAGTAGGACAGGAAGCCAAGCACAACAGATTGTGGCTGGTTGGCCAAAATTAATTTCCCACCTTGATTTGGGCTAATTACTATCTGCAGCTATGGGCTCTGTCATTTCAGATGATCTGAATTCAACATTAGAACGACGGCTAGATCTAATTTATGTGTGTACACACCTGTTTTGAATCTCTGCGGAAATTTGCATAAGAACCTTTTGAATAAAAGTGTGAGTGTGAAGTCTAAATTCTTCTGACACACCATCTCTATTGAAATCAATACACTCTCCGTGCTCTCTGATGTAGTGTAACTCAAGTATGTAGGCACTTTTGTATACAGCTATTAGTGAATTTTAGACCATTTTATTTATGTGGAATGTCAGTTTGCTACAATTAGTATTTCTAGTTGTATTTCAGGGAAGGCCTGTGTGCTGATAACGTGGATGTGCTTGCCTTGAGCCCAGCATGTGTCTTTTTCAGAACTTTACAGAGGTGTTGGAGCTCTAGGTCCAGATATTAGCCTCACCCAGCAGAGACTCCAGCTAATCACCGCCTCATTATTTTAGCACAGAGCAAGAAAAAAGGGTGAGAGACTACATGTGTGTGTGTTTCTTCAAGATTGTGTTCAAGTGTAAGACAAGGAAACGCTAAATGCCCGCATAGAGATTAGCTTAGTCTGGTGAGGAATTTGACAGCGTTAATCTCATTTCCCATTTGCCATGTTGTCATGCCCCAATACGTTTAACGAGGGTGGTAATGAAAGAGGGGAACTAGACTCATTAATTAAATTAGCTTCCTTATCCATGCATCTCTCCAAGTCCACTTATCACAGCTCTGATTGCCTCCAACTTTCTGGATCTCAGTCAAGCAAATGCCAGATATTGTTCATTTTGTTTCAATTTGCCTGGCCTTGCTCAATTTCTTTATTGTGTAATTCTATTTTGCTGTAGGGCGCAGGGAGGTCATTTAGGCTTGGAACAGCCCGTAAAATGTTCACCTGCAGGCAGGCGGGACTAAGTCAGGAACAGAATATTTAGTTTGCATGGTCCTCACCGCCGGAGGGAAATTAGAAACAAATTAATGAAATTTTTACCCTTTGGCAGGTTTTTTTTTGTATAATTCCCCCAAATCCTTTCACCTGTTTAAAGGGGTGGTTGATTGCGATTTCACTTTTTTAACGTTAGTTAGTGTGTAATGTAGCTTGTTTGAGCATGAACAATAACTGCAAAATTGCAGCGCTGAAAGTTAATGCAAATGGAGATATCTAAATGTCTTTTAAAATTCTGGCAGTTTAATGCCTACAAAAACAGCTTGTAGGGTCTACTTCCCGGGTCCGATACACCATGAACCCAGATAAACCCTGCCCCCTGGAACACGCAGCAAAGGGAGCGAGGCCATGCTGCGCAGCTTTAGAGAAAAGGAAGAGAAGCATGTAAAAATATATTCATATATGAATTTTATTTATTTTATTTATCCTTTTGGGGAATTGATTATTAAGATTCAATATTGATTTGATTAAATCGATCTGATTCAAATAATTTACACCTTATCAACTTGGACATTCAGCATTGTAGTCGAACTTAGTGTCTTATCATTTTGTTTTACTTATTCATGGCCAAGAATATTTTCAAACAAAATGATAATTTTACCATGAGCAAGGTAAACGAGATCTTTGGCAGATGTTTAGACTTGACACAACACAAGACAAGGATTCTTTATAAATGAAACAAAGTTTATTTGCTAATCTACGATAAAATACTAAACTAGAACACACACACACACACACACACATACATACATTCAGGAAATGAGTTATTCGGTCTGAAGCAAGTTTTAAACATAGCACTCTTTTGCTATTTCGTAAATTCACCTGAGGAAGATCACAAGAAGAAAACTTTGCTATCTTTACTTTTAAAGATTAATTCGACCAGCTCAGCACGATGTGGAGATTGTTTGTTTACTTGCTTTTCAAGTTGAGTCGACAGTTGCTCTGTTGTTTCCTCGGGTGGTTGAGGGAACCCCGGCGGCTGATTGGCATTGGATGACGTCACAGGGGAAAGCCCTCTGGTGATGGGCTGTTGCAGTTCCTTGAGGGTGCTGATGCACTGAAAGTTCTTTAGAGTTTCTTGCGGCTTGAGCTTCTAACAGTTTCTTCAGTAAGAAGTTTGATGAAGTGTTTGAGTTTGGATGATCAGCCTGATGTAAATTAAATTTTTTTTGGCTGCTGAATACATGCTTACATTCTGCAGTCGCGAGGCTTTACCGTACACCATATTTGCTAAACATCACAGAACAACCAGTTCATCTATGTTGATCTGTAATGCACAAAACTAATATGATTCGTCTTCTGGATTGTTCAGCGCTCTTTGAGCATCTTTCTTCCATCATAGTGAGGCTGGTGAGATGGTGTCTCTTTCAAATACCTCTTTTAAAGGTCAGCTTTGTCCAGGAGCTGATTTGATACCCCTCATTTAATCAGATAGCTGTGAGGGTTTTAAAAAAATGGCTTATTCAGTTAAGTTTTTTACCTTTGCTGTCTCTCACTTTTCATCTTTCACTCTCTATTTTCCCTCTCACAATTAATTTTATTTCAGTTATTCACTGCTTCTGTATGTTACTGTTATGCATATATCATGGTTTTGTCATTGTAAATTAGTTCCACTATTTTATCTAGGTGTCTTATGAAAAGCAGATGAATCGAAGGTGTTCCTGTTGCGCTAACAACACCAAGGTTGTGGCTTTGTTTAGAAAGAAACGGATCAAAAAGAAGTCGCTTCAAATGGATGAATGTAAATTTTGATGTCTGATTAATTAGTAATGCTCCCGAGCACCTATTTTCTATGTAAAATAAAAAAATCTGAATCACACCAAAAATATTTTCTTTCACATTTCTTTCCCCCCTTTGTTAATGTGAGCCAAATGTTTCTGTCAAAAGATATGAAAAATGTTACAAACTGATCTGCGTTTGTGTTTTCAGCGAATGACTAGTAACATCCTGTCCAAATATTGACATTTCATGCCTCGTTTTAGGGCAAGCTTACTGTCTTTTGCTTGTTGTCTGCCTATTGGATTGCAAACACTGATATCAACGATGTCCGCAGACAAAGTGTAGGGAAAAAGCCAGTTTAAGTGGAAAACCCACTCTGAATCTCTTTCAAATGCAAGGCTTGACATTTTACTCCTCTGATATCATTCTTCCTTTGACGTGCGCGGATGTCTCATCTTAGGCTCCTGCACCTGTTGGGGAATGAGTATTGGCCTTTCTTGTCAAGTACGCCCGGCTCACTGGCAGGTAATGGCTCAAAGCTTGAATGGCAGGAATCTCTGTAATCGAACAGATGTCACATATGCAGCTGCAGGGGAGAGCCTGGTACATAGTGCCCAGTCTGGCACACTGGGAGACCAGCCAGTCCCCATTGGTATTGGCAAGCGTTCAAGAGCCTGTTTGTCAGTCTTAGACAGGAGCTCAAGATGAGCCCTCGTTCCCCTCCTTTCCATTCAGTCAAACCATTCACCTCCTGTCTGCCATTTGGAGATCTTTATATAGGCTTCTTTTTAATTTCCTTCCCTGTTGCAGGCTACGTTAATGTTCTTATGCGTCATGTCAGTCCTCAACATCCTGTCATTAACATCGTAGCAAAACACGCCCATTAAAGATGAACTTTTAGAACAATTTGGCAGCAGATTATTACTCAAGGATTTGGTGAAATTGAGAATTTGCTTGCTTGCAGTTAACACGTTAGAATTTGAATTGGAATAGCATTAAACTTAGTGAATTGCAATCCAAATCAATTCAAAGTTACTCCACTATGTCTATTTGCTTATTTACACTTTTTTTCAGTTTTCTAAATTAAGATTTTGTTAATACAGTTAACAGCAAATTTTGACACACAACGTACATATTAAATATTTTTAATTCATAAAAGCATGTTTTATATTTCTATTAAATAATTTGGACAATTTCATCGATGTCCTTACTACGTTTCTGTACTTGGGAACTTTCTATTTGCGTTGGTGTCTATGCAGGGTCAGAGAGCTCTCAGATTTAATCAAAAATATCTTAATCTGTGTTCTGAAGACAAACGAAGGTCTTACGGGTTTGGAACAATATGAGAAAGAGTAATTAATGACTGAATTTTCATTTTTGGGTGAACTAACTTTTTAATAGAATTTTACATATGTTTTTAATACAAAACTCTTAAATTAGTACAATTAGTAAAATTACTTTTAGAATTCTACATCCTCACATTGAATCAGTTTTGAAAGCACAATTGACCGTTCGCAAAGAGTTTGATTGACAGGTGATCTGACGAATCATAACGCTGAATCCACCATTTTGCCCAACAAACAAATCAGACAGGAGAGTAGATTAATTTTGGTGGACTTAAACTTGAAAAATGTTGTATATTGACGTCTTTCCGTGGTTGAAATAAAATACGTTCTGATGTTCATTCATGTTTATTTTGTGCTTTAAGTAAATATGAAAAGACGATCGGTTCATGTTCCACTTGAACTGAGGCTCTACATTAATCTTTCACGACACATTAAAGAGCCACATAATTGTATTTATTGTTTAAATTTCTTTAAAAAAATTACAGTTGAATACTGAGATCTTGTTTTATACCAGAAGTAACCTGCTCTGTCTTGTCTGTCGGCATATTGTCAGTTTCCTCTTTGCTCCGCGATGTATTTTTCACTGCATGAGAACACGATGTGTAGTATGAGAGCATCATGGCTTGTCGGACATAGCAACAGTAACTAAGGATAGTGGGTTTTTGCGAGGGGTCAATTGCCTGCTTTTAAATAGTAAAAAGCGGTACACCATTCTATACAATCTTCTGGCAAATAACACTGGAGTATTTCTGTGAATTTCATTTGATTAATTATCCCGTCTTCCTCTCCCCTCACCTCCATTTATTTTCCCCTCTCTCTCCAGGTCTTTTGTGAACTACTCAACACACTGTTTGCTAATACGGCCTTTTATAGCAATTAAATGCCGATTTGGTGGTGTTGGAGTAATTGTCACCCCAGGCTATCTGTGCTGGCCTGGAACAAATGTGTGTGTGTATGTTTGTGTGTGCATAATTTATCATAGATGATTCCTCTCACACACTGGGGGTTTATATGCAGCTCAGGGGTGAAAAGACTCATGCAGGTGTTGAATCTGAGTCAATGTTTAGTGCCGTCTCTCTTCATCCGTCTTCCTGCTGTAATGCATGTGTAGTTTTCATAGGAACTCATTCTTTAGGAACCAGCGTTTTGCCAAAAAGCTCAGTATTGACTACAGGACCCCTACTACAGGATTAAATAAATCCTGATATACTGAGAATGTATACTGAGATATTATTACATTACATCTCTGGTTGCCTTCTGATTGGTCATTCATGGTATTCTGTATAATATGATATTTCTTTAATGTCTGCCCACATAATGCCATAATGGATCAATCAGAATCAAGTATATGCAACACTTCAGTTGACAAATATGTAAGAAAGAAAAAAAGGGTGTTCCAAAAGACTTTGGTGTTGACTTTGTAGTAGGGCTGCCCTTGACTAAATATGTTTCTGGTCGACTAGCAGTCGTTCATTTTAAGTAATTAGTCGACTAATTGCATGTTTATATTTAATAAACCATATTATTCATAATAATGACCCTTTAATTGCCTATACAGCGCACTGGCTGAAGTAATGATTATGAATGCTTTAGGAAAAAAACAAAACAGCAAGAAGTTTGCCTTAACATTATAATAATTAATTGATAAACTAGTGTTTTCTGTATTTTTGGCTGCAATTATGAATTCGACAACACTGACTCATCATCTCCACACTGAACGTGCTCGTTTCATACAGATTACATGATCTAAAAATATTTGTTTTCCATTTCAATTGGTTCATTTAAAAGTAAACATTTTCTATAGATATATTTTTCATGTCTGTGAGGCAAACACAGTGTTTCAGTTAATTTTTGTTTTTAACATGCTCAAGTTCACAGAGACCTAGATGGCAGAAAGCGCAGCCTCTTTGCTTTCATTATTTTACAAAAGCACAACGTTTTGTAGTTATTGTGAGTCCACACAAATAAATGTAGACCTTTAACAGATTTGAATGATGTATTACTCTTATCTGTATGAGTAACAATGACAGATTATTTTAAGTTAAATGCAAATGATCGCACCGGCGCCACCAATTGTTAGTCGACTATTAGGGGGCAGCCCTACTTTGTAGTTATTTTAGTAAGGAGGCAGTAGGATTGTTTATATTGCGTTTACACAACAGTTCAATAAAAAGTTAATATTGAGTAATTTGCATTTTAGACACAATCCTATTCCTTTGTCTGGCTTTACTCTTATAATGGAAATGGTTATGTTTAGATACTTACATCAGGGCTGTTGTGCATCTTTGAGAAGCACTCATATGCTGAATGATTCATTGTTTTTGAACAGATTGTTTGAGTGAATTATTCAATGACTTATTCATGAAGAAAGAACTTGTAGTTCCTGAATGAATCTGCATTTGTTTTTTAAATATTGGTTGAATGAACGATTCAATTACTTACTCAATGTCGGTCACTTACAGTAATACATTACCGAATGCATCAGCATTTGTGAACAAGCTGGTTAAATGATTTCAATGACTCACTAAAAGTTGGTCACTTACAGTATTTCGAATCAGCTGAATAAGTTCAATGACTCACTCATAATGATTGTCACTTGTTGCCACCTACTGGCATAATAATGCAATGTGCAGAGTCACTGAAAAATGGCAAGCACTAATGCACTGATTGTATAGTACTGGCCTATCTCTCTCTCTCTCCGCTATCAGATATTCCTTCACCATTCTCAGTGGGCAACATGGAGGATAAAACAATTACACTTTAACATTCTTTGATTTAATTCAGCCGGGTCAATATAGATCACGGACATCTGCAGGGGGAGTTCAGGCCAGTTGTTTCAGCCTGTACACAGGAGAAACACACAGCGCTCGCTCCGACAACTGTCACGGAATGTGATTTGTGACGAATACCGGAATCATCCGAGCGTGTGCATCCCTCACTTTTATAATGTCAGAGAATCGGGGGAATTTACTCATGTTATTTTGGAGAACTGCCACAGGGTCGACGGACTGTCAGGATTTCGACAGATCTCCTCTATCTGATATTACAATCCATCTCCCTCCGCTTCCTGCCTCTCCAGCCATCTCGCAAGCGCTGGCACTCCTATCACATTGGTAAATACTACTTTAATTGATACTCAGGTTGTTTTAGAATTAATGAGCTAGCACCCATGTGCTGATGTGAGGGAAAAGAACATCTCTCTTTAAATTGCTTTGCAGCCAGAAATCATATTAGCCAAACCAATCTCATTTAAATCTTCCATTCCCTAATTAACCCTCAACGCCTTCTCATGCTGCTAGCAACTGCACTTTTTGTAGAATTTTAGATTAACTGTTAGAGATTTGTGTCTCTGTGTAGAGTATATTGGATTTTTATTTTGAACAATCAGAAAACAGTTAAACTGAGAACAAAATCATCTTCATTATGTAAATGCCAAGTATTACATGAACAGATCAGATAGGACACAAAGGGGCAAATTGACTAAACAGCCTCTTCTGCACAAAATTTCAGAGCAAACACCTGCATCTTATTCATTAACCACCCGCAATCCAGTTTAACCAGACACAGTCTGCATTGGTTTACTGCTGCTTAAGTAGCCTATATGAATTAAGTCATTGGATGAATTCCAATAGCCATTTTTGCACTCTTGAAGGGAAGAGGGTATTTTGAAAAGGGGCGTTCGCCGGCCAAATTTGTCCATTTCTGGTTATGATAGAACAGCTACTTGAACAGAACTACCTGAATGGAGGAAGGCTCACCAACCCTGCATTTATTTGATTAAAAATATGGTAAAAAAAACAAAAAGGTAATATTGTGAAATATTATAACACTTTAAAATATCTGTTTTCTGTTTTAATGTTTTAAAATGCTGATCGGTGCTAAAGAAACATTTCTTATTATGAATATTAAAAACAGTTGTGCTGCTTACTGTTTTTGTGGAAACTCTTGATTTTTTTTTTTTTTTGGGGGGACCGAATGTGAAATGTCAAAAGAACAGCATATATTTGAAATCGAAAAAAATCTCACAACAGAGGCATCATAAAATATGCTGCTTTTGCTCAAATCATGCAAAGAAAGTATTTTTAAGCTAGTTTAGTTAATGTGCATTGAATAGTAGAAAATCTGCTGAGGCATCTATTTAAATGGCCATTGGCTCTCTTATTTGTAAGGCTGGATTATTATCAGTTCTTCTATCAAAAATATGATTAGCTGTTTTAACAGTAATGTGCAATTCATAGTGAATGTTTAATGTATTCCAACCAAAGTGAAGCAAGTTTTTTCATAGAAGCAGCATTTTATCCTTTGACCCAAGACATATCTCTTTTGAATAAAAAAAAAAAAAAAATCCATTAATAACATTACTTTTATAAATGCATAAATGTGTTTCTGTATTTAAGAGTGTGTAGCAGCTGTAAGCAAGTAGATATGACCCCAACACCACATGATGTTCAGAATAAACCCACAGTGATAAAACCATCACAGTATAAGCAACCTGAATGATCCAGGGTCACCAGGGAATTTATAAATGTTCTGTTACAAATAATATGTTAGTACCTGCAATATATGAAAAACTACTGAGAATATTGAAGGTACATGTGCTTCCGACTCTCACACTAGTACATAATGTGTTCAAGGTAGCATTCAGTTCTGTGCAGTATTCAACACTACAAGCAGACTACAAACTAAATGTTTCAGAAGTGGTGTATTTCTAAAAGTAGTCACTGTCAGTTGAGGCACCTTTAAAGGCATCACAATTTTTATTTATGTATTTATTTATTTTTATTTAATTTAAAATATGTGTGATATCCTTGATTGGTAGATAAAAAAACCCCCAAAACACGAGTCACATTTATAAAAAAAAGAACGACATGACTGCGAGCTTACTTTAAAGTGTGCTTTAAAAGGAATGAGAAAAGCAAGAAAGTCAGTGGTTTTTTATTTTTTAAATTAATTTTTTTCCCTGTGGGAATTAGATTTTTTTTCCCCTCATGTTGTTTATTCAAACTATCCTCCAAGTGCATTCATAGCATTTTTCTATGCAGGCAATTTCGGTGCCACCAGTGGAGCTTTTATAGCACATGGTACGCGGTCCTGAATTGTGTTTGGGTTCGTTTTTATTGCTACACTTGGATTTATGTGCCATTAGTTAGTTTATTCTAGATGCGAATGTGGAGGAAAAACCCCCAAAGCAAAACAAGATATGAAAAGAAAAAAAGCAATTGTCAGGACTGTTTCTAATTGCATTTGGTCTGGGTCTTAGCGATAACATCGATTCCATTATTTTCTGCATTTGAATTGCACTGCAGCCTGTCTTTAGCATCCTGTCTTTGATTCGCTGAATGCAGGTACTGGATGTTTAGAACAATGTGGAACCTGCACAAGGAAGAATACATTGTGCCATTTCATTACCAATGTAAACAATAGGGGTATTTCACTTAAATATGTTTTTACTCACTCTCATGTCGTTTCAAACCTGTATGACCCTTTCATGGAACTCAAAAGAAGATATTTTAAAAATATCTTGACCAGTCTCTTTAACATAATAAATGATAACTGGGGTTGCTTCAAAATGACAAACCAGCGCCATGTAAGTGTGTGTATGTGTGTTTATACTGTGTATATATATATATATATATATATACATACATACATGCAGTATATACACTCACCGGCCACTTTATTAGGTACAGCTGTTCAATTGCTTGGTAACACAAATGGCTAATCAGCCAATCACATGGCAGCAACTCAATGCAATTAGGTATCTAGAAGACGACTTGCTGAAGTTCAAACCGAGCATCAGAAGGGGGAAGAAAGGGGATTTAAGTGACTTTGAACGTGGAATGGTTGTTGGTGCCATATGGGCTGGTCAGAGTATTTATGCTGATCTACTGGGATTTTCATGCACAACCATCTCTAAGGTTTACGGAGAATGGTCCGAAAAAGAGAAAATATCCAGTGAGTGGCAGTTGTGTGGACGAAAATGCCTTTTTTATGTCAGAGGTCAGAGGAGAATGGGCAGACTGGTTAGAGATGTTAGAAAGGCAACAGTAACTCAAATAACCACTCGTTACAACCAAGGTATGCAGAATACCATCTCTGAACACACAACACGTCGAACCCTGAAGCAGATAAGCTGCAGCAGCAGAAGATGGACATGAAAGCATGGATCCATCCTGCCTTGTCTCAACAGTTCAGGCTGGTGGTGTAATGGTGTGGGGGATATTTTCTTGGCACACTTTGGGCCCCTTAGTACCAATTGAGCATCGTTTAAACGCCACAGCCTACCTGAGTGTTGTTGCTGACCATGTCCATCCCTTTATGACTACAGTGTACCCATCTTCTAATGGCTACTTCCAGCAGGATAATGCACCATGTCACAAAGCTCAAATTATCTCAGACTGGTTTCTTGAACATGACAATGACTTCACTTTACTCAAATGGCCTCCACAGTCACCAGATCTCAATCCAATAGAGCACCTTTGAGATGTGGTGGAACGGGAGATACGCATCATGGATGTGCAGCCGACAAATCTGCAGCAACTGCGTGATGCTATCATGTCAATATGGACCAAAATCTCTGAGGAATGTTTCCAACTCCTTGTTGAATCTATGCCACGAAGAAT
Source organism: Barbus barbus (assembly GCF_936440315.1). Taxonomy (NCBI): domain Eukaryota; kingdom Metazoa; phylum Chordata; class Actinopteri; order Cypriniformes; family Cyprinidae; genus Barbus; species Barbus barbus. The sequence continues at coordinate 17,970,068 of NC_136714.1, forward strand.
TAAGGCAGTTCTGAAGGCAAAAGGGGGTCCAACCCGGTACTAGCAAGGTGTACATAATAAAGTGGACAGTGAGTGTATATATATATATATATGTGTATTTTTATATATTGTGTAGTGTAATTTTTTTTTTTAAGTATTTTGAATTCATATAATAGATTTGTATTTGAAACAAAAAATGTTTACAAAAGTTTACATTTTGAAGTGTCTGATATATGAATAGAATGTTCACATTGGATCTTTTCAGTAATTTAGTTGATTTGGTTCAGTGATTCGTTCATAATTTTTTTCTGTGGTCCTAGTCACAAAGAGTTTATTTAAGATTATTGCGTGAATATCACATTAAATTTCAATCTGTAGTCAAACAAAGCTTCAAAATTATTTCAGAAAATGGCTCCCAATTTGAATGGATTGTCATTATAATACTTATGTATGATACTTTTGCGTCCTTTTAGAATTTTGAAATCTACAGTCCCCAGTTATTGTAACTGCAGACGACAAGTAAATTACTCCAAATTTCACCTTTTGTGTTCCACGAGAGTGAATACGTTTTTTTTTTTTTGGGGGGGGGTATGTTCCTTTAAAGTAGTTATTTTGTCACTGTTAATCAATTTAATAGACTTTAAAAAAATATTACAAATGGAGATCTTTTGTAACACGCAGAGTTATGGTTATATGTGAAGAAAGCAGAACACAATGACCTCAAAATAATTCTTTTAACTGATTTAGAGGTTATACAAGAGCATTCATACCCTACAATGTATTACATGAGCTGTTGGTTAGTCTCTCGTTGTCTGTATAAAGCATGAGGCAAACAACTGCAATCTGTTCAAGAACAAGAAACACTTTTTGTTAATAATTCAGTGTCCATGAAGAGTGTCTTGGAAAATGCAAACGCAAATCGGTTGTTTATTTTTTTTAAATAAAATTATTATGATGATCTTTAATTTCTTTAATTAAAAAAAAGAAAATAAAAATACACAACATACTGTATGGTCATTTGTTTCCAACAGGGTCAAGTTGAAGGATGGTGTGGCGTTTTTGGGAGCGAGGGCCAGCAACCCAGTTCAGTGGACAGTTAGTCAAGACGTCAGGAGCGAGGGACACAGAGTGGTCACTCTACATTGTCGCAGGAAGGAAGCCAACTTTGGAAAAAGGTCAGTAGCTGTTCAATCTGTCTGTTCTATTAACACTTATGTTAACAAAGGGGAATTCTGAATCTAGAGACTACTGGTATCAAAGGCATTATCATCAGAAGGCTGCTGGTTACTTGAATGACCCAGAAGTTCAAAGTTTAAGATCGAAGCTTAAGGCAAAAACAATGCAAACCAAAAAGTTTTTTCCTCACTTTCCACACAATTCTGTTCTCTTTGTAATGTTTCGGCCAGCAAAGATCCAAACGCATGCACATATACAGTGACCTGCACCACACAGCCCTTTGGCCTTTAGCCCTCAAATATAAGCATCTCTGCCTAATGACTATTCTTCTAAACTCTTCTCCTCGTTTCATATACAGACCCTCTGGTACTTTTTTCAGAGTACTGCATCATATTATAAAGTGCTAGGAAGTTGCTTCACTATATTTCTCAGAAGTTCTGCATTACTTCAAACATGCAACTTTTCCTGTAACAAGCCACCTTAACTTTATAGCTACTTTAGGCTACTTGTAGCTTTGTAGTTACTACTTGTACTGGTACTGAAATGCTGCTGTTGGTATTACGCCTTTGACTTTGTTATATAAATTAGGGTGTTTCATCAGTAGTATTTAGTGTAAATGTATCTGCTTAAAGAGATAGCTCACCCACAAATGAAAATTCTGTCATCAATTACTCACCCTTCTGTTGTCCCAAACCCACAGGATATTTGTTCATCTTTGTAAGCAACGCATTGTGATGAACAGATTAGCATTGATTAACACACATACATAGAGCACATCAAATATGGTAAACGGAAGCTCAAAAGTGCATCTTTGACACACAAAATCCAATGGGGTGTATTTTGTGTGTCAAGCAAGTACAATTCTGCTTCCATTGACCATATTTAATGTACTCTATTCATGTGTGTTGATCAATGTTTATTAATGTTGTGAATAAAAGCCTAAATTAAATCTGTTCATCATATAAAGTGATCACATCTCTTCAGAAGATTTTAATTAAACCCATCAATTCATATAGATTTGTTTTACTTTATGCAAGTTTTGTTGTAATGGACTTTCAATGCATGGACAGAAATGTCTCAGGTTTCATTAAATATATGAATGACAGTAAATGATGATTTTTGGGTGAACTGACCCTTTAGGTTTAGTCCCTTGCCGTCTATTTAACTGAGATAGAAAATAGAGAATCAAAAATAAATTAATATATAATGGAATAGCGGTTTCTGTTATGCAAAATCTATGGTTTATATTAATTTTATTGGTTCAGATTTTCAACCTTTTTATTTTCCTTTCGAAAATGGTGTTAGATTACATTTCTGACTGAAAATGATTATATTATACTCACTCTGCATTTCTCCACTCAGAGATTAGAAAGCCATTGACTGACAGCTGTGCTCTCAGCCCTTATAGGTCCCTCACCTCTTTCAGCACCTTTCTTTGGTGCCATTTGAATATGCAAATGAATCTCACAAACACGCCCCATTCCAACCCCAGATTAAAAAAAGAAACTCTGTTTTCAGTGCCCAAGTGCGACAGGGATATAAAACAACTGAATTAAAGTCTGAATCATCTTGCTTTGCTTTTTTCCTTTCAGACTGCAAATACATTACTTTCAAATGTGTCAGTTCATATAATGGCCACACAGTGTGGGGTGGTAAGCAGTATCGACAGAGCCCTGAGCTTTCATGCACTCATTTTCAGCCTAAAGAGAAACATTAACAGAATTTTCTTTCCTCGCCTGTAGAGTTTTATATAAATCATATTCCAATAACGTACAGTTATTTGATTACGCTCGCTCATTGAAATTCCTATTCCACCTAATGTGTGGGTGTTTCAAGAAGATATTCTTGTTACTCTGACATGCTTTACCTAATTGTAATTTTTGTTCCAGGCAACTGAAGTTTTGATTTGTGCACAAGGAAGCTGTAGTTTACAACTGCTTCAAAAGCACTTAGCGAAATCCCTTTGACCGCTGGAAATCTGAAAAACTATCCACCAAAATTTAAATAAAACTTACTTCTCGGTAGAAAAGCAGTCAGAATATTCCTTTAAACCCGCACCTTTACTTAAGAGCTTCTGGGTAAAGTTATTCTCCCTGGGTTTCAAACCTTTACAAAAGTTACTGGCTTACTGAGAGTATGGGAGGTGAGGTTGTTTTCCATATGTTTCTCAACTGTTCTTTTATTTTAGAGGTCAGGAGATGATGGTAAGAAAGGTGCTAGCTCCAGTCCACAGGGGGCAGATTGGTAATGACTTATTATAGGTCCTCTTTGATTTCTCGTGCTCTCCACTACATCACTAATGAGTCCTTACACATTGTACCTTTTTCACTCTGACAAAAGTTATTTTTTTTACTTTCTGCATAATAATGTGTGCCTGAAATAATGTTTCCTCTACAAAGTTGTGAAGAAAGTAGCTCTGTTCCAAAACCAAGTGAGCTGCCTTGTTGTTTACTGCCTAAATAGGAAGGTACCTTTAGTCAGCTTTCATAATGAAATTTAACCTAATGACTAATTTAAAATGCTTTCTATAGCCAAGAACGCAGTAAAACACAGTTAATGTTTGCATGAAGCACACAAGAAACATGACTTTCAAATTACAATGATTACAATGTTTACGTTAGCATTTTACCAAGCTAATAATGTGAAAACTAACTCCAGCCTTTGCTGGATGGCTGGTTTTTGCTGGTTTAAGCTGGACATAGCTGGTTTGGGCCAGTCAATCTCCCAGGCCAACTTGGTGTTCAGCTAATTTTGTGGTCTAAACTCCTTTAAAAGACCAGCTAAAAGCAGAAACCTGCTTATTATTATTCATTGGGTACAATAATCCATTTGGGTAATATTGAGTCAAATTTGGATGATTTCAAGAGCTGTTCAATATGTTTGAAATATGTCAACAAAGGACAGGACATTTGTTATTTTATAGGGACTACAAAATGTTGTCTTGGCAGCTCTCTTCTGTGGTTTGGAACAGAGTATGTAAATATATTATAATTTTAAACATATTAAAAGTGTTTTACATTTAGTCGTTTAGCAGGCGCTTTTATTTAAAGTGACTTACAAATGAGAAACATCAATATTAGTTTTGGTTTGACACCAAATAAGTTTTTTCAGAACTCCACTGTTCTACAATTTAATTAGAATTTAAAGTTCTTGTTATGATTTAGTGCATTTGTAAGAATTTGCAATCAGTCACTGTGTAGGTGATAATTGAAGCAGTGGTAAACCAGTATTTTGGGCTGCTTAATTAAAGCACTGCAGGACAAATGGTAGAATTAGCCATTTTGCATTAGAAACGCTTGCAGTGCCGGGCATGACAAACTACCAAAGCCTCTGATGACTCAGTTGAGAGCAATTATACTGGAGCGTGTCTCAGATAAAGATGTGAAGTTGATAGTTGTCTGAAGCTGAAAATGATTAAGAAGAAAGCAGAAAGAAATGATGTCAGTTTCTTCAGGGAATATTACAAGTCCTCAAGATGTCTCTGTCAGGCAAAGCAGCACTGCAGTGTTTGTATGTGTACACTGTCAACTCAAAGCAGAGAAGCTACAGATCTGAGCTGTTATAGCTGCACTTGCCGTCTTCTTGCTTTCTTTAACCTTCATGCTCTGCTGATGATTTGCATGCTTTTTATGTTTGGGGTGCCAGAGACCCCAGTGTGTATCATTCATTTTGGAATCAACCTATAATTAAGATAGATCTGAAACCCCTATTGAAATGATTGAAACAACAAATAAAAAAAGCATAAGCTAGCCTGAATCGGTTTGCTGGTCTCTCGACCTCATTAGTATGATCTGATTTGCTGGTTTTAGATAAATTTTGGTTAGGCTAGTTTAACGCCAGGAAACCAGCTTGTTTAACCAGTTTATTTTTTTGTTCTCTTTCTTTCTACTTGCACATCTGTCTCTCCACTCAGCTTGACTGAGGAGGAAATTTTTCTTTTTCATATTCCTCTCAAACGGTGTGTGAAATGAGAGGATCAGTTACTCCTGGAAGGAGCAGATGTGTTTCCAATGAATTCCTCATGCAGAATCCGCAGCCCTGCCCTATCCAGAAAGTAACAAGCTCTACTCGCCCTACTAGAACGACATGGCAAAACTCAACCAAATGTCTTTATAAAAGGCCCTCTTTGCCAGTGAAGAACGTGTGGAATTTTGTAAACCAAAGTATTCTGTTTTTGGTGCAGAAGTTCAGTTTGCTGGCTCATGCTTCCATGGGTAAAGAGGCTGTAATTGGGCCTTGAGTGCCGTGTCTGGCCGTGTTGCTCGCTGTTTTGTGCTGGTATTGATTTAGCAGTGGGAACGCCACTTATCGAGGTGCTTGAAGCGGCACAGCAAGCCGTCTAATCCTGGGGTTGGGACTCTGCTCAATGGGGCAGGCTATAATCCCCCATACCGTCAGTGGCGCAGAGAGCCAGGGATGATTCCCAGCATAAAAACGAACACGATACTCTTTCATCAACTTATTTATTCTTTTCATTGGAGCGCCACAGCGGGGATTAGATTGAGCCATCTTGTCTTTTGTTTTGAGTTTGTCCTTTCTTCTCTCAGCCTGCCGCTGGATCGATGAAGAGGTGGAGTCTCAGGTGAACAGACTGACGCTCCCCGCTCTCACTCTCTCTTTCTTTCCTTGTCGGATGCACTACGCTCTCATCAAAGCATGGTTGACAGGTCAGGCCTGTTTTAATGTCTGTTCCTGCACAACTTTTAATGATTTCTCCTTTGTTTTTTATAAAGGCTGTGGAAGAAAGCTATACGTTAGCAGTCCCATTAATCTCAGCGACAGCTGCTCGGCTGCCGCTGAGATAAATATGAGATTATTCATATATAATCTTGGGGTCGGTAAGATTTTTTTATGTTCATGAAATGTTTCTCTCTTATTCTCACCAAAGCTACATTTATTTGATAATAAACAGTAATATTTGGAATTATTATTACAGTTTACAACATCTCTATTTGAATATATTTTAAACCATAATTTATTTCTGTGATGGCAAAGCTGTTTTATCAGCTGTGCAGCTTAATATTTTTGTGGAAACTGTCATGCAAGTTTTTTCAGGAATCTTTAATGAATCGAAAGCTCAGGAGAAAAGCATTTATTTGAAATAGAAATATTTTGCAATATTACAAATATCTTTACTGTCACTTTTGATAAATTTAAGACATCCTTGATGAATACAATAATTCATTTAAAAAATACTTTTGAAGGTGTGTGTGATCAATATATTAAGCATATATCCATATATTAATGTGTAAGTCATCATCTTTCTGTGACAACACATTTAAACACAGACAATGAACAATTTAAGCATAAAGAACTTCATGTTAAATATTTATACTTTTAAATTAATATTTAAAACGGATGAATATTTGGTTTAATTTTGCGGTCTAAAATCATCAAAATAAGATTAATTAACATGACACGATTTAACACTGACTAATGTTAAATAATTTTTTCATCATCATCAAAACAAATAAAAAATAAAAATTAACTGTGATTAAGACATCTATAATTATGTATGATTGATATTATTATTTGATCTATTCCATCAGAATACACTGAAACGTTTTAATGGCCATCAGTGGATAAAGATGCTTTTTTGCAGCAAGCAAAAGTTATAGTTAAACTATGCTAACTACCCAAACCTTGACACTTTGAGTAAAGTTGCTCTCCCTTCTTCTTCTCCTTGTTTTTGTTCTTCTCCTTCTCCTTTTTCTTCTTCTTTAGGGTTTATACAACTTGCTTTCCCTCCATGCTGCAACCAAATGCAATTGATTGCCCGTGCACTTCACTCACAGGGAAGATGCTCAACATCCTTAAAGACATCAGAAATGGTTTGGCTTGAATGCAAACTACACCCTTTCCCCCGAGGTGTTGGATTTAAATTCGAAACATGCTTGTCAGCATCCATCTGTCAGACGCCTGCCTCTGTTTAGATAAGAAATCTCGAACTCGCTGAATTCGTGATGAGGGACAGTGAAAGAAAAACGTATGCAGGAACAAACATGCACCCATGAGCCATTCACAAGGCAAGGGTATTTTAATGAAAGAATCAGGCTTCTTCAGACAAAGCCAATCACACTAAACAGTTTCTGAATGAATATAAGGCTGTGCTGTGATTTCGAAAGCAGCTCCTCTGGTTGCTGCTGGCCTCTTCTCTGGTTGATTTCATTAAAGCGGTGTGTCTGGACCACTTAATCGGGCCGCTGATCCAGAGTTGACCCTGATGTGACCTCGCCTCTCACCCTCTGTCTTTCTACCTCATTAACGTGCCAAGGACACTAGTGAAGTTCCTCTATCCTCATGCGTGCACACACACAGTCTCTTATGTTGCTGGCTCTTTGTCAGAAGCATCACCCCACAGGTCAGTGCACTATTGAGCTCTGTTAGTATCTGCTTGTAACAAACTCTCTCATTGCGCTGTCAGAAACCCCAGGCACATAAAGGGCAACAAGGACAAGTATAAATTGTTTCTGATATAGCTGCATTTTGTTTGGAAACTAGAATGAATCTTTTAGGTCAGCGAATCATTTTTTGCACATACTTTTGAAGTCAAGTAGGTTTATAACACCTGCAGAAAGCTATTCGAGCAAAAGTATTTAAAGGATTTAGTCAGAAGACTGTTTAGTTTAGATGTAATGAATCGGTTACTGGACAGAATCAAATGATTTGAGACATGAATCAAAATCTCCACTACTATGTTCTGATACCCATACAATGTCATGCTTGTCTTTGATACAGGATAAAAAATGTTTAGTGCATTTTTTGTTAGTTTACAGCATGTCTCTGTTGTGCAGTTTGACATCCCTGGTGACACAGACATGTGTTTTTCTGGATTCTTGACAGTTTTAGTCTTCAGGGAAACTTCTTGCGCTTGGAGACAGCTCTGAACATTTCTCAGTACAGATTTTATCCGTGTTACCTAATATATGAGACGTTTTAAAGAGGTCATATCATGTTGAATCACATTTTTATTGATGTATGAGTTATATAGGTCATGGAGCTACTATTAAAAAAGCAAATTTTCTGAACTTAAAACTCCATTTTCCAACTACACCATTTCATATTATATTATATTATATATTATATTATATTATGTTTTTGTAAGTTTGGAGTTCTCTTTTTTTTCTTTTTTGAAAAGAGTCTGTTATGTTTATCAATGGTGCATTTATTTGATTAAAAAATCAGTAAAAACAATAATATTGTGAAACTTTATTAAAATTTAAAATTTAAATTTTTAAATATAAAATTTGTATATATTTTAAAATGTAATTTATTGACATTGAATTGCTACATCCCAAAGTCCCCTGAGCACGTCTGAAGTCGAATGCCCATTAAGAACAGACGGGACTTATTTCTCTCTCCCAATGGGGCCTCTGTGTGTATCTGTGTTTATGATAGAATACAGAGACCGCAGCACTTCTACAGTAGTTGGTGTTAGTGATATGAAGTGCTGCAGGATGGTTCGGATTAAATTGCCACCCTGGATTTGTACACTACGTCTTATCACATGAGGCCAGCCCGGCCTCACTGACAACCCTCTTTACTGTCTCCAGGCTCTCGGCTGGCAGAGCAGCAACCAACCCCGGTGTTTCTTTGCCCGATAAAGCTAGAGAGGGGCAGATGCTCTGGAGTGAGAGAGCTGGTTTAGAAACAAGGATAGGAAGGAGATTTCAGATGCGGCCAACATCCCTGTGGAGAGAGGTAGAGGATAGCGGAGAAATCAGCCGTTATCCCCTGTATCGATTAAGGGTTGTGCGGGATGGGTAAAGGAGCCAATATAAATCATAGTAAGCTATTTAGACTGTTCCTTTATGTTAAGGGGTGGGAGGGCCATTTTCTGTTTTTCATTAATGATGACAGAGCCTGTAAATACATTTTCCCCCATTTTTTATTTATTCCAAAGCCGAGTGCCCGGCAACCGTTACAGCTCGTTTATGATTGCATAACTGCTTAAGGCCACGCAAGGCATTTAAGATTCATATGCCACTCACATAAATTAAATAATGCGTGATCGATGCTTTAAATCCATCCAATGATTGCGCGTATGTTGCCATGCTTTACAAATCCCCCTTTTAAGTGAGGATGAGTTCTTGTCATCTCAGAATTAGTGTGTGTAGGTATGGGCATAAATAACGCAAGGATGGTTGCAGAGGGCAAGGGCAGAAGCCAGATTACAGAGAATTAATATGTAAATACATATTAGTAATTAGTTTGTTGTGTGCATGTAAGAATGTTTAGAAAAGCTCGTCTTTGCCAGTGACGTGTGTTGAACTTCTGAAATGTCCAGGCAATGTTCCCTTTCTGGGTTTAGGTTCTTCCAATTTGGTGTTTACATACTTTCACAGAGTTTCTCAGCGTTAAAGGCATATTAAATTTAATTTTCCTCACACTTGGGACTATGAGCAAGCAGCAAATACTACAATATTTATATTAGAAGTTATGTTAACATGCTATTTATTAAAACTTGGTTACGTCAACATGTTTTTAAACGTCTGTCTGTCTGTCTGTCTGTCTGTCTATTGTTTTATCGTCCTATCATTCTATCTATTGTTCTATTGTTGTCTGTCTGTCTGACATTCTAGCTGTCATTCTACCTATCGTTCTATCTACTGTTTTAATTTCTAAATTTTCAAAACTACTTGTTCAACCTCCACATCATCACTTGTGCACATCATAAAAGCAGTTTCTCATTCTTTTCAACAAGTTGCGATCGCATTGGTATATTCATGCAACTGATTGTACATTTGTCTGCAGTTTCCTACATTTTCAGTTGCTAATCTCATGTTGCTCAAAATGTATTATATAGTTCTCTGTGCTAGTGTCTTACCCCTCAAAACATCTAGTCATTAGTTCATCATGTCATTATATGCAAACAGTGTTGTGCAAGTTACTTCCAAACTGTAATAAATTACAGATTACTTGTTACTGTTATTTAAAAGTAATCCCTTACCTTACAATATTACTGTCTCAGAATTGTAATGCGTTACATGACTCCTGTATTACTTTTGAGTTACTTTCACCAAAATATCTACAGAAGTAGAACTTAACATTCTAAAATGACAAAATGTACTAGAGCCCTGCCCTAATGGCAGAGTGTTTATATTTCGTTCCGGCCTTTTATTTAGAAAAAACGTTTGGAGCATTTTTTGTTCATTAAATAAGTTTTTTCTTTCTTAAAGTAACGACCAAGCGGCCAGCGGCAGACCTTAGCCTTCTCAAATCATCATGACTTGCCTAAAATAAAATCTATAGATATACTAAAACAGTTGAAGTATATAACAATGTTTAAACGTTAAACCTAGATAAATGTGCGCTGCATCAGTAGTTTGTGAGGAGAGTTGAAGCTAAAGCGCAGGACATGGAGGCACCAGCGCAATCAATTGCAATTTTTTTTTTCAATGGAAACAACTTACGCCATAATTTTTGCTCATAAAGGTAATAGTAATACATCATTCGTAACTGTACAAGGGTCTACATTTATTTGTGTGCACTCACAATGTCAACAAAACATTGTGCTTTTATCTTGAACAGGAGCGCTTCACAAAAATGAACCGAAAGTCAGCGAATACATGCCTCACAGACATAATAAAAATATCTATAGAAAGCTTTAAATTACTACTTAATGAAATAATTAAAAACAAAAACAAAAACTATTTAATATAATCGTTATCCGTGAAGATGCACTTCTCTCTAAGAAGGAGATGGCGAATCCTTACAATTTCCCCCGGACACATTCATGGTAATTACTTTTAGCTGGGGCTTTTGCTTTATTGCGTGTAGTTGAACGCAGAACTCTTCAGCTGTGCTGACGGCGCAACAATTTTTTTTTCATCAATAATTGATGGATGTCTAAAATATAAAGATAAGGAGAAGCCTAAAACAGGCCTGAGGACCGGCCGGCTGAACTATGACGTGAATATTGGCCCGGAGCCCGGAGCCCGGCCCTAGGGACATAAAGTGGGAGCCCGACTTTAAATTAAAGTAAAAATAAAAATGAATAAATTGGGGGCTAAAAGTGTGTTGTAACGCAAGCGTTACTGAACATGTACTGAGTAAAATATTACTTAAAACTGATTAGTATGCCTTACACTACTGCATTACAGCAAAAAGTAATCCGTTACTGTAATGCATTACTTTTGTAACGCGTTACTCCCAACACTGTATGCAAAATGGTTGATCTAGTTGTCATAAACTGTCAAGCATATTTTCTACACATTTCTATTAGAGTTTTTGTAAATTTGTCATGAATTGCGCAAGTGAATCTTGCCTTTCACTAATGAAGAGAATATAAATCAACCAATTATAAACCAGTTCTCTGAAATAGCTCAAAGGTGCATCTAATGAACCTTCAATTGGAAAACATTGTCAGAATTTGTAACTCTTGTGTTGTCCTCTGTCTATGGATGAACATCCAGAAAATGATCAGCCAAGAGGAATAAGGATGCATGGTGGAAGGGTACAGAGGCAAAACAGAGGAAGAGGCAGAAGAGGCCATGGACAGATGTGCATATCAGATGAAATAAGGGGCACTATTGTGGAGAATGTTGTCAATCATGGCTTACAATGGCTGTAAGCCATGAAGGGTGCAGCTAAATATTGGGAGACCATATCCTCAATAATTCAAACATACTGAAACAGTCTCTTTCAATCAATATCCCACTTACAGTAATGTGTAAATTTGTACTTTTGAAAGGATACAAGGCGTACATAAGAAGCGCAGCCTTCTGCATTTCAGTACAGTAACTGTCATCCAAACAGTTGCCATAATTTACAGCAGGTAACAGAGTGCAGTGTTATATTGACAACACGACTAAGCATTTTTCCTATCTTGTTTGTGAACAATGACACAAGGACTTTTCATTCTGATGGCACTGATATGCTCATTGACATAAATACTTACTTTTGAGAGATGAACTAAAGATTTTGAGTAAGTTACAGGTTTTTTCAGGTAATCTATTGTGTGGTTCTGTTTGTACAAATTGTTTTGAGAAATGCACATACTTATTTGCAAATATTAAGGATGATTCGAGAAATGCACCAAAGCGACCTAGAAAAACTGTAATTTGTATTGACAAACTTTGCATTTCTAGTTATTATACTTGTATGTATGTATGTGTGTGTGTATATATATAATGTTTTAATTCTTTGCTAAACTGTTTTTAAACTTCAGTTTTCTCAATTTAAATTTTGGAATTGAGGACTTGGATTTAAATTGAATTGAAATTCTCAATTTACAGAGTTGTTAAGTCTGTAATTAGTCTGAATTAGTTCACTATTCATTCCATATATAGACCCCTTGTTTAATGCAGATTTATACATTGATTTCCATTACAGGCATCAGCCAATCACAGCCACGCCTCTTCTCATGTGACTTTTCTGCTGTATTTTGTCACTATCCTCCTCACACACATATGGAGATTGCGTGTTTTTCTTTTTTGGGTTGCTCAGATTATGGCTGCGTTCCAATTAAACATGTCTTCTCAGTATATTGCTCTGACAGTTAAATTTTTTACTGACGTTTTCTCCAACTGGTCATTAAAATTCCTTCATCTGCAGGATGAAGAAGTTGTGACTTGGCCTGAATTGCACTTTGGGCTGTTAGGTTTAAGCCTAATTTACTGTCCTGTGGCCTTGTACCATAAACCCCGTCATTGATTGAATGTCAGTGCTGGTGGATTTGTGTAAATGAGAGCGGGGCTCTTCCCTTAAAACAGGGAGGACACGAAGCCTCAAAGGCAAAGTCGTGGGCGTGCGTTTATGCAAATATCTCCACACATGAAATATTCTGATTTAAGCGTGGCTTGAAAAAGATGTTGTATGCTATTATAGTAATGATGTTTGCACTGAAATATGGGAAAGTTTTTTGATGTTCTGTTCTGCGCAACTCTTAAAATAAACATGGCCTTGTGTGCTCCTCATCGCCAGCCTGAGCTCATTTCCTGTAATAAAACATGCACACTGTAATATATTAAAATGTCTTTCTCTCAATGCTGGGGGTGCTGTTGCTCACCTTGGATCCTCTATTGACTGTTTGTTTCCTCTCAGGGGAGGAAAAAGGAACACACCCTCCAGCCCCGTAAGCACGGGTGTTGCTTTCCATAAAAATGCCTCTGGCCACTATTAGCATACCCGGAGAACAATCCATCAATTTGCGTTAAATTGTACAAGCCGTGCTGCTTCTACGTACACATTCCTAATGAGCTTATGAATACAGTGTTGCAGTGTGGCTGTTCTGCAGAAATCTGCATATGTAAAAAGACACATCCTCAAATTACATTTGACTTTGCATGAGCACATTAATCAGGGAATAGAAAAGAGTTCTGCTTTGAATGTGAGAGGGTATGCTCGATGCACCATCAGAATGCACCATTTTCTTCCCCAACATCTGATGATTCCAAGAAGGTCACACCTCACGAGACAAAGTGATGGTGGAAGTGTCTCGTATGGCATTTGGAAACTTCCCACTGCTTGGGAAGTGTTCAGAATGCAAGGCAAATTGGCATGTAGGAAAAAAAAAAAATTACATTAAAAATAATAAAAAAATAATTTTCTAAAATGTAAAAATGTAGCAATTTAATTAGCAAATTCTATGTAACATAACAATCATAGCCAATCAGCAGATATTGTTGGACTTTTTTGGTGATTAATGCAATTAGCCATGCATCTTGACCTGTAGGTAAAATCTATAATGAGATATTTTCCATTTGAGTAATTTAAGCATGAAGTACCACATTCTGACAGGCAACATGCCAACCACATTTACGGAGAGCAGGCAGTGTGGAATGAGTAAGGAAGGTATTCACACAGGACACGTTCTTGCATTCAAAAACAGCTGGACGTAGTGCAATTGAACGCAACAGAATGCAAGAGACTAGTGTTTAATAAGTTTTAACCTGACACAGACTCTTCAAAATATGTCGCTCATTCCGTGAGACACTGCAAAGCAGCAAGACGTGACAGAACAGCCAAAGACATTTTTCTGATGCATAGACATACCATTGAAATAACACAGGCAGAATGAACGTGTCCTGTTTAAACAACTATATATTCAGTGTATTGCATAAACAATATATATAATAAATTTAGTTTTTTTCCTCTGCTATATTTATATATTTTATATATATATAATTTTACATTACTGTTCAAATGTTTGGGGTTTGATTTTGAAAAGTGTTTTTGAAAGTCTAATTTGATCAAAAATACAGTTAAGACAGTAATAGTGTAACATTATTAAAATTCAAATTCAAATTCAAATTTTATTTGTCACATACATATACATACGTAGTACGACATGTAGTGAAATGTATTGTACGACTGTCCAACAAATTGTCCAACAAAATTAGAAAAACCTCAAGTTTACAAAAATACAAATAGAAAAAGTACAGTAAACATATATACAGAATAAACTAGCAATAAAATAAAATAACAAATAGATATGAGAATAAAAAATAGAATATGATTCTATATAGATTCTATAAAAAGTAAAGTGTATGTCAGTGATAAAGTGTCCGTGTGCTGTGCTGTGCAGTGCAGTAAAGTGTATAAGTGAGTAAAAGGATACTAAAGACAAAGACAAATGGTATGTAAGTCCCACTTACATGTAAGTCCCACTCATTTATTACAATTTGAATATATTTTAAAATGTAATTCATTCCTGTGTAATTTAAGCTGAATTTTCAGCATCCATTATTCCAGTCTTCAGTGTCATATGATCTTTCAGAAACCATTCTAATATGCTAATTTCCTGCTCGCATATAGCAATTTCTTATTGTCATTGTTGAAAACCGGTCTGTGTGTATATCGTAGATAATGTGTGTGTGTGTGTGTATATATTATATACTGTGTGTGTATGTGTGTGTGTGTGATATATATATATATATATATATATATATATATATATATATATATATATATATATATATATATATATATATATATATATATATATATATATATATATATATATATATAATATATTATACTGCAAACAGTGACCAGGCCAGAGGTTCATAAACACCCAGCATAAGTAATAAAATCAATGTCTGCATATGAAGCAAAAGATCATTGGAGTCTGGGTGTCTGTATGTGTGTGTAGCCCTTGTAATTACTTGTATCAGGGACAACCTGTTTGGGGAGAGCACAGTATGGCTTGTTTTGCCATTAGCTCTGGTTCTTTTAATTAGTCTGAGTATGTTACGCTTGAGAGCTTCCAATTATGGATTGACGTCTTGTTCTCGCTGCGTATGAGGGATGGGAAGTTCATCAGTCAGAAAACAGAACTTAAATAATTTGGATTCATCCCACATTCTGAAGGAAACAAATTATATCATGTTTCATGACTGGAAGGAGAGCGATGGAGCTTAATGGCGAAAAAATAATAGGAAACATATGGCAAGGAAGTTAATCAAGTTAAATCAAACAAAGTGCTTCGGAGGAACGAAAGTGTTAGCGTGTGACTCTCGTGAGTATGCCGACATTAGCATGACTAGTGCATGTGTGCTTACCACTTACATGGATCCCATGTGATCGCATATTCGCATACTTAATTATATTGGTTTATGCAGAGCATGAATTAGTGGCAATAATGACTGTTCTGATCCATTACTGTAGCATAATGAAAATGATTCCTCATATGGCCGTGTTTTTGGTTATTGTGTTTTCCGCAGTCGTATAGGCTACTATGCCCATGAGGCAGCAGATGTGTGCTGAATTGCTTCAGGTTTTGTATTCATCAATAAGGCTTTCGAGAAGGAAATGTACCTGCACGTAAACACTAGCAGACGCCGTTCCCCAGAAGTTTTTTTTTTAAGGTAGTTCAGCCACCATTCATTAATCTTTGTTATATTCAACATTGTTTCTTTGTGTGTCTCACCACTTGCTTGCCTTTTTACTGTGAGGTTTTTTTATTTATAAGCTTACCCAGCTCTTGCACATATATGATTATTTGTACTTAAAAGTTGAGCCTGGGACACATGTGATACCGCTTGGTGAGAAGGCTTTGTGAGCCGCCCATCTACCCAGGTTTGGTTCAGGTAATTCAGTGTGAATAAACGGCATCTTGGGCATCCATTTCACTCTGCGCTCCCCATTCCGCTTCACGTCTGCAGTGGTGATAACATAGCTACTAAGTGAGTGGGAAAGTCTGATGATATCTAGCTAATGGATTTAAATGATGTTCCCAGCTGGATGTCTCACCCAAGGGCAGCCATTTTCCTCAGCTTCCATCCAGTCCAACCGCTTCACATTCTTCTTAAACCTCTTGCATTCCTGTGGAAGCAACTGCAAGCAAATCAACTTGCAGAGTGTGATGAATATTACATCACTGCCTCAAGGTTCATGAAATTGCAGGTCGCAGTCAAGGTGGGCTGTTTTTTTCTGTCACTTGTCAGTAGTGTTTTGCATTAGATGCTGGTCATCCATAATTTCAAGGATTTTACACATGAAAAGTTATTGGTGGTTTATGCAGGTGGTTTATGGAGAGTTAATTTGTTGATATATATTTAATTGTGCATGATTTTTACATTTAGATTATCTTCACTGTCTAATGCTCACTTAAAGTTCATCTTTAAAACATTAGTAATTTAAAAAAACTTAAACGTAATCATGAATATTCATTTTTGATACAGAATTAAAATTTTGGATCATCATTAGTTAGCATCTTGTTCTTTCATCTGAGGCCTAATCTTAGGGACCCAAGTATTGTACAGTAAAATCAAACAGAAATTCATCTCCTATGGTGTGTTTACACCAAAAACGGCGTAAATATTTGCATCGCGTTACTCACTCTAAATTACTCGTGGGATGTATTTCACGTTACTCACGTGAATAAAAACATAAAAACAAGATAAGCTAATTCTGATACTACCGGACATGTTAGTAAGCTCTTCGCAGATTCGCTAAATTGCGCGACAACACGCCATACAAATTTTCGCTTGAGTTGAAATTGTTCAACTTGAGGGGAATATCGTGCGTTCACATCCAACACGTTGCCCAGTTCATGTTATTCATGTCGCTCGGCATAAATTTGTGTCTGTTTGTGTCTTTGCATTGACTTTGTATGTAATCTATTCGCGCAAATGACTAAATTCACACACCAAAAGCAAATTTAATTATTCAAGCCAATCAGCGAAGAGCTTGTTGACATGGCCGGTTTGACAAGTCCGGATGTATCAGAAAATGGTGGAAAGCATTGTTTTATATGCACGAGTGACACAAAAACCATCCTGCGAGTAATCTAGAGTGATAACATGATGCAAATATTCTCTTCGCTTTTGGAGTGCACACACCATTAGTCTCTTTGAATGTTGTTGTGTAAGTTTTCAGGTTCATATCACAATTAGACATTTTCTCAGCCTCCTCAGTGGTTGCTGACTGGAGATTTTCCTAAATCTTGCTGACACTACACATTTAACTTACCAAACAATATTCTTGTTTAATTTTTGTCTCTAGAAACGTACACATTTAAGTTCCCATCACATCTACTTTTTTAGCCTTTTTTATGGTGAAAGTATATTTTTATGTGAATCCTCCTTATAGCGTTCCTACAGAATAACACTAAAAAGTAAAGGTGTGTGAACCATCTGCCCTATGCACTTGTCTGCTTGGCAGAGTTTTCTGTTGCTCTGATGTTTGTTGAGAATTGCTTTTATAGATTACAGCAGAAGTATAGAAGTAGAATGACATCTTAAGGTCCTTAAAGAAAATGCTATACTACTTGTCATCTATTATTTACAATCCCATGTGCACACACTCCTTTATGCTCTTGCTTCACATCAATACACCTATAAATCGAAAGAAAAAAAAAATCGGAAATCGCGTTTGGTCTCGTACTGTATCGTGTATCTTGTCAGTGTGTGCACTTGCTTGGCCATTTGTAGTTGATAAACAGGAAAGTGGGTCCAGCTGAATTGAAATGATCATTTGTTAGATTGGTATAATAAAGGTTATTATACCGCGGCAGCGGTCGCGGCAGTCGTCGTGTGAAGCCCTCTTAGTGTGAAGACCAAAGAGTGTAAAGACCATCGACTCTACCGTGCGACTCCACCGGGCAGGGACACCGGCAAGGGATAGTAGTAGCTTTTTATTTAATTTTTTCATTGATATGTTTATTATTGAAATGTTGTTGTTATATGCATGTGTTAATTTTATTTAATTTCTTTATTTTCTTAAATATGTGGGTAGATAGTATTTATAGAGTTGTAACTTTTTAGTTTTAGTTACTTTTTCTTATTTGTAAGTCGCTTTGGACAAAAGCGTCTGCTAAATGACAAAAGTAAAAGTAAGTAAAAGTACAAAAACATTGTGCTATGGGTAATTTTCTCTCACTCAAGGTGCCATAGAATGCATTGATGCAGTATTTTAAATTGTTCTCTGATATCTACACAGAAGGTATGGGGCTTAGGTAAGGGCAAAAAACCTCCAGAAACGATTTTACATGTCCATTTACAACCCTAGGATTTCTCCCTAGAATGAAACGGTCTGTTATTGGCTTATTTGGAAGGGTCATGAATACTAATGAGCTCTGCTCTGATTGGCTGTTTCACAGTGCGGCTCATTTCAGTAGCTCACAGGAAGAAGGAAACACAGGTAGGAAAATATATATTTAAATACTTTCTCTCGCAGTTATATCGTCGGGTAATTATACTGTATATAAAATGTGGGCATCAGGGATCCGTTATTAATATGCGAGGCATTGAAACTGCTTTTGAATGATCGGTCGATCACGTTATAGTTTCACTTTCAAGATAAGGGATCGCACAAACTATGTTTATATTATGGAGCGGCAGTACTTACCACACATTACAAGATCAGATGCGTGTCAGTGGTGCTCAGGATCTGTAAATCATTCACCATTGTCCTCAGTCATCTCTCCTTACTCTGTTTATGTGGTAAGTGAAATCTTATGTTCTGTAATGTAACAGGCTACAGCTAGCAAGAGGCTAACCATGTCCCTTTAGTGGCTCGCGTTATTTTAGTAGAACGCGTTATTTGCTTTCCGTACCTTTCTGAATACAGACACCAACCCATCCCTGCACTTCACACCCCCTGCACTGCCTGGAACATAACATTTATTTCCATGATCTGCCATTTTCGCTGTTGTCCGCGCTTGTTTATTTACAATACCTGCAGAACTTCTGATGGTTCGGCTGGCGGCTGGCCTAAAACTAGGGCGGGTTTATGTAAATGTTGGGGGTGTAGTGATCCCGACTGTTGCGTCACAGTCGGTGTCATGTTCATGGTCTTTTTTTATTCATGAGATTTACATGAGGAGGAAACTATGGTGTTTGAGGCTCACGGTATGTCATTTCCATGTATAAAACTGTTATTATTTAACTATGCCAAGATAAATGCAGTTTTTCATTCTTTAAGATCTGGGCTGCATTTCCCAAAAGTTGATCTTACAGTCCATTGGTGTGAATGGTTTTTGATCTACTTAGGCTTATGATCTTTTGAAAAACGCAGCCTTGTTTATGTAAAAGGTTTGTCCACTTGAAAGATCCGTTCACGTAAGAGATTTGTTCACATAAAAGATCTGTTCAAGTTAAAACATCTGTTCACTTACATAAAAAAATGGGATGTTCTTCCCAAAAGCACTGCAAACCTTAGTTGACTGTAGAGACCATTGGTAGTTTCTGAGATCTACTTAGGCTTACAATGCCTTTGGGAAACACAGTCCTGTTCATTTAGAAGATCTGTTCACCTAAGAGATTTGTTTAAAAATAATTATTTGCTCACAACCATAACACAATTACCACAGATTATTTTTGCATAAACCGGCAGTTTACATCAACTTCTAATCAATTTAACTGCTTCTTTACACTTTTACTATAGTTCATTTTTGTTACATTTTGGGGGTGGCTAATAGATCAGTGTTTATCAAAAGCTATAATTTTGTCATACATTTAGGGATATCCTAGTTATTTAATTTCTCTTAAAGATCTAGGCTGTGTTTCCCAGTTGCACAGCGATTCTAAATTGACCATTGGTGTCAATGGTTCCTTGGATCACTTGCTATTATACATAAAACTCTTGAATATCGTTAAGACTTGATACCAACAAGCTTGTAATCCTTGGCAACTGGTTCTTTATCATAATCATTTATTGTAGCAGCCTGATACTTTTATAAAAGCACCACTGTTTCCCTCAAAGCAGGCTTCATATTAACTTTTATCTGTAGTCATTGATGATCCTCTCCTTTCTCTCTCATCCTCCTCTCCTTTATTCTGACCATCTGAACTCCGTCTTTAGACCATAAACTTCTTTAGTGAGCATGATGCAGGTCAGGTCCCCCATGCCAGCACTGTGATTG
Source organism: Barbus barbus (assembly GCF_936440315.1). Lineage (NCBI taxonomy): Eukaryota > Metazoa > Chordata > Actinopteri > Cypriniformes > Cyprinidae > Barbus > Barbus barbus. Next base: position 17,990,532 of record NC_136714.1, read on the forward strand.
AGTTTCATGCTTAGCCTGTTGGGGGTCCTGAGTGCCCAGTGTTGCCTTTGAGAGGGAAACGAGTGGAAGAGGCGGATGGCAAATCCTCCAGCAGGAGGGCGAGGGTGCAGCTCTTTCACTCTGCGTCTTCCGCAACCTGTGAAATTAAATTCCACCACAGCTTTACTCAAAGCTGACGCGCCAACTACTATTACTTCCCTGGCTTTGACTTTTATTTCCCCGAGCCGTGAGTTGCCAACCACAGCGGCTTTGTAGTCAAATTGATTCCATTCGTTTGATGTATCATTGTTGTCAGTGCTAAGCAGATCACCACTGTGCATGAATATATCCACCCTAGAGTCTCCACAATGAAAGCCATTTCCATTGTCTACCCTTTTTTCCTTTTCTCTCACACCATTTTTACACAGTTGTGTAAAATGAGGGAGGCGCTCCGTCTCTTTGAAGAGTCTCTGTTTCGGGAAATTCAGTCGAAGAACCTTTTTGAAAGATTGAAATTTCACCTATTCCACTTTAAATAATTAATTCTCCACCTCCTGCAGTCAAACTCTTTGTCGTCAGACCTATACATTTTGGCAGGATTTCACTCCCTCTGACGGTTATATGTGAATCTCAATAGAATAGCTCTCCTCTGGCTTTCTCTGCATTTTTATACGTTTTGACACAACAATCCATTCATTCTAGCGATGAGCACCTGTCGAGACTCTCAAAGACTTCACAGAGAAACTCTCGCTGAGACGTTCCACTTTACATTCCTGTTTTCGCAAAGTACTCTTTTTGAGGTTTGAAAATGTGTATTCAGACTTCACTTTTTCGCTCTCTGTGTCTGAGATGATTTTCATATTAGCTGCCCTTATAACCTCTGCTGCATATCACAAGTGTGGCTGTGGAGAGCAGAAAACTCATTTAATATAGGCTATAAACAGGTAGAATGCACACTAAACTAAGTCACACACAATTCCACAGAAAGTTTTGCAGTTTCCTCTGGAACGCCCGTCATTCATTAAATTCGCTTCCTCTTATGTTTGTTTCTTGAACATTTTGGCTACATCTGCTTCCTGTATGCTTGGTTTAACACATTTAACCATTTTTAAATCCATTCCGCAGATAATCCCACAAAATCAGCAGCAAAAATGCAGAGAGATTCCCAAATTCCATCTGCAAGCAAAAGGATTTTAATCAATCAGCATTAGTTTTTGATCTCGTGTCAGAAAGGATACTGCACTTCGCCCTCTGCTGGACACATCTTAACCCTACATTTGAGCCATAATGGCTGTGATAATTCTGTGCTGGTTTGGTTTTCTTAGCTGTGAATGTGAATTCCGACAATGACCCATTAAAGTGTTCGAGCTAACAGGGCTCTTCAGAGTATTCAGTGAGGTCGTGGAAAGCCAGTGTTTACAAGGCGGATGCATTTATTTTTAAGTGTAGCAAAGCTGTCAGCTGTGTTTCTCCCAGAATACCTCTCTAACACCAGAGCCTTTTAGCTGCCCATCTCTATTCACCAGCACCACATTAGCACAACCAAATGGCACTTACTTTAAATAGGCTTTTTTGGCCCTTTTTTGTGCGATTGTAAAAAGTGCTTAACAAAATGTCTGTTGCTAAGAGAATTCATAGTATTACAAGACCTTTTTTTTTTGCAGTAGTTGCTGAAATGGCATTTCCTAGGGTAAGTCATACCTATGGATCCATACATCATAAGATATATATAGTTATTAGTTCACCCGAAAATGAAAATGGGAATCATTTGTTCTTCCTCACATCGTGGAACATGAATGCAGAAGTTTAGCAGGATGTTCACGTTGCTCTTTTCCATACAATGCAAGTGAATGGTGAACTTTTTAATGCTCAAAAAAACCTCTTAAAAGTAGTTTATATGACTTGTGCATTTCAGTCTGACTACAAATGAGCTAGAGATCTACAGCAGTAGTATTTTCTGTGAATATGGACTTAATTTTGATCTACTTCAGGTGACTTTGAATATAGTACACAAGTTGTGTGGACCACTGTTAAGTACTTTTGTGATGCATTTTTGTCATTTGCACTGTCATTTGCACTTGTGCAAAAGAACATGAAAATCTAACTTCTGCTTTTGTGGTCCTCGGAAAGAAGAAAGTCATACAGGGTTGGAGCAAATTGATTCCTTTAAGGATTTTTTTAACAAGCTTTTTCTTGTCTTGAGTTCACTTTTCTGCTCCTTACAGGTAATGTCTCTTTAAGGAATCTGCAAATCAAATTAATTTACAGCATGTGCAATCTGGCAGAGACTGGCAGTGTGTGGTCGCTTTTATTATGTAAAGTCACAGATTAGAATGTGTGAAAACTGATATGATCATCCCAGATTTGCTTATTAAAGATATCCTGCCGTCTCTGTTTCCATGACATTGAAATCAGAGAATCCAGGGCTTTTTGGAATGAAAGTTATTAGAACTGCTGCTGGATACAGACAGGTGGAAGATGTTTTTTTCTGTTTTTTTCTTAAATTCATTTGAGGGACAATGTATTTCTGGAATTATTTTGTTAACGGAAAAAGGATGACATCTCTTTACTCCTGAGATATTCTCAGATTCTGCATCAAAATACAGCAGAACAGTAATATTGTGAACTGTTATTATAATAAATTATAAAAATGTTTTCTATTTTGATGTATTTCAAAATGTAATTTATTCCTGTGATGTCAAAGCTAATTTTTCAGCAGCCATTACTCCAGTCTTCAGTCACATGATCCTTACATGGACACCGTACATTTTTTTTTCAAGATTCTGTAATAAATAGAATGTTTAAAATAACAGCATTCCTTTGAAATAGTTTTTGCAACATTCTAAATGTTTTTTACTGTTACTTTTGATGAATTTAACACTACCTTGCTGAATAGAAGTCTTACAGACCCCAAACCTCTGAAGTATAGTAACCTTCTAATATAGTAACATTCTGCTATTACTTCATGTAGGCCTATTATATGCAGTTACCTGACGTACAGTAAATTTACAATATTGTAATCATAGCAGTTGGCCTATCAACCATAAAACGTAGTATCCCTCTTACCTGTTCTGATTTACAGAGGATTTTGTTTGTTTGGTCAGAAATCCTTGCATTCAAATCTAATTTGTGTGATATTTCTAACCTTCAAACTGCAGGACAAAAAACTCTCATGGAAACAGTAGACCAGTTCCACAAGGGGAAAACTGCAACCTTGTAAACCCTGAGCAAAGTGTTTGTTAGAAACTTGTGTGTGATGTCAGCCAAAGAACAAATTCTAAAAAACAAAAATCCCCCAAAGTGTTGAAATGACAGCATTGAGAATAATGCGGTGACCTTACTTTTGTCTTGGATGTGTGAGTTATTTTAAGAGGGACCTTGTACCATACTGTTCTGATACTGAGGGGAAAAAAATTAGAGGAAAAGAATATAGTTTTGTTTTGTGTTCCAGGTGCGAATTCAATTGCAGTTCCATATTCCAGATTTGTACTTTGATATTAGGAATTTTTCATATGCCGTTTTGTTTTAACTAAGTGCTGTGAGGCCAGAGCAGCCAGGCTGATCAAACCCAGGTCTGGGCAAATCAAATGGCTTTGGTTTTATTCATTGTTTTTCAGCTTTGTTTGCATCGCAATCAGTGGAGACAATGTTTCAGTGGAAATCTTTTCTGAAAATGCTGTGGCGCTGGACCAAAAGTAAATTGCTTTTTTGCTGTCTTTTTTTTTTCAGTTGCTGCTGGGATGTGTTTTTGTTGAACTGAAATAATGAGAGTAAACCACCACACACTCACACCCACATACGTCGCAGCCTACATCCTACACACACCAGGTGTGCAAAAACAAAAGGGTCGATAAATGGCCGCTTGACTGCCCCTTCATCCGTTGGCAGCACGCACTGGCCAGTAGACACATAAATAAACACAAGACACCCATGAGTTTTACATGCATATGCTTTTAATTTGCATTCAAACATTTTGATATTACTTATTATTTTCACTTCTTCCTATGTTAGGGTGGAGGCCGGTTTCCAGAAAGTTCTTCAGGTAGATCTGGAGGTCAACGGGTTGTTGGATCCTCTGGGAAGTCGCTCAGTGACATGGCAGATCGAGTACCCTATCTCCCGAACCCTTTCGGATGAGATCCAGACACTCATCCGTCTGGCACCGCATGACCTTGGGGGAATCGTGCCATTGGCTATGGTGAGTTTAGTTCCTCGTCAACTCGTTCTCAACAAGTCCAAACATGCGATGCTGTACTTTTGTCCTCTTTTTATTGTTACTGTTTGTATATAATATAAATGATGGCTGCTTTCAGGCATAATATAAGATGTATCGCACAGGAAATGTTGATGTGTCATCTGAAGCAACAATATGACTAACACTAATTAGCTGTAATTTGGTTAATTGAGCGTGCAGTTACCTTTAAAACCGGCAGCTGGGTCAGGACCAAAAGTAATTAATTTAAAATGAGAGGAGACTGTGAGGAACCTCAAACAAATAAGGCTAAATAGAAGATAATAAAGGTTGTTTTCATCTATATGGTGGCTGGGCATAGCTGGTGGTATTCCTGAGTGGGAAAGCACGATGCTATTTAACAGTGGCAAAGTATGCACCAAGATATATATACAAGATCTTGGGCCAGATTTACTAAACAGTGCAAATTAGCGTTAGAACGCAATTCCATAAAAACACTGTTGGGAGAGGAAAATTCTGCGGGTGATTTACTAACAATGCACACATTAAAGAATAAAGATCATTTCCAGAATGACCAGCACAATCTATCAAGAGCAGCGTAAATTACTGCCTGCTTTATGACTGCTTTTTTTTTTGCGCTAAATAATGGTTCAAATACCAGTAATTTGACGAGCGCAAACGTTAGTACAGTAAATCATGTTGCATGATTCATTTTAATACTCTCCTCCTATAAATTTTGTGTCTGAAAGGGAAACTACTACAATTGCATATTTAATAAGGTCAGGTGCAAAAATAACTGTGTCCATGCCTTTTCAGCACTAATACTTTATTGCGTGTCTTTAGTCAATCCTAACAGTACTACTTTAATGCCAAAAGATGGTTTGCGCTGAAGCAAGCTGTTAGTAACTCTGGCCCCTTATGTTTAAATACATAAAAAAAAGAAAAGTAAAAAAATATAATAATATTTCACAATATTACTGTTTTTGATCAATAATTATACACAATATTACTGTTTGTACTTTTGATCTTTCAAAAACAACCCCCAAAATTTGGAAAATATCTATGCTGTTTAGAAACTCATGGCACCTGATCAGGTCACGAAATGAGTGTCTTATCCAATGAACACTGGCTTTTATTCCATTAAAATCAGTGCCCCAGGAATCTTCTATAGACATAGCTGTACTTCAGTGGAACTTTTATAACCCATCTATCCTTTAAATTCTATGCACGTATTTATGTAGATTAAAAGAGATCACAAACAGCATAATACTGCTGTGTGGTATTATGTACACTTTCCTTCACTAAACAACTGAAATGCACCAACAGTGTAGATCATTTACACATTGCTGCATTTAAAAAAATAAAATAAACTAGGGGGCCTGTGATTCCAGTGCAGTCTCTGCACAACAACATGAGAAATTTATTTTGAGTGCAAGTTTCATCTTTTAATAAAGGGAGAGGCTGAGGCTAGGAGAAAAAGGCTGTTTGATTAGAGGTGGGCTACACATCTGCTCTTCATTGGCTTCTTTTCAATAGGGCGGTAGGATGATGATTATTTCATTTTGATGTGAAAAGGTTTGTGTATTTTCTGTAAGCACACAAACCACTGAAATCTGAATGCTACCTCTCGTTAGCTAAAGCGTTTCACCTTGCTCTCACAACCTTCACATGCAAACACTCACACACACACACACACACACACACACACACATTCAGTAGATTTGGTTCTCTTTTGCATATCATCTTGAATTAGATCACCTTGCCTCTTTTTCAGCCTGTCTTAATTGCATTTTACAGTGCAGCATTCTCTCACACACCCTATGGCGGCTTTTCCCCTTGCCCATAACGATGACATTGCCATCACCACACCTTGTTAAACTTAATCAAGACTTCGTTAAGCCGGCAGCATAGTCAGCGGGCAGCTTTAATCACCCCGAGCGTGGCCATCCGCTCCCCCTTCTCTCTACCTGTCTAATGTAGAGGAACTACGCAGATTGGTGTGACAGGAACAATGGCATACGATAACAAAGGCAAGAGACTCCAATCTGTCCCATCGGAGGCTTCTGCGCCATTAGAATTAGCTTTTTCCCCTCTCGCGGACACCGGCTAATTCCAGCCTGCCAGCTGTCTCTTCGGCCTCATTAGAGAGGACAGCCGCCGCGGCCCAGTTCCCCACTCAGTGGCCAAGCAAGCACCATCAGCCGTCGGGTTTGAGAGCTGTGCTGTCTCGGCCCTTTACGGTAAACACAGCCAGTCTTACAGTAGCGAAGAGGGCGGAGAATGATGTAATAACATTGTCAAAATGAGCCCAGATGCCCTTACAGCCTGAGTTTGACACCCCCGGCTCAAGCCCGTTCGGCCCACTGGTGCATTTCGCACAACAATCACGGCTGCAGACAGCGAGACAACAGCTACCAATCACTTGTGTTGTCTGGGCCTCTGACGGAGCGCATTTGTCTTGAGCTCTCGGAATGCTGGGAGAGCAGATTGTTGTGTTACACAGCAGGAGGGGATCAATGTAATCACATCACTTTCAACTTTTTGAATGAGGAGATGCCCTAATAGGATTTGGCAGTGCATGATACCCTCAAAATGCAGGAAATCTGTTCTGGCTCATTAGGATGCACCAGCGTGCGCATTTGCTCTCTCTCTCTCTCTCTCTCTCTCTCTCTCTCTCTCTCTTTATAATGTGTGTGTTTGTCTTTCTTCCTCGCTCTGTTTCTATACCTCACAACTTTTGAATCAAGTTTAGTTAAGCTCCTTGTAATTGGCTGTTCAGCCCTCTCGAAGGCAAATTTCAGTCCCTGCTGAGCTTGTTTTCTGTTGACTATTGAAAGCGCTCTCGTTCTTGTTTGCCACCCTGTCTTCTCGCGACGCTCAGAGAGTTTGTTCAGAGAAAAGCAAAATCAATCAATTTGCCAAGTCAGAGGCATCTTCCTTCAAACCCCTCTTCTGATTTTTCTTTTTTTTCCAGGATTTGTTTTGTTTGGTTCTCTGTAGCCTCTTGGCCTTAGTCTTGAGTTTCGGTGTGTGTCAGGCATTTCTTCAGAGCTCATGGGTTTCTCTGTTCTCTGAGCGACGCTGACCTGCTGTTTGTCTTCCAAACAGTCTGTTTGAACAGTGTTCTCTGTAAACCACCTACAGGACAAGGTAATACCTTTTCCTTTGTATTTTTCACAGAAAATCGGGCAACATTTTTGAACTACTCATCAAATTTACATGGAGAACTAGCTGCTATTGGTTCTTTTCTTGCTAATAATTATAAGGCACTATATGCCATTGTAAGGGAAACAGGTCAATTTAGCTCAAAGGGAATCATTTATGATTTTAAAGGGAATTTGAACAGAATCACTTTCACAGCTGATTCATACATGTTGCAGGAGAGAGAAAGTGAGGAAAGAATGAGTTTAAGAGAATGAAAATGTGAAATCCCAAGCTTATAGCAATATGTGCTATTGCATAGACCTGAACAACCATCAATCACTTAATTAACCGTAGCATTGAGTTTCTCAATGAGGCTAAAATTTATATTAAATACACCAGCTCAGCTAAAATACGGAAGTTACTTGCTTGCGTTGTCTTTGTGTTAAGGGATTCCCTTTTGTTGTTGTCTTTGCAGAAAGGGGGTTTCCCGAGGTTGCTGATTGGCTGAAAGTTCAGTGGTCATTCTTAGTGAAGTCTTGGGCATTGGCTGAAGATGGTTTCAGAGTCATTTGCAGGTTGAAGTTTGAAGCGGGTGCAGTTAGAGCTGGACTTTGTGGCAAAATTAACCTTTGAACACGAAACTCAATGGAAAGTTGGTGACGGAAATTTCTTAACACCACGATGAGAAGTAGCTGCTGGCATGTAAGCCAGAGCACGCTCAAAAAGCAAAAGCAAAAAAAAGAAGCAGAGGGAGTTTGATGGTGTCCTGAGTTTTTAAACTCGGCTTTTGGACACATCCCAACTGGTGTCTTGACCAATTAGATACCATTTTAGCTCGGGATATTACTCTGTTTCTCCTCCCAATAAATAAATCACATGCTATCTTATCAGTCACATGGTCCGAATTTTCCCGCTCTTGTAGAGTATAATTTTGGACATGGTTTCTATAACAAGACTATGATACATTTGACAAAGTGTTGATTGGAAGAAATGTTTCAAGCAAGAAGATTCAAACACACATACTAAGCATGAATATGAACCCTTAAGCTATTCAATAGTTATTAAAAAGACATACACAATGAGTGATTAGGACATGATAGTCAAATGTGTGGGTTACATACATAATGTGGAGTTATGCCATATTAGGTATTCCATATAGGTGCATTTTTTTGACCATCAATTTTGATTACTTGCCCCAAATTTGACAATCTCCTTCCTGAGTTGGAATTGTCAATAAATGTTCTTTTTTTTTTAATGCTGTGTGCTGCTCAAAGCTGCTAGTTGGTAGACTTGCTTCAGACTAGTGGCACCAGGATCTGGACAGATTCATGACATTGGCTTGTGGTCCTGTTTGTGGAATTCGGCTCCTCATGTTTCAACCATGTTCTGATTAAGTTTTAAATTGTCTTGATTCGTTCTGATCCTACATCATATAGCTAGGACATTTAATTGTGCATGCTCATTTCCTCTACAGTATTTTTATTATTACATTACATTTGCTGTCATCTAATGCTCACTTGAAGTTAATCTTTAAAACACCAATAATTTAACATGTTTGCAGTTCCTTGTCAAAAATTGCTTGTAAATCCCTCATTATGCTGTACTATCACCAAATCTTGGATTGGATTTTTTTTGACAACTCATGCACCTTGTTGTTTTTGAGTAAATAGAAAAAAAAAATTACTTGTGGATAATTTAGAAAAAATTTTACCCTAAAACTGATGTGCACAAGCTCAGATTAATGAGGCCTACAATCAATCAGTACAATCAGTTCCAAAAAGAAGAAAAATAGATAGATGGATGGATGGATTGATAGATTGATAGATTTGGTTACACTTTATTTTAAGGTGTCCTTGTTACAGTATAATTTTACATTTAATATTAATTAACTACATGTACTTACTATATGATTAGGATTTGGATAGGGTTACTTGCATGTAATTATGCATTATTTATTGTTTGTATTTATTTATTTATTTATACCAGTGTAACAAGATGACTGATTGACTTTTAGCAGACATTTAAATTGTACAGTTTTTCTCTTCCAGAAAAACTGACAAAACATATATAGATGTCTCACCTTGTAGCAACAGCAAGTAGAAAATCATGGTACATCAATTTGTCTTCACATCATTGGTTGCACAATTGCTTGTACTTTACAACCCGAATTCCGGAAATGTTGGGACGTTTTTTAAATTTTAATAAAATAAAAAGTAAAAGACTTTCAAATCACATGAGCCAAAAACAAATTCACAGTAGAACATAGAGAACATAACAAACGTTTAAACTGAGAAATTTGACACTTTTATCCACTAAATGAACTCATTTCAAATTTAATGCCTTCTACAGGTCTCAAAGTTGGCACGGGGGCAACAAAGGGCTGAAATAGCAAGAAATTTAGAAAACATTCAGCTGGGAGAACATCTAGCAACTAATTAAGTTAATTGACATCAGGCCTGTAACATAAAAGGGATGTCTTAGAGAGGCAGAGTCTCGCAGAAGTAAAGATGGGCAGAGGCTCTCCAATCTGTGAAAGAGTGCGTAAAAAGATTGTGGAATACTTTAAAAACAATGTTCCTTAACGTCAAATTGCAAAGGATTTGCAAATCTCATCATCTACAGTGCATAACATCATCAAAAGATTCAGAGAAACTGGAGAAATCTCTGTGCGTAAGGGACAAGGCCGAAGACCTTTGTTGGATGCCCGTGGTCTTCTGGCCCTCAGACGATACTACATCACTCATCGGTGTGATTCTGTCATTGACATTACTAAATGGGCCCAGGAATACTTCCAGAAACCACTGTCGGCAAACACAATCCACCGTGCCATCTGCAGATGCCAACTAAAGCTCTATCATGCAAAGCGGAAGCTTTATGTGAACATGGTCCAGAAGCGCCGTCATGTCCTGTGGGCCAAGGCTCATTTAAAATGGACTGTTTCAAAGTAGAAAAGTGTTCTATGGTCAGAAAAGTCCAAATTTGGTTAAATGAGCACTCTTTCCAGGAATTATGAGCCCTGTTATAAACAGTGGATGATTTAGACATTCTTGTTGGAAATCACGGACGCCGTGTCCTCCGGGCTAAAGAGGAGGGAGACCTGCCAGCATGTCATCAGCATTCAGTTCAAAAGCAACCATCTCTGATGGTATGGGGGTGCATAAGTGCATACGGTATGGGCAGCTTGCATGTTTTGTAAGGCACTATGAATGCTGAAAGGTATGTAAAGGTTTTAGAGCAACATATGCTCCCCTCCAGACGACGTTTATTTCAGGGAAGGCCTTGTGTATTTCAGCAGGATAATGCAAAACCACATACTGCAGCTATTACAACAGCATGGCTTCATAGTACAAGAGTCCGGGTGCTGAATTGGCCTGCCTGCAGTCCAGATCTTTCACTTATAGAGAACATTTGGTGCATCATTAAACGAAAATTGCGTAAAAGACAACCACGAAGTCTTCAGCAGCTGGAAACCTGTATCAGGCAAGAATGGGACCAAATTCCAACAGCAAAACTCCAGAAATGCATAGCCTCAATGCCCAGATGTCTTCAAACTGTTTTGAAAAGCAGAGGAAATGCTACACCATGGTAAACATGCCCTCCAACTATTTTGAGACCTGTAGCAGGCATCAAATTTGAAATGAGCTAAATTTTTGCATACAATTTCTTAGGGTGTATTCACACCAGGAAAGTCCGTTAGTTCACTTGCTTTGGTCTGGACCAAATAGAATGTTTTTTTTTTTTTTTGGTGCGGTTCGCTTTCACACTGCCCTTTTTTCAAGTGAACCAGTAATTGTAAACAAAACCACACGTGTGCTAAGGTCATCAATTCATTGGACAGAAATTCTCAAGCAGGGAAAAGCAGGAAGCTCGAAAACAGGCTAATCATGGAGATTTTTCATAGTGCAATTGTTATTATTTTACTGATTTTCTTTTATCAGCTACAAACGCAATATGCAGACACCTATGAACATCAGATGAGACAATGTCATCTATACCATGTTGTAACAAGGATTTTGCGAAGACGTGCTGCAAGACGGTTCCGACGGAGAGAGCATGCTTTTATGTGCGCCTACCATGGCATACTGACCGTAGCACTGCGCAGAACACGGATCAGGTATAAAGAAAGCGAAAGTGAAACCTAAAAAAAAACACAAGTTTTTTTTTACTTTAACGTGACACTGTGCAGGAGGCCGCTCAAATCCCCTCTCCTTCATCCTTTCGCTGAACTTGCTGAACACATCCGCATTTTTATGTGAAGTGACATTCAGCCAAGTATGGTGACCCATACTCGGAATTCGTGCTCTGCATTTAACCCATCCAACGTGCACACACACAGCAGTGAACACACACACACACCGTGAACACACACCCGGAGCAGTGGGCAGCCATTTTATGCTGCAGCGCCCGGGAAGCAGTTGGGGGTTCGGTGCCTTGCTCAGGGGCACCTCAGTCGTGGTATCGAGGGTGGAGAGAGCGCTGTACATTCACTCCCCCCACCTACAATCCCTGCCGGCCCGAGACTCGAACCCGCAACCTTTGGATCACGAGTCCAACTCTCTAACCATTAGGCCACGACTTTTATGCGTCTTCTCCAGTAACTGTGATATATAGGCATCTGCCCAAATGTCAATGAGGCAGCGTGTCTCCTTGGAGCTCCAGGTGGAACCACGACTCATTTTTCAATGGCTAGCAAATGTAGCGAAAACAACACTATCCCATAAGGCAACTCCAACTATGGGAGCCTGTTAACCCAAAAGGTGCGGTGCTCTCTGCAATTGGGTTGGATCGAGGCCGGTTCATATTCACACCTTAAACGAACCGTACCAGAGTTCGTTTGGAACCGAACCGAGACCACCTCTTCAGCTGGGTCTCGGTTCAGTTGTTTGGTGCGCACCAGAGTGCGATTGCTGTATTCACACCTGCCCAAAAGAGCCGCACCAAAGGGGGAAACTAACCAGACAAGACAGGTGTGAATACACCCTTAGTTTAAACATTTATGTTATCTGTGTTCTATTGTGAATAAAATATTGGCTCACGTGATTTGAAAGTCTTTTAGTTTTGATTTTATTCACATTTAAAAAACTTCCCAACATTTCCGGAATTCGGGTTGTATTTACTTTTTGTCTGGAATTTATTTTTGTCCATAATACTAACTGTAAAGTGCCACACTATTGTGTAAACTAAAGTCTTTTGGATATCTACAAATTAGATATCATATATACCAGTCAACTGAGGCTAGTTTGATCTTTAGAATGCATTTTGACATTTCTGATCTTTATCTGAGACCAAAAACCTTTTATCTGAGCAAAAAGAAAACAAGGAATTGATCCTTTTACATTGTGATCCAGAGACAATTTATTATGAGAATGTCTTTGAGAGAAGTCATTTAAGCTGCGCTGTTTGACACCGTGCTCACTGTACTCCAGTATTTGAGCTTTTTTTGTATTACTGCTTTATTTACTCTTGATGCAAATGTTTCTCTAAACCCCCTGTAGCACAAGACTGTGTGGCACACATGCAAGAACCGAAAGAGAAAAAGAAAAAGGGAGAGAGAGAGAGAGAGAGAGAACATGAGTGCAGTTGTTTGAAAGAAATGCAAGTTGATTTGTGACTGCTGAGAGATTAAGATGCAGACAGAAGCGTGTTATTGTGCGGCGGCTGGCCTCGGTAAACCTGCGCCCTGCCACAGAGCCGCGGGGATCGATGGTCCTCACCGCACGCTCCCTCATTACTACCAGCATCTCACTTTCTCTCCACCGCGGCTGTGCGCATGACCGCTGCCGCCTTATCACAATCATCTGAAACAGCCTATGTATTCATTATCCCTCACCTGGAGGCCTGCACACTACACAGGGCATATGAAATCTGTACTTCCACATTTCACTGCCCCAGAGATGGAGGAAATGAGGGAGGTAATGTTAGATGGCGATTGCATCTAAGCCGTGGCAAGTTTTTTTACAGTTATTAAAAGGTGGTGGAGTTTTCTAGCAAGTATTAATTTGAAAGAGTGGTGAAAGAGTTCATCTAAGTTCCTATGGCTGTGCTGTTTGAACGTTAACCCCAAAACCCTTGAGGGCTGCAGGTTGCAATATTCAGATAATTGGATTAAAAGAATTGTTTTTTGGTTCTTTTGTATCGAGTCTGGTGATATTGAATGGCCTCCCTTCAATGATTAAGTCACTAACTATTTAGTATTATTTGGCTAAATTACTAAACCTTTACACTTATACATGACTAGATTGCAAAACAATTTTTTTATATGTAATGTTGTTGTTGTTATTATTATTATTATTAGGGGTTCAAGCACGCAGTGCTGAAACCCTATTGTATTTGTTAGGATTTTTTTAAAATTATTATTATTATTCCCTAAAACTGATCGTGCAGCCCAAACCGTTAGGCCTAGAGAGCTGAAACTTGGTCAGATGGCAGTAGTCCGACCTTCTTGTCAGATAAAAAGGCTCGTCCCAATCCCAATCTCGATCAAACCACTGCAGTAATAATCTCTGGACTCTCTAGATCAATAATTATCGAAAATATGTTGAATTTTGTCCTTTGGTTAGCTATAATTGGCTCATTTAAAAAAGGGGCGTGGCCATTTTATAATATGTTCTTTACATAGTGTACCCAAAGAACTAAAATCCTAAAAGAAATCCCTCAACTTCTCTCGATGCATAATTTCATTCTAAACAGGCATGCAAAATTTAAGAGAGATTGGGCAAAAAAATAACACTTTAATAGTTGAATGATACACAGTGTTGTATGAGAAATTCCAATTTATAACCACTAGATGGCAGCGGAAGACCACTAATAGGCTTATTAAACACTAAAACAGTACTGTTAATAGGTTTTCTTATGCAGATATTATAAAATCACTGTTATAACATTTAAAATAAATTTTAATTAAAGTTTAACATTTTGTTCATACAGATATGTCAGTTTTTACAATTTTGCCATATTATGATCACAGAGAAACCTGAAAATGACATATAAACTCTTAAAATCAGAAGTTTTGTCACCTATCACTTGTTTCAAATATCTATATCTGCAACAAAATATGTATGCATTTATGTCTATGTATGTGTGTGTCTGTGTGTGTTTGTGTGTGTGTGTGTGTAAATATGCATATAGAGTCATATAGAGGGGTGGTGATGGCGCAGTGGATAAGACACATGCCTTTGGTGTGAGAGACCCGGGTTCGAATCCACTGTGAGACACCAATGTGTCCCTGAGCAAGACACTTAACCCCTAGTTGCTCCAGAGGCGTGCGACCTCTGACATATAGCAATTGTAAGTCGCTTTGGATAAAAGCGTCAGCTAAATGAGTAAATGTAAATGTAGAGTATTAATATACTAGTTTAATCATTTAATTTCAGTGTGTGTGTATGTGTGTTGTGTATCTGTGAGCCTATTCTCCATTTTGGATGGGTTTAACTGTCAGCCATACATCCAGGTTGGCCAAGACCTCCTTAAGTGCATGAACACCGGTAATTGTTGCTTGCAGCTAGATTTATTATTATTATTGTTATTATTTACTTTTATAATAATAATAATAAATTAGTAGTAGGATGAATTATACAACTATTAAACTATTAGTACTGTTATCATTATTCACTTTTATTATGAAACTAAAAGTAAAAATTAAAGAATTAAGAATCAGATTTATTAAAAATATTATTATTATTATTATTATTAATGTTTTTTTAAATAAAGTAGCCCTCCAGGTTATTGTTTTAGACACATTTTTATTATACCATGTATCGTAGAAACAAAAATTAAACAATAATTAAGATTCAGTTCTGCATACGTTTAAACACACACACACACACACACACATACACACACACACACACATATATATATATATATATATATATATATATAAATTGTTACTGGTCATAAAAACAACATCTGTTGGTCTCTAGCTACCAAGCAGCAGAGATTGTCTTGTAGGTGCAGTGGAAAGGTGGTGTAATTGAGGTGCAGTACATTCACCACAGCTCCCTATGTGCTTGTTGTGATTCAAGGAGGACATGTTCCTTCCTGTCATCCTGATCTTAGGGCTGGGGTTAGAACTTGAACAGCATTCTTATGAATCATTTCTACTAGGTTTCGGTGGTATCTAAGCTTGTGTTTGGACTGTGATGGCTGAATAAGAATGTTGTTCCAGGACTAACAAAAGATCTTGATCCAGGTACAATATCCACTTTGCTAAATCACAATGTCTAAATGAGCATATCTATGCAATATCATGAATAATGCATCATAGTTTAATACTTAAGGAATCATAGCAGAGAAAACCAGGTTTATGCTAATGTCTGGTTCATCCACTGTTCATAACCGGGCTCATAATTCCTGGAAAAAGCCATTTCATTTAGCCAAGCAGTGAGGTGGAGAGGCCTTGGATTATGGGTTGATGCGGAAACATTAACACAAAACGGTGATTATCCTCATTCTAGCGGCCACTGAGAGGTGCTTGGCTGACCCAGTGGCTGTAATGTGTTCAACGACAGCTAAGCGTTCGCTTCATCTCTCTGCGCTATTACTGAAATCAATAGCGATCTTCCTTTTCGCTCCCTGTTTGTCTGCACTGTTGTGCCATTTTATCAGAGGCTCTGTCAGCAAGACTGAGAGACAAAAAGGCTTCAGCCATCGCTGCTGAAGAGTTGGTAGGTCCTGCGGTCTTGAAAAGAAATACAGCCGCCGATCGATGGCTCTGTAATAGCATGGCTGCGGCATTGGCCACGAGGATCCAAACGGGGTGCCGATGCATTCAGCGCTGCCTGTCCTTGAGCATTAGACCCCATGTGAGCCGCTGTAGGTTCACCACGAACTGAACCAATCACCTGTGCTGATATTAACCCTACATTCCCCGACCTCTGATAACTCTTTAGTCCCGACCAACACCGCCAAAAGTGTAATGGCCTTTTATCGATTTACCAAGATAGTGTGGAACCATTTTAAGGTAAGTGCGTGTTGTAGAAGCACTGCCCTCCCGCAGAGATAGTCTCTGGGAGGCCTTACAGCCTGTTCTTCAAACCCAGCATCCATGCATAGCTAACACTAATCAGTCAGCAGTCCAGGGAACTATGTTTACCGACCACTGGGCAGAAGTGGATGACAAGGCTGC
The DNA here is from genome assembly GCF_936440315.1 of Barbus barbus. Taxonomy (NCBI): domain Eukaryota; kingdom Metazoa; phylum Chordata; class Actinopteri; order Cypriniformes; family Cyprinidae; genus Barbus; species Barbus barbus. The sequence continues at coordinate 18,006,974 of NC_136714.1, forward strand.
ATGAATAACACATTGTGCTCGGATTCAACACCCTCCCTCTGGAACCACGGCTCATAGGAGCTCCAGAGATGGGGTTGGGGGTTGGTATGGTGGGTTTCAACTACCGCAGCATCATGATTGAGGTGGGGGTAGGAGGACCGGAAGTGTAGGTGGACATAAACTAGTGGCATATTAGTTCTGCTGTTTCTCATACCACCCACATCAGTCCTGCTGTCAGAGTAAATCTTCCTTCATTTTCAAGCCAAGCCAGATGCGTGAAGAGACTGTACATTGCTGCATGTTAATGTAGTCTTGCAAGCCCAAAACTCACTAATGCATAGTTGCACCATGGAATTTGATTTATGTATATTAAATTAATACTTTAACTATAATTGTATTATGATGTTATATATATAAAATCTCTTATTGCAATTATTTGATCAAAATACAGTAATATATTTTAAAATGTAATTTATCAAGCTGAATTTTCAGCATGTAGTACTCCAGTCAATGTCACATTTTGCTCTCTGAACTGAACTTACCTCAGCTTTTTTTTTTGTTTTTTTACAGTGAAGTATAGCCACCCATCAGAGTCTGTGGCATCACAATGAGAGGCTTTCCACCGCTGTGCCTGTTTTACTCTTGAATTCTGTTTTTAATTCACTGCGTAATCTTCAGGCTTGACTGAAAATTACATTGTTCGGTTTTAACAGCCGGTGAATGGACACATTGAAAGACATTTGAAAGCACCTTGTCTGCTGAACAGTGTCGCTGGGTTCTTTGAATTCATCTGAGGGGGAAGTGAGTGAAAGGGGGAGAGCGAATTGTAAACACTTCACCCATCCCATCCTGTGGAATATTTATCAGAGTCTTTTTCCTAGTCTTGATAAATTAATGTTTTGACAGCAAATCAAACACAGGCGATAACTCCCTGTCAAAATGTCTGAGCATAAGGTTTGAATACCAAGCTCTCGCTGCTCAGACTACGTTCCTATTGCACATTTACATAATTTTGAAATCTCGGGAAATGGCATATTCAAATTCTACCTCAGAAGTATACAGCACAGCCTGTGTTAGATAGAAAATAATGATCGGCTTAAACGCATAAAGGGAAAGAAAGGAAGAGGCTCGTTTATCCTTACAATTGTGGTGCATTAAAGTGAAAATGATTGAAATAAGAATCAGCTACCAAGTGAAGCCTGAAGTGGGATCAGCCTGGAGAAAAAAAAAGGAACAGAAGACCTCAGTCTTATTAACAAGCTTGAAATTTTATTATCCACAGTTCGGGATTAAATAATGTTATCTGTTTTCTCTAAAGGAGAATGGTGAGAGCTGTGACATAAAGAGAAGAAAAGACCCTATGATGAAGAACAAAACCTTTGCAGAAGGCTTCTTTATTTAGGTTTATCTGTCTCAAAGTGCTGCATGGTTTATGATGAGGGCAGTTTTGTGCCATCTCTTCATCCATAGCCCCAGCTGGCAAGAAAAACACAAGTCAAAATAAAATGATCTAATTATCCAGCCTTTGGTTTGTTTGAACTGTAAATTGAAGACTAACATGTTTTAGATAAGATTATACGCAAAGAGAGAATGGATTCACAGAAACGTTACCGTAGCTGTCATTTTGCCATAATTACAGGATATTTCTGTGAAAATAAGATGTGCCTACAGTGTTTTTCCCATTGTTCTCTATGTAAAGCATATTTCAGGAACTTCCCACAGTGGTACGGATGTTTGCTATAAGCATCATTATTACTGGTGCTTCCTCAGTCAAGCATCACTGTTTCTTTTGCTCATATTTAGGGTTAGGGATCTGGATTAGTATTATGTTTGTGTGTGTATATTTATTTTAATAAATCTAATATGGAATTTAAAATGTAAAAAAAAATATCAGAAGTGCTTTTTTGCCTGTTTTATGATAAAACAGCTAAAACGAATTCTAAAGACTCCACATCTGATAACTCGTCTTGGAGCTCTTTTGATATGGGGCAGTAAGCAAGCACTCAAAACATCCTAGCAACCACAAACTACATGTTAAAACTACTCTGAACACCTTAGCAAACACAATACCCTAATGTCATGCTGACGAGTTGTGCATGGGCAAGCATTCATATTTTCTTCCAAATATGTGTGAAAATCTTCCTTTTTCTTTTCGTAGTGACTTGATAGTGAACCTTATTCCTGTGTGCGTTTTCATGTTAATATAGATTATCTGAGAGTGGATCAGTTTCATTAAAACAGAATGTGTTGTTTGGCTCTAAACAGACCTCTCCATCTCACTCTGAGACTCTCCGGAGCTGATGACTCTAATTGAATGATATGACTCACTGGGTTAATAGCACAACTCAGTGTCGGCACTGAAGAGCTGGAGCTGACAGAATGACAAATTATTGTGAATAATTGCGAGTGAATTATCCTGGGTTAACGTAGTCTGATTGATCTGCCCTCGGTGTGCAGGAGACAGAGATCCTTAACACCGCAGTGCTCACCGGGAAAACTGTTGCCATGCCAGTGAAGGTGGTCACCGTTGGAACCGAAGGTACTGTGACCGATGTGACTGAGTCGGTGGAATGTCGCTCGATGGACGAGGACGTGGTTAAGGTGGGCAACACATGCACGGATCACTAACATGAACAAACCACACATTTGTGGATGCGCATTTGTGTACTTTTGACCTTACAGACTTTTTTTTTTTAAAGAATGAACTCCTCACACTCTCAGTAGTTTAATTACACATAGTGTATTAAGGTAGCTATATTAGGTTTGATTTAAAGCACTATACATTCAACCGCTCTGAAGTAATGTCTATTTTCAGTTGTCAAGCCAGAGGCAAAAAATCCAAGGGGTGTTAAATGCAGTCTTTTCAGATCAAGCTTGTGCCTTCAACTTCCATCTGCCGTTTGGGAACAAAATATGAGAGCATTTTATGAGGGAGAAAATGACAATGTGTGTATGTGTGTGTTTTACTCCCTTCGGGTTTAATTATCTGATGAACACCTCACACTGAAACACTGACCTCTGGAGAGGAATGCCCCCCTCCTTCCCACCAAAGCTGACACAAACACACACACAGGCACTGTGCCCTGGATTCACTGTGCCCTGAATACACTTTGCCATTATTTTTGTCTTCATTGACTTTTTGAGCATGGCAGATTTTGTATATTTTATACAAATACAATGCATTGCATAGCACCCCTTTGTATTGGCTATATTATTAATCCATGGCAGAATATGTACCAGTTGATGTCACTATCATATATTTCAATATAATGCTCTACGCACTGCGGTTCAACCTGGGTTATTGTCTAACCCTGGGTAAAGTGATGATTTCAAAAAAACCTGCACCAGAGGAAGGTTAGCATTACTTTTAGCACTGATCCAAACACCACAAATTGTGGTGCCAAATACAGTGTGAAACAATGCAGTGCCAGTGTATTATAGTGAGTTGTTTAGCAACAGATAGCTAATCATAAACTAAACAGTGCTTACCTTATTATGCTTGTGCTTTGTACAGTTGTTTCTGTGTTAGAAAATGAAATTGTAAAATATGGCAAATGGCATCTACGTATTTGTACTAATTTTGTAAGTTTCATTTGCCATTGCAAATTGTATTCATCCAGTCAATGTTGTTGAGCTTCTAAAAAGGCACAAGTATGTTAAAGGAATAGATTAACCAATCAACATAATTTCATGATTTCCTGTTGTTCTAAACCTGTATGACTTTATTTTTTAAAGTGGGACACAAATGGAAATGTTTAGCTGAATGTCCCTAGTGCTCTTTTCTATACAATTGATTACATATGAACAATGTAAGATGTAAAGCAAGATATCCCAGAGTTATGTTTAGGATCTAGGTTAACAATTTCAAGTGTGAAAAGACTTTATCTTTGACTATTTTCCTGCTACAGTTCCCAGTCCAATTTAATGTTTAATTTTTTACTTAGGGGCTTTTCAATTAGCAGCTGTTGATATTATGTGTGTCAGATGAGATTATGAAACCCAGAAAAGACATGTAGCTGTTATTGTATTTGTGTAGTATTTCTTTGTGATGTTTTGATTTCTAGCTGTCCAGACAATCTGACAAATGAGAAGAACTTCTGCACAGGCAGATACAGGAGATGGACTGACTGAGAGAGTAATGAGAGGGGAGGGGGGTGGGGTAGAGACAGAATTCAGGAGAGGCATGAAAATGTTACATATTGTACAGTAAGTTGTAGAGCTGGAGCAGATCCTTTTAGATGACACCGTATCACCACACTGCAGGAAGATTGTTTGTGTTTGTTCACACACGCAAATGTGTGTGTCTAGGGAGGTATTTCACCCAGTCTTTAAAAACATACTTTGAAACTGAGGCTTGTTAATTTACCTAGCTATTCATATTAAATGTAGTTAAACTACACTACAAAGGTGAAATGTACGGAAGCGTATTGCATTCACTTGAGGAAAACAAAAACTACTCTGCTTTTCTGAATTAACGAGTTAATTATCTCAGAATTACGAGATAATTAAGTCATTAATTCAGAAAAACAGCAAAAACTTTTTTTTAATGAAAAATTATCTCGTAATTCTGAGATAATTAACTCGTTAATTCAGAAAAACAGAGCAAAAACTTTTTTTAATGAAAAATTATCTCGTAATTCTGAGATAATTAACTCGTTAATTCAGAAAAACAGAGTAGATTTTTTTTCCTCAAGTGAATGCAATACGCTTCCGTAGAAATGCAGCAACTGCACATGTAGTCATAATTGAGATCGAATCTCTGTCCTGTGAGAGATGGGTTTGGCTCAATTATGCTCAAATTCACTGAAAATGGTATGTAGAAAATGGTTTGGTTAAAATGCAACCTAAAAACAATTAGATGTTGAAGTTAATATGTTACCACTTTAGCAAAGTACAATCAGGAATCCTTTTAAAAAATGAGCAAAATACACTTTATTTAACTCTGTTTTAAAAATAATTGTAAAGAAAATAAACATAAACCATTTTAATATAATTTTCTTAAACACAGCCCTATTTTTGTAATTTGTTTATGAAACATTATATATAAAATCATTATTTCATTTCATTGTAAAGTTACTGTGAAAAGCAATACTGTGAGTACAGCCATGTTGCACTTTCTTGCCACTGGAAAAGATACTCTGTTTCATGCCATTAAACGGCTGTTTTTAGTTTGTAGCATCTCTGCTTTTTGCTAGTTACAAACATCGGGTTCACCTTGTGGTGAACATCTGATGCTCAAAATGCACTCTGCTAATTACCTCAGTCAGAGATGAACAGGCAGAGAGGGACAGTGTTTGCGTCAGTCAGCACAGTCCAGTCTCTCCGTGTGCCTGTTGAGTGGGTCATTAAGCACCCAACCCAGTTCCCTGCGGGGGTCTTGACGTCCTCTGCAAATGTCCCTCTCTTCAGCAGTCTTAATGTTCCTGATTAATGCTCTGCCAGGCTGGTTATGGTGTATATAGATGCTCATGGGAAGGGCATGTTGCAGTGAAGTTAGATTGACCAATGTTCTCCACACGCTGTCAGCTGTTCTCCACACACTGTCAGCTGTTCTCCACACACTGTTAGCTGTTCTCCACACACTGTCAGCCTATACAACCAAACCAATACCCTTCATGGGTTTGTCAGAGCACCTCTGAGGATCTCTAGCGCTTGTGGGAGATTTACAATCTGTAAATGAGCAAGTAAAGAATACAACAGTCGATGTGAAACTGCAAATTGGTCTATTATGTCATTTATATGGGCAGATTCAGACAGTTTAACAGATTTAACAGGTGTTTAACAGATATAATTACTGTGGGGAATTATAGTACTATTTAAGTTCACTGCAGTTGTTCATTATTAAAAGCCTAGGCGTCATTTACTTTTAGTCACTTTTTCCAGTGCTGATTTTGTCCCTACAGTTTTATGTAGCTCACAGCAGGCAGGGATATACAGGTGCTGGTCATAAAATTAGAATATCATGAAAAAGTTGATTTATTTCACTAATACAATTCAAAAAGTGAAACTTGTATATTAGATTAATTCATTACACACAGACTGATATATTTCAAATGTTTATTTCCTTTAATTTTGATGATTATAACTGACAACTAATGAAAGTCCCAAATTCAGTATCTCAGAAAATTAGAATATTGTGAAAATGTTCAATATTGAAGACCGCTGGTGCCACACTCTAATCAGCTAATTAACTCAAAACACCTGCAAAAGCCTTCAAATGGTCTCCCAGTCTAGTTATGTAGGCTACACAATCATGGGGAAGACTGCTGACTTGACAGTTGTCCAAAAGACGACCATTGACACCTTGCACAAGGAGGGCAACACACAAAAGGTCATTGCTAAAGAGGCTGGCTGTTCACAGCGCTCTGTGTCCAAGCACATTAATAGAGAGGCGAAGGGAAGGACAAGATGTGGTAGAAAAAAGTTCAAGTTCAAGTTCAAGTCAGCTTTATTGTCAATTCTTCCACATGTACAGTACATACATACAGAGAATTGAAATTGCATTACTCTCAGACCCTTGGTGCATACAGTTAACATTAAACACGTTCAGATACAGATAAATACAGTTTAAACATATGTACATACAACTATACAATTATACAAATGAGGATATTGTAGAAAAAAATAAGAATTAGATCGATAAAGTGGCATAAGGCGCATGGCAGATAGAGTGCAAAACCAGTTAAATAAACAACACTGTTTAGATATATTTGTAGTGCAAAAGAGCTTATCAGTCTGAGGACATTGTAGAAAATAAAAACAAGAGAGATAGATAAAGTGCATAAGGCACATGGCAGAATAGATGGAGTGCAAACCAGTTGAATGTACAAAAACAAAAACAAAACTATGCAGATGTTTTGTTTTGTTATGAGTGTAGTGCAAGAAGAGCTTATCAGTCTGTTAAAGTGACAAGTCGAAGTGACTGTTCGGATAGTTTTTGTCAGACTATTTGCAGTCAATGTTGGATGGGTAGTGATCAGCCAATGCTGCACAAGTGACAGGTGCCGGTCACAGTTTGTTGGTCGGTGGGGGGGGTGTCACAGAGTCAGAGTTCCTAGTGTGTTGCTGTGTTAAATGGGGGTGAAAGAGGGGAGGGGGGGCAAGGACGGGAGGGAGTTCAGCTTCCTGACAGCCTGATGTATGAAGCTGTCCTTCAGTCTGCTGGTCCTCGCCTGGAGACTCCGCAGTCTCCTCCCTGATGGCAGCAGACTGAAGAAGCTGTGTGTCGGGTGGGTGGGATCGCCTGCAATGCGGAGGGCTTTGCGGGTGAGACGGGTGCTGTAGATGTCCTGGAGGGAGGGGAGAGAGACACCAACGATCTTCTCAGCTGCTCTCACTATGCGCTGAAGTGACTTGCGGCAGGATGCGTTGCAAGCGCCATACCACACAGTGATGCAGCTAGTCAGGATGCTCTCGATGGTGCCTCTGTAGAAGGTGCACATGATGGGGGCCGGGGCTCTGGCTCTTCTGAGTTTGCGGAGGAAGTAGAGACGCTGCTGTGCTTTCTTGGCCAGTGCTACAGTGTTGTTAGTCCAGGAGAGGTCCTCAGTGATGTGCACACCCAGGAACTTGGTGCTGCTCACTCTCTCCACAGTCGCACCGTTGATGGTCAGAGGGGCATGCTGAGTGTGTACTCTCCTGAAGTCAACAACAATCTCCTTCGTCTTCTTCACGTTCAGAGAGAGATTGTTGTCACTGCACCACCCGGCCAGGCGGCTCACCTCGCTCCTGTAGTTTGTCTCATCTCTGTTGCTGATGAGACCCACCACAGTCGTGTCATCCGCAAACTTAATGAAAATGTTGGAGTTGTGTGATGGTGTGCAGTCGTGGGTCAGCAGAGTGAAGAGGAGGGGGCTCAGCACACATCCTTGGGGGGCCCCAGTGTTCAGTGTGATGGTGCTGGATGTGTTACTGCCGACCCGTACTGCTTGAGGTCTCCCGGTCAGGAAGTCCAACAGCCAGTTGCACAGTGAGGTATTGAGCCCCAGCTGGGCCAGTTTGTGAGTGAGCTGTTGAGGGATGATTGTGTTGAATGCTGAACTGAAGTCTATGAACAGCATCCTGACATATGAGTCTTTTTTCTCCAGATGTGTGAGGGCTGGGTGGAGGGCAGTGGTGATGGCATCATCGGTCGAGCGGTTGGACCTATATGCAAACTGGAAGGGGTCCAGGGAGGGGGGGAGGACAGACTTGATGTGGTGCATGACTAGCCGTTCAAAGCACTTCATGAGGATGGGAGTGAGTGCTATTGGACGGTAGTCATTGAAGCAGGATGGAGATGACTTCTTAGGGACTGGAATGATGGTGGTAGCTTTGAAGCATGTGGGGACAACGGCCTGATTTAGTGAGATGTTGAAGATGTCTGTGAAGACCTCAGTGAGTTCCACTGCACAGTCTCTCAGTACACGCCCAGGAATGTTGTCAGGACCCGGAGCTTTGCGTGCATTGATCCTGCTGAGGGATCTCCTCACACTGTCCGGGGACAGCGTCATCACCTGGTCGCCGGGAGGAGGTGGAGTCTTCTGTGCAGTGGTGCTGTTTTGTGCCTCAAAGCGAGCAAAGAAGGCATTCAGCTCGTTCAGCAGGGGGATGGTGTTGTCACAGGTCTGTGGTGGGGGCTTGTAATCCGTAATGGTCTGTATCCCCTGCCACAGGCTCCGCGTGTCTCTGCTGTCGCTGAAACGATGGGCTATCCTCCTGGAGTACTGTCTCTTGGCCTCTTTGATGCCGCGGGATAGGTTGGCCCTAGCTGTCTTCAGGCCCTCCTCATCTCCAGCTCTAAAGGCAGCGTTCCGAGCCTTCAGAAGTCTGTAGACCTCCCCTGTCATCCACGGCTTCTGGTTGGCCCGGACAGTGATGGACTTTGTGACTGTTACATCATCAATGCACTTGGAGATGTAGGCAGTAACAGTCTCTGAGTACTCTTGGAGGTCTGTAGTATTGTTGTATGTGGCAGCCTGTTTAAACATATTCCAGTCAGTGGTGTCAAAACAGTCTTGAAGTGCCTCTGACGACCCTTCCGGCCACACTTGAATCTGTTTGTGAACTGGTTTGGTGACTTTAACGAGCGGTCTGTATGCAGGCATTAGCATGACAGTGATGTGGTCTGAGGCTCCGAGGTGGGGGAGGGGGAGGGCCTTGTAAGCTCCTCTCTGGGTGGTGTAAACAAAGTCCAGAGTGTTTTTTCCCCTTGTTGGAAAGTCTATGTGTTGGTGAATTTTTGGGAACACACTCTTTAAGTCTGCGTGATTGAAATCCCCAGCCAAGATAAGAAAAGCATCTGGGTGGGCTGTCTGCTGCTCACTGGTGTGCTGGTACAGATCATTTAGTGCCTCACTCCTGTTGTTGTTGCTGGAGCTGGGAGGGATGTATACAGCAACGAGCAGTATGGCTGAATATTCCCTCGGTAGATAGAACGGCCGGCACTTAATAATCATAAACTCCACCAGGGGTGAGCAGTGTTTGCAGACCACAACAGCGTCGCGACACCACGCATCATTGATGTAAACACAAAGCCCGCCGCCGCGGATCTTACCTCCCTCGACGAGAGCTCTGTCAGCTCGATAGCATGTTAGCTGGTCGAGCTGTATGGCGCAGTCCGGTACGCTGTTGTTAAGCCATGTTTCCGTAAACACAAAAACACAACAGTCTCTTACAGTCCTCTGAGTCGAGCGGAGTAGTCGGATGTAGTCCAGTTTATTGTCCAAAGAGCGTACGTTCGCCAGTACGATGGTGGGGATAGCTGGCTTGTGTGGGTTGGCCGCTAGCCTAGCTCGGATACCTCCGCGCTTACCCCTCTTCTGCTTCCTCTCACGCCGCTTGTAGCGCCTCCGCTGTGGGCGAGATGCAGTAGTGGGGGTCGGTGATGGAGAAGGCCTTCGGAGCAGACCGAGGTCCCGCAACTCTTCAGTGTGCGCGGAGTTTAACTCTAAAAATGTGGTTCTGCCGACCTCGAGCAGAAACTCACGACTGTATGCGCGCTTAAAGACAGGTAGACGAGACGAAGATGTGCAAAAACATTGCGACTTACAAGACAAAAAACACGAAAACACCGGTTTGTCGGGAGAGAGAGAAGCTGCTGCGACTGCGCGCGCCGCCATCTTAGGTCAAATATAAAAAAATGTACAAGCAATAGGGATAACCGCACCCTGGAGAGGATTGTGAAACAAACCCCATTCAAAAATGTGGGGGAGATTCACAAAGAGTGGACTGCAGCTGGAGTCAGTGCTTCAAGAACCACCGTACACACAGACGTATGCAAGACATGGGTTTCAGCTGTCGCATTCCTTGTGTCAAGCCACTCTTGAACAAGAGACCGTGTCAGAAGCGTCTTGACTGGACTGCTGCTGAGTGGTCCAAAGTTATGTTCTCTGATGAAAGTAAATTTTGCATTTCCTTTGGAAATCAAGGTCCCAGAGTCTGGAGGAAGAGAGGAGAGGCACATAATCTACGTTGCTTGAGGTCCAGTGTAAAGTTTCCACAGTCATTGATGGTTTGGGGTGCCATGTCATCTGCTGGTGTTGGTCCATTGTGTTTTCTGAGGTCTAAGGTCAACGCAGCCGTCTACCAGGAAGTTTTAGAGCACTTCATGCTTCCTGCTGCTGACCATCTTTATGGAGATGCAGATTTCATTTTCCAACAGGACTTGGCACCTGCACACACTGCCAAAGCTACCTGTACCTGGTTTAAGGACCATGGTATCCCTGTTCTTGATTGGCCAGCAAACTCGCCTGACCTTAACCCCATAGAAAACCTATGGGGTATTGTGAAGAGGAAGATGCAATACGCCAGACCCAACAATTCAGAAGAGCTGAAGGCCACTATCAGAGCAACATGGGCTCTCATAACACCTGAGCAGTGCCACAGACTGATCGACTCCATGCCACGCCGCATTGCTGCAGTAATCCAGGCCAAAGGAGTCCCAACTAAATATTGAGTGCTGTACATGCTCATACTTTTCATGTTCATACTTTTCAGTTGGCCAACATTTCTAAAAATCATTTTTTTTGCATTGGTCTTAATTGATATTCTAATTTTCTGAGATACTGAATTTGAGACTTTCATTAGTTGTCAGTTATAATCATCAAAATTAAAGGAAATAAACATTTGAAATATATCAGTCTGTGTGTAATGAATCTAATATACAAGTTTCACTTTTTGAATGGTATTACTGAAATAAATCAACTTTTTCATGATATTCAAATTTTATGACCAGCACCTGTATATTTAAAGATGACAGGTGTTGTTAACTGGACCAACAAGTCACACACAAACGTGTTGTCAACACAGACACAGCAAGCAGGTACACATAACGGTCATCACTCTCTCTCTCTCTCGATCGATCGATAATTAATTGAAATAAATGCTATAATTCATTCAAATAAATGTGGTCTTACTGCACTATTTCATCTATGTATGATTTGAAGCGGGCAGAATGCTAGAGCTTAAAGTGCCGTAACTGATGAAAATAACTTATTTTTACCAATTCGGTCAAATATTGCGCTGCAAAGAGCAAAAGTAGTTTTAACTTGTCTATAACTTGGCAAATTACCATGCAATAAGCGGGATAATAAACTGCTAGTCGTGCATTAAAGGATTTTAAATACACTTCGTGGCTGTCTCGCGTCAGGTGGTTCTTTGCCTCCACATATCGTGCATTTAAAATCCCTTAATGCATGACTAGCCGTTGATTATCTCCCACAATATAAAATAAAATGAGAACAATTATAATATAAAAAATATAAGAATATGATTATATAAATGTATAAACGTAAATGTTTTCTAAATATATACTGTGTGTGTGTATATATATATATATATATATACATATATATACATAATAAATATACACAGAACACACACAAATAAAATGTAAACAAGAACTTTTATTTTGGATGTGTTTAATCGTGATTTAATCATTTGACAGCACTAGTTTTAATTGCTGATCCATGTGTTTATCCACTGACCTCCAAAACCCATGTGTGGCAGATATAAGAATTAAGTTTACAAATTAAATATGTAAGTGCATTTGAGCACTTAAGTTGTTTAGCAAGAACAATTGCCCCTTCAAATCACTATGTACAGTAACTATGTATTTGTATTATTTATTTATTTATTTTTTACTTGAAACGATTCTTTACTACAAACTCAATGTATTGCACAGACTTGAAACAGTAAAAGATCATTTTAAATAAGTTGTGCACAACCTAATAATCTGTAATATACACTACCAAGTTTTCAAGTAAAATGTTGTTTTTGAAATGCTCTCACAAAGGCTGCAATTGTTTATAAACATTCAGTAAAAATAGCAACTTTGTGAAATATTATTACAATTTAAAACAACTGTTTTCTGTTTAATGTATGTTGTAATGTAATTTATTTCTTTAACAGTTTTCAGCAGCCATTACTCCAGTCTTCCGACATGATCCTTCAGAAATCATTATACTATACTTAAATGACTAGGTTATTTAGGAAGGTCAGCAATTTATGTATTTTACATTTCTTATTAAAATCCATCTTTCTACAATTCTGTCATGAAAGTCAAGTTAATGTGATTTTGAGTTTACACATATAATTATTTATCAAAAACTAACTTATTGTTCATTTCACAGGGTTCAGTGTACACTGTATAGATACGAAAAACTAAAGTTAATCACAGCTCATATAAATGCACTGTTGACTTTCCCCAATATCACAAATAGAAAAGCAGTGTAAAACTTCATTAAGAAGTTACATTTCTTTGGATTCAGTGTTTTCTGTTTGTCTTTTAAAACAGTTAATGTGAAAAAAGCTGGAATTGATTCCTTCTATACTCTGAGCAGCCTGCAAATGAGAACTTGATGAAAGCTTTGCTACGGATTCCAGCTACTAAATAGCAGTCTGGTATTGAGATATAACAAGTATGATGGTCTGGAAAATGGCACAGCATCAGGGAAATCTCACAAACAACCGGCACTCTTGTCATCTTAGATTTTAAGGGCAGCTGCTCAAAAATCAAGCCATGCCATTGGTCCATATCCACATCTGTTGTTTTTAAAGAAGCCCTCAAGTTGAGATGTGGTTTTCTCCGCCAGGTATTATAAGAGTTAGCTAAGAGCAGTATAGATGCTCTGCAAATGAATTACTTTGCTGCAATAGAAGAACTTGACAACTTAGCTTTTTTCTGTTTTCTTCTATCCCTCCATCTGCTTTGCTTCTTTCAACCCCAAAGCCTGAGAAATATAGACATCCAAACACACTCATTATCAACAGCAACTACTCCCCCACCGACTGTAGTCAGAAATAAATACTTGGACAGGCCAGTCAAAGCCCATCCAATCTCTCATCTTCCTCATTAAAGCTCAGAATAAAAGCGAACAACAGCAGCACAAAAAAAAAACCCACAAAGGCCAGACTGTTTTTCACATATTGCACTGATTAGCACAAAAAGAGGCCTCGTTTTTTTAGCGCTTTCCAAATTTGAAATTGTCGCCAGGAAATTGGAGCGAAAAGTCGGCTGATACCTTGGCCAGGGCTGCAATTTTCTTTAATTTAGTGCTGCTTTGAATACAGTGTTGCTTGAACGCTTTGTTTGTCTGCTGTCTGATTTGGATTCCTGCCTCTCAGGTGTCCGAAAGGTGCGATTATGTGTACGTCAACGGCAAGGAGACGCGTGGGAGGGTGAGGATGATGGTGAACTTCACCTACAGTTACCTCAGCGCTCAGCTGGAGGTGAGCGTATGGATGCCTCGACTCCCTCTGCAGATCGAGATGTCCGATCCAGAGCTCAGCCAGATCAGGAGCTGGAGAGTTCCTGTAGATGCTGCCAACCAGAGGTTAGCGATGTTTTAGTTTCAAGGAATCACGTTTGACCTTGTGTTCATTGTATTATTGAAGCATGTTGTAACTTTCAAAACTTTAAAAAAAAAGATCCTTTAAGTGAAAAGTGAAAATCAAAAAAAAAACCTTTACCACTGCAAAGGACCTTTTTCTCATTTAAAGGATTTTATGGATGCTAAAGGTTAATCATGGAAACATACAGGCCAACAAACTATTTTTATTTTTGAGAGTTACAATTATATAACTTCTATAAATTATAATTGAGATAAAAAAGAGCCTGAAAACTATGTTCTGTCAAGTTTTATAATCTATAGCTGAGCAGAAAATATCCTGCACAGCCCACACATGTTATGCAATATGGTTCTGCTGGTAATTTGTAAAAAGCGCAAAGATTTCATACATTACTGTAATAAGTCTCTGAGTACTGCACAGCACCAATGACGCTCCAGCTCACCGGTGTCAGTCTGCCCTGTCTTTATCTAGCCTCTCCTCAGCCATTTTCATGCTCTGTCGTTCTTGGGTAACAACAGACGTGTTGCGGAGCTCCCTCCGGAAAGCATGATGGAGGTGAGGGGAGGATGCGGACGGTGACTTTTTAATTACCGCTGGGTTGTCTTCAGGCACACATGCCTCTGACGCACCAGACAACACACAGGTTAATGCTGCCATACACTGCGGATATCCACAAGATAATTTTTAATTACTCTTCCACCAGAAACAATCCTGCCGGATTGACTCATGCATGATAAGTGAGAACAGGATGACAGATGACAGATGGAATGAGTGGTGGAGAAATTGTGAGGCACTGATGAGTTTGAGGAACAATTGTGGTTATACTATAAGTTGTGGGGAAGTCGTGGCCTAATGGTTAGAGAGTCTGACTCGTAATCCAAAGGTTACAGGTTCGAGTCTCGGGCCGGCAGGGATTGTAGGTGGGGTGAGTGAATGTCCAGCGCTCTCTCCACCCTCAATACCACGACTGAGGTGCCCTTGAGTAAGGATAAGCATAGATGGCTGCCCACTGCTCCGGGGGTGTGTTCACGGTGTGTGTGTTCACAGTGTGTGTGTGTTCACTGCTGTGTGTGTGCACTATGGATGGGTTAAATGCAGAGCACGAATTCCGAGTATGGGTCACCATACTTGGCTGAATGTCACTTCACTTGTGTGGTTGTCTCTATCTCAATATGAAGATTCTCTGACCAGACATTCTCTTGCACCAGTCCACTTGGGAATTTAAGCATGTCTCGCCCATCCATTGGACAGAATACACTTGTATCAGAGCGCGGTCACGCTGAAGGCGTTCCCCTAGCATTCTCGGATGCAGCTCGAGTTCCTGAAGAGGAACTATAATTTGCATTATTTTGTATTAAAAATATATACATTTTGTCCTTGTGACAATTGAATTATTTAAACTTTTTTCTTGCGTATTAGCAAAATCTTTTAAGGCTGGTTCATGTGGTGGCCATCTTCATGACACCCCCAGGCAGCTCTTTGTAGGAAGTTTACATGCAATAGACATGCAAGTACAGCTCCTATCTACTTGAATGAGGCTGATTCTCAATATGGTCTGTGTCTTTATACTGTCGTGATTCTAAAGTCATTTTGTGGCTCATAGCATCTTGTTTGAGTCTCTGTTATTTATTATTGTCATTATTTTGTTCCTAATATAATCATTTGATGGCTTATGGTGATGAATATTCCATAATATGTGTTGCCACATAGAGTTCTGCAGGAAATAAACTAGACAAACGTACAACTTTCTATTGCAGAAAAGGTTTTTTTTTTTTTTTTTTTTTTATTAAAATTATTTTGACTATTAAACGGTTCTTCACACTAAAGGTCTTTTCAGCACATTGAGTCTGAAATTATCATCTGAAATTAAAAATAAAATAAAAATACGACCTCATGTTGTGTCAATCACGTTTAATCACTGCCTCTGAAACTTTTGTCCAAAATAAAAAAATTTGGACCAGGTTCGATTTTCTGCGTTTTCGCATCCGTAGCAAGCAGTTTGATAAGAAAGGATGATGAATACGAAAAAACACATACGAAAATTTCGGACTCATTGTGCAAGGACCTTAAGAAAGACATGTTTTTTTGAAGAACCTTTCAATTAAAGTTTTTTCTTGGTTCTTGGTCCATGGTTCTTCTATGGTGTCATGTGAAAGTTCTTACCGGTACCTGGACTTCCTAGATTAAATATATTTTCTACTGGAGCTGAAGCTGAAGATATTAAAAGATGCACAAATGTTTTTTGTTAGTAGCTGGTCTGTATGTCAATTTAAATAGTGTGTTTCAGTGGTTTAAGAGGTAGTTCACCCAAAAGTGCTCACCCTCATGTCACTCCAAACCTGTATGACTTAATTTCTTCTGCACATCAAAGGTATTTTGAAAAATGTCCGTGTGGTCCAGTGTTTTTTTGGACTTCTTCAGAAGAGAAAGTGCAGGTTTGGAACTGCATGAGGGAATACATTTTGACTTAATTGTTATTTATGGGTGAGCTGTTCCTTTAAGATAGTGGCAGCTGGTGAGTTGCGTTCATCAAAAACTCATGTTTACTCACATTTGGCACTTGACGAGTCTTAAATTTGCACCCTTGTTGTATCATATGTGCCCTTGGTCCTGAGGTTGTATCTGTCTCAGGTAGCGTTTTGAGAGTGGTAAACATGCGGTTGTGTTGTAAGACTGAGTCTCATTATTCCTGAGACCTCCTGTGACCTGACATTCCTCAGCTGAGTGCCGCCTGCCCTGTTTATACACCTGTGTTCTGTAAATGTCATGCTGTTTCTACCTTGTCGTTGAGTACAAGTCTAGAGGAGCATGGCCTCCCCACTAGTCAAAGCCACCATGTTAACCTGCCACTGCTGTTGTTTTTTTATTTTGGATGATTTTGATTTATGGATCCATATTTTTAAGAATAATGGAACGGTCAGAGCTGTCCCCCTTCCCCTTTCACCTGGTGCTGGGCTGTTTGTTGTGAGGAAAGGAAATGCATCACTGGGGTTCACGGTTACAGCCTGTTGAAGCGACTTACCCATTATAAGAGGCTGAAAACTGCCACTGCTCTGTATATTTATCATTTCTGTTTTTCATTAATGCTTTTTTCTTAGAGGGTAAATTCAATGGAAATGTAAGTTTTTGTTTTTACACTTAAGTTACGTAAATCTTTAAGGCAGCAATTTTAGAATACAGTAGGTTAGAATAGAATTTTATCTCTACTTGAATTTGTCAACCAAATTCTTCCTCAAATCATTTCAGAGTTGCTGAATGTATTTTAAATATTAATAATTCCTTCATCCAAAAAAAATAAACAATTCAAAGATGTCCAGCAAGCACTTTAAATAGAATAGAATAGAATAGAATAGAATAGAATAGAAAATGTTTTCAACAATTTAATTTTCCACAGTTCTTTTGTCTTTCCTACGTGTCAACCAGAATATTCATTAGATTATAATTTCAATGTGGTTGAAAGTCCAAAATTAACTTATTTATTGGGTTGATTTTTTTATATAATATAATAAAATTTTATCTTTGAAATTCTTCTTTGTTCTCAACCATCTAATTTCACATTGATTTTGTCGAGTATGTATACAAACATATGATTTCTTAAATAAAAAATAAAGATTCAAAATTTTTCCACACTGATTTTGTTCTAGTTTTATATATAATTGTTTTCACTTTTTAATGTTTGATTGTTCTAGAATAGACTAGAATTTAATGGAATGGAATAGAACTGAATAGAAAATGTTTTTAAACCATTTAATTTGTCTCAGTTCTTTTGTCTTTTCTACTTAATTTGAGTGTGAATTATATTATATTATTTTTCACACAAATTTTGTTCTGTTTATTTTTTATTGTTTTATATATAAACCTTTTTTTTTACTTTTTAATGTTTTGATTTTGTAATAGAATAGAATAGAATAGTCCTGATTGGTAAGGAGTGCTATTGAAATTTAAGCGCACAGCAGGATGGAATGTAACACGTGGTATTGGTTGCTCTTTTTTTTTACGGCAGGTCTGGAGAGGATGACGGGGATGATGGAGCCAAGAAGGATCGGAGCTGTGGTCCACAGTACCAGAGCACCACCGTCTGTGTGCTCACACACTTTGAGGCAGAGCCAGAGGAATGGCAGGGCCAACCAGACTTCCTCTTGGGCAGTGATTGGCAGGTGGACGTGACAGAGTTGGTTAGAGACTCTTTAAGGGTGGTGGATGAATGTGTGGCCAAGCTGTCAGAAGAACAGGTCCTCATTGGTCTGAACACTGGCATCACCAAAGTTCAGGTGAAAAACAGGAAGAATATACTGTATTTGTGATTATGTTTAAAAGTGACATGATGTCCTATAAAAAAATTTATATCTTCACAGAAAATGAAGACCACAGCTGCATTACTACAATAATCTACTAAATCTATGGATTTTCGGCATTATTAAAACTTTTTCCATGATTCATTTGTTCTAGCATATTATGCAATTTCCTCAACACACCACAAACAGAGCTGTCCATTTTGTCGGGAACAAAACTGACAGTTACAGCTGACTAAGCCACAGTTCCCTTTTGTTTGTACTGCATGAATAAAATGTGAGGACGTCTTTGTTTTCTTTGGAAATTCCTGGCTGTCATTTGTCTATTTCTCTGTGCGGATGAGAGGTGAATCAGTCCGAGTTGTGACGTGACACGTGTACGCTGTCAGACGAGAGCTAGACAGCACACTCTCACTCTGCTCTGTCACAGCTTGTGTGCTGTCTGTCTGCATATCTCACAGCTCTTATGACAAACGATAATCTCTTTTATTAAGACCTACTAATTAAGGGTCAGTCTGTGAAAATTACAAATTTTTTCTTATAGATGTCACCTATACATTCACATGTAATACACCTGCTCAACAAGCTGAAGTGCCATTAGAGTGCTATCTGACAGCAAAAGTATACGCCAGAGCCACAGGTGGAGAGTGCTTTGATTTGATCCATTTGCTGAAAATTAAAATCAGATAAAGAGCCCAGTAATGGTGGGATGGAATACATGGAGCCTGCAAACCAGTGCTGCTTTATAGATCAAGATCTCTGAAATAAAAAACCCACCAATTACCAATCGTCCACCTTGCTATTAGACGAAACTCGCTATTAAATTTCAAAAAGGACCCACCTATTAAACTGAATGACTAATTACTTGCAATTAGAAGAGGGAAAATACGTGTTGTTTCAATATCAGAGCAAGAAATGGTTTCAAAGTAGACCATTTGGAAGAAAAGATTTATCGAAGTAGTGTAGCAAGCACTAACTTCAATTTTATAGATCTATTTATAAAATGTGGAGCACTGGGGCAGCGTCTCACGCAAGATTGGGTAATGCCAGAGGCTCCCCTTGCTTATTCTTATTTTATGTCTAATTAATAAATCTCTATATTCAAATGGCAAATTAGGATGTGCTCGGAATAAGAGCGGAATATAAAAACAGAACACAAATTGTTTCTTTACCTTAACATGGCTGCATTTTAGAGTGAAAAACTGTTGCCTGTGAACTTCCAGACAGTGTACAAATGATGGTTAGAAGCAAGTGCGGGCCATGCACGCGGGTGACAGTAGAAGTTGCACTTACAGATAGGAAGTAAATGGCTTCTGACACTTCATTATAACATAATGAATGTGGAAATATGGAGGTGGTTGCTTTGCTATTAATTGATCCAGATAGGAAGTCTTCTCATCACGTTTCGTATCGAAGTTATTTCCTATCGCCAAATGGCCGAAGGCGGACAACTGTCATTTAGATTGTTGAACCTGCATGTAGCCTACTGATTTTTTCTTGTCACTAAGTTTGTATGAGAAACTAGGAGAGAATTTTCAGTTGTTTTACAGTGTTATGTAACAGAAGCACATCTGTCTGTGTTTTTATCCAGGTGATGTCCCCATTGTCAGACTCTGTTCTGGCTGAGAGGATGATCCGGGTTCTGGATGATAAAGTCAGTATTACAGAGCTGGGTGTGCAGCTGGTTTCTGGCCTTTCCTTGAACCTTCAACTCAGCCCAGGAAGCAACAGGGCCATTGTGGCCACAGCTACCACACAGGAGACCATGCACAGTGTAAATCAGGTAGTCTAATTAAACAGTTTACAGTCAATAAAATATATATGTTCTATTAATAATGTTTATTGTTGTTATTGTTTTTAATTATTATTATTATTTTATTTTATTATTATACATATTTTTAAGCATTGTTATTTGGGTAGTTGACAAATAAAAATTGGACTGTGTCCTATGGTATGACATAGCAAAAATGTAGAAAAAAAAACCTAGCATACAAATAGCATGAGAAAAATGTATCTTCATTCTTAGAGTTACAAATAGCATAAGAGAGGTTTATCTTCAATGTTATTTTTTTTTTTAATTCGTCACACCATAGACACCATTGATACGTCAACTACCCATTTGTTTATTATTATTATTATCGTTATTATCAGTTTCTTTTGTATTCTATTATTGTTTAATTAATATTATTAATCATATTTTTTCATCTCAGTTTTTTTTTCTGTAGAATGGTATAAAGGGTAGCAACTGTGAAATCTCATTGAAAATTTCTGCCACGTGCCGTTAAATTGCGAATTGTGTTCTGGTTCTCAGGTCACAGTTTTGCATACATCCGTGTCCATTTCTCAGAAATGTAGGGTTGTTTTATCCATGAGCAGGTGCAATCACTATAATCACTGTCATTATGGACAAAGTAATTTGACATGGGCCGCATGTTGATGAGGAGCTGCGGTTTGTTAGTGGATCCTGCTGCTCAGGGCTGCCCACTTATTCTGAGTCATCTCACATTTAAAACCCTTTCTGATTAGTCTGATTTCACAAATCCTTTGAATCGGCAGGGGTTTCCTCTCTTCTCCACGTTGATAGACATAAATCGGGCAGATTGGTTGAATCTCCCGCTGATCGGTGCATCTGTTCTCTTTGAAATGTGGTTTTGCGGACTTTTAAAGCTTTTGAACAGTCCTACAATGGGGTTAAGAATCATGCATAGTTCATGCAAGAAAATTAGCATTACCTGAGAGCATCTGTTCATGTTGGGTTTCTCTTTCAGGAGTCCCTTGTCAGTGCGTGGCTTCAGTTCAGTGATGGCTCCATGACCCCTCTTGACCTCTATAACCCTGCTCATTTTGTCCTTACGGCCACCTCGCTGGATGACCAGGTGGTGTCAGTGAAGAAAAGCACCAACTGGAGGTGGCCAGTGGTGGTGGCTAAGGGTGAAGGTCAAGGCATGTTGGTCCGTTTGGAGATGTACGGACCTGAATCATGCCAAAAAACCAAGCGGCGCACAGTTCTGGCCGCAGGCAACACAAACGTCCATGTGAAGTTTGGCCGTGATGAAGAAACCGGAAACAGCGCTAGCGACAGGAGATACAGGCCCAATGCCCCATACTATGGTGGTTCGATCTCAGACATGGAGGCTGGTATCATGAACCGAGGCGCTACCACCATCAAAACCTCCATTCCAGGAAAAGCAAGCGGCGACAGGCTCTCAGCTGGTAATATTCCGGTGGATTTCTCTGAATTCCCAGCTCAAGCAGACCTTCCACCTGGACGTAACGCGGAGGACGACCTGCTGCAGTCTCGCCGCGGGCTTACGGACCTGGAAATAGGCATGTATGCCCTGCTAGGTGTCTTCTGCCTGGCCATCCTGGTATTCCTAATCAATTGCATCTCCTACGCCCTCAAGTATCGCAACAAGCAGCTCCCATTGGAGGGCCAGGAGACCATGGCTCACGCCCACGACTGGGTTTGGTTAGGCCATGACGCCGAGCTGTTGGAAAGCCAGGCGGGTTTGTGTCTGAATCAAGAGGAGCTGGGCGGCACCATGGACTCTGGGCTGGGCCTGGAGGAAGGTAGCCAACTCCTCAATGGTCTTTCCTCTCAGAAGAGCGTTCAAGGCCAGGTCCACAGGTCGGCCTCTGACACAGGGTGCGCTGGGAGAGATCACAAGAGCGAGTCCATAAACTCGCCCACTACCAAAAGGAAACGGGTTAAGTTCACCACTTTCAGCCATAGCAAGCCCTGCAATGGCTGCCCAACCATAAGCCCGCTTCTCATTGGTAAGAATGACATCAAATGGGTATGCCCAGACATCGAGCTCGGGGACTCCAAAGAGCTCCGAAATTATATGGAAAGGTTAAACGAAAATGCTACTAAGAACATCGCATAGTGGGCTTGTAGTTATTTATGTATTTTTCAGACAAAAGCGTAGCTCACCCATATGCCTTCTAGGTAAGGAAGTGGTGGTGGATGGGTTGGCCTGACTCTTCTGCACTCAGACAAACTCACATCTCACCATGAAAAGACAAGCCATTCATCTGGTCTTGTTTCCATGGCAACTGTCATGAGGGTTCATCATCAGGAACGAAGGAAAACAGAGATGGTTGTGAAACCGCTGAGGATTTGAGAACATTGGATTATGAGAAATGTTTCAGTTGGGATGTCTATATTTTCTTTTTTCAAAGAAGAGGATTTTCCATTTCTATATTACAAATATATATATTTGTTTTGTTTTGTTTTCTTTAGTGTGATAAAATAAGAGCCTGGTTGGTGATGGTACCTTTTGTGAGTGAATATCTCAAAGAACTGACATTTAAACATATCAGTTACGTGCTGGAAACCCAAGCATTTCCACAAATTTAACATTGACTGGCTCTGATGATGAGTGAGAATACATTTTGTAAGGTTTTACATATTTTTATACATCTCTGTTCCTGTGTGTGTTAGTGCGTCTACTGTATTTCTCCAAAGACTGACTCCCATATGTAAAAGCATGTGAATTGAAAGTATGGACAAAAAAAGTCTATTTTGGAACTTTTTCCACCAACAGTTTGAATGAACATGTATATATACTGCAGAAGATTTCTGCGAAAACAGGCAGATAAATGACCCTCCATGTCTCTTTGAGAGCTGTTGAGCAAATTGTATTGTTGTAGGTAGTGTTATCAGTATTGTATAATATGTTGTTTACAGTATTAGAATGATAGATGCACTCCAGTTGCTTATGAATTTGTGTTATAAGGTTTTGTTTTCTTTTTTCGTTTCTTTGATTTGCTTTGCTTTTTTTGTTCACTATGCTTACTTTTTCCCCTTACAGTGACTGCAGTCTAGAACAAGATATATCTTACCTACTCAAATGACTGTCCTTCTGATTAGTGTAATAATTTGGTTAAAGTTAATTGGATTGGATGAGTTTGAGGGTGCAGTCCTCAGGTAATGTGATCGATGCGGTACATACTTTGGTAAGAACACCACAGGACCGCTTTTATATGAATAAATTGATTAGTCAAACACTCTTATCTATATTAGTTTACTATTTCTAACTATCATATAGAATTTAATCAATACTCAATTACCCTTAACACAATTTATTTCCTTAACCATTCTCACTAAGATAATGTGTGCTGACTAATTCGTCAGCCAGGTTTGTTGGCACCGATGTCCATAAAAAAAAAAAATCAGTCCAACTGGATCATCCAAATGTCTTATTTAAGACTGTATTAATTAGAATAAAATCGAATTAATAGTATAAATTGTATTCATTAATTATCTCCACTCGTCCCTGCTTGTCTTGTATTTTATGAAACGGAAACATATTTCTGAAGACCATAGAGGAATAATTGTACATGAGGAGGTTCATCAAGTGTTCAAGACTGTCTGGTGTTGAATTGGAATACACAGTGGTACTATCAAGTCAATACTCTCAAAATAATATTTCCCTTATATGTGATGATTCACTGTTTATGTAGCATTTTAAGTTATTTTTTCAATGCAATGCGTCTAAGAATTCAGTTTCTTTCTTTTTTTCAATTGTAGTATGTTTTGTGAGCTGAAAAGCACTGCCTATTACCATAAACAACGTGAAAATAATTTTTTTATTTTATGCATTACATCACTGGGTTTTCTATTTGCATATTAAATAAAGCATCACATCCTGCTTTTCCACTTTTTACCAGTTGATGGCACTGAATTCTAACCCCAGTTGCCTCAAAGGGAACATGAATATTTTGATGGTCATTCTCCTTGGCAGGCGCATGACCCAAGTCTCCAAATAAAGGTTACGTGTTTAAAACTGCTGAACTATACTGAAAATGCGCAAGTACAATGTTGCGACTCAACCTTGATGCATATAATAAATGTTCTCAGAGCAGACTGTAATTTTACCCCATTGCAGTAAACAACAGGCTTTAACGAGAAGTGTGTTGTTGCGCCGTCTGAGCACCATGTAATTCATAGGTTATTGCAGAGACAATAGCCCTGGATGTGAGATATAGTCCATTTCTTCAGTCCTGCACATTAAAGGCTCATTAGTGCTAAACTATACAGGCAGGATCCAATGCTGGATGGTGCTGCTCCCTCCCCGCTGAGACAGGCCAGACTAATTAATGATCAGCGCGGTGAGGCTTTACTCCATGTTAATGTGACATTGCCATGCAACCCTTGGCGCTAAATGATTGTATTCATTTAACTGACAGTGATCTGACAATTAA
Source organism: Barbus barbus (assembly GCF_936440315.1). Lineage (NCBI taxonomy): Eukaryota > Metazoa > Chordata > Actinopteri > Cypriniformes > Cyprinidae > Barbus > Barbus barbus. The sequence continues at coordinate 18,031,282 of NC_136714.1, forward strand.
CACCTTCTTCATCACATGTGACAGAAGCGTGACTCCGCCTCATCCATGTCCACAAACGTTTGACCTGCCACTTGGGTATATTTTTGACGTGTATTTCCAGAGAATGTTTCATAGCTTATTGATATTTCCCGACAAGTCCTGTTAAGTTATCTTTCATTGTGATAACTAGAACGTAAACAAATTAAAGGACGAAAATGTCAACACAACAAAGAGCCGTGAATGATTTTCCAAAGGCGCACAACTTTATCCAAGGTGGCGACCAAAACAATACAAGTTCATTAGTGGAAATCATACGCGCGCGCGTAATATTGTTCCCAGCGGGACAAATCTTTTTGAGATCCAAATTGAGAGGCTGCACACTTAACCCTCAGAGGGATGCTTCTGGAATTGGGTCTGTTTTTTCCTTTTATCTCAGCTGATATTTTGGTATTTGGGTTTCTTTTCTCGCGTCTCGGAGGAATTACGCGAGAACACTCTAAATTAAATCATGACATTAGCTGGTGTCTGTCAGGAGGGTATATTAATATGGCTAATGTCATAGGCTGGTTATTATCTGCATGAAAAGTTTCTTTCTTTCCTTTCTCGAGCTCTAGATTTTATAAAACAAAGGGTGAGAAAAAAAACAAAACCTTTTAACCTCCCATTGGCTGAGTTTTCACGAAGAGCATCTTGCTGTAATCTTGCCTTCTGCTAGTTAATAACGTTGGTGTTGCTGTAAATGTCAACAGAGTTGTCAGTATAATGCCAGCACTGCTCTCACAACCGATGAAGACGGACGGCCAAACCTTCCGACATGCAAACAAATTTATAGGCTGTCTAAATATGAACACGGTTATGTAAAATACACAATATTGACTTCATTTCCCACTAACCGGTTGGCTCAGGTCTGTAACTTTACAATAAACCTTTGGAGACTCATCATAAATGTCTGTCAATGCCAGTTTATGAACTATCAATCATTTTGGAACTCTGGACGTTGTTGCGCCTTTCATTTTCGCACAGATAAGAGTCCATGACATGAACATCGGCTTTTACGAGAACTGGCACAGCAGCACATGCTCCATATATTTTGGATGTTTTTCCATGTCTAACAACAAACCGTCTCTGGCCTGCTTTTATCTGCTGTTCAAAGAGGAGTTTCTCACTGTTCGACTTCTAGTAACAGCGTGACAGACCATACTAAAGCAGCTGATAGAAGCAAAATATATAGGCTGGGAGACGAGAGAGTCTACACACTAATGTTGCTCCATTTCACTATTAATGCTGAACCAATACTGCAGCCATCTCTGGCAGCACAGAGAAGATTGAACATGGCTTTTATCATTGTTCTTTTTTTCCGGATAGTTGTTCCAATGCGTTAGATTTAACAATACAGTTCCTTCACATGGATGTCTCTTGTTCTTTAAGCAAAGACATTTGCTTGAAATTGTGTGGATGCTGAAAAAGGATTATGTGATAATCAGAGCCATGCTGTAGTACGGTTTCTGTCATTAAGTTGCATTATCTGCTTAGACACCTACAAGCAGAGTGGCCCAGATAATTGTTTGTACACTTAAGCTGCACTTAAAGAGAATTTTATTGTGTAAGTGTGCAAGACAAGTCCAAATATTCTTTTCATTTGGTCTGTATACTGTTTTATAATTTAATCCCAACCAACAAATGAAGAGTTTATTTGCAAAAACAGATAGGCTAACTCAAAAATCATGTTTTTTTATTATGTTATCATGTTTTTATTGTGTTTTATTGTTAGTTAGCTGTATTTTATTATTTTTTTTCAGGTTACATCATTAAACCAGCAGGTGGTCTTTTGAATCATTTGTTCAACCGATTCATTCAAAAAACTGTTTCATTTAGGAACGAAATAAGGGTGGTTCTGAAATAGATGGCTGCATTCTAGTGTTGTCTTGAATTGCATGATAAAATTTAACAACCTCAGTGTCAGTTCAATTTTTGGGAATTGGAATCTGAAAAGATTGTGTGCAATTGAAGGATGCAAACGATAACTGATGCATCCTTCAATACAGGTCGAATGAAGGACACAAAACAAAGGCTACCTACTAAGGATTCTTCAAATTGAGACATCCTTCAACTGAGCATTATGACGTGGCTGCCATACAAGCATTCCATTTGAGAAGCACCCTATGTTGACAAGCTCTATGAGTCAATGAACCATTTGTTGAACTGATTTGTTCAAAACACTGATTCATTTAGGAATGTAACACCACTTCTGTGTTTCCACTGTTTTGGTTCTGCTCTTATTTTAATTTCACAGGAATATCACACTCGTCTTCATGCTGTTGGTCTGAATTTGCTACTCTGAAATTCAACAGAACACAATAGACATGAAAATAAGACATCCTCCCATGCATTGATAAATAGCAAATGCTGGCAAAATTAATGAAAAGTTTACATGCGCAGCAGATCACTTAGGGAATACAAGGAAAGCCCTCCTGCCAGGGTGGTATGGCCCCTGGCAAACTATTAAATTAATGATTTCTCTATTCAATGCCTAGAGACCATACATATTTATATTGAGTGTGGGAGGATTGTTTGAACACACTGTGCATCTGCAATCGAATTATCAGAGCAAGAAATAAGTCTCCAGTACACACTGTCTGCAGAGCAATTATTTTGAAGCAACATAAATTGTTAGCGCACCTATACGCAGAGGCCTGTGGCAGGAGAAGGTGGCTTGGTATTTAATGGACCACACTAACAAATCCGATTATCTGTGTCGCTGTTACTCTGCTCCATAACCGTACCTCAGGGCTGGCCAATAAATCACACCACCGTCTTCTGGCAACACAAAGAAGCTCACTTTGAGGAGCCGTAAAAACGGAAGCCATTAGCACTCGACTCAAAACGTGCTCTTATTTCTCTCTGTCTGCCTCTCATGTCAGTGCTGGGGTCTAAATGAAAGCGGCTTTTTGGGAAATGGAGTTTGTAGGTAAGGATTGAGAGGTTGCCATCAGGAACACGGGGGGAAAGGCTGGCAGGTCCATTACTCTGCCAAAGTCAACCTGTCCTGCTGTTAGAAGCGGCACTCATGATAGGCGCTCTCAAATAAAAACATTTATTTGTTTCCATGTCAGTGCTCCTCAAAGTGTCGCCGCTTGTCAGCTTGGGAGCAGATACCACGGTAAATAGTGAGGGTCAACTTCCCCGCTGTCTCTCCCTGCTGCTTTGTACAAGTGTAGATGACAATCGAGCAGCTGTAACCAGGAATAATGCTTGGATATATGTACTTCAAAGTGTGTATAAATATGAAGGAGCCTCACTTTCACTGCGACGAATTGTTCTCACAGTGGGTTTATTTTTTAAGTCAGTTTATGTACATACCTTCAAATCTCAGTTGAAAGTTTCCACCGTTATTGCTCAGGATAAAAAAGGAAACAGTCCATTGAAAAGATGTTGACCTTTGATGATGCCCCAGTAGTTTCCCATATAGATATAAATTACTAGTCAAGGCCTTTGAGAATGACAGTCGCATTGTTTTCACATATGAGCGTGACTCAAATTCACACAGATGGATTTTTTTTTCATATGCACTCAATCAAAACTGCATAATTCTGTGCACTGTGTCTCACCTTAAAATATGCTGCGTAACACTGTTTTATGAATACTGATAATGAGAGAGACAATGACTCAGATATGCACCGGCAGCTCTGAATTAATCAGTTTTCAAGATACCTCAGTCAAAAGATTTTTTTCTTCCACAACCCTTCAGTCTTGCTCTAAATCAGACAGATGTTTTTATTTTTTTCGTTCTTTTTTTGTTGTAAAGCCAAGCAAGTCTTATTCAGAATGTCTGAACCTCCAGAACTGGAGTATAAAGAGAATCTTAATTCGGTATTAATGCTACCCAAACCACTGAACCTTCAGGTGCTCTTGAGGGCAAATCTGAGGGTAAGACCTTGCATGCAAACCATCTCTTCAGGTCTCCTAAATGCTTCCTGTGTTGTATTTCAGTTTGATCGTGCTACAGCATATTGTTAGATTAGCATAAGATGCATATGCTGCAGCTGAACTTGTAGTATAGGAATTTAGATGCAGCTATTTTTCAATCATTAAATTCACCCTTTGGCATTCATTATAGAGAACAGTGAACAAGAAAGAATTTAGGATGCTGGATTTTTCTTGTTCCTGTCCCTTTAATAGTACCTAGGTATGTAGACTGTTTTGTTGCTGAGTTTCAATATTTATTGTCCCCCTTTTCATATTCTTGTGTTGTTATATGCATTTAGACCCATATCTCCCTATGCTACACTTCAATTGTCATGCACGTATGCACAAGCTTGCACTGTCCCTATGTCGTTATGTCGCTCACACACACATAAACAAACTTTTCTGCTAATACCAGCAATGTTAACTCCTACAACAAACTCTCTGACATTCATCACCCTCACATTTTTCTCCATCCTCTCCCCCTCTTACAAACACATATACTCAGCGAGGAGCAATATGACATCCATAAAGAGATCAAGATGCCAGCAGCAGATGAAAAGTCCATCCAGCCCCGGAGACGAAAGAGGCCGCAGTGACAGCTGTGTGTGCCTTATTCTTCCTCCTCCTCTTCTCTTTCCACCATTAACTCTGAGCTACAGCAGCCTTGCTACAAGTCCCTCTATCATTTCCACAGGTCTCTCGCTGTATTCTCGCGCATTCTGCCCCTAATCCTCTACAGTGGGAATCCAGCATCTGCACGAGAGCGAGGAAGTCCCGGCTTAACCCCCGACAAAGTTTTATCTTTTTAAATCTCGCAGAGGATTTGTGTGTCAATCCCTATATCCTGGGATTTTTCTACTCTTTCCTTTTATATATATATTGTATGTACACAGTGATGTGCAGGAGGAAAATCAGTCAGGTTGACACAACTAAAGTTTTGTGTGCATCTGAAGGAATGTATGGACTTTTATCCTCTGCCTGCAGCATGGTTTTTATAGTTAACTGAAAAAAACAAATGCGGCATTTTCATTATTTGAGATCAACTTTAACTGAAATATAATAAAATACTTTATTAAAAAATATTTCAACTAGTTGCCAAGGCAACATTTCTTATTCTAATTTAGTTTAACTTAATGCACTAAAATATCAAACTAAAACTGGAATAGAAATTTCAGTTTTCAGCAAGGTTTGACATTTGGTTGAATTATCACTCAGTAGATTATGTATTATTATGTCTTTGGAAGGCTTTGTTCTTTGAAACACATTAAAAATGCACAAATTCACATTATTTCTTGTTTACATGTAATGCGAGGATTCCCAAACTCTTTCACCTAATGTATTTGAAGTACCCCTGAGATTTTAAGGTAATAAGTTAATAATTGAGTACAATATTTTCATGTTCACAGTTCCCTGACATTGGTTAATGGTCACATGACATGCAGGTAAACAAATTATAAAACATTTTTAGTAAGTGTTTTATTTTGAATGCTGTTATTTTAAAATGAGTTATTTTAATTGGAATAACTATGATTTAATTATTTTAATTTTTATTGATTTAATTAATAGTTTTTCATTAATCTCACGAGCCCTAGTTTGGGAAACCTTGCATAATGTAATGTTTAGTGCAAAATTAAAATTACTTAAATTACAAAAATTATAAAAATAAAACCTGACTAAAAATATTTATAAAAACTATAATATATCAGTGATACTAAAATAACACTGGTCTGCAGCGAAGTTGTTTTTATTTTAGCATTATTTATCTGAAATAGTTTTTATTAATATTTTGAATTATCTTTTCAGATCTATATACGGTATTAATTTTGGTTTAACTTTTAATCGTTATTATGTACTTTTTTAGTCTTGATATAATTTAATATTTCTTTAGCCTTTTAATTAATTTTTTTTAACTTAAACTTATTTTTTTTCTGTTGGTTTGTTTTTATTTTATTTTTTATTTTTTATTATTATCTATCATGTATTTTATTTTGTTTCAGCTTTATTTCAGCTATCGAAAACTAATTTTACGTTTTTCTTTTTGTTAACAGTAACAACACTGGTTGGGTGCAATCAGCCTTGTAGGGTGGAGAAGGAGAACCATGTGCAAGGGGAGAGCAGGGCACAGCTGTTAACATTGCGAGCATGTGCAGATGTTCAGGCAGTTTAATCACAGGGGAGTGGGCCATCATCATCATTGCAGCGCGGGACTATCCAGGCTGTGCTTAGGGTGGGGGCTGGGGTCACCAGCAGTGCAGGGACAGACGTAAGCAGCATGCAATTACCAATCGACTCAGACAAGGTAAAAAATGGCAGATGGTCCCTTAACTGAGACCAAGCACTGTTGCGTGAGTGGATTTTTAACTAAAGATGGATGAGTGAAATTAGTTATTCTTATTTTGACACCATTTTGAGCCTTTGCGATTGCAGCTTCGGTCCTTGACTGTCTGCATAAAGCCTCTGTTGTCTGGAAAGCTGAGTAGAACTCAATTAGATACGCAATTTGAAGGCTTCAAGCAGAATAGAATGAGTGAGCGGGCCGAACGTAGCCTGCTGCATGAGGAAAAATGATCAGAAACAATGAGCTCGCCGGGTGATTTTTTAAATGATTATCATCTCATAAATCAACAGAGGATGATTCGTCTTGTCACCTCGAATTAACAAATAAACCATTTGACCCTTCTCTTTATTACAATGAGGGACGAGCAGACACTCGTGATCAATATAGTGGCAAACGAGTCGCTCATTTGTTTCACAGGCAGTTTCAGGACATCGGACGCCTCCGTCATTCACAACCCAGTCACGTCTCCGCTCCGTGTCCCAAGCAAATGCTGCACTGAAATGTGTGGGATGAGGGAGGAGGGGAGATGGATATTTTTTGAGGATGTTTGTGTGTGCGGTGAAGCAGAGAGTTGATGGGTAGTGCGCTCCAGACTGTATCGGACAGAGGGCGAGGCAGGGGGTGACCCGGCCTCAGCCCGTATCCTACCGAGGCATTGGAAACAAAGAGTACCTCTGCTCTTTAAAAACAGTGTGATGGCTTCCCTGTAGGTTGCCTCTGTTTCCATACAAAGAATATTAATGTATTTGGGGGGTTGGTGCCCCGGCAGGGCATTGTTGCGTGTGGAGGGTACAGAAGGTCAGCTCTGCTGAGGAATAAACGCCCCTATTTTCTCTCGGTGGCATCAAATGCTGCTTGCATTTTCAAACGTTTGTTAGCCAAAAGAGCTCAAATCGTGCATCAAACACGACCCCAGTTACAAGTTCTTTGGTATTCATATCATATGAGATGCAAAAGCTGATATCAGAAGTATTACTCCTCTAATGCTACATTCCTCCGAGGGATTATTTTAAAACTTTGTCTTTAGCCTTTTGTGCTCAAACAGTATCACTGCGGAAGAAAACAAATTTAGTAAATGTCACACATTTTCAGTGGCATTTTCCATAATAGCCTTGCAGAAATAAACAAAGACGTTAGGCTGGGCATATAATGAGGTGTACAGGTATTCAAGCTGTGTTTGAGAGCCTAACGCTGCCGTTGGGTGCTGCTTACCGAGCCGGTTGCAGTGCAGCTCCCTTGGCTGTGGATTAGAGGAGCAGACGGGAGCTCTCTGCCCTGCACAACTCATTAGGTCAGAGCTAATCCAGCTTTTGCAGTAGGAGACCCTCGGAGTCTGAATGACCCCTTTGGAAAGCTGGATGCTGCTGTTCCAGGCGCTGCATAAATAGAAGAGAAACAAACAAAAAAAAAATACAAAACAAGAGTTTGGTCGTATCCAGTTGCACAGAATGCATCTGAATTAGTGGTCCACTGATATGGGTTATTGTAATGACTGAAGCAGATGAAAATATTAAGAGAGTGCTGTGGCTGAGTAGACACAGTGGGGTGGCAACATTTGAAAGGGTTCTATTTTGCATTTTTAGAATTTATTTTTTATTTTTTTCATTTTAAATGATACAATTTTTTTAAATAAAACCTTAAGTTTTTCAATTTTTTTATATAATTGTTTTTAATTGAGTTTTTATTTAACTTAAAAATTTACCAGTTGCTGGATTTGGTATGAACTCCATTAATGACAGCATTAACTCCACAAGTTTAATCATTTGATCAATGATCTAACTTCTATTTTTTTATACCACAATGTTTATTAAGGAAGCCAATTTCTGCTTCAAGAGAAAAAAAATTTAATTGTGACTTTATATTTCTTATAATTGTGTTTTAATATTACACAATGTGATTTTAATTGCTCATTTTAAACTTATTCCTAATGGTAAAGCTGAATTTTTAGCAGCCATTCTTTAGTGTGAGTCTTTAGAAATCATTCAAATTTGCTCATTTAGTGTTCAGTTATTATCATTTAATATTATATTTAATATAATACTTAATTTTAATGGTTCTAATTTATATTTCTCATAATTTGTGTTTTAATATCTCACAATGGGATAGTAATTACTCATTTGTAAGTTTAACTTACCTCTGTGAGGTGGAAGTGTATTTGCACAGTATATTGTCCAGTTAAAATAAAAATAAAAACCCTACATTTTCAATATTAGGACCACTGAATATGACAATAAAATACATAATTGCTAAATTTAAATTAACACACTATTTACTCAAAATTCTATCAAACATAAGCAGAAAATACTGTCAAATATATCAGAATGTTTACAATATGAGACTTTTATCCAAATACATACTTAAATCCAGAAACATATTGCTCTGTCAGAGCAGCGCATTGATGTCAGAAAAGAGAAACATACTGTAGGACAGTACTCTCACTCATTTACTCAATTTAGGCCTAAGATTTATGGAAATATTCAAAAAGATATATTTTTTTTCTTTGTCTTGGAGCCGGTTCAATTTGCAAGCCTAACTTCCTCTTATGCAAAAAGACTCCTCAGACACAACTCAATTCTCTCGTGCACACAGTGAGGTTCTCAAAAGTATTTACCTCTGAAATGCAACTAATTTGTAAGCATACCTTTGAGGTTTGACAGCCTATGTGTGTGTGTGTGTGTGTGTGTGTGTGTGTGTGTGTTTGTGTGTGTGCTTGTTTGTTTTCTTGCCTTTTATGCTCCCTGTCAGCCACTCTCATGTTTGACAGTGGAGAAAATAACCTAATTACCATGCATCCAGATCATTTAAGCTGCTGCTCCCCAGCGGGATGCCTGCATGCATGAGCTGGTGGAAGTTCCTATACTACAAAGGTGGGTGGTAATGAAGCCAGGGCAGATGCACGCAGAGGGAGGAGGTGTGGGGTTCTTATGCTAATTATCAGCAAGCACTGCCTGCAGGTAAGACCTTTAGGGCTTTGGAGACACTGGTCTAAGACACTGAATAGGGAAGGTCTCAGAGCGGGACGACAATAATGACATACAGAGCAGTTTCTGTCTGTGCTTGCTTCAGGATAGGCTAGCTTACGCCCCATAAACTTTGACTGTGGCATATATGCTGTAACATTTAATAGAGCAAATGCCATATTGCTCATGAAAGAACTGAAGGTGTTATTTTGTTATTGCCTGGCAATGTGTAAGAAATACCAGTGGCATTCAGATATACATTTATTCATTTAGCAGACTGTTTTATTCAAAGGAACTTACAAATGAAGGATAGCATGTATTGAATTTATTAAAGATTACATCACAATAACTGTGTGACTATAAACATTATGAATGCCGGAGCATAAAGCAGTTCAGCAATACCATCAGGAATAATTTAAGCAACTGACCTTTATATGCTGCGCTCAAAAGCAGCAATAAGATTGGTTGGCAACATGTAGTTAAACCCTTAGGATATTTACCACCATTGCACCAACAAAATTATTATTTTATTATTTAGAATCTAGTTAAATATCTTCTAAAATGTAATTTATTCCTGTGATGGAAAAGCTGAATTTTTAGCATCATTAGCATCATATAATCCTTCAGAATCATTCTTATATGTTGATTAGGTGCTCATTTATTATCAGTTATTATTAGTGCTTAATTATTAATAATGGTTCTTATTATTATCAGTTTTATATTTTTGTAACATTATAAATGTAAGTTTTTGATCAATTTAATGTGTCCATTTGAATAAAAATATACTCACACACACAAATTTCAAGTATTCACCACATTACAGGGCACATTCAGAAAAATCCTTTCAAATATACTGTATCTACACCAAGCAGGAACCGATTATGTCATTGGGGGCCCTTGTTGATAATATAAAGTTCCTACTACAATTTACGGTTGTCTATATATATATATATATGTGTGTGTGTTTATCCTGCCCCCAGATTCTGCTGACTAGACCAATGCTTTAAAACCCAATTAATCTGCTGTACTGTCAAAAGTTTCGTCTTGTTTACTTGACATAGTGTCTTAAGGCATAAGAACTCCAAGATGTGTCAGAATGGCTAAAGCTGTCAGATGTGCATGTTTATTTAGGCTAAAAATAATTAAACTTCTCCATGTTATTACTAGCATAAAACTATAATCATTTCAAAAACAGGCTTTGTCTTGTAAATATGACCACTATAAAACTGAAACAAAGCATCACTGATATTTTAAATACTCTTTGTGGCTGCATTCTTTTAAATGCCTTTCCACAATATTTCATGACGCTCTCTAGACAAACTCTCCAGACTCCACCAAAATAACTGAGCAGCAGGCTGATTGTTGAAGCCATGCTATTTTGCCTTTTGCATTTGGGTGTATAATTTTGCATTCATGGTAATTTGTTAGTGTGAAAAGGAAAGAGGATGAATTTCAAATGAGATAATGGTCTGAACTACTTCTGAACAAATCACGATTGGACACCCATAAAGAGAGAGGGAGGCACAGAGACATGCAAGATGGTGAAAAGGATTCAAAAAGATAAAAAGGAAGAAATAAATGGAAAAAGACAGCGTGAGACCCTTTTTCAAAAGCTAGAATGCTTTTGAAATTCAGAAATTAGCCCATTTGCATGAAGAATCCAGTGATGTATGGGCCCAAATGCAGGTGAAAAGCACATCTTGTGTCATTAGTAAAAACATATGCTGGTTCTCAGAAGAAGCACCATTAGGATTGCTGTGACATTTGATTGACCATCATGTGACACATTGAGAGCTGAGTCATTTCATCTTGCAGCTATCGTATTCAATGCATTTAAATGGTTTCTGCATAACCTTTTAGGAATCTTAAGTGGATCACGTTAGTGACGTGCATGAGTCTTAATAAAGATGCAAAGGCCTCCATTCGGCTTGATGCATTCAGTCACCTTGAAATTTTTACATTTAAATTATGCTTATTACATAATGTCATTCAAACTTCTTCAAAAGGCCTAAAGTGTCTTTAAGACAAACAGATTTTACCCACGGCAATGTAACGCTTTCATTATTCACACTCGGTCGCTGGTTCCTCAAGCGCAAAGCCATCCCCATTTATCACTGCAGTCGCACAAACTTCCTGCGACAGTTAGATACCTGTCTGTGTGTCCCCACCGGGTGTTATAACTTCAGACGCCTCAAGTCAGCAGACCCCCCGCTGCGGCCAACCCAGTGCACGGCCCCCTTGATCAGCCAGCACAATCCTGTATGATTCCTGACGGCTCCTGGCTCTGCCGCACTGCAGTCTGTAATGAGAGCCAAGTGTGTGAGACTCCAGCCTTGGTGCCTCATTGATTCTCATTGCCTTTCTACCGATGCCTATACATGCCACATCCATCTCGTCAACCCCGCTGTCCGGCTTATTTTCTACCAAACACTTCAGACTGATTGCCATCAAGCTGTCTCATTTTCACATTTCCCATATGCCTGCCAAAGAAGACCACCAAACTTCTTCGCTTGGAGTGCTACCAAGAGAATAGCTGGGAATGAAATGGAGGATTTTCAAGGCACTGTACAAAAATGGATGTGCAGCAAACATATGGCATATGTTACCGGCCTCAGACCTAGGGGATATCTGGGCCAGTAGCAAAGGATACACAGGCGTTATGCACTGTGGATCGGTGAATAAACTGTGAAAAACACAAGAGGACAGAAGTTACGTCTTTCCACAGCGGCAGTCAGTTTATTACTGCAATAATTTCTCTTTAAATTCCAAAAAGAATTCAACACTCTCAAAGTGCATTTTGTGAAATACAATTTAAACAGCAAATCCATTAGTACACTTGATAAGTCTGCAAAATATACATTTGATCATAATATAGTATACACTTGTGTAAGAAAATATATATATACATATAAGTTGATATAAAGATACATAGATATATACTGAGAATTTGAGATACATTTCTAATAATAATCATAGTTTACACTGACAGTGCAAAAAGAGTATCAAAATGCAAACACCAATTATCAAGATACCAGAAAGTCTTAAAGACCAGATTTCACAAGAAAAATACTTTAGATTTCATTGCACTTGAAATATTAATTCGGTATAATTCTTTTCTTGGATTACATTTTACTCATACACGCGCACACTGAAACAACGCACGTGCTGAACAGTCAAAATGGCGACTGAACCGAGGATACAACATACACGAAGAAACGTAATTCTTAAAACACTCTGAACCAATGTAACATGGCATAAACTCAATATTTCAGTCTGATAACATTTTTCTAATCTCAGTCAACATAAATCAGGCCTGAAACACGATTTAACTCACTCTTCAGCCCTTTTTTTATAATCCTCAGTGAATTAAAACACTTTTTTTAGATTAGATACACTTCAAAACTCACTCAAACTCTTTGTATTACACATTTCGATTTGCACAAATACAATGAAATGAACATTTTAATGGAATATATTCATACCTGTGAAAAACACAAGAGGACAGAAGTTACGTCTTTCCACAGCGGCAGTCAGTTTATTACTGAGCCCGCCGACCAGGGGGGAAATAAACCTCTCACGTCTTCCACGAGCGCCTGATGCGCCATCTATTGGCATGGCGGTATAATGCCACAAAGATACACTGCTCTACCTCAACTAGAAAAGCTGTCACCTTGCAAAAATAATAAAAAAAACAGGTATGCACATAATACACATATATGGGGGGGGGGGGGGGGGGGGGGGTCACTGTTGAACTCATAAATGGCATTTTCTCAACCCATTACACTCTCCCCTGCTTTAAGAGATGTCTCCGTACATCTAAAACTAACTAGTTAGATAATTACAGTTGTCACAAAAGGTGAACTACTAGGTTGCTGTTCCTGCTATGAAGGTGCATATTTTGGAATGTCAAGTGACTTCTATTCTTTCGTGACTTTTTTCTTTCTTTCTTAGAATGCCCATACTGCTGGCAGTGGGTAGTGGTGTATGTCAGGTAATACAGGGTAAGTCTGGACTGGATAAAGTACACAAGCATGCATCGCATTAGCTCCTGGTCTCCAAGCTTGGTATGTAGGTTGGCCCATCTGATTGTATGTAAACACCTCCTTTGGCTTTACTGCACGTGTAGACCTGCGCAGGATGACATCTTCCTCATCTCTTCTCCTAGCTATGCAGTCATCCAATTGTTCTTGAGGTTCCACAGATGGCAACGGGTTAGCCGGCGCTTGTGCTGGTTCTGGCATCACCAACTGGGGGTGCTGTGCATGTATCTCAAGGTTATCAGGCTCTACCCTGTGGCATACTGGGTGAAACTCTGGTGCCGCTACTCGGAGGTGACGGTGTGGTTCATCGTGAGACTGTTTGAGAATGACTTTTTTTCTTTCATATACAGGTACTGGTCTGGGGTTACAGGCATATCCTTCTTCATCCCCGGAATCACTGGCTTCATTCTCCAAGGTATCAGACATTTGAGACCTGCTGTTCATATGGTGTCGTTTCTGTCTTTGCTGTTTCCGTGTCTGATTGTCTTGACCATCATGTTCAAGTGGCAGATCGTTCACAGGCAAAAGGAGATTGCGGTGCAGAACACGGAGGGTGCGGTCACCATTTTCAGCTTGAATTTGATATACAGGACTGTCTCCCATCCTCTCAACCACACGGTGAACTTTGTTCTCCCAGTAAGGACGGAGTTTACCGGGCCCGCCTCTCTCTGATAGGTTGCGGACAAGCACGCGATCACCTGGCTGAAGCACAATTCCTCTGACACCACGGTCGTAGTATTTTTTTCCTTTTGTAGAGCAACTCTTACTGTTTTCAGAGGCGATCTTATATGCCTCCTGCATCCGGGAAGCCCACTTCTGCACATATTCCTGATGGGTCTCAGTCTGTGACTCAGGTTCGAGGTTAAAAAGCAAATCAACGGGTAAACGTGGGGCTCTTCCAAAGAGGAGAAAAAATGGTGAGTAGCCCGTGGCTTCATGCCTCGAACAATTATATGCATGGACTATGTGTGGTAAGTGGTCTTTCCATTCAGATTTCTTTTCCTCTGATAGCGTTCGGAGCATTTGAAGCAGTGTTCTATTCAGACGCTCAACGGGGTTCCCCTGCGGGTGATAGGGGGTCGTTCGAGAATGAGTAATACCAGCCAGTTGCTGAAGTCGTTGGAACAAGTTATTCTCGAACTCCCGGCCCTGATCATGATGAAGCTTTTGTGGATACCCGAAGCGTGGTATAAAGTCGTAGAAAATCTTTTCTGCGGCTGTTTTGCCCGATTTGTTCCGTGTTGGGTAGGCCTGGGCAAAGCGGGTGAAGTGATCTATGAGAACTAAGATATATTCGTAACCTCCCTTACTTGGTTCAAGATGGAGATAGTCAACTGACAGTAGCTCAAATGGGACACTAGTTGTGATTGAGCCCATTGGTGCCTTTTCAGGAACAGTGGGTCGCTTTTTCTTGATGCATGGGCATTGGCGGATGACATAATCTTCTATGTCACGCTGCATGAAAGGCCAATAAAATCTTTGCCTTGCCAGGTGGATGACTTTGTCAGCCCCGACATGCCCCATGTCATCATGAAGGTGTTTAAGTGCAAGAGATTTAAGAGAGTTAGGGAGAACCAGTTGTCTATATTGTCCTGTCTGTCTGTATAAGATTCCCTTATCAAGTCTAAGTTTGTTCCATTCGTGTATCAGTCGTCGTGTGGTTGATCCCATGTGTCTCTTGTCTCTGTCACTGGGGTTCCATCCTCTCTCTTTCCAAGTAATTACCTCACCGATGGAAGTATCTTCCTTTTGGGCCGATTGAATGTCTTCAGAAGGAAACATGGGTGTACTGGCAGTAAGAAGATCATCATCACTGTAACCCAGCTGAAGGGCCGCAACCCATGGTACTTCTTTCTCTTTCTTTGCCTTATCTCCCTGCCATACGGCAGAAATAACATCCGGAGGTAAAGCCTCGGAGTATTCTCGGATGTGGTCCTGAAGCTTCAACGGGAACCGTGATAGGGTGTCGGCATCGGTGTTAGACTTGCCTGGTCTGTATTTTATGGTGAAGTGGAAGTCAGCCAATTCCCCCACCCACCGATGCCCAACAGCACTCAACTTGGCGGTGCTCAGGATATAGGTAAGGGGATTATTATCCGTGAATACTGTGAACGTGGGGGCATAGTAGAGGTAATCGCGAAATTTATCGCAGACGGCCCATTTTAGGGCGAGGAACTCAAGCTTGTTGGAATGGAGGTGATAATTCTTCTCTGCAGGCGAGAGCGACCTTGAGCCATAGGCAATTGCGCGCAGTTTACCCCCCTGTTCCTGATAGAGTACAGCCCCCAGACCCTCATTAGATGCGTCAGTGTGAAGGACAAAAGGTAAATTATAGTCTGGGTATGCCAAGATAGGAGAGGAAGTCAACATGTCAACAAGGCGGGCAACCACAGCGCTGTGTTCAGAGGTCCACTTAACTGGTGTCTTGGATGGTAACTGACCTTTTTTTAACCCCAGTTGAGTTGGCCTAGTTTTGACAGAATTCTCCCCGTTCTCGCCAGGACTCTCTTGAAGCTTGAACAGTGGGCGGGCTATTCTGGAAAAATCCTGAATGAATGATCGATAGTAGCCCAAAAAGCCCAATAGAGCTCTAACTTCTCCGACATTCTTTGGTTCTCGCTCTTTCCATTGCAGCACTGCTTCCAGGTCCTTAGGATCAACTTGAATGCCCTCACTTGTAACTAAACGCCCCACGTATCTCACCTGATGCTTAAATAATTCACACTTCTTTGGGCGTAATTTCACACCATGTTCCCGTAAGCGGCAGAAAACTCTCTCTAAGTCTTTGACGTGGTCTGGAAAGGTTTTGGAAAAACAGAGAACATCGTCTAAATATGGGCAACAGCACTCATCCCTCAGGCCATTCAGCACACCTTCCATGCACCTTTGGAAAGCTGCCGGTGCATTGGTTAGGCCAAAGGGAAGGCGGATCCACTCATACAATCCCCAAGGCGTGCTAAAAGCCGTCAACTGCCTAGAGTTCTCCTCAACAAAACCCTGGTGATATGCACTGCCTTGGTCCAATATGGAAAACCAGGGGTAACCTCCCAGATTATCCAATAGATCCTGAATACGTGGAAGGGGGTGGCGATCTGGGATCGTTTTACTATTTAGTCCACGGAAGTCCACACAAAGACGTAGGCTCATATCTTTTTTTCTTACGCAAACCACGGGAGAGGAGTAAGGTGACATGGACTTCTGAATCCACCCGTGATCAAGCAGCTTTTGTACATATTCCTTTACCTCTCGATACAAGGGCTTTGGAACCGCATTGTAGGACTTTTGGACTGGTGTATCATCTCTTAAGCAAATTTTGAGTTGCAGGTCAGGGATGCAACCAATATCCGTGTCATCCCTAGCAAATACATCAGACTGCTCAAAAAGCATCTCTTTGACTATTTTCTGTTCATCCTCAGCCAGATGTGACAAGTCAACTGGAGGGTGCCATTTATCTTTATTTGTCTGCACAGAAGGATTCCTATTTTTTTTTAGGTTTTGCAGATAATCAGTCCTTAACTGAACTGAGCATGATTGGGGAGTATCATGGCTTTTGAACTCAGGAATGTCAGTGGATTGTTGGATGGGTTTAAGATCAACGACATCTTCGAGTGTGCCCAGAACTGTCCTCTGTGGCAGGTGGACAGCATGTTTAGTGGAGTTCTGGACTGGAACTTTGACACATTTTGACAATCCCCCAGGAACATCCACTAACGCTGGGAACAGCTCTAAACCATCAATGCAATCATTCTCCACAATAGGCTGAAACAGCATTGTCCCACCACTTGACCACCCTCGAATCCGACACTTAACTTCCCGAATCTGTCCAGCGGGTATTGTTTCACCTTTCTTACCAGTGCGGACATTGTGCTGTGACGTCTCAGCCAGAGTTATCTGCTGGAGAGCCAACACTAATGCTTCTACAGTAGATGCACTGATGCCTAAAGCTTCTTCCAGAATAGTAGAAACATCAATTTGTTCGTCCTGACAGGTATTTTTTTTTATGATCTCTGCTATGACATTGCTACCTAAAACAGGACAGCTACAGTTTCGACTGATTAAAAGTGGGACTCTGATAGACATGTGTCCATGAT
The DNA here is from genome assembly GCF_936440315.1 of Barbus barbus. Classification (NCBI taxonomy): domain Eukaryota; kingdom Metazoa; phylum Chordata; class Actinopteri; order Cypriniformes; family Cyprinidae; genus Barbus; species Barbus barbus. The sequence goes on from NC_136714.1 coordinate 18,048,656, forward strand.
TCTGGCTACCGATCTGGAGGTAAACTTCAGCCCAACCTTCAAGAGGTACCTCAGTGCCATTAACTGCAGTTATCTCCAGTGACTGACTAGTGAAGAGAGATTCAAGAGGCTGTATTTTGACAGTAGGCAATTCTCTCTCCATCCACGACTTCCCTACCATTGTCACCTGAGCCCCGGAATCCAGCAACATTTGAAGAGGTACACCATTAATCGAAGTCAAAATCATACACCGCCTGCCAATAAGCTGAGCTACTCGTTGATTTGGGTCCACCTGACATCGTAGTTTTGATTGTGGATGTCTTGAGATTTTGGCTTTTATCTGGGGCCCAGAACTGATTGAGGTCACAGGCTGCCCCTCTCCAGCGACCTCTTCCCGTTTCCCGACAGCTTACGTTGAAGACAGCCAATAGCCCTATGACCAGCTTGTCCACAAATAAAACAGTGTGAACAGTTCATATTGCCTTTCTGGACACAATCGTGACACTTCCCTTTTGCCTCAGCTGCTGGTTGAGAACGAGTAATAGATGTACTGTTGTCTAGTGATTTCATAGCCTCAGCAGATGTTGTCAGATGGACTAGATGCTTAGTTAATGAGGACACTTGGGCTGTCAGTTCCTTGATAGCATCACGATTAGCCTGTAATTCGGAGTCAACTTTTGTTTGTCTCTTTTGGTCAGTTGGCTCACCTGAGTCATGTTGAGCTGAATTCAGAGTCACTGATCTTGTTTTAGCTACTGTGATCAGTCGTTTTAAACGTCCCTCTTCCTCTGATGTAGACTTAGTCACCTGTTCCAATAGAAAGTCGTCACTAACTTGTATGTCTGAAAGGAAAGGTTTAAGATCATGTCGTACATAGCTGTTTTTCTCATTCAAACCCTGGTAAATGGTATGAAGGAAAGTGCCCTGAACCAATTTTTTGTCATAGCTGAAATCAACACCTGGTTGCTGGGACTCAAAAAGAACTCGTTGCTTTAGCCCCATAACCCTGTACAGAAACTGTTGTGGACTTTCTCTGTCTTGCTGCCTAGCATTACTCAGTTCTTGGAAAAGCTCAGTTACGTTTTTGTCCCTGATATGTGACCGCAGAAATCTCTTTAAACCTTCTACAGTAAGGTCTTCCTTATTACTCAGCATCTCCCTGAAAGTACCTGGTTTGGTTATCTTCAGGACAGTTCTGATTATTTCTGACTCGCTAAAACCTTCCTGCAACCCCTCATCCATTTGTTTACTCAAACTGTTGTAAGAGATATCAGAACCTGCATCAGAGATTTGACCACCATGTAACTTAAATTCTCTGCGTGGTAACAAAGCTGAAACATCAGACAATCTTACAACATGATCAGAAATGTTAGAGGATGAGTTCATCCTACCCAAAGCAGCAGCACCGATGTGGCTGGGCATACCAGCCATTGATGGGGTGTCTCGTCCCTGAAACGACCGCATGCGAGTGTCTCTGTGCATATGTAATGGTTGGGTGTGAGTGTCTCTGTCCATATGTAATGGTTGGGTGTGAGTGTCTCTGTCCATATGTAATGGTTGGGTGTGAGTGTCTCTGTCCATATGTAATGGTTGTGTATGAACTTCATCATCATCGGTTGGAGTGTGACCATGTGTTGGTGAATCTCCCATCAACACCGGTGCAACATTACCAGGTTCAGCGGCTCTGGTGCCTGAAGCTGATAGCACATCCTTGAGTAGATCAAAAAGGAGAAGAAGTTGACTCATGCCCTCATCTTCCGCAGCTTTTAGTTTCTCACTTCTGATGTAGTCGACAATCAGGTCATACAGTTCAGGTTCACTTAGATCTGCAGCATGGTAAGTTTCACGGCCATCATCTATCGAACTTGCGACAGTCTGCAGCTAAACAAGACTCAAATCTGAAAGTTTCTTTTGGATCTTGAAGACCAGTACCCGGCGTTGGCTTAAGGTAGTCATCTTGATGCATCACCTGTGGCAGTTGTTCTCTGGATGACACTTGACACAGCAGTCTTCCCTGAAACACTGGGCACAGGCTCCCACCGTTGAAATGACACTCTCCCCAGGCGAGATGTGCTGGATCCCGGACGAGCCCCCAATTGTTACCGCCTCAGACCTAGGGGATATCTGGGCCAGTAGCAAAGGATACACAGGCGTTATGCACTGTGGATCGGTGAATAAACTGTGAAAAACACAAGAGGACAGAAGTTACGTCTTTCCACAGCGGCAGTCAGTTTATTACTGCAATAATTTCTCTTTAAATTCCAAAAAGAATTCAACACTCTCAAAGTGCATTTTGTGAAATACAATTTAAACAGCAAATCCATTAGTACACTTGATAAGTCTGCAAAATATACATTTGATCATAATATAGTATACACTTGTGTAAGAAAATATATATATACATATAAGTTGATATAAAGATACATAGATATATACTGAGAATTTGAGATACATTTCTAATAATAATCATAGTTTACACTGACAGTGCAAAAAGAGTATCAAAATGCAAACACCAATTATCAAGATACCAGAAAGTCTTAAAGACCAGATTTCACAAGAAAAATACTTTAGATTTCATTGCACTTGAAATATTAATTCGGTATAATTCTTTTCTTGGATTACATTTTACTCATACACGCGCACACTGAAACAACGCACGTGCTGAACAGTCAAAATGGCGACTGAACCGAGGATACAACATACACGAAGAAACGTAATTCTTAAAACACTCTGAACCAATGTAACATGGCATAAACTCAATATTTCAGTCTGATAACATTTTTCTAATCTCAGTCAACATAAATCAGGCCTGAAACACGATTTAACTCACTCTTCAGCCCTTTTTTTATAATCCTCAGTGAATTAAAACACTTTTTTTAGATTAGATACACTTCAAAACTCACTCAAACTCTTTGTATTACACATTTCGATTTGCACAAATACAATGAAATGAACATTTTAATGGAATATATTCATACCTGTGAAAAACACAAGAGGACAGAAGTTACGTCTTTCCACAGCGGCAGTCAGTTTATTACTGAGCCCGCCGACCAGGGGGGAAATAAACCTCTCACGTCTTCCACGAGCGCCTGATGCGCCATCTATTGGCATGGCGGTATAATGCCACAAAGATACACTGCTCTACCTCAACTAGAAAAGCTGTCACCTTGCAAAAATAATAAAAAAAAACAGGTATGCACATAATACACATATATGGGGGGGGGGGTCACTGTTGAACTCATAAATGGCATTTTCTCAACCCATTACACATACACACATATGGCATGCTAATATATCTTAATGCATTGATCAAATATGCAAAACAGGCAGTTTTCTTGAGTACACTTTTTGAACACCCTCCCAATCAGCACTACAATTGCCTCAAAAAGGTGAAAAGAGCATCAAGGTCAAACGATTGTGTCTTGTGGAAGTGTGAGAGTCCTAAATTGGACAGTGATGTACCAACAATAGATAATCTCGTCAACAAAATTACTGATAAAAGCATTTATATACTAATGGGTTTTCAGTTGTGCATTATGATAATGATTAATTGATGAAAATAAGCCAAGCACACTCTCATTTTGAGTCAGAAGTCACAATGAGCCGTTTGTGGAGAAGTACGTTTATAAGAAGAAAAAAAAATGGAATGTTTTGTTATTTTTGATAAAAAGCCTCAAATTAAGTAAATTTTCTTACAATAAATGTCATACAATAAATGCCCTTTTCATGCTCTTATGTTGTCTGATGCTGTCCTGTTCAAACAGAAACTTCTTTATTACTTCTTATAGCACAAAAACACATTATAGAACAGATATTGAAAGAAATGGTAGACCTTACCAAAACCACTCTCATTAAATCTGTTTCAATAAACATGTCAATTAAACAGCTTGTGCACAACATTACCAGACATGAAATATTACAAGTGCATTATACTCTTACATAAAATGTAAAATGTTCTATTGAATCTTTGAAAACATCTACAAATTCTCTCATAATAATTGTTTGGAATCTTTTGAGGTCATTTTGCCGCCATTTAATCATTGTCTTGAAAACTGTTTGGAGTAGAAACAATAATTATATCATTTTTCATTCAGTGCATACTCAAAATGTGTTTCTGGGTCAGACATCACAAAGAGGAGGCGAGTAATTATGACAAAAAAAGAACACATCAAGCTATAACCAATGCACTAACAATGTTTTTTGAATAAGAAAATGATTGCTTCCAATAATCTAATCATAGTGAATAATTTCTAGGAATAACCCACAATAGAACCGAGTGAGCTGAAGCTGAACAGTCAATGATCTTTACTAGGAGGTTAATTAACTCAAATGCAATAATATACTGAACATATGATAGACATGTACGCATATTACGACTTGCATCTGCACAAAATGACACAAGTGAATTACATGCTAGTCAGAATGTGCAAGTAATCATCCCCTTCCAATGCTGTAAAACACAGACGATGAATATCATTGGAAAGACCAGGGTCGTGCCAACTGTGTCACCAGCATTTAACTGGCAGTTCATTGATCAGCAGCTGACACCAGACCGGCAGTGCAGCAGAACCAATGTGCTCTCAGTGGAGTAGCCGGGAGGAATGATAACTGAAAGACAGTCAGTGATCGAGCACCGCGCTCGAGGCCAAACCCACCAAACCTTTTACATGGGGAGAGATGACGACAGGATTTCAAAGACAAAGGAAGTGACAGCCATCGATTTAGCCATTATGGGATTGGGCCATTTCTAATGTTGTGAAAATGAGGGAATCTCAAGCATTAAGCACTAAAAACAGACCTGAGAGGAGATGCGTTTTTCATGTGGTGCTGGAAATAGGTCTAATGGGAAAATCAGTGAACGGATGCATTGCAATAGATGGGGCATAAATCATCTGCTCAGCTTCACAGACAGATAGTGGCCTCGGCCGTAAGGGGCAGCAATAGCATTGACAGAGAACGCTTGTGTCATGCTGTCTAGAAGTTTAAGGCAGGAGAGAAGAGGTCATCCACACTGAGCCTAAAACAATAACTCACACTTCCTAAATTTTGTTGTGCACTGTAAGGAATAACCAGCTTAAGCCGGGCTCACGCTGTGCAATTTTTAAAAGTCCTTTAGGATTGTACTTGTCAGACTGTACGAACATGATGATCATGTCACACTGTGGGATCTCAGTTGTCATTAATGTCAGATTGTATGACAGTCAAGACGAGTTAAAAACGGGTGTGTGCAAGAAAACTTGTCTGGAGTTTTACATTATCAACCCATACACATCCAGTGACTGCGAACTGCATTGCACGCGGGACCGAAATGTTGGCTATCATGAAAAGTATATGAATGGCAGCAAATTACCGGCGTATTTAAGAAGAATAGTGTTTGCAGCTCGACACACCCACATGAAAACAGTGGCGCAAGCAGTATTTATATAGAAAAGGCAACATATCAGATGAATTCCGTGAGCAGAGGATGGGAGCAGGACTGTGCAAAAAATCTTCTGACACTGCCAGAATTTCGTCAGAGGTGAAATTTGATCGCAACAGCCATTAATCGGCTGTCGGTGAACATGTCAAACCAGCGATCAAAGACTACAGATTTTAGCCTAGGATTATAGGAATCTTTTAGGATTTTCAAAATTTGTCTCAGACGACCAAATCGTGGCCAGTGTGAGCCGGGCTTTAGGTGGCCCAAAGGTACAATTCTTATAAAATTGGATTTAGAACAGGAGCCTCATTTTGGTGATTTCACTGATTTGATTAAACACAGTTTCAGTGAAGCGCTGTGATGAGCCGCTTGTGATAACAGTGTTTTAGTGTCTTGAAGTGATTCACAGTAAATGCTGCTCCACACTAACTCCATCTCTGCAAGCAGTGTGAGTCTGAGTCACTTGTAACATGCATTTGAAAATGCAACACGGTCCAAACATCTTCTCAAGTTTGTAACTATCGACAAAACAGAAACATTTCAAAAAAGCGTTCCCTGTGGTTTTCTGCCAGAGTACAACCTTATGGTTGAAACAAAACAAAAAAAACTATTAATATTAGTATTGTAATTGTACTGTTGTTATAATAATAATTTTATAGATTATTTATTATTATTATTATTATATACTGTAACTTAAAATTATGAAATACTTTACATTTCAGTAGGATTATAGTGATTTTTCTTTATTAATTTGTATTAATTTTTTTTATTTGATTAAATAATAATAATAAAATTGCAATTAGATGTGTCTCTCCAATTTGTTATGCTTGTATTTTAATGAAATAATGCACACATAGCAACATTTATATATTATATATAGTTCTGTCATGAAACTCTAGATGGCGCCGTCCGATAATCTGACAAAATGACATCATTATTCACATGGTGCAGGTGATTGGTTCTTTTTGTATCAGCAGCCAATTAGCTTGCTGCTCAACATTCAAATACTCGGCTAGTGCTTGCTGTAGCAGTTGCAGCGCACTTCAGAAAACCCTTCTCCTTCCCTAGCTCCACCTGTATAGATCTGCTACGGGGTGATACATGCATGTTATATATGGGGATTTTGTCATATATGCTATATGTGCAGCAGCAATAATTACTATATGCTCACAGCAGCATGTTGTGGATGTATTGGCAGTAGCAAGTCTCTGTATCTATTCCGCCAAGACCAAACACATTAACATTGTCATGTACATTACCATGCTGAACTCTCTGAGAGTTGTCATGACAGAGATATATTAAATTTATGTTACAGCTGATGCTACAATATGTTACAATTGATTTTATTTTCATAAAATGAAGGCATATTATAAGATTATTCTCATAGCATGTTGTGTTTGTTCTTGAAATCTTCAACTTTTTTATTTTAAATGCTGTTGTACGATTAAGAACTTTGCAAGAAAGAGACAGAAGGGGCTCCCACAAGAATCCCCCTCATTTTTAACTCTGAGGTACAGTACCTTTCACCATAGAAAGTGAAATCATTGCCTTTTTTGTGATAGATTTGCCGCCACTGCACATTTAGCATGAGACAGGAGATATTTTGCAACCGGCACAGAATGATAGCACAACACGAGTTGAAAGAGTTGAGTTCTTTATAAGTGTTTGTGTCAACACTGGATCCTGTCAACACCTAAACCCCCCCTGTCCCTTTTCTGTGGGCCTCCTGTTGTCACAAACATCCTCTCGCAGTAGGTGCTCCAGTTTCATGTGACAGCTCTTTAATACCTGGTTTGATCTGTGTAGTCCTATCATTATTTCTTCTCCCTGCACGCTCCAAACTACTCACTTCTGCAGCCAGATGAATTATACACACACGCAGTATATTTAATAATCATTAACAAAAGCGAGGTATATGAAGACTGATGAAGAGAGGGAATATTCCTGCGATTTATAATTTGAAACCATTTCATTTTAACATCTTGAATGTAAAATCCTTTTGAAATAACAAATTCATACTGAATGTATTGTTGCTAAGCACCTTTCAGTCAACATGACCTTATTTACTTTATTAATGCATGTTCCTGGGCTTTTTGCAAACAATTCATCTGGGCATGTTATTTTGAAAAAACAAACTGTTGACTTCATAATCTTTAATCAAAATGTACTTTGCTCTTTTTCTCAACTGATGTCCCCTTTCTGTCAGTTAGGCCATGCAGGCTACTGAATAATGGCAGCCAATATCTATTCAGACGTTGTTTTAACCAATTTGCATTCTTTTTGTGCCATTCACGATAGATTTATTATCAATATACACTACTGGTCAAAAGTTAAGATTTTTTTTATGTTTTTGAAAGAAATCTCCTATGCTCACCGTGACTTTATTTGATAAAAAATAGAGTAAACCTGTATTCAGAAATATTACTGTTTAAAATAACTTTTGCCTATTATAATATATTTTAAAATGTAATTTATTCCTGTGACAGCAAAATTTTCAGCAGGCATTACTCCAGTCATCAATGTTGAAAATAGTTTTTGCTGCTTAAAATTTTCGTGGAAACTATTATACATTTTTAGGACTATTCAGGATTGTGTCACAGTTCCACAAAAGTATTAAGCAGTTTTCAACATTGGTAATAATAACAAATGTTGTAATACTATACACTCACCTAAAGGATTATTAGGAACACCTGTTCAATTTCTCATTAATGCAATTATCTAATCAACCAATCACATGGCAGTTGCTTCAATGCATTTAGGGGTGTGGTCCTGGTCAAGACAATCTCCTGAACTCCAAACTGAATGTCAGAATGGGAAAGAAAGGTGATTTAAGCAATTTTGAGCGTGGCATGGTTGTTGGTGCCAGACGGGCCGGTCTGAGTATTTCACAATCTGCTCAGTTACTGGGATTTTCACGCACAACCATTTCTAGGGTTTACAAAGAATGGTGTGAAAAGGGAAAAACATCCAGTATGCGGCAGTCCTGTGGGCGAAAATGCCTTGTTGATGCTAGAGGTCAGAGGAGAATGGGCCGACTGATTCAAGCTGATAGAAGAGCAACTTTGACTGAAATAACCACTCGTTACAACCGAGGTATGCAGCAAAGCATTTGTGAAGCCACAACACGCACAACCTTGAGGCGGATGGGCTACAACAGCAGAAGACCCCACCGGGTACCACTCATCTCCACTACAAATAGGAAAAAGAGGCTACAATTTGCACGAGCTCACCAAAATTGGACGGTTGAAGACTGGAAAAATGTTGCCTGGTCTGATGAGTCTCGATTTCTGTTGAGACATTCAGATGGTAGAGTCAGAATTTGGCGTAAACAGAATGAGAACATGGATCCATCATGCCTTGTTACCACTGTGCAGGCTGGCGGTGGTGGTGTAATGGTGTGGGGGATGTTTTCTTGGCACACTTTAGGCCCCTTAGTGCCAATTGGGCATCGTTTAAATGCCACGGCCTACCTGAGCATTGTTTCTGACCATGTCCATCCCTTTATGACCACCATGTACCCATCCTCTGATGGCTACTTCCAGCAGGATAATGCACCATGTCACAAAGCTCGAATCATTTCAAATTGGTTTCTTGAACATGACAATGAGTGCACTGTACTAAAATGGCCCCCACAGTCACCAGATCTCAACCCAATAGAGCATCTTTGGGATGTGGTGGAACGGGAGCTTCGTGCCCTGGATGTGCATCCCACAAATCTCCATCAACTGCAAGATGCTATCCTATCGATATGGGCCAACATTTCTAAAGAATGCTTTCAGCACCTTGTTGAATCAATGCCACGTAGAATTAAGGCAGTTCTGAAGGCGAAAGGGGGTCAAACACAGTATTAGTATGGTGTTCCTAATAATCCTTTAGGTGAGTGTATATTGTAATACATTATATCTTGTCGTAAATAATCATAACCAAATTTAAAATGCATAGTGTGTCAATGAATTGATAAGTGTTATAATGCATTAACTGTGGTTACAATTATTCATGAGATTGTACAATGCAGGTGCATTACAAGGCATAATTATTGCATTAAAACCTCTTTACATAAAGGCTTTTTTTGTATATATTAACATAAGATCAAACTTAAAAACACATCACATTACAGAAGTAAAATGGGCTGAGAACATTATTCTATATTGCATTTAAGAGAGCTGGTCTTAATGTATGCTTTTTTTGATTAAGTAAAATTGAATTGACATGGGTAATGGTTGCTGAGAGTTTAAGGCACAATTTCAAAGCTAGTCTAAACAATTTCTTTATAAATGACCAAAAACCGAAGTGTTTCAATTATCCCTGCTTTCACTTGGGACACATGGAAGTTAGAGTGAGGGGAAAAAAGGGTAATGCAAAAAGTGTGAAGTTGTCAGAGATTAAAAGAGAGCGGCAAGGAGAGGGAGCCGTGTGTTTACAACTGGCCTAATGCTTGTTTGAGAAAGCAATGTGTAGGTCCACAGTCTGACTCCGGGTGACAGTGCTCAGAAACAGAAGAGAAATAACTGGCTGTCACAGATCAAAGTGATAAGCAGCAGCACTTGGCAGACATAAAACAAGAGACGGGCTTCAAACAAATTGCACAAGCTGCTACAGAAAATATGTCCAAATATATTCCCTTCCTGAACAAAAAGCAACAATTTCCAGGCTTTTGATAGTCTTTCACCTTGTTCATTCATTCTTTTACGGTCTACTTCTTTTCACAGACCCCTGAGCCACTCTGCCTTATTCCCTTAGACCCCCACCCGCCTCTCTTATGTCAAATCAAATGAAAACAGCCCAAGACACAAGCTAATTCCACGTTTCCGAGATTTCCTCAAATCAAACAATTGCAGAAATGAGTTCAACCAAGTCAGAATATTAAGGAAGTGCTTTAATGAATCCATGACTGACACTTCAGACAAGCCTTATTTTTTCAGTTCTATCTAAAAGTGCAGTTTTTCATGCTGGTTTGACATGTTACTAGTTCTACCTTTTATTGATCCACCTCAGCATTATGTTTGACTACTAGAGCAAAACAGTAATGTGTTCCTCGACAAATTAGATACAATTTTGCAGAGCTGCTCAAAGAGCTGAAAGCGCATTCTGGCAATTACAGAGGATTGGGCACCATCAGACCTCCTGTGGTGTTACTGTAAAAGCTTTACTGTAGATATCCAGCCCTTTGCTTTTAATCTTTTAAAGATTTGCAAATTGTGTGTTGAAATTGCTTTTGCTTAAATTTGCAGCTCTTTCTAAAAGCCTCCTAAAAACACTAAGTATAATCTCAAAAACCACAACCCGATGACTCGGCAAACAGAATTAGATTAAATATGTGTGGGACTAAGTGAGTACAGGCTGACTTCATATTCTTTTCAAAGAGCACAGAAATGCTTCATCTGTACTTTCAAGTGAGATTTGTTGAACTTTAAATGCTCTTCTCAGAGTTTGTCAGTAGCTCTGGGGAATGCATTTCATACAAAAATAAAAAATCTTACATGCCAAACCAGTTCAACAGCCTCTAAATAGCTTAAACTGGGGCAGAGAGCAGACTTCTCTTCAAATAGTCTAATACTTCAGACAAATCTGATAAATCGTACAGCCAATACTGATATGACCACTTCCAGATCTTTTTCTCAGTCTAAAGCTTCTAAAAAATCAACAGGCTTCTTTGAGCAAAGTCAGCTGGCTCTAGAAATTGATTATTATATACAATTATTCTATCCCACTTACTGAAATAAATACAATGTACAAAAACAATCAGCCTGAATTCTGAAACAATGTTAAAGTAATAATAATGCTTAAGTCTTCCAAGGCCGAAAATTGAGACGCAAGATGGTGCTAGCTGTGTTTGTATGAAATGAGAGCAAGTCTGCAATCTGATATTATATGGCTGGATGCTGCAATTAACCAATCAGAATTAAGTATTCTACATATCGGCCGATAGCGGTGCCGATACCGTTATGAGTTAAAATTTGACGTGGTTGCATTTGTGCCAGTGCATGAGCTGCTCCAAAACGTCTGCTCTGCTCCATGCATAAAGCGTGCGCTGCAGAGCCGCGTCCGCACACCTTTGAAGTATACTCAGACAGTATTCTTAGTGCAGACAGACAAGCGCAGTACCACCTACTTTGTTGTACAGGAGCCCTCCTGATGATGAAAATGATGTAGCGGACGGTGTGCGGACACGGACGGCCAAGGTATACTTTGGTCTTAAGATTTCTGATCAAGTGAAGAGAGTGAGAGAGGCGCTTTCAATGTGAGTTCTTTAGGAGCAGAGCCTGGTTTATACTCGCAGCGTCAGCACGAATGATCCGAATACTGAGAAAACGATGGCGGATGGGACAGATTATTTGGTTTTCCAGCAAAAGTAAAATAAAAGACTGCTTCTTAAACCAGAGAAGGTGAACATGTTGGTTTTGTCTTTGCTTTTTATCTCACATTACACTATGGATGCTTTCTTTAAATGTTCTTTATTTATTTGATTCCTCAGTGTTTGCTGGTGTAGCCTATTCCATGCCTCGTCTAATTACTTTATGTTAATTACATTATATAAGTAAGTTTGTAATAAGAATAATAATGAATCCATATTTCAACAATTTGTTTTAGTTTTAAACAGTGAATAGATGTAAGCAAAACAGACAACTATCTTTTCTTGTAAAAAGTGACGGTCATGAATTCGAATTCAAAAGTGAAAGCGTCAGAAGCCCGGCTTATAGCATAGCAAAAGAGGAACTCCCGTTCACAAAATTCAAATCACAAATAATACTGATGAAAAAGAACAGGTTGAATGTTAACCACTTTTGTTACCATAAACTTAAACATAAACTTTCCTTTTTTCTTCATAAATACCTTAATAATACCAGATTTATTCAAACATACATATATAATTATAAGTAAAAAAGCTCCTCTTCAGTGTTGTTTTATAGCTAACTAATGAACTGTGAACAGCAGAATAACTTTGCTGAGGTAAATGTCACGTTAAGTGACAGGCTACTGTTCACAATCTGTTTTATTGGCATCTTTCCGGGGTTGAAACACTGATTGAGCGATTACATTTAGACAGACATGATACATTTTGGTAAGCCATACTGCAACATCTTTTGTACATTCATGTGTATTTTGCACTATAACTTATTAAACTGGAAGAGACTTGAACTTGAACTGAGGTGCAATAGCGATCTGTCAGGCCACATTTAAAAGTGTCAAAACGGCATTCATTGTTTGTATTTCGTGATAGAATGTACAAGATTTGAAAGCTGAGAGTTTGTTTCTTATCAGAAGTAAGAAAGCACAGAGCTCTTTGTGATTATTGGATGGATCAAGGCGTGCTACAAATGCTTGGTGTAGAGACAAACTGCGGATCTGACAATGCTGGCTTGAACTACGGGTGATTCATCTGGTCAAATAGAGCCTGCTTTTATGTCGCTTTTTTAACTGTTAATGCCTTATTGTCAAGTTAATTTTGACAGCCCTAAATTCAACAGAGATTTTCTTCACTCACAGTATGAGTTGTAGTCTGACACATTTTTCCACCGCCTTTTGATTGACAGGATATAATCGGCTCTGATCATGCCGATCGAAATAAATTTCTTTTATCGGCCAATACCGATTGTTGGCCGATACATTGGTGCATCTCTAGTTCTTAAAATTTAAAATGTCTTACTATGATATCACAGGAACTTTAAATGTTCTGTTATGCCATTAGGTTGTAAAGCCCTGAAGTTTTATTTTTAAAAAGTGAGGAGGATCAACCTGGGTTTAAGTGTGTTGCTCAAGTCACAATCAAATCAGCAACCTTCTGATTCACTACACAAATTGTTTTATTTTAATTTTTTATTATATATATATATATATATATAATAAAACACCCTTGGTAAATATGATCATAGAAGGCTGCATTGTTAATCCTTTTGATCTTTTATTTTAAAAATTCACAAAAATCTAACCTTTCATTGGATAATAAAAATTTAAAATGGGGGAAAAACTCTCCTTCTCACCGTGCATTAGGACGATATAGATACACGTCAGAGAGGTAGAAGGGCACCTTGTCTCTAAAAATTTATTTATTGCCCCATCATAAAAATACCACCCCCCTCCCATAGCTGGACACCTGTTTGTACACACCCACCCATCTAAGTGTCCATCTGTTTCATCCACCTTTGTGAGCTGTCATCATAATAGGAATAAATGAAAATAAAGAAATTAAGTAACAGTATTTTCTCTTTAAGATATTTGTAATGACAGACTAAAAGCTTTATAAAACAATTGTGTATGCATTTCTCTTGTATATGTATACAGTAACCGATGAGTACATGAACTAGTATTAATACATAACCTCATAAATTCACAGCTTTCCCGGACAGCCGCAAATTGCCAACAAAATTCTTAACTTTGGTTTATCATTCAGCTGTAGCTAAAACCCTATAACGGTGTTATTTTACGCATTAGTGCAACTATGCTAAAAGAGCTCATTAACCTGTTTAACTCTAAAAATGTGAACAATATCGATTACGAATAGTTTAACAAACAAGGGTACGCTCATAAAACAAGTCTGGAACCGATTTGAAGCATTCTAACAACAAGTACAACCGCTGCAGAAAACGTATTATAGCACCGCAGTAAACTCCAGATGTGATAACGACCGACTTATCAGATGTTCAACATATTATTACAAGGCCTTGCTTATAGTTTATGATGAAACTAGAAAAATATAAGAACACAACCAAATCCTAATGCTATTTCACGAAATAACACAACAACGAGTGCTCCATTTCAACATATGCACGTCAAGTCTGTTTTACCCTAGGTATATCGTATTCATCTTATATATATATATTTGTGTTTAGGCTAAATACATTTTAACCATTCTTTTTGTTTTTGTTTTTACAAAGCTGTTAAACTGAACGCGTGTAACTAATACCTCATTCAAACGTTGCGGCCTTTCAGGTCAGCGAACTACAATACCCAGCATACACCTCAGACTACAAACATGGCCGTCGGGGATCCATATCCCAAAATGCTCGTGCGTGACAGCGCTCTAAATCGTTGGACTTCTGATTATATGGTGGTCAGATGTCCTATATAAAAAGACATGCATTTCCACAATTTTTGTGAAGTATACGCACCTTCCGTGTTGTGATGATACAAACCCTTTTTGTGATCTCTGTTAGCGATGCAAAGCCCGATTCATTTCTGCGAAATGATTCTTTCCCACAGTTCGGTTCAAAGAACCGATTCATTGTCTCATTAAGTCATCTCGCTGTGATCAAAATGTGTGTGAAAGGTCGGATAACATATTAACGTGATGTTTTGGTACGTGTCTTACACAACTGCACGTTACTTAACATTTTTATTAAGTTTTAATTTAAAAGGTAATAGTCTGCTAACAATTTAGACGCTTTTATTATGAAATCGCACAAAGAACAAACTTTTTAAAAGTAATTGTTACTTTTGTTAACACGGAATTAATTGAAATAATAGCCTACTACGAGCTTATTTAACCACTTTATTTACAGCATGCTGTATGTAATACAGTTAAACAGAAACATTAAAACATTTCAAACTTGTTAAACAACAGCTTCAATACATTCCTCTTATGAAAACGGTTAAAATCGAATACTGTCAAACAGAACGTTGTCTGCAAGTTCCCAACGTGTAAATTACCAAGTTCTCAAAGAGAAACATACTTATACTGAGCTTGAAAATATTCAAAACACATAAATATCCATCACGCATATATTTGTGCGTCGATCTAACGCATTATGTACATTCAATCAAAAACACGACCGACAGACAGACAAAACCTTAACGATAGCTGAGATGGATCGGGAGGGAGGACAAAATTATTATTATTCTTCGCCACAATAACATACCGGGTCTGAGAAATTTGATACCCTTACTTCAGATTTTTGCGATATTCTTTATTCTAGTTGTTATTTTCTTCTTATTCAATCATAAACCTGCAAGAGTTAAAGAAAATTCCTTAAGTGATAACATTTTAACAAATTCTCTAAGTGAAAAAATGAAATCCTGTGTTTTACGTTCAGATTTGTCTGATCGTTTTCCGATATTGCATTATTCTGTAATTAGGGTTAACAGGGTTAAATTCTCAAAAGAAATACAACAACAATTAAATGACAGTCCTTCTACATGACACTGCTTAAGACTAAACAAATGATATTTCTTTTAGGACATCTTTCTGGTCTGTCTACAATGTGTGCGTTCACAAGACAAACCGAGCATGAAAAACGGGCGTTTGTGTCTTTCTGTTACCTACATACGACTATTTCACTTCAAACTTTCTTTTGCTTATGTCTCTAAACAATAGTTAGGTAAATGACTTACAGTTGATACGTCATTTTAAGTGAAAAGTGGGATGATTCATACGGCGGTAAATCTTTTTTATTTCGTCCACTCTAATGCTTTGATACTCACCTTTTCGACGTCTGTCTTTTAAGCCTGACCCCAGAAAACAGATGTCTCAATATTTTGTTCTTCTTTTTTTGAAAACGTGTGGTAAACAGTTTTTCTTTATGAATTTGACCTATATATTAGACTGAAAATTACTTGTCATAAGGTTCTTTGCAACAAACGTAATTCTATAAGGTGCCACAAATGTTTCTCAGAATCTTTACAACTTAGACTTTCTTTCTCACTTTAAAAATGGTATTATTAACCGCAGAGTATAAATGTAGCATTTTTTCAGAGTATAATGTTTTATTAAAATAAAAACAACTGGTCTATATAGGTTTATCTGACTAAGATTTTATCAAATAACTGATATAAGAAACATATAATATCGAATTATATGAACAGAAATATCGAATTATATGAACAGCAAAAAACTAGCAAGTGTAAGGCCTAACAATTACAATTAGGCGGGGGAAAATAAGATAAGGATGGTGAAACTGCGCTAAACAAATTCAAACAGAAAGAGCGCACAAAGTCATGGAAACTTAAAAATTGTTCTGGTTTCAAAGCTTAACGCTATGAAGAACTTAGGTAGATGAAAAATGTTAACTATAAACTAGAATGCAGCTCTGATGTGACTTATCTCAGTAATAAAGAGTCGCATTTGCTAACTAACTATTGGAATTTATGACGTGTTAAAACGCGTCGGTATACTGCAGATGAGGACAAAAATCTCTGTAAGTGCAATTAATCAGAGGATCGTTTGACTGCTTCTAATCCTTGCTCTAGAGCATCATGGTTTTAGGTTTGAAAGATCTAAAAACTTATTTGTTAAAACAAAAGTTATATCATTGTTTAATCATGCTGCTTTTCATCATCTTGTAGAGATGAAAACATAAATACACATCATAATAGTCTAAATGTTTAACTGTATAGGGATTGTTTTAGTCTGTGTGTGTTTGTTTTTATGTGAGTGTTTGTGTTTTATTATACTATTTTTAACAGTAATATTGAACTTTACATATGTGTTACACATACTTAACATATGTGAGTGTTTATGTTTTATTATACTGTGTGTGTGTGTGTGTGTGTGTGTGTGTGTGTGTGTGTGTGTGTGTGTGCGCGCATGAGAGAGTTTGAATAAAAAATGTTTTAGTTAAAGATGTCATTAACTACAAGCATCCTAACTTAGAAATACAACTATATGGTTTTCCCCCAAAACCGGTTGTTCAACACATTTAAAAAAGCCATAAGAAAGTTTATTGTGTTTTGAAGAGAAAGCCAGATATGGTATATAAATTAATATGATAGAATCACACTGAATTTATGAGGTTATGTATTAATACTAGTTTGTGTACTCATCAGTTACTGTATACATATACAAGAGAAATGCATACACAATTGTTTTATAAAGCTTTTAGTCTGTCATTACAAATATCTTAAAGAGAAAAGACTGTTACTTAATTTCTTGATTTTCATTTATTTCTATTATGATGACAGCTCACAAAGAGCTGTCTTCACCTAAAAACATACACAGTCCGACAAACAAATTGTGAACGGTCAGCTGAAATCTTGATACGATTAAAACTAGTGGTGTAAGAAAAATGTCATTTACAAAAGATTGTTATTCTTAGAATCTGTTGGCATAAATGTTTTAGCACAGCTATTTACGCACATAGTATGAGAACTGTACATAGTATCACTTTCCATAGAAAATTCGTTACCAGTTTATTAAGATCAAAAACAAATTGACGATAATAGTTGAAACATCCTTGTACATCTCTTTCATGCTGAAAACACAGATAATCTTTTAGTAAACCATTTCAAATGACGTGATACCTACAAAAGAGTCAAATAGTCAAAATGTACAAGTTTTGTGTTCTAGGTGAGAAATTTACACCAATAAAGGTCCCCATGAACACTAGAAAACAACATGTATTCCCTCTGGCTGTTAAACGCCTCGGGTGAATAATTTGAAATGTAGGTCTGTCAAATGAGAAAAGTTCAGTCATATGTTTCAAAAACTTTTCTGAATTAAAAATTATGTGTTTGTCACAAAGACATCCAAAGAGTTATCTACTCATGTGAGAAAACCACTTGGATGCATTATCATCAGGCTATTTTAAAGAAATCGAAGAATAAAACTAAAGTTTAATTTAAAGACAATAGAAATCATGACTTACTTTAGTAACACACCATGTGTTTAAAACTTTTAAAACATTTTTAAAACTGTAGGTGTAATTATTTTACTAAGAAGTTTTAAGTGAAATGCATATTTGTTATTTTACAGTACACATACTATCTACAGTCTAGATTAAAATGAAAATATGTCTTAAATAACAACAAAAAGTAAAAACAAAATATACGATTTTGCTCGCATTTAAAAATTTTGCATACTCAGATTTGTGTGTGTTTTCTTTATCTATCTAATTCCAACCTTCTTTATCTATCTAATTTAGGTCCAATTCATAAAGAACAATCTCTGTAAGTGTCTTGCGTTAATCAGAGGATCGTTTGACTGCTTCTAATCCTTGCTCTAGAGCATCATGGTTTTAGGTTTGAAAGATCTAAAAACTTATTTGTTAAAACAAAAGTTATATCATTGTTTAATCATGCTACTTTTCATCATCTTGTAAAGATACCCAGTGTGATTCTAAACGTTTTTATTTATAAAAGGTTTGTATTGTAACAGCACGGCCAGGCTCCCCCGTCACTCAACTCCCAAGATCTGCCTCACCTGACTTCTAATCATGCACACCTGCACCTCGTCATCACCCTCATCACAGACACTTCATAAGCACTCACCCCAGCCACCACAGTTGTCCGATCTCGTTGCTACCTGCCGGACTCTACTCTGAAGCTCTCCAGTTGATGAGTATTACCTCTGATTACTTACCTTGTGTACTAACCTGCTGTTCTCCGTCCCGTCTTCCTCTCAGTCTTCAGACCCGTCTGTGTGTGATCATCTGTCTGGGATCCGACTCCTCTCCGGTCACGCTCCACCCGCCTGCAAGGCAGAAAGACCCGATTAGCACTATCACCCAACACCTACAAGATTCACGACAAAGAAGCTACTCACCTTGTCTCACGATCACCAGCACCCAAGTCCTGTAAATAAAGACACATTATTGCACTTACCTTTTGAGTCCGTCTGCATCTGTGACAGAAGATCGGACCAAGACCGTTAACAACATGAGCACGCCTGATCCCTTCCAAGAGCTAGTCGACTCAGTGAAGAGGCTCCTCACACAAGCTACCACCTCTTCACCACCCCCCGTTCCACCGAATCCACCAGCCATCAGCTCTCCTTCTCCGGTAATGTTCGCCAGTCCCATGGCCAGACCAGCGCCCTACTCAGGTGAACCAGAAGAATGCAATGGTTTCATTTTGCAGTGTAATCTCACTATCGATCTTCACCCACAAATGTTCACCTCAGATAAGTCCAAGATAGCGTTCATCATCTCCTCACTCACCGGTCCAGCGCTCAAGTGGGCGGAAACTATTATGTCTCAAGCTGGTCCCGCGACTCACTCCTTCTCCCAGTTTATGAGCCATTTTCGCGAAGTTTTCAGCCATTCACCAGGTGACTCCACAGTTGGCGAACAGCTGTATCGGCTGCGGCAGGGCTCTTTATCCACCCGTGAGTATTCCCTCAAGTTCCGTACCCTCGCGGCTGCGAGCGGATGGAACGAGCCCTCGCTTCTGACTGCCTTCCGCCAGGGCTTAAACCCCTCGGTACGCTTACAACTTGCAGCTTATGATGACAATTTCGGCCTGGAGAAATTTATCCAGCTGGCAGTACGCTGCTCTAACAGAATGCGAGCCTGCAGCCCTGAGTCCCACCAGACCAATTACCCCCGCACTACATCCACGCTGCCCTCGTCTGAAAGTAACCCACCTGAGCCTATGATCACTGACTCCTATCACCTCACTCCCGGAGAACGCCGAAGACGTTTACAAGGAGGTTTGTGCCTATATTGTGGAAGCAACTCTCACCTCATCCTGGATTGCTGACGGCTGACGGTGAGTGGACTCCGACCTACCTTCCCGAAGATGCAACCTCTTACCACTCAGGCTCAGCTAATCACCGATTCCTTTTCCCTGTCAGTCACCGTCCTCCTCGACACCGGCTCTTCGGGGAACTTCATCTCTGGTCTCCTCTGCAAGCAGCTCCAGCTCCAGACCACCAACACCGAGACAACTTACCAAATCGAAACCATAACAGGTAAAGCCCTTTCCCGTCGTCGTGTGAAACACTGTGTGGGGCCCTTACTACTACAAGTGGGCAGCCTACATCAGGAAGAAATTCATTTGCTGGTGTTAGAGGAGTCACGGGTGGACATCATCTTGGGTCTCCCCTGGTTCATTCAACATAACCCGACGTTGTCCTGGAGTACCGGTGAGGTTTTAAAATGGGGTAGTTGCTGTTTCCCAAGATGTTTCCCATCATTGCCGTCGCCCACCTCTGAGACCCAAGTTTCTCTTCCCCTCTACTCCACCTCCATAGAGAGCCCTGTCGCCCAGCAGTCTGTCGACATCCCAGCCGAATACAGCCAATTTCAGGACGTCTTCTGCCCAAAAAGGGCTTCTCAGCTACCACCGCATCGGCCATGGGACTGTGCAATTGATCTGCTACCGGGTGAGTCAGTACCGCGGGGAAGGATTTATCCTTTGTCACTACCAGAGCAGAAGGCCATGGAGGAGTACATCGAGGAGGCGTTGCGACAAGGTTACATCACACCATCTACCTCCCCTGCTGCGTCCAGCTTTTTCTTCGTGGCCAAGAAGGATGGTGGCCTTCGTCCATGCATCGACTACCGTAAGCTCAATGACATCACAGTCAAGTATCGGTACCCTCTTCCTCTTGTCCCTACGGCCCTGGAACAACTCCGCGGCGCAACTATCTTTACCAAGCTGGACCTCCGCAGCGCTTACAATCTCATTCGGATCCGAGAGGGAGACGAATGGAAGACCGCTTTTGTCACGCCCACTGGCCACTATGAATATAGGGTTATGCCCTATGGACTCGTCAACGCTCCCTCGGTCTTCCAGGGATTCATGAATGAGGTGCTCCGGGAGTACCTCCATCGTTTCGTCATCGTCTATATTGACGATATTTTGATTTACTCCCGGAGCCTGGCCGAACACTGCCAACACATTGCGGAGGTCCTTCAACAGCTGCGGAGGTTCCATCTCTACCTCAAGGCCGAAAAATGTACCTTTCACCAACCCCGCGTCCACTTCCTGGGCTATATTATAGAAAAGGGTGGTGTCCGCATGGACAGAAAGAAGGTGGAGGCCATCACCTCTTGGCCACAACCGTGTACCATCAAGGAACTGCAACGCTTTCTCGGGTTTTCAAATTTCTACCGTCGTTTCATTGCTAAGTACAGTACCATCACCAGCCCTCTCACAGACCTCCTCAAAGGGGGAACCAAAACTCTTGCATGGAACACCAGCGCCACAACAGCCTTCCTGAACCTAAAGAAAGCCTTCACAACCGCACCACTCCTAGTTCACCCTGACCCGAATCTGCCATTCGTCGTGGAGGTAGATGCCTCCATCACAGGTGTTGGTGCGGTTTTGTCCCAGCAGCAGGGGACGCCTCCCAAGCTCCATCCATGTGCCTTCTTTTCCCGGAAACTCAGCCCGGCGGAGAGGAACTATGATATCGGGAATCGAGAATTGTTAGCTATCAAGCTCGCCCTGGAGGAATGGAGGCACTGGTTGGAAGGGGCCCTTCACCCCTTCCTGGTTCTGACGGACCACAAAAATCTTTAGTACTTGCGTGAGGCCAAACGGCTGAACCCCCGCCAAGCCAGATGGGCTCTATTCTTTACCCGGTTTAACTTCAAGATTTCCTATCGCCCAGGGCCCCGTAATTTGAAAGCAGACGCTCTCTCTCGAGTCCATGCCCCTGAGGAAGGTCCGGAGGAACCAGAGGGCATTCTGCCGACGGAGATGTTAATCAGTCCCATCCAATGGTCCTCCCCACCAGTCGCCTCAGAGAACCCTCCTGCCAATCCGCCGGGCTGCCCTCCAGATCGCCAGTATGTACCTAGAACTCAACGAACCCCGCTCATCTTCTCGTCTCATACCTCCCTCGGTACTGGCCACCCCGGGGCCAACGCCACCCTCTCGCTGCTACAAGATCGCTTCTGGTGGCCCAATATGGCCAGAGACGTACGAAGGTTCGTTCAGGGCTGTCCGGACTGTGCCATCTCCAAAACCTCCCGTCATCTCCCCACTGGCAAACTCGTTCCACTTCCCACACCTAACCGCCCATGGTCACACCTAGGAGTGGATTTCATCACCGACCTGCCCGTCTCGGACACATTCACCTGCATCCTTGTCATCATAGATCGATTTTCCAAGTTCTGCCGCCTAATCCCGCTCACAGGCCTACCCACGGCTCTTCAGACTGCCGAACTACTCTTCAATCATGTATTCCGCCACTATGGCATACCAGAAGATATTGTGTCCGATAGGGGACCCCAGTTCATATCACGTGTGTGGAAAGCCTTCTTCACTCTCCTAGGTGTGACCGTCAGCTTGACATCCGGCTACCATCCGCAGTCTAACGGACAGACTGAACGAAAAATTCAAGAAATCAGCCGTTTCCTAAGAACCTTCTGCCATAGCCACCAGAACTCTTGGAACCAGTTCTTGGGCTGGGCCGAGTACGCACAGAACTCCCTACGCCAAAGCTCTACAGGTCTTACACCCTTCCAGTGCGTACTCGGCTACCAGCCCCCATTGTTCCCGTGGACGGGTATTCCCTCGGATGTTCCTGCAGTAGACCACTGGTTCCGGGAGAGCGAGAGGGTCTGGGACGCGGCACACCACCAGCTGCAGCAGGCAGTGCGCAGGCAGAAGATCCAAGCCGATGCCCGCCGCGCTGCCACACCCTCCTACCGCCCCGGACAAAAGGTATGGCTGTCCACTCGGGACATCCGCCTGCGCCTGCCTTGCCGGAAATTGAGTCCCAGATTCGTTGGCCCCTTTACCATCCTAGAGCAGATCAACCCAGTAACATACAAACTTCAACTACCTCCTCAGTATAAAATTCACCCTGTTTTTCACGTGTCCCTGCTAAAACCCTTCTACCCTTCTGTCTCCCCAGAGCCTGGTCCGGTCGAGGAACCCCCTCTCCCTCTCATCGTAGACGAAGGTGCCATCTACAGGGTGTGAGAGATCCTACATTCCCGGCGCCGTGGTGGCAGGTTGGAGTACCTTGTAGATTGGGAGGGCTATGGCCCCGAGGAGCGCTCTTGGGTACCCAGAGAGGATGTTCTCGATCCAACCCTTCTTTCGGATTTCCATGCCGCTCACCCGGAGCTCCCAGCCCCACGTGGTCGGGGTAGGCCACCACGACGCCGGGGTCGGCCTTCAGGAGCAGGCCGTGGAGAGGGGGGTACTGTAACAGCACGGCCAGGCTCCCCCGTCACTCAACTCCCAAGATCTGCCTCACCTGACTTCTAATCATGCACACCTGCACCTCGTCATCACCCTCATCACAGACACTTCATAAGCACTCACCCCAGCCACCACAGTTGTCCGATCTCGTTGCTACCTGCCGGACTCTACTCTGAAGCTCTCCAGTCGATGAGTATTACCTCTGATTACTTACCTTGTGTACTAACCTGCTGTTCTCCGTCCCGTCTTCCTCTCAGTCTTCAGACCCGTCTGTGTGTGATCATCTGTCTGGGATCCGACTCCTCTCCGGTCACGCTCCACCCGCCTGCAAGGCAGAAAGACCCGATTAGCACTATCACCCAACACCTGCAAGATTCACGACAAAGAAGCTACTCCCCTTGTCTCACGATCACCAGCACCCAAGTCCTGTAAATAAAGACACATTATTGCACTTACCTTTTGAGTCCGTCTGCATCTGTGACATGTATGAGACATCATAAAAGTTTAAATATTTAACTGTATGGTTGTTTATGTGTAGATGTGCTGTGTGTGTGTGTTTGCATTTTCAGTGTTTGTTTTGAGGGTTGAAAAATATATGAGTGAAAAAAAGAAATAACAAAACTAAGTAAAATGAAGTAAATTAAACAACGTTTTCCTACAGCAGACCATCTTATTAAAACAATCACCTTGACCCTCCCTATTTATTTAAGTTTGTGGTTATCGACTTCTTTATCTATCATCTCATCCTGAACATCAGTTTGAAACCGCATTCGAATAGATTATAAATTCATTATAAATACTCAATTCTCAACTTTACCAAACTTCACCAGATGTGTCATAAAAGGTTCAATAGGGCACACATCCTTTGACCTGTACCTAAACCTTCGACAGAGTTCACACTCGCAGGTGCGTGTCATAAAATAGATGCGATAGACCGAACATCTTAGAAAGATTATCTGTTTTGATAAATGAACATTTTACCTCACGTTCTAACAAAGACGCCAGATCCCCTCAAAAAACTCATTAGATTGCAAATGAGTTGAATCCCAGAAACTTTAGATATTTTACAACGGATCTCTTGATCAGATAAGGACGTTTCAGTGATCATACAGCCAGACGCACAGCGGCCGTTCTCATTTCATCGCACTGCGTGAGACAAAATATTCACATTTCGTAAGATGCTGTAAAAAAAGTTTAGGCCTCTAATTATGGCTAAAAATCCAAAGATCCCACCAAAACATTTGCTTTCATTTCAGTTTGTTCTCGCATATGTGTATTTTAACTGACATATCATACTAGAAGTTTTAAGATTGACAAAATCAAAGAGTAAATAAAAGATCATAAGCGTGAATAACTAAACTAAAATAAAACAACATTTTCTTGTGGGTTAGAGGTGAATGTTTAAAAGAAAACCTGTGTAACCTAATTTTTAAAACAAAAAATGTCTGGGTTATATAGCACTGCAGAAGTCTTAAGCTTGACAAAAATCAAAGGGTACATAAAGGACTTATGGCACTTAAATAAAATAAGACAAAACAAACAACGTTTTCCTGCGAGCGTTTGTTTAGAAGAAAACTTGTGTAACCTTTAAAGTGAAGAGTTTTAAGATGAATACTGAATGGTTTCATTAAGAAACGCTAAAGATGTATTAAAAATAACTTAAAAACGTTACTTTGTTTAATTCTTTGAAATCCTCGCGTTGGTCTCTCCTTACAGCGTTAGGGTGTTAGGGTGATGTAGGTGTGGCCTGACCACAGCGCTCGTGAGTTCATTCTCAGTTTGACACAGAAGTGAGAGGTTATCTGACGGATGGTCAGGGCTTTTTCTTTTTGTTCAACTTTCTGTCAGTGTAGCCAATGATAGACAACAAGATAGATTTCGACAAGTACCTTATGTTGATGTTTTAACGATCACCGTAAGATACACATTTGTTTAACTTTTCTACCGTTTTGACAACTAGTTTTAAATTGTAATGTTACAAGATTTTTACAAGTATCTTATACTATTGTTTTAACGGTCTGATATTTTTTATTTTACATCACGGTAAGATAAAACAATTCTATATTATTTAACTTTATATCTGTTATAAACTCAAACTTTTTTAAAAAGTACGACATAGATTTTGATAAATATATCTTATTGTTTTAACTAACGCGTCCGATGCTTTTTTGTTATAGATGAACGAACGCGCTTACCTCTTCTTCTTTTTAACTTTGCTAAACTAACTAGTTTTAAATTCTAATGATAGAAAAAAACTGACGTATTGTTTAACTAACATGTCAGATGCTTTTTTGTTTTATTTTCTAAGTTTTTCCTAAAACTGTTTTAACAACACTAGCACGTCTTGACTTGTAGGGAAAAAACAGGCGTTGTATGTTTTACGTATATGTTTGATCTTTTTTCTTGATATGTATGTGAAAACACTTTAATAAAAACTTCCCTTTATCCCATTTAACACAATTTCACCATTTAAAGTTTAAACCACATAACATTGGCCCCACACACATTGTCATAAATTCCTTAAGATCACCGGGGTGGATGAAACAGATGGACACTTAGACGGGTGGGGGTGTACAAAACAGGTGTCCAAATAGGCGTCCAGTTATGGGAGGGGGGTGGTATTTTTATGAGGGGCAATAAATACATTTTTAGAGACAAGGTGCCCTTCTACCTCTCTCACGTCCTCTTCCAGGCAGTTTTGTAACATTTTCTGTTGATTCTGTTGCAGGACATTTTCTTAATTATTGCCCTGATGGTGGAAATGGGAGTTTTCACTGCTCTAGCTCTTTTTTTAAAGCCACTTCACTAATTTGTGAAGCTCAATTATCTTTTGCTGCACATCAGAAATATATTCTTTGGTTTTTCTCATTGTGATGGATGATTAAGGGAATTTGGGCTTTGTTTTCCCTACTGTTTATATTGCTGTGAAACAGGAAGTCATGGCTGGATAATGCCATGTTCATAATCACCCTGGAGTGCTCAAAATTGTGAATATGAATGGGAATATACTTCAGAGATATTTTACTCATAAGAATTTCTAGGGGTGCCAATAATTGTGTCTAGCGTGTATTTGAGAAAAAAACATTTATTTCATAATGATATTTCCCCCTATTTTAAATTCTTATTATCCAATAAAAGGTTTGATTCTTGTAAAAATTTTAAATAAAAGATCAAAAGGATGCAGATTAATTTTCACAGCCTTCTTTGATCATATTTACCAAGGGTGCCTATATTTTTGGCCATGACTATATATATATATATATATATATATATATATATATATAGTTTTCATTTTATCCTTTATGAGAGGCCCTGCTCTCAAAACTTGATCAAATATTAGTCAATAATTTGTTTTTCATTACAACATAAATTTTGTGAACTAGTAAAAGAGAAGAATGAAAACGTCTTTGTTGCACAGTAGTAACTTCTAACCTTTGTTTTCTATGGAAGTCCTATTTTCTTTTCAATAATTAATATTCCACCAACCGTCATTTAGTGCTGCCTCACTATTGCTATAGTCCCTCATCAACTCGTGGAAGCTCGCCATTGCGCCTGCTTTCATCAATCACAGCTCCTCTGTAAGAGGATGCCAAGTCCTCCACTTTCAATGCTTTTGCAATTGTTCACTGGATCGTCAGTGATGGTTCCAGCACACACTGATGAAGTGTGAAGTGAGGCAGGAATGTTTACAGCCACTATTTATTTATTTATTTTTATTTATTTTTATATATCTTATTTATATCTTTTATATACTGGAATTTATATATTTTTCTGTCTTTGGAATTGCAAAACATTATATCAGATATGATATCTATGAGTACATTCAGCTACATAAAGAAAAAAAATGTTGTCCTAACATACATTCTCTCAAATAAAACTCTTTGAAATGTATTTGAAAAAGTGCAGACATACTGGCAGAGATACTACCTTCGGACAGTATTAAATACAAGCCAGAAATGAAAGGAGTTCAGAGCAGATTCACCATGTTTAGCCCACATGTGGGCAGAGATCGACTAATGCATGTTAATCCAGAAACACAATGACCTCAATCCTGTAAATCTGTCAATAGAATATCCGGCGCTCCGGATTAGGTGACTGTTGTAATGATAGCACAGACGTAGCTGTTATTTAAAACATCCTACACATGAATATGTATTTCTTTGTGCTATGCCCATACTATTCCTGGAAAATTTAACAGGTCATTATGTGTGACAACTGTGATCTTTAAGTAGTTAGGAACTTGATGGTTAGCAGAATTGGTGCATGACTCTTTTCCCTTTTTTAGAAAGAAAGAGTTCACTTCCATCAAAGGCTAAAGTATAGCAGTGCTTCTCAAACTGGTTATGTGTCATATTTGAGTAGTTGTGACCAAAGCACCACAAAAAGCAAAAAGTAAAAAAAATAGTCTTAATGCTTTTCATATTTGATTTAAAACCAGTCATAAAATAATATTTTCATGAGATGAAAAGTCCCAACAAAACAACAAAATTTTAAAACAAAAAAGTAGGAAAACTGACAATATTATAAAAGCATAACGTGACTTAGCAGCCTAACACATGGTACATTAAATAATGTATTAGTAGACATATGAAAACATACATAAAAAGATATGGATTTTTTCCACCCTACTAAAAGTCATATATATTTTTTTCTCTACACTAAGATCCCATCAGCCCAGAATTGCAACTCATTTTAGTGGGGAACCACTCCTATAGCAAAACTATTTAATTTGGCTTGCTTTGCAAATGCAAATTATGTTGTGAAATGAAATGCAAATTAACACAAAATCCAAAATTCCTAAAGAAAGTGTTTACACAAAGGCAACATGTTTGGCAGTGTATTTCAAACTGTTCACAACTGTGGAAGTGTTTTGGAGATTAAATCCTCCCAGTAAATCTACAACAGTCCTGAGGTGCAACACATCCGATTATCTGGGCTAGGCCAACCTATTTCTCCACATGCAATAAGGGGAACGCAATTTCAAGATTTAAAGCAGTGCTCACTCAGAGAGAGATAGCTGTTTTTTGAGGCAGAGGGCGATGGCAGTCATTCCAGAGCTAGGGTTGGTGGTATCACAATAAAACAGAGAGGTTTGTTTGCAGCAGAGATTTCTTTCTTTTCACTCCAAGCTGTCACTGATGAGCTGAACCAGAGCACGGGTCAAAGACTAGATAAAGGCTCCCGAACCAGGAAACAATCAGGAGGCATGTGGAGCATTATAAGAAGATGTACTGCTGCAGTGATAAAATGGATGAATACACTTATTAATAATAAAGAGGATCCAGAGCCACAATTAATCAGTGTTAACATAAATGGGATGAGATACAATGGGCACAAAACAATGTCATTAAAGACCATTACAGCAATAAAAATGTACACAATCAATGTACTTTATTTGATAAATTCATTAAAACAGAAAACCAATAGTTCACACTGAAACTATGATTTGCAGTGTAGTTTATTATTTAATGCTAACTTTACTATTAAATAAGCATAATATTATACAACTTCATATTTGTATTAATGGATATATTTTATACCTTTTCATTTTATACATTTAAATCTTTAATTAAATTACATGTATTTGCTTGCTTTAAAACACAATAAGGGGTTTATTATAAAACAATATACTTGTTTCTTAATATATTATCAGTGATTTTAAATATATTTTTTTAATATTTGGTGTGATCTATTTCTACTGATTCAATACAAATATACAAAAGCAGGAAACGTAAAAACTTGCAGGTTGCAGAAATATTTACATCAAACTTTTAAGACAGGCATGCACATAAATGAAAAACAAAGACATTTTTGTGTTAAATTGTTCATAAAAACATTCCTATATAAACTGT
The DNA here is from genome assembly GCF_936440315.1 of Barbus barbus. Classification (NCBI taxonomy): domain Eukaryota; kingdom Metazoa; phylum Chordata; class Actinopteri; order Cypriniformes; family Cyprinidae; genus Barbus; species Barbus barbus. The sequence goes on from NC_136714.1 coordinate 18,077,717, forward strand.
CAAATTCAGTTCAATGCAGCAATTTATTTAAAAATAGATTTATGGCCAATTTACACAGAAATTCTTGCTTGTGTTTCATGAATGAGGCCAATAGAGCTGTGGTCTAAACAACCCTTTCCTGCATCACACTTTTGACACCGGTGTAGCCACAGGCCATGGACCTTCTGGAAGATATCCTTTGGATTCTGTGGATTCCGGTGTCTGACCAAATACTTCCACTGGGCTAAAAAAATGTACATGATTGACTCTTTCGGCTTTACCATTTAACCCACCCTGGCCGATACTGGTAGCTTGACAACCTCCAACTGGTTGACTGGCCCAACTGAAGTTCTGACCGCTCTTCTTGAGAGCAGCCAGATGTTTGATGTCCAGAGTAGTGAAGGTTGTAAACTGCACTTGGTTCCTTTTGCTTGTGGGAGAATGTAGAGGTTCGCTGCGAATGGGCCTTGCCAGCAAGGTGGCTGATCTGACAGCCATTGGAGGCAATGGAGCCATCGGATCCCGCCTTGGAGGAAGTGTGTTGGTTCTTCGTCCCAGAGTGGCAGTTCTCTCCTCACCTGCAATGGCTGGGATCTCCCTTGGCTGGATTGTCTCAGGGCCTCTGCTGTTTTGCATCTGAATGGCTCTTGGCATCTCCACAGCTGCCTGCATCTCCTGCTTGGAGGTAGTCGCAATCGGCGCAGCTCTGTTTTGCTCTGCAGCTGTGCCTAGACGTACCCAGTGATGCTTGTGCTCAGACTTACCCTGGCACTGAACCGGAGACTTCTTGCTGCGTGATCTTGTGCTGTTGGTGGCACAGTGAAGCAAGACAGCGATAATGATCAAGCAAGAGAGTCCTACCAATGCATAGATGCAGACCTCCATGTCTGTGAACACACTAAACATCTGTATTATATCGCTCTTCACTAGGGGTGGTTCTTGCTTGGGTTCTTCTGGTGGAAACGGGAAGTTGGACTTCTCAAGCAAGTTTCCATATCCATTATTTATTGGACTCCAAGGGCCGACAGTAACAAGCGCTCTGTCTGCGACGGGCTTGGTAATGAGAGTTTTATCCATAGTGTTTATTGACTTAATTGTAGATACGCCACCTCCTATTGCTTCTTGAAGGTTGGAATTGGTTGCCGTTTTGATCGAATTTGTGGTGCTCTCTTGGATAACGGTGCGTTGAACTGTGTTCAGAGGGGGTGTAAGAATCAATTTGGACACATTATCTCCATCCTCACCATCACTCTCTTTTTTGCTAGTCCCTGCAAACTGCTCATCCAGTGGGAATTTCACCCTCACCATGCCTCCACCCACAGCCAGTTTGCTCTTGCGTTTGGATTTCTGACAAGCCTCACAGATAGCTAGCTCCGCTCTGAGTAGTAAGCCCTGTCCCTCAGATTCAGCGACCACAAAAAAGACGGACCCTGGGATCTTCCGCACAGATGCTACCCTTGGGTCCAGTGAAGAAATGGTGAGGGAATAACCATTGGAATCGTACAAATCAAGAGGGGTCTGGGAGCCATCGCTGAACTTCAACCAGCAGCCAACCACCGCTTCCTGTTGTATAGAGTTATAAATATTTACTTAAACATTACATAAAACTTTAACAGGCTCATTCAAGTTAAAGCATCAATGTTAGTCAACTTGGAAATTATTTTCAGTAAAGCATGACAGCTAGAACTGCATCTTAGCGATATATTATAAGTAGCTCCTTGGCATGATGTAGAATGTGAAAGGCTTAAAAACCCCATGCATGGAGCTTCATTTATCCAAATGGATCAATATTTATATGTTTGTGTTCAAAACTCCATTTGCTTAACCACCAAAGGGCACAGTGTAGAGTTTGTACCATAACAAGTTGTGGCACAATAACCCAGAGCTGTTGGCTAATACAGTATAACCAAACGGCACCACAGGCTGCCCTATATTCTGGAGTGAAATACATTATGCATTGCCTTAGGAGCTCTGCTTGCAGAGCCCATCAAGAGACGAATGAGGCCTCTCGCTGAGTACTAATAGCTTGATATTGATTGGATCATGTTATGCCACTCAGACCTGGCATTGGAACAGGCAGTTCTATGAAGAAATTTAGAGCATAGTTGTACTCGTTCTACAACTCTTGTTCCTTACACTTAATGGTCAGTGCTTCTCATTGATAGTGATCAATGGTACCAGACACTAAAGATTTTTTAAGCAACTTGGATGGATGATGCATTCCTTTAGTAGCTAATATGAATGTCAGTTTAATGTAAATGCAACATTAATTTAGTACCATTAATCATTAAAAAAAAACATATATGAATGTCAACTTAATGTTAATGCAAAATTAATTTAGTGCCTTTAATCATTCAAAGATTTAAAAAAAAAATGCACAAAAAAAAAAAAGAATTGTAACTTATTAATGATTAAAAACATTAAATTTATTTTATAAGTATTAAATAAAATAGATTTAAAAGTATTAAATTAAAGATACTAAATCAACTTAATGGATGACTTATTTCTTTAGTAGGTAAGATGGGTCTCAATTTAATGTTAATGCAACTTTAATTTAGTACCTTTCATCATTAAAAAAAAATTAAATGCAAAAAAAGTTTTTCTTTTTTAATTATTAAAAGTATTTAATTTATTAAAGACTGAAAGAGTCATTCACGCAGGACACAGTTTTGTGTTGTTGAACTGTTTCTAATTTAAAAAAACAGTGCTAATGGTGCAAAATGCAATGCACAGGCACTATTGCATGATTATATAAATTGCTTTGCACAGTACTGTATGCCAGTTCAATGATGTTCAGTGAAATGGAAAAAACAACAGTGTATTCACATTGAAAGCAACTTGTTCTATTCAATTTTTACATGTCAACCACAATTAATGTCATGTCTTCGGGAGGCTTTTCTCTTGTCTCTTATATATGCAGTTATTTTTGGTTTGATTAATTAGCTCATAATTCGACTCATTTAATTAGACTGACAGCCTTTGTAGCTACATGAATTACCTGCTTGGGGTAGTGTATGATCTCCTGTGTGGTTGTCTTGGCAACGATGGCCCTGTTACTTCCTGGGCTAAGCTGCAGGTTCAGCGAAAGGCCAGAGACCAGCTGCATGCCCAGCTCTGTAATACTGACTTTATCATCCAGAACTCGGATCATCCTCTCAGCCAGAACCAAGTCTGACAACGGAGACATCACCTGAACAACAGAAACCAAGCCCAGCATGGCATTATTTTTAATTTACTTGTCTTCCAATTAAAAAAAAAACAAGTAATCCATCTATGTGCTGTCTGTATTGTCTCTGATATAAACTAAATTCACACTAAACTTTGTTGTCTTAATAATGAAAATCGTGCAAAGCTGACAGCTGCGGGTGGCTCTGTCATTATCACCATTACCTGCACAGTGGTGACTCCCACAGCCTTGCCTGTCAGCACGGTTTCTGCCTGCAGGCGAGCGACGCTCGTATCCCCAACTCTCAGAAAGTAGCGCACCAGCCGCGTCACATCTACCTGCCAATCAGAGCCAAGGAAGTATGCAGGAGACGGGCTGCTTGGATCTGGCGATTCTGCGATGAAGACCGTAAGCACTCGAATCAAACTGTGCTGATACTGCAGCATGCAGCCTCGGCCCTTCCTCTCATCCTCTTCCTCTGTGTCCCAGCTCACTCTGAGAAACATGCGGAGAGATGAACAACTCTTTTCCTCACTCTCCTGTTCTCAATATATATTTTTTTCTGCTATCTGCTGTTTGACTATGCTCAGCAATCTCTCATCTCTACCTTATAATGAAAGTCTCTGCAATGTCATAAAAAAACTGCGGAATATCTCTGCGGAACACATTCTCTATTTTAACAAGAGCGCTTTGGAGCGTTTTTAAAGTGGAAAAAGTCTACATGAGGTGGAACATCAAATATAGAAGTTCTGAGCTATTTAGAGGAACCAAAAATAAAAATAAAATGAGAAAATAAAATTCACAGTGGAATACAAGATTCAAAATTCAAGAACAATTCACAATATAAATTATGCATTAAAACATTATCAAGAACCCCCCCCCCCCCCCAAAAGTGAATGTTAATAATAAAACATATTTTAACATTTGTCAAATTTAAGAAAATAAACCACATTTATTTTTTTATAATAAGATTCATTGTTTATTCACAATAATCTCTCTGATCTCTACCTTTAAAATAAAGTCTGCAATGTAATAAAAAAACTGATTTGGAGCAGTTTTAAAGTGGAAACGATTCATATGAGGTGGAACATCAAATAGAAATGTTCTGAACTAGTTTGAGGAACTAAAAATAAAGCAAAATTAAATAAATGTTAATAATTAAAAACATCTTTACATTTGTCAAATTTAAGAAAATAAACCACATAAATTTATTTATAAATGTATTCATTTTTAAAAGCAGGATTTTAAGCTTTAAATATCTGAAATATCTGAGAAAATAAGAATTATACTCATCATATAACTGTTCATATTATTATGAAATGAAAGTAAATCTACTTCCTAAAAAATTCCTGACAGTTGAAATACTAATAAATAATATTTAGTAACACATCTAAAACTAGTTCATATATTTTTACACATTAAATTCACTAATATACAATAGATTTAAATGTTGGTTATAATAGTTGTCACTGTTCACATAAATGTATTTTAAAGTGCAAAATTATATTATTATACCCACAACTGCTATCAAATGGCTAAATGCTGAGTAAAAGCACCAACATTTCAAGCCATATGAAGCTTGTTGGGGCAGTGTGTCATTGGAAATACGCTTGTCACTCACTTTTTGTTCCCTGTGACAGGAACTCTCCAGGCTTTGATCTGACTGAGCTCTGGATCAGATATCTCCATATGCAAGGGGACTCGAGGCATCCATACGCCCACCTCCAGCTGTGTGCTCAGGTAGCTGTAGGTGAAGTTCACCATCATCCTCACTCTTCCACGTGTCTCCTTGCCGTTAACATACACAGAATCACACCTCTCAGACACCTGTGTGTGAAAAGGGCATATTAAGTTTAGTATAGTTCATTAGTTTTTGCAGGTCAGTGTTCCATCCCAACTTCTGCGGTTTGTGAGTCGTGCATTGTGGTTCCACAGCAAGGTACAAAATCACTTCGTAGATCTTCCACATTCACTGTTTCTCAATGGTGGAATCCAAATATTAACCAAACATTAACAAAATTCCAACATATCATTGAAGTAAAACAATTGAAATTGAGGGGAAAATCTCATTGTGAAATAAATGTTTTCTCTAGTTCATGTTGGCTGCAATTATTGCCACCCAATTATTGCAACGTTCTTTTCCCAGGGTAACAGCTCTGAGTTTTCTCCTATAATGCCTGAAGAGTTTGGAGAACACCTGATAAGAGACCAGAGACCATTTTCTTCATACAGAATCTCTCCAGATCTTTCAGATTCACAGCTCCATGTTAGTACTTCTTCTCTTCAGTTCACCCCACTCATTTTCTGTAAGGTTCAGGTCAGAGGACAGGAACAGCCACGGTAAAAGACTAATTTTGTGCTGAAAAGCTCTTTTTTTAGTTTCATCTGACCATAGAAGCCATGCCATTTGAAGTTCCAGTCGTGTCTGATAACTGAATTAGCTGGAGTTTGTTTTTGGATAAGTGAGGAGAATTTTCCTTGAAACCCTCCCGAACAGCATGTGGTGATGTAGGGGATGTTTGATATATGTATATATATATTTTAGGTTTCTGACCCCAAGACTCAACTAATCTCTACAATTCTACAGCTGTGATCCTTGGAGAGTCTTTGGCCACTCTCCTCCTCACCGTGCATTAGGACGATATAGATGCACGTCCTCTTCCAGGCAGATTTTTAACATCTTTAGTTGAATGGAAGCTCTCAATTATTACCCTGATGGTGGAAATCCACACCAACGCTCATATTTGTAAAATCAGTCTTTGACGTGGAAAAGTGCTTAGCATCACGTCAGGGTCTGAGCAGACGTACACACTGTTTCTCATCAGAATACTGCAGATTTTTGGAAATGTAAGCTGTTCTTGCAGCTCGCTGTTCTAAATTAAATCATTTGGATGATGACTGCAATCTTTTACATGTTAATGACATTAATTAGAAGCTGTTTGCAAGGCATAGAGCTAAAACCATTCATTTGAGCGCAAGTTCAAGATCATTTGCGATTCATAGATTTCACATCTGAAAGAGACACGTGAGTGCTTTTTCTGTACGTACGTTCATTTTATGAATCACACGTGCACATATTCGAGAAATGATCGTAAGAATTTTAGGATGTTTCTGTGAAACATTTTATAAATGAGGCCCCAGAACTATATTATTAGGTTTTACTCCTTGTGATGGATGATTAAGGGAATTCGGCCTTTGTGTTCCTCATATTTATAATCCTGTGGAACAGGAAGTCATGGTTGGACAATTTCATGCTCCTAGTCACCCTGGTGTGCTAAAAAAAAAAAAATTAAATATGAATGGGAATATACTTCAGAGATATTTTTCTCATAAGAATTTGTAGGGGTGCCAATAATTGTGGCTAACATTTATTGGAGGAAAAACAGTTATTTCATCATGAGATGTTCTCCCCACTTTCAACTGTATTATTTCAATGATAGGTTAGAATTTTGTGATTTTTTTTGAGTGAAAGATCAAAAGGATAAACAATGCAGATTTATTTTCACAGCCACATTTTCTTTCCAAAAATAGATACAGTGCCCTCCACTAATACTGGCACCCTTGATAAATATGTTATCAAGTGTGCCAATATTAGTGGAGGGCACTGTATTTGGAACTTTGTATTGCAGAACTCACAGAGTCTTATATTACTGGATAATTGAATTGTGGTGTGACATTCCTCATTTTTATATGGCTTTGGATATAAATGCCTGCTAAAAGAATAAATGTAAATGTAAAAAAGATAAAAATGTTTTATGGTAATGCAGACATGAGTGTCAGTGTGGTGTAAGGTAATGAGCCCTGTGTACTGTACATTGTTCTATCTCATTAGGAAAATCTATGGGCATTGTTGCATCACTGTTTCATTCACCCCCAGCACTTCGAAGGCTAATTTATAAACCACAGAGCTCATGGTCTGAACTATGTGCCATCAAAATATTTTCAAGACAAAAATAGAGAGACTTGTGCACTTCCTCCTTTATTTTCAAAGTAATGTAATTTATTCAAGGTGTGCATGTGTAAGAAGGACACATAACAGCACCTGGGTTTGTGTGCAGTAGTTCAGTCATTCATTGTTTGTTATTTACCACTGAATAAGTTAGTGAGTCCCTCCATTTATGTTTTAAGGCTTAACATGGAAAAGACAAGCTCATGGGGCGCTGGAGATCTTTATATCTTCAGATATTCACAGTGAAAGTGCCTGTGTGCCAGGTGGAAAAACTCCAGAAAATGATCCAGTGATATTAAAAAGAGCTCAAATGCTTCCTAATAAGCATGCAAAAAGACGACTGTTATCAAGGGCACAGAGATTCAAACAAGTTCATTGAGGGCTAGTGCAGTGGCTCTCAACTGGCGAGATCTGTTCTGACAGGGTCAATGCAGAATTCAAATAATCAAATTATATAACTGTGCATATTTAAGGTAGCAAAATAAGTAGGCTTATCAACTTTTAAAAGGAAGAAAGGGAAAATAATTTCTATATCTTTCGTTACTGACATCAAAGGCCCACACAAACTCAGTCACACAAGGTCAAGGAGAATAAATTAAATATGGGTTTATTTACAAAAAGGATACACATGGGTTTGTGCTGTGAATCATTTCCTACTGAGAGCACTGAACCATGAAAAGAGATATTTAGTTAAAATATCCTATTCAGCATATGTCATTGTTGATAATTCTGCATATTGTCGGGCCTGTGCAGTTTATGGTAATATGAATAAATTAGTTTGATTATAAGCACATTTTTGATTACTGTGTCTGATATAAGATTTTGGTCCTGAGGCAAATACAGTTGAGAAGCACTGCCCCAAAGATCAATCCAGTAATAAACAAAGGGCTCGAGCTCTTCATAATACACATGGGGAAAAAGACAGGTGTGCTTTGGGTAAAAAACACAAGTTCAATGAAGACTTGTAAATCCATGTCTGTCTCCCTCCTCTGTTTTTCTCTTTTTAGGTGAGGAGCTAGGAAGTGGTGGTCATCTAAGCTGAATTCCCTGACCCCTCTCTCCTGTGCTCATCCAGTTCTGATAGACAAGTTATTCAGAAGCAGAGTAAGGCTGCTAATAGGAAGCATACAGAGTGTGAGATTGCTGAAGCTGTCAAAAGTGGCTTGACCTTGACATACATTACCTTCAGGACATCTTGGTCTGAAGACCTGCAGCGAGATGAGTTAGTAATGTCTGTGATGGAGCCATCAGCCTCAACTCCCAAAACTTTCACAGGCACAGAAACCCTCTTACCAGTCAGCACGGCCGTGTTGAGAAGCTCCGTATCCTGGAAAAAAGCACAACAAACAACACTCATTTAACACTAAAGATGTGGAAATCTACATTTTTTAAGCTGACATGCCCAGACAAAAGGATAAAAGTTTCAAATTTAAATGTATTCTACATTTCTGTTGCATATTCACCTGAATTTTACCAAAATAATGTGATCTAGCTTGCTAACATGTATGATGTTTGTAAATTTGCAAAAATATGACTCAACGCATCTATAAGAATCTAATGAAAACTACATACCAATCAGTAATGCTTATTGTTTAACATCATATGTGACTCTGGACCACAAAACCAGTCATAAGTAGCATATGTATATTTGTAGCAATAGCCAACAATACATTGTATGGGTCAAATTTATCGATTTTTCTTTTATGCCAAAAATCATTAGGATATTAAGTAAAGATCATGTTCCTTGAAGATATTTTGTAAATTTCCTACCGTAAATATATCAAAACTTAATTTTTGATTAGTAATATGCATTGCTAAGAACTTCATTTGGACAACTTTAAAGGCGATTTTCTCAATATTTAGATTTTTTTTGCACACTCGGATTTCAGATTTTCAAATAGTTGTATCTCTGCCAAATATTGTCCTATCCTAACAAATCATACATCAATGGAAAGCTTATTTATGCGGTTCAATTTTAAAAAAGTGACACTTATGACTGGTTTTGTGGTCCAGGGTCACATATGCAAGTGTTTTCCAACAAAAGTGTTTATGACAAATTTATGAACAGAATTTTGACAACAACATTTATTGAAAATATTAATATTTCTAACAAGTACTTTGCTAAATATTTTTCTAAATATAAAATAGAACCCTTTTTTGTTTGGGCCAAGCAAATTTTGGCAGGGTAGAAAAGTCATAACTACTGGCCCAAGTAGAGAGCAAAAACAATCCTTGTTGAATCCTGAAGAGAACAGCCAAAACCTTCCAACAGAATGTGTATGGCTGTAGAGGTGGCGCTTTAAAGGAGATGAATTTAAAGAGAATTGTCTGAGAGTTTTACTGTGCAAACAAATAGCACACTAATTAAAGTATCCACACTAAAAATATCAATTAAAAATTAAAAAACTATTCTAATACATCTCACAGTGTCCCATCCCTAATTAACACAGAGGTATATGGAAGAAACATGACACACTGTAAACAAAGCAGGCTAATACTTAGAACAAGCACTCTCTTCGTCTAATAAGCTCCTATGAAGTATCTCAGTTTGGTGGGGAGTTAAAGCTTAGACAGGTCAAAAATGTCAAAGCAACAATCGTGGATCAGACTCTCTCTGTCTGAGATTAATAGCCACTGTGATGACGAACACACTAGGATGATTAGGTTTGAGTGTAGATTTAACTTCTAGACCCAACAGATGTCCAAGAGCATCCTCCAAATGCAACACAACAGATGCTGACTGTGATTTAGAAAGTTACCAGCAAAATCCCACACTCTTATACCGGTGTTATTTCAGGGACAGGGTCACGCTGTGAAATAGACTGTTCCAGTAAACAAATCTGTCAGCTAGCTCATAATGGATGCTTGATATCAATGAATTGTCACAATCTCTTTTTGCTTTATTTGTCTTAAACAGTTACATGATAAAAAGCTCTATTATTATATTTTAATGGCTGCCGGTGAACTTGTACTAAAGGGATGCATGTGGATGGCTTTGGGAATTACGTGAGTGTCCTCATAAAATGAATGTCAGGGGAAATTCTGCAGTAGTTTGACCAATGTAGTGGACGGTAGGAAGAGATCAAAGGGCCAAAGAAGTGGCACAGCGCCTCGGGACAATTAACACACATATACGCTCACAAAAACACACAGACAGAACAAAGACACATAAATCATGTATAAGAGCTGTCAATGTAGCTTTATAGTTAAAGGATTTTACACAAAGCATGACAAATACTTGTCACATCAATGTGATTTCATTTTGAAATGTCCACACTTCACAGACAACCTTATAAAACGTGACCTCACGAAACCTTACAAAAGTTAAGCGGATAGTTCATTTTTTTTTTTAATTCTGTCCTTTATATCCCAAATGACATTTCCAAATGGCACTGTTCTACACAAAAGAAAGAATTTTAATGATTTTTATGCAGATTTTTCCAAACATTTAGCAGATTCTGAAAGGGAGATGTAAACTTTTGACCTCAACTGTATACATACACACACACACACACACACACGTTGGTTTTTGTGGTTTATGGGGACTCTCCATAGGCGTAATGGTTTTTATACTGAACAAACTGTGTGTGCTATTGCCCTACACCAACCCTACACCTAAAATTAGCCCTCACAGGAGACTTTATGCATTTTTAGATTTTCAAAAAAACACCATTTAGTATGTTTTTTAAGCCTTTTGAATTACGGGGACATAGGCAGTGTCCTCATAAACCACCTTCATATTGTAATACCTCTGTCATACCCATGTCATTATACAAATGTGTGTCCTCATAAACCACATAAACATGCACACACACACACATATACATACATATATATATATATATATATATATATATATATATATATATATATATATATATATATATATATATATATATATATATATATATATATATATATATGTGTGAACTTTAGTTTGAAAAGAATAGTTCCATGTGATCATAACACAAAGGAAATTGATCAAAAGTAAAAACAAACATTCCCAACCGTGATCAGTGGTGCTATTCCCACATAGTCTCTCTGAATGGTGTAAATCCTCATGGTTCCTTCATCCCGGATCATGTTTCCAGGCAGCTCCAGTCGCCACGTGATCATCTGGCTCTCTAACTGATCACTCTGCTCCTCCGTCTCAAAGTCCAGCTGCAAGACCTCCAGCAGACCTCTGTAAATACAACATCAGGACACAGTCACATCCCAATCTCTGCAACAAGTGACTTAAATTCATTTTCTTGGTCAAAAGAGACAAACAGAATCAAAGAGGACAGCATGGAATCTTAATAATGAAAGCACAATCAGCCATCAGGAGAGATGGAGCTTCTCATCCACTTCAGTAGCATTAAAACACTTAGCATTCTAATGAGCATACCAGGTTCATTGCAGGAACATGATTCAGCTCACACCGCTGGAACTTGCTTTGATAAAGTGCTTTTATATAACTAACAGAAATCAAACTTTTATACAACTTCTTACGGTTCATGCATTTGTATACAGCATGCTGAAGCTCTCACGCAAAAGGAAGGAAGCTTTGAACGCATCAGAAAAATTAGTGTCTGTGATATAGAAAAAGCTTTTCCAGAGTGGACAGATCCTTAGAGATTTGATGCAAAACTCTGCAAATCTTTATACTTACTTTTACTTACTTTACTTTTGTCATTTAGCAGACGCTTTTGTCCAAAGCGACTTACAAATAAGAAAAAGTAACTAAAACTAAAAAGTTACAACTCTATAAATACTATCTACTATTATACTATATCGTCTTAAATGATACAATCTGATTTTTGCAGTCAAGACCATTGTTAAAGGATAAGTGGTGAAAAGTTATGTGAGCTATGACCCATCATCACTATACTGTGCTAAGTGCTTCCCAGCATAGCGTTAACCTCTCGGTTTAGCTCTTCACTGGTTAATGTGGAAATCCCTGTTCTAATCTTGTGGAACGTGCTGGTCTTTAAGCTGGTCTAACACACTGATGCACTGAGGATGATTAAAGATAAGTGGGTCGTCGTTGTAAAACACAGAAAGAAGGGAGATGAGAGAAGTACTCAGGAAAATACCGCTTGCTGAATGGCAGCTGGTGACAGCTCCCGTTGTTGAGCTATTATAGTTTGAAAAATTCAATTCAGCATAACAAGTGAAATAACTTGATCCTGTACTGATGTCCTGTTGTGAAGAAGTAGTTAAAGCAAGGGCTTGTCCCTTTAAAAAAATAGCCAGTGACCTTTAATTTACATCTCAGCCATGATTTGCTACTTGCTAATGCTAGTCAGAGACAGGTGCTATTATGTGATTTCTAATTTTTAAGAGTATTTGATTGTACCAAACTGTTATATATGCAAGTGCAAGATGGGTCATCGATAATTTTACTTCATCACTATTTAACAGTTAGGGCTCAGTAAGATTTTTTAAAGAAATTAATTTTATTCAGCAAGGATACATTAATTTGATCAAAAGAGACAGTAAAGACATTTATAATTCTTTTTGAAATTTCTATTTTCTAATTTCTATAGAGCCGATGAGACCAAAAGAAATATGACACCCAGATGGAGGCTCTTATTAACAAGATGCTCACAGTTTTGGAGATGCATTTGAATTGTATCCAGAAACACTCAAAACTCTTTATATGAAAGCCAAGCCAATCGCTCCCCAGCTTAGATGTACATAGGTAATATGAACTCAGAGCTCATTCTTCTTAATAACAGCGGAGGAGTTGTATGTTTTCTGTGGATACTAGCAGCTGAGGTGATGGAAATATATCAGATTTTTATTAAGTTATTTTCAGTCGCTTTCCACATGAATACCTAACATTATGGAATTGATTTGTGCCATTAATCATGAAATCACAAAGTGGCAAGTTTTTTTCTGAAGCTGCTGTCTGCGCTTAATAAGTGTCTGTACAGGGCAAATGCGGTTAACCTGCATCTTTTTAACCAGAAAAAGATGGCCTTTCATTTTCATTCAAACTATTATCCTGCAAAAGGCGAACAGGTTGTCTGAACATCTGTTAAGTACCTGAACAATGAGGAGGGGAAAGAAATTAGAAGGTTGTTTTTCACTGTCAAAAAATAATTTTGCAATCTGTCACTTAATTCTCGTGGTTTCAGAGGAAACAGATCACATCTGGCGATGTGCAAGAGCAGAAAAAGCTTTTTAGCAATAAAATGTGAACTAGGGAGAGTCTGCGGCTCAGTGGATTCTGTGAACATTGAGATGATGCAGCGAAAGCTTGCCTTTTGCTAGTAAATGTGCTTTTCTTCTGGCAGGTCACAGAGATGGTTTGGGCTTCACTTCCTCTCCCAGGTTCCAGAGTGATGTCCCACAGGTTCGTGTCACTGGGTCTGGCTGTGCTGAATGACATGCCTTTTCTTGATGTGGCTCTGTGGGAAGGAACAAACAAACAGACAGATGACATCAGTGGAAAGGTCTAAGCCTCAGGCGGACACCTACAGTCTACTGACTGACCGCCTGAAGCATACTGCACACAAACATGACAACACCTGGCTGAAATGGACAGTTGTGATCTTATTGGCTGGTGCTTGTAGGATTTAAACAAGTACAGTTAAAATACACAACCATTCAAGTATTTCAGTAAGAAGTCTCATGCTCAACAAGGTTGCATTTATTTATATTTTTAACACATTAACATCCCGTGGTAGCCAGGAATTACAGAACTTCAGTCTGGATCTAACCATTACATGATCTGAGATGACCGAACACCTGAGATGGAGGATCAGCGCCGGGAGATGACGTATGTGTCCCTGATCGTAGGCAGAGGCCAAACACCTGGATGAACGCCAGAGACAGATCCCCATTGAGGACCCCGCCACTTAGACAGCCATCGGAAAAGACCACTGGAACCAGCTGAGCCCATTCAACCTGACTTGCTGCAGTTTGGAACTGAACTGCTGGTTTGTTTGGCCAGAGGAGAATTGGCCCCCCGACTGAGCCTGGTTTCTCCCAAGGTTTTTCTCTATTCTGTCACCGATGGAGTTTTGGTTCCTTGTCGCTGTCGCCTCTGGCTTGCTTAGTTGGGGACGCTTCATTTCCAGCGATATCGCCGACCTTATTGCAAAGACACTATTCAAACTTATTGACACTTTATTTTCCTTTTTTTGATATTGTGCAGTGCTTTGACACAATTTGCATTGTAAAAAGCGCTATATAAGTAAGGTGACTTGACTTGACTTGACATGATCCTTTAGAAATCATTCCAATATGCTTGTAGAGGTTTGCGATCTTGAGAAATGCAATGGCTTACACTAATAACCATCTAACAGTATTCCAAACAGCTAGTCCCATTTGCAGTGTCCATTGTCAGACCAGCAACACAGTTCAATAAATTCACTTCAGAAACGTTGTTGAAATAAAAGATGAAGATTTCTGGTTTTATTCCTTGGTTTCTGATTTACAAAAGAGAATGTGAGCTGATTAATACACTTATTCTAGTTGCTAATGAAATAAAAGATTCTTAATAGAAATAGCTAAAAGTTAGCAGTTAGCAGGTAAGAAAACCGTTCGCTTCCACAGCTCTCAAGATCTGAATCACATAAAAGGAAACAACGTAACGTAGCCGGAGTTTTGCCTGTTCTTAAAGAGGCAGTACACTATTTTACCAATATGTACCAAATCCTATGAACACATGAATTCTAGTATGCTTTTAACCTTTTAAGTATTACATGAACTTCTAAATTAAATTATTTACCCTTTTTAACATTAATTCTTATTCACATTACTATGAATTGTACTTTGGCCTCTACATACCCGGCCCCTAATTGCCTTCTATTCTAGAAGCAATTACAATTTTAAATGTCTCTCTTTTGAGTAAAACTCGGTAACAGTCCTTCTCATACTGCTTCCTGAAGTAAGCAGAGTTTAGTTATCGGCCTCTCAAGTTCATTCGTCTTTGTCTTGACTCGAACCTTTCGGACCATTCCATGCTCGTCCTCCATAGTCTTAACGATTCTTCCCATCAGCCATGATCCCCTGGGGGCTGATTCGTCGACAATCAAGACTACATCTCCCGTGATGAAGTTCCGTGATGGATGGTTCCATTTCTGTCTCTTCTGGAGTTGAGGCAGATATTCCTTGGTCCAGCGCTTCCAGAATAGATCGCTCATATACTGGACTTGCCTCCATCTTTTACGTGCATAAGTATCATCCTTATGGAAGAGTCCTGGTGGTAAGTTGGGGTTAGTCTTGAGCAGGAGTAAGTGCTGTGGGGTAAGAGCTTCCAGGTCATTAATATCATTGGAAGGCGTGGTAATAGGCCTACTATTCAGAATGGCTTCACATTCACAGAAGAACGTCTGAAGACCTTCCTCATCCAAGTTTTGTTCTCTCAGTGTAGCACCCATGATTTTCCTGATGGAGCGGATGATTCTCTCCCACACCCCTCCATGGTGGGATCCGGATGGTGGATTGAATAACCATCTGATGTCGCGTTGCAGCAAGCTGTTTTCGATTTGTGAAGTATTCCACTCTTTTATTGCCTTTTTGAGCTCATGATCAGCTCCAACAAAGTTGGTCCCATTATCAGATCTCATCTCCTTTACCTGACCTCTTCTTGCAATGAAGCGACGCAGAGCTTGAATAAAGGAGTCTGTTTCCAATGATGTTGCCATTTCTATGTGGACCGCACGACATGCAAGGCAGGTAAATATCACCCCGTATCTTTTTACAGATGATCTTCCACGTTTAATGTTGAATGGCCCAAATAGATCCACTCCAGTTCTGGTGAAGGGTGGCTCGTCTGATACAACTCTGTTTCTTGGTAAGTCCGCCATCATTTGTGTGCCTGATGCACCATGTTGTCTTCGACAGATAGTACACCGTGACAGCATTCTTCTGATTGACGAGGGAGCATCAATAATCCAGTACTTTTGACGTACATGAGATAAGACATGATAACGTCCACTGTGTCCCAGCCGCTCATGTGAATCCTGGAGAATCAGATCAGCCACATGATGGTTCTTAGGCAGGATCATCGGGTGCTTGGCTTCGGCTGGCATGGATGCTCGACTGAGCCTCCCTCCAACACGAAGGATTCCCTCTTCAAGTTGTGGATTCAGTCTGAAGATTCGACTACTCTTCTTGATGGAGTCCTTTCTCCGAAGAGCAGATATCTCTTCCTGGAACCTACTTTGCTGACAATAACTGATGATATCCGTCTCAGCTTGTCGCAGATTGTCCACGGTCAGGTAAGTCTGTTTGAGACTCTTTTTGTAGCTCAACATCTCCCTGTTGACCCGTTGTTGATCGCTGTACAATCCATTTATCTCCTTTCTCTTCCTTGACAGGTTTACCAGGGTTCCCTTGAGTCGTGTGAGCCACGCCACAGCCTTCTTGAGGTGTATCCATGAAGAATAGTATCGAATTAGTTGTTGCATTGCATCAGCGCTTTCTTCTGCTGTTATAGCATTGACAAGTATGCCTTTCTTGACCTCAGGATCTTCAGCCGTGAGCTCTTCTAGGTGATCGTGCTTGTCTGGCCATTCCCTTTCAGGTTTACTGAGGAAGACAGGTCCTGCAATCCAAACCTCGTTCTTCATGAAGACACTCACCTTTTGTCCCCTGGAGGCGCAATCAGCAGGATTCAACTGAGTGTTGACGTAGCTCCATTGCTGCACTTTTGATGCTTGCAAGATTATGGCAATCCTGTTCGCCACAAATGTCTTAAATCTGATGTTCTCATTTGCTAAGTACTTGAGTACCGCAGTACTGTCCGTCCAAAACCTGGAATCTGACAGTGGCAACTGTAGTTCTTTCTTCAGCATGACATCAATCTTCACAGCTAAGGCAGCCGCCGTCAGCTCCATCCGCGGGATAGTTGGTGGTTTGAGAGGGGCAACCCTTGCCTTTCCCAAGACAAATGAGCAGAATATTTGGTTGCTACTGTTCTTCTGGACTAAGTAAGTAACAGTACCGTAGCCTGTTTCGCATGCGTCACTCAGGTGGCTTAAAGCACCGATCCACTCCAAAGTCAGTGAGCTGTTTAAGTTCTTCAGTCCACTCTGTCCATTGTTGTGCGAAATGTTCTGGCACAGTGTCATCCCAGCCTGTTCTTAGTCTACACAATTCTTGCAGGATGGTTCTAGCAGGCAGTATGACTGGCGACAACATTCCCAGTGGGTCGTAGACTGAACTCATCGTAGACAGAATTCCTCTCCTGGTAAGAGGCTTCTGCTCTATGTGCACGTGGAACTTGAACTGATCCGACCGGATACACCACTGTACTCCCAAAGCTCTCTTGATGGCAAGTGAATCCTGGTCAAGATCAAGATCTCTGACTTCTGTTGCCCTGTCCTCAAGTGGAATGTTTAACAACACATTTCGATTGTTGGTCGTCCATTTTGTCAGTCTAAAACCTCCTGTTTGACAGATGGCCTTCAAGTCTTGGAGTAGTCTGACTGCTTCTTGTTCAGTGGCAACTGATCTCAAACAATCGTCTACATAAAAATTATTTAATACTGTATCCACTACTGTTGCACCAAACATGTTCTTGTTGTCCTCGGCACACCTTCTCAACGCATAACTCGCGGAGCTTGGTGAGGAGGTGGCTCCAAACAAGTGTACCTCCATTCTGTACTCTTGCAGCTCTTTTGAAGTGTCGCAGTCCGGCCACCACAAAAACCTGAGGAGGTCGGCATCTTCTGGTGGAACTTTGACCTGGTGGAACATCGATTCCACATCTGCCATAATTGCGACTCGCTCTTGACAGAATCTAGTCAAGACACCAACCAGACTGCTTGTCATGTCAGGCCCTTGCAGTAATTGTTCATTGAGTGTGGTTCCTTGATATGAAGCGCCACAGTCGAATACCACTCGCATTTTATGCTTCTTAGGGTGGTAGACACCATGATGCGGAATAAACCACACCTTTCCATCATTCCGTTTTAGTTCTTCATCTGGGACCTTTACAGCGTAGCCCTTCTTTATCACATCATTCATGAAACTGACATAGTCCTCTTTGAACGTCTGATTTCTCTGAAGCTTCTTTTTCATGTTGAGCGCTCGTTGCTCTGCCATTGCTCTGTTGTTGGGCATTTTCACATCTTTGTTCTTCAACGGCAGACCAATAGAGTAGTGGCCGTTGACCAGCCTTGCCGATTTAGAGACTTTGTCCATAAACAGTTGGTCTTCCTTAGACATTTCTAACTGCTCTCCTTGAGCATTCTCAGGAAAATCATACTTGAATTGCTGAGTCCACAAGTCTTCAAGTCGAGCCACTGAGATCCGATTCATCTGGATCTGCGGGTATCCATTCTTTGTCCAGCTTCTGATGTTCTCACGCAGCGGTCTGTTTACTGTCCATCCCAATGCTGTGCGTACTGCATACGGCCCATCCTTGACACTGCGGATTACCTCTTCTGGCTCCAAAGCCTTTGCCACATCAGTCCCAATCAGAAGACCAATATCCGCGTTGATCAATGGAATTCGTACACCTCGTAGATGTGGCCACCTATCCACGTCTTCTTGGGTTGGAATGTTCTCTTTACTTGCGGGGATAACCTTTTGTGCGAAAACACCTGTAAGCTCAATAAAGTCATCGCCTTCTAGGCTACTCACTTCTAGGTCTGATACAGCCTTGCATGAGACTGTCCTTTGGTCTCCCATAGTAGTGAGTAGGATGTTTACATTTTTTCCTTGCAGGTGAAGGTCGTTCGCTAGCTTGTTAGTGCAGGAGGAGGCGTTACTCCCTGGATCCATGAATGCATAACAAGTCAGCACCTTGTTGCCTTTCTTTGCTTTTACTCTCACGGGCACGATGGCGAGGACACTACCTGTACCCCCGACCCCAGTCTGAGAGCATGCTTCTCCTGCATCCACGAATCCACTGACAACGGTTTGCTCTTCCCTTGGAGACTCCTCTTTTAGCTCCTCCTGTGAAGCCTCTTCCTTTGTTAAGTCCTTAAACTTCCGTTTTATGTGTAAGAGCGTAGGGTGTGTCGCTGAACATATCTGACAGCTCTTCTTTTGTTCACAGACATTACTCATGTGTCCTCCTATAAGACAACAAACAAAGTCCTTTGCTCTTAAGGAATTCAAGCTTTTCTTTGTGCAGCTTTCTTTGGAGTTTCTTGCACTGTTCCATGGTATGATCTCCCTGACAGAAGATACAAGGTTTCATGAAGGCTTTGTCCATGTTTGTTCCCTTCTCCTGAGCTTTCTTGTTTCCGGCACCAGCAGCACCTTTCTCAGCTTTCTGTTCTTTTACTTCAATGGCTAGTGTTGTGATGTTTTTCTTTCCACTTGACCTTTCAGTCTGGCGCTTAGTTTGTCCTGAGATTTCACCAAACACAGGGTGTGCTGCCATTTCAGCCTGTGTGTTGATAAATGACACTACGTCCTTGAACTTTGTCCGCCGATCTTGCTTTTTCTGAATGTCTATGGCGACACTCCTAAATCTCTCTCTCAGCCTGTATGGGAGCTTTGAGATGATCGTGCGCATGTTAGCAGAGTTTTCTATCTCTTCTAAGTACTCCAGATCTGACATTGCATTATTGCAGTTTGTCATAAAGAGGGCGTATGCTTCAAGTGCTTTGGTGTCATCTGCTTTAATGGCAGGCCAGTTTAAAGCCTTGTCAAGGTATGCCATGGATATCTTATATTTATCACCAAATCGTTCCTTTAGCAGTCTCTTGGCTTCAGGGTAGCCCTGATCTGGATCCATATGAAAACAGCTGCGCACTAAGTCATTAGGCTGCCCATTTGTGTGCTGTTCTAGATAGTAAAGCAGATCCTTGCTGTTTTCAGTCTTGCTTTCTATGCGGTGCTCAAAGGCTCTCATGAAGAGACGATATTCTAATGGATCTCCTTTGAAAACTGGAATGTTCGGTGATGGCAATGTAGATAGCCTTTGTTGCTTTATTAGGCTTTCAGTGATGTCGTTTTGCCGTTGCATGACAGTAACCAGATTATCTGTGTGATTATCTGAAGTGACAGGAGCTCGTATCGCATTTGCGCCTCTTCCACTAGTGTAGCTATGCCAAGTTGCACTGCTAGCTACACTTCTCTTACTGTGGCTGACATCATGTTTTTTTTGCGCATACATCAACATTTCCACCCTACTGCCCTTGGTTCTACTTGACACATCTGAACTTTCATATTTTCTTAACACAGCTAATCGTGCATCAGTTGCAGCGAGCCCTGCTTGCAGCTCCAACTGTTCTTTTTCAACCTTGAGCTGTAGTTCATGCTCCTCTAAAGTCTGTCTTTTTCTCAATGTAGCTGACTTGGCTAACAGAGCAGCTCTCTCCAATTCAACCTTTAAGCGCTCAGCACGGGCTGACGATGTTGCAGAAGTAGCAGAAACAGACTTAGATTTTCTAGTCTTACTGGATGTGACTGACGCACTATCTTCAGGATGTATCTGCTCACTAACCTTGTCAGCCTCTTCTCTGCGTAGTATAGCATTCTGTATCCATGCATTCACTTCTTGCACAAATTCTCTGTGCTCGTTATTTCTTGGCTCAAACCAATCCATTTGATCTGTGTTCAAATTCTCTACATCAATCTGGCAGAATATGTCTTCAACGTCAGCATTTATTTTACTGAATTTCTTTATCAGTGTTTCATACTTGGCCAACAATTCCTTTGCTATGATTTCCACATTTGCATCATCATCCATTAAAGCATGCAATTCGTTCTTTTTCTCAGTAAGTTGTCCTAGTATGGCTCTTCTGGAGCTTATTTTCGTTTGCAGATTATATTCCAATGCTATAAGTGTTGGTTTAACCACTCGCTTTTCCTCAGTTAGGCTTACCGTGGCTTCTGTTCCTGTCTCCGTCATGATTGCTTTTATAGTCAGTCCGTTTTTTTTTTTACAGGTTCCACTTGCAGCAGTCACGCAGCAGAAACGACAAACTCGTTGAGACTTTTAACAATCCACTTAGCACTCACCAGCCACAAGCACAGCGCATGATCAAGATAGTTGAGAAAATCAGTCCCTCCTTGAACCTTCATTGATGTTCCACTCTCCGCAAACCTCTCCAAAGGCTCGTTGTCCAAAGTCAAGCAGGTTTTCTTACTAATGTAGAGGTTTGCGATCTTGAGAAATGCAATGGCTTACACTAATAACCATCTAACAGTATTCCAAACAGCTAGTCCCATTTGCAGTGTCCATTGTCAGACCAGCAACACAGTTCAATAAATTCACTTCAGAAACGTTGTTGAAATAAAAGATGAAGATTTCCGATTTTTATTCCTTGGTTTCTGATTTACAAAAGAGAATGTGAGCTGATTAATACACTTATTCTAGTTGCTAATGAAATAAAAGATTCTTAATAGAAATAGCTAAAAGTTAGCAGTTAGCAGGTAAGAAAACCGTTCGCTTCCACAGCTCTCAAGATCTGAATCACATAAAAGGAAACAACGTAACGTAGCCGGAGTTTTGCCTGTTCTTAAAGAGGCACTACACTATTTTACCAATATGTACCAAATCCTATGAACACATGAATTCTAGTATGCTTTTAACCTTTTAAGTATTACATGAACTTCTAAATTAAATTATTTACCCTTTTTAACATTAATTCTTATTCACATTACTATGAATTGTACTTTGGCCTCTACATACATGCTAATTTGGTGCTCGAGAAATATTCTTACGTTCTTATTATTATTAACATTCAAAACAGTTTTTATTTTCTGAATTCTTTAACGAAAAAAGTTCAAATAGCATTTGACTATTAACAGCATTTATTTTAAAGACAAATCTTTTGTAACATTTTAAATGTCTTTGTCACTTTTGATCAATTGAATGCATCATTGCTGAACAAATTTAATTTCTGTAAAAAAATCTTACTTAATTGAACTTAAGGACAAAATAACTTTTAAAGATTTGATGTGCAAATTAACACATAATCTCAACATCCACAAAAAGAACTGTATATTTGGCTTCACCTTTTGAATTATTTTTATGAAACATAATATTTTTGGATGGACAAAAATTGTGATTATAAAGTCTGCGCACATGAGCACAAAATGTGCCCACACTGGTTTATTATCTGCCCCTAAACTGTGATTGGTTGCTTCTCATGCATCACAAACAAAACTTTGCTCTAAGTGGGTGTTTCTTGACCAGAATGAACTACTGTACAAACTGGACTAGACTTAAATAGTCAAAAGGAAACAGATGGAAAGTAGACTAATTACAGGCTAATGGATGTACAATTTTAAGCAAGAAGCTCAGTATTTACTGTATGACTGCCTCTGGGCAATACTTAAAGGAAAAACACACATGCTCACCACGTATGATACAATGAACATGTCCAGTACTAACTGAATGTTTGCTAGAGGGAATGTGTGTTAAAGACGCTGACCTGCACATCGAAAGGTTGAGGTGGAAAACGTTCACCTGCCTTCTGATGGACAGAAAATCTACAAACACATCTCAAGCCCATCTGTGCTGACATCCCTTTCCATTCAACCTGACTCGTTTTTTCCCCTCCCATATCTCTCAGCTTTATCCACCAGCCAGACAGTTCGCTGGTCCCTCCTCTCCACTGATGGGACTTAGAGACCGTGGAATCTTGCCACGTGAGAATCTCCCAGACATGTGCTGGAGTCAGGCATCTTGGGAAGCGTGGCCAGAGAGGCAACAGGTCACGGTGGGAGAAGTAGAATGAGTGTGGCTGACAGCATTGTGACACACTGCATTATCGTTCCGCAACCCCTCATCCATCTTTTTTGGGGGGGGGTTTTCACACCACAAACTGCAATTCTGCCTCAAAAACAACAGATTTTCATGCAGTGGATCTCAAATGGTTCCTTAGCGATGTGCACAATGAGCCTATGCATTAAATGACACATGCAGATGTGTATTTTAATGATTATTTACCAGAATGTTTGATGCAATAAACACACACATGATGGGCTTTTATCTGGTATTGAAAAGAAATACACGATATCACAGCTGGTATCAGTTCACGTTGCATGTAGATCTCTGGGATAGTATCTGTCTATCAACCCCTGGGACTCAAGGGAGAGGGATCAGAGTCCGTCTTGACCCATTTTGTATCGTTATCATCTTCAGAGCAGACGAGCAATTTTTAGAGACAGATGACGCCCTCAGTTGGATAATCCAAACATTTTTAATTTCAGAGAAACAATGAAAGCATGAGAGGAAAATAAGAGACAGAAAAAAAGAAATTGCCATACAGAGAAAGAGAGAGAGAGAGAGAGAGAGAGAGAGAGAGAGAGAGAGAGAGAGAGAGAGAGAGAGAGAGTCTGAGTGTGTTCTGTTTTGGTCTGCCAGGGGAAGAAACACTGTATGCATGAGTGGCAAAAGAATTCAGTCAAATCTATAATGAGGATCTTGATGGAATAAATCTCTGACACAAAATCAAAGACGGACGAATATTGATGAGAGGCTGTGTGGTGCTGTCTGCAGGATGAAGTATAGAAAATAGAACAGAATAGAATAGAATTAATAAGTAGTATAATATATGAAACATTTATTCTAATATTAGCAAATTAATAGTTTGTGTCCATTCAAATATATGAATAATACAAAAATGTCTATATACATGTATATCAATGATCTGATAACCAGTAAAGAAGAATCATTTAATATTATTCATAAATAAATAATGCTTATTTATAATATATAACGCTTAACAGACCATAGTTTGTCCAAATATATAAATAAAACTAAATATTTTTATCGTAACATTATGATTAAATGTACATTAATAATCTGTAAAGGAGCAGAACAGAACAACATACTTTTCATATATCTATTATATAATAAATATAAACCTAACATATATTACCAAATATAAAATACTTATGTAAAATTAACTATAATAAGCAGAGAACAAAGGACTATGTCACTAAGTTCTTCATAAACTATGTCAATATGTTCTTTTCTAAATGAGTAGTTTTTTTTCCTAATGCACTGTACAAGTCACAGGGCACTTCATAGTCTATTTAGTCCAGGCAGCCTCCAGCTGAAATAACTTTCTGGTGAAAAGAGAGCAGATCTCTGAAGAGTTAAAGACTTCACTAATTTTCAATCTGTGTGTGGATTATCTATCATAACCTCAGGGGTCTGGACTCAATCTTGGAGAGAGTAGTGAAGTGGGGCAGAGATTTTTCCCTGGATAAAATCAATCTCTTTGGGATACCAGCCTTCACCTCACTTTACTGCTAACACTGAAAGCGAATGTCCATTTGAGCCAGGGCCGGGGGCAAAGCAAACCCTATCAGAGCCGAGTGGAGGGCCGCAAGGATATTGGGGGCTCAGGTGGCATATGGGGCTCAGCTGCCAGTCAAATGTATATCTCAGAACACAAACAGGCTTCCTCAACTTCCCAAAATGACCAGCACAAATAAAAGTCTTAAATCAGTCTATCCATATTGTCCAAAGAGAGTCAAATCACTTTAGGGAATAGACAAAAATCTAAAAAAAAAAAAAAAAGGAAATAAATAAAATTATCCCCACACTAAATACCATCTAAATTAAACTACGCTGGGATTTTGACTATTGGCTTACAATACAGGTCAGAATACAATTCACCTCATCAGTTCTTATGGACATTTTTCCCCACAGTTTCATTTGCCTTCAAAACAATTGCAAAAAACTTCTAAGAAAAAGAACAGCTTCGCCAATACAGGAAAGAACAATACCTTTTGTCCAAAACATGCCTATAAATCCAATTTCACTCACTTATGTGTTCTTTCTCCATTGCTGTGGGTTGAGACTTAGAAAAAACTGATTGCACTGTGTGTTTTTGTACGATAGAGCTCTCGCTGTAATATGTTTACTTCTGCCCAAAGGACTCAAGTAGTTATTAGGTATTTGTTTTCTTGCTCCATTAAGTCGATGCATTATTCATGTGGAGAGAAGCCACACAAACAATGCAATGTTAAGAAATGAATGCTGCCAAATAATTTCCCCATTATTTTACCATTTATGGAAGAGTGCCTTTGAAACTCCTCCATTTGGAAAAAAGTGAATTGCGCCGGCACAACGTTATTACATTTCGGTAATCTGTATACTGAGTGGGACCCTTCGGTTCTCTCGGCTATGAAGTGGCATGACTGTAGTGTTGCATAGTTGTTAAATTCACCCTAAGCTTCTTGGGTGTTTGACACATCAGTTGGCTCCATGCCACACTTCTATTCCAAATGGGACACTGTTATCTCAATCCCCAACGCACCTCCTCTTCATCTTATTTTAGCCTGACCAAAAGTCTTTTCCAGGAAAACAGTTGACATTTGTTGAACCATATAATCCTGAACAGAGTAAATCCAATTTCTCAGCACTGCATTATGTGTACAGATTTTTTGCAGACTTCCAGATAGCAGGTTGTGAAATAATTATAGCACCAAAAGTCAGGTTAGATCTACTAGACACTTGT
Organism: Barbus barbus; assembly: GCF_936440315.1. Classification (NCBI taxonomy): domain Eukaryota; kingdom Metazoa; phylum Chordata; class Actinopteri; order Cypriniformes; family Cyprinidae; genus Barbus; species Barbus barbus. The sequence continues at coordinate 18,103,188 of NC_136714.1, forward strand.
TTATGCCGTATTTTGTTGCAATCTTATTTACTTTAAAATGCATCAACTCTCATTAAAGGGATAGTTCCCCCAAAAATGAAAATGTTGTTTTGGACCCCATTGACTTCTACTGTACGGCCAAAAACATTTTTTCAATATATGTTCTTTTGTCTTCAAAACAAAGAATGTCAAACAGGTTTGGAACGACATGAAGGTGAGTAAATGATTTTTAGGTAACTATCCCTTGAAGCAAAACTGGCAGATAAGAAACCATAAAATCAACCTACCTGAGTATAAAATGTTCAACTGGCGATGTGCTTGATAGAAACACATAGAAAGTGGCAGTGTCTGTGGTCTTTAGTGGTTTCGAGGACGTCTGGATGATGACGGCTCCTCCGAGGCGTAATCGCATAAATGTGGGGTTTCCAGGAGGTGATCGCAGGAGGTTGACAGTCCCAATCCTCGTCATAGAGGTTCCATAGATCTGCCGTCCCAGGTCACCATGCTGTGGACCCCTTCTTATCTTGCTCTCTTGCGGGACACACTGACCACTGGGACTGGGTCTGATCTGGTAGTAAAGTTCAGCAACATTTCCTCTTTGATCACCTCTCTGCTCCCAGCTTGACCTTCCACCTCCAGGGTTGAACCAGGCTGGCTCAGGCTTCAGGTGCACCAAGCAAAAGCCACCATCAGCCGAGATGGAGCAGCTGTCCCTGACCTCCCTGGATTCCCATAAGGCGTATGCCGTAACACAAAGGTGCCCTCCTTCGTTCTGTCCTGGAATGTTTTGCATCGGGCCCTCGCTCATATCGTCTCTATTACCGGTTGCGTAAAACAACACATACAGGGCAGGCGTAGAAGAACGTACTTGACGGGCCAGTATAAACGGTCGGATCCTGGGGCCAGTGTGGATCATATGCAGTGGTATAGACTGCTCCAAAGACATGGGACCATAGCTGACATTGATGGCTGGCTGGCCACTGAGTCCAGTGAGGATGAAAGGTTGTCTTTGTGCCCGCAGGCTGGAGTTGTCCATTATGTCCTGCCTGGTGTCTCTGAGGAGGAGGTAGTCTGCATTGATGATTTGATAGTTCACACTTGGAAGAACCGCGAGAGGGGACAGGGATCTTGGGTCATCTGACAACTCCACAACCTTCATTCCTTGAGGACAAAACAGATCAAACTAGATTAAGCATAATAGAGCATAAGTATGAGAGATTATAAAGTATTAATCCAATTTCCAGTAAATGTTGTACACATCACATAACCCTACTGGCCCCTATAGTGCATTTTTCAAATTAGTGGTTTTCAACTGGTTTTGTTTCAGGGACATCAAGTAGCGACCCAACACCGTTCAATGGAATTTCAATGGTTTTATGCTCTAGGCAGCCAAAAATGTGCTGCACAATAACATTGAGATTGTCTTCAGTGCATTTAAGGCCATATAAAGAAGTCTGTATATTCTTATAACTTGTATAGCTTTCTTAATGGGTTTGGAGGATGAGAGCATAGGCTATCGCACAACCTGCCTACGTTGGCTTGCACCGATTTAAATGAACTTGAATAAAATAAAATAAAACAGTTTAATTGGATACATCTTTTAAGGATCAAATGCATTTAGGACATTGTCTATTTACTATCATAATTATACATTATTAAATTGTTAGTTGCATTTTATTATTTGCATCTTACTCCTGTCTCCAACTCCAATGCATTTTTGAATCACAGCCCACTAGTTGTGAATGACTGTTCTATAGGAATCTGTACTAATAAAACCTTTCATTCAAAAACACTGTAAAGGCAGGGTTACTTTCACAGAACATTATGCTTGGTAAATATGCTATCAAAATGGTTTTGTATGTTCTAGACAGCTATACCTCAGTGCTCTTGCTATTTCTACATTGCAGAGTTGTATTTCGGAGAAGTCATTTGCTAGATGGCGTTCCTTCCTCATTCAAAGTCAGAGTAAAAAAAAATCATGATTGGTCTAAACCTGTCAGCAAAAACCCATCATTCTGTTGCCGTTTGAAATTCTCCCCAATGTGCTTGTCTATAATCTTTCAGAAAATATTTCCATAGATGTCAAGCCCACGAAATCTTTTACTTCAATAGCACAAAACACAACATTTCCCCTCTCGGTGCTGGATGATTTGGAATAAAGCAACACAGGGGGAGGCAAAATAGTCAACATCACTCTGATCAGGTGTACTGTGTGTCCGGACAAGCAGCTTGTCAAATCACTCATCTGGGAGAGATGCTCTAACCTTTACCTTCTGACAGGCTGCAAGGGCTACATTGCCTTCTGATTGCTAAAGTGCAGCATTGAAAAGCTGAAGGTTTGATCTTGACATGCTGTGCGTTTTTGGAGGAGTTTGTCAAATGTGTCATACTGATACGTGAATGTGATTGCTATTCCTAAAAGAAAATCCTTCAAGTAAGGCAACAGCAGCCTGAGAAAACTTGATTATATTTGTTTATATTTGAATATACATTTTACTGAAATAATACACACATTGTGTTTGCATTATATAGGGTATATCCCTATATAATGCAAAATTTCAAAGAAAAAATGATTTCATAGTTTTTTTTATTGAATTTTCAATTGATTGATTTTTCACACTCCATTTTCTTTTAATCTAAGAAGAGCTGAGTCAAATCCATCTGTCACAGGTCAGATAATTGTCAAAGAGACACGATTTTGTGTAGTATAGCCGTTGTTGTTTCATGCTCTAAAAGAACTGACACACAATATTAACAAAAATATGTAATATAATAAATGATAAAATATTTTATCTATATGCCAAAGTGCAAAATAAAATGTTAAATAAAAATAAGGGCTGACAAACTGGTTTTTTTTGGTTTTTCTTGGGCTTGAAAGGCATTTTTATCTGCTTGCATTTGATCTTAAACACCTGATATGTGTACCTGGAATAGTTTTATGCAGCCTCTGTAAATAGATTATACACAACTCCCAGGACGGCACTTGAAGATGATCAACTTCCAGTTAAAAAAAGAGCATGTGTAAATAAGGTTAAGGCAGTGAGCAGAGTCCACAACAAGCCATTTTAAGCATTATAAACCTGTATAGTTCTTAGAGAAAATCATTGGGAGGAAATAAAATTCTATTATACAGAACACTGTATGAATTCATAAACAATCTCTCACTTTTGTCCGTTTAGAAATCTATACTGATTTATGTTTTAGGTATACTATAGCAAATCTAATTGACATATAAGTCCAGTCAAAAAAGAAATACATTTAAACTGATACTTTATGTTTGAGCTTTAATTTCCAGTCTGTTGCACAGGTTATCTCTGCCTATCAAGCATCAGGACGCTAATCAATTTGATGATTTTTCCTACTGGAATCCTATTGACTTGTATAGAAAAGCATACAGTAGGAGTCAAATAAACAATATATTTGCATCTCAGACTAGGAATAAAGTAGGTTAATGGCTGAGCCTGAGGGTAAAATATGGACTACTGTCTGTGCCTGAGAACATTAGGCTAAACGTGACTGAGTTTGCACAGCTCCAACTCAGCCTCTGCACTGATGACAAGCCTATTTGTCAGACTCTCAATTTTTTAAATTGCTGCTTTTGGCATTACTAAACACTCCACAGCATATCATTTCCAAATTAGGAGCTTTCCAAGTATGGTTTTATTCAATGTGAATAAAGACGATTTGAGAAAAATTCCCTCCTCACAGTTTCACTTCAAAACAACAGTGAAACTAAAAGTTGTATTAAAGTTTTATTCAACTAAGCAGCTATTTGCATTCTGCAAGTAATTATATAAGAAAATTGCAATTAAATCTATATTTACTTTGTATGCAAAGCAATATTAATAGCCATATGAATCCAAACAAAAAAAACATTTATATTAATGATGCTTGATTAAGTGTTCACACAAAAAGTTACTTCCAATGAAGTTCACAAATCAGGTTAAAATTTAAATATGCAAATAAGTTATATTAATGCAAACATTTTAACAGGTCTTTCAGCTCATACACTCATACAGTAGATTATAAAATCATGGTTATTTGTGGCCAAACAACTGCAATACCGTCCATGTCTATACCCGCATAGTCTGATTCAGGATATTATCTTAAATTATACAGAATTTATATAAAATTAGAAATGCCCAACAGCAGGAAATGACGGATATGAGAGGAATATCTTACCTTCAGCACAGGATAGGCACACCGCTATAACCATCAGCAACATTGTGCTTGTTTGTACAAACAAGTCCAAACTGGAGCCTAAATTACTTTATTCCTCTAATGCATTCCTTAAAAAATAACAGAACAAAAAAAAAAACTAGAAAAAAAGTGAGCTTTAAAAATAATTTTGCAAATCAAAGAAAGAAAGTGAACGTGGCTCCCTCACATGACATTAAAAGTAAAATCAGTTGTCATGGCACACAGCGGGCTCAATCTTGATCACGTGAGTAACAAAACGATTCACGTGCTGCTGTTTCTGGACCTCACATTCATCTGAATCTGAACGATTAGATGTCACAAGAATAATCCTCAGCAAATGAAATACATGTGCGCTTTATGTTGTCCTGAAGCCCCACAATCTCGCCTGTCACTGTCATGTAGACAGACAATCAGCAATACCAGTGATATTAACTTGAACTTGACCCTTTCAGACGATTTCAACCGACTAACAATCTCTGCAATTTGTATTTATGAAACACGTGAAGGAATATAAGTAAAATTGTCAATTGTTGCATGGTAATAATATGGTTGTGTAAATGTAAAAGATCAAGAGTAAAATCTGAGGTATAAGACAAAAAATATTTAAAACGTATTTTATTACTTCAATATAATTGTTCAAATATAGTTGAAGTTATAATTATGTATCTTTCAAACGCTTCAGTGTCTTCAGAGGGCTGCGGTGTAGCGCGCAAGCGTCCCCTGTTGACGGACATTTTTTCTGGAAGCAACCTACATTTCAGGTACACAGAAAAACTGGACATTTACAAGAAAGACAGGCCAGCGTGACATAAAAAGCTTACAGATCGCTTTGAGTTCATCAAAATAAAGGATAAGTGCTGTTTTGCAAAATGTGGCGAGGCTAGTTCATACTTTTTACTCCAGTGAAAGTAAATTTATGTTTGCTGTGGACACATATACGTTTGAACATTTCCATTGTCTCTCCGTGAGTTAAACAATGCAGTTAATGCGCTTTTGCATGTGACAGGGCATTTTACACACTACATGACGGATCTTGGCTGGCATAAACTGGGCGCCTTGCTAATTTGTCACGTTAGTCATGACTTTCTCCTTATTACTACAACTTCAAGTTTTACAAGGAGCTATTTTTGGTTATTTTAAATATGCACCCTATAAATACAGCCATGCTATATACACCCTGTAAAGGGACTTGGACAGTAGGCCACAAGAGTATTGCCTATTAAATAACATGACAGAGAAAACAATGAACAGCATTTTGTAGATTGAACATATATATATATATATATATATATATATATATATATATATATATATATATATATATATATATATATATATATATATATATATATATATATATATATATGCAGTATATATAGGTTTTAAAATATATAAAAGCTTTTGAACTATGTTTTTGAATTTAACACACAAAAACCACTGCTGTGAGAAATTGGATGTTTGACTCAAACCCTTATAGTCACTGATATATAGGCCTTGAGACAACTTACCAGTGTGACAACTATTTTTCATATAGCTTTAGTCACATATTGAAATATCTTTGGTAGAAGTCAATGCATCATTATGACACGTTAGGTTATATATTCCCCAAGAGATATACTTTAGCTTTACACTTTATATTCAGAGTTAGTGTGAATCACTAACCACTCTGTGATTTCTGACTTAAGAAGATCTCACTGAGGGGAGCATCATCAATCTCCTGTCAGTCAGAACACAAAGTATGACCTGTACCTTTGCTGCTCTTAAGAACTTGATGGCATCTTTCGCCAGTACGATGCAGGATTTTATGTCCTGCTCTTTGATAAGTGCCACAAATTCCTCTACAAGGCCACACACAGTACCAACCTTTAACGCAAAGAATAAATCAAAGGACCGCTCATGCCAAACGCTGCATAAGAGCAGACTGGTTGTAAAAGTTATGCAATGGATATTATGCATTTAGCTTGTGAATCTCAAGAAGCAGCTGTGCATTGTATCTGAATCAAATCAGCTACTACTGTAGATCCCTCCAGTTGCAATGCCTTTGCTGGAGTGCTTTTGAAAATGAATTTTCCCCCATGGCCCAGTTTACATACCATTATCATTTCAGTCCCATCTGCTCAGATGTCCAGATGTTAGCAGTGTGACAGACCACGGCCATGAACTGTAATACTCAAAGGTGAACAACAGCTTAGCAGCAATAATATGAAATAGTGGTCAGTAAACAGTCCCGCCAGTTAATTTGACCCATTTTGACAAACTATTCCATTTTGTTTCACGTGAAAACAGCTGCTCTTTTTTTTCTTGATGAGCATCATGTGATGATAGGTTGCCACAGTAGCAGAATGACAGTAAACCTACTTAGAGAATGAAATATATCACAATGACCACATGTATCTCAATCTCACCAACGCTATGACTGACTCCATGCCGCTAAATGATTAGATCACCTTCCGCACATAAATCAGAATCTGAAATGTCACCGCCAATACGCTGCATGGCAAAAAAAGAAAGAAAGAAAAAAGCCTGCTCTTTTTATATTAAAATTATTAACTTTACAAAAAGTACAAATTTAGTCAAACTGCTATTCCACCTGTTAAGGAAAAACTATGCTACTTTGTTCGCAGTGTCAATGCTATGCTAACAAAGTCACAATTGTTAAAAATCACCCAAGTTGGAGGGCAAAGTCAGAGCTGAAGTCATAAAACAACAAATGTATCACTTTTAGCAAACAAAGGCATAGGCGTCCGTCAATTGAAGCAGTGGGAACCCTTTGGAAAAGTAGTAAGGGAGAGTTTAGGAGCCTCAGTCAAAGGCTTTATGACGTTGATCTATGGATAAAGTTGAGCAGAGGTGCTCTCGCTCAGTGTGAGCTGAATTTCTATGCAGGTGATGAATGTATGCGGTCTGCAGTGCGTGTCGTGGATGTATATCACTCTGCTCCCTACAGGATGGAGAGATAAGTTACTGCTAACCTGCAATGTCATTCTACACCTTCCCTCAGGAAGCGTAGGGGTTGTGTGCCCGGTTCGCTTCAATTACTATAAATTTGCTGAAAGTTATTTTAGTTTTATAAAAGGTCAGCCTTGCAAATTCTTACTCGGATCTTAGGTGGCAGACGTCTTCCTTCAAAGTAGGGCTGAAAGCCTATGATAGAAAAAAGTGGTGGACATTAACTGCAGACGAAGCCTCAAGCAGGGCTTCAGTGTCCCAGTATTCAGTATTAATAGGGAGTCTCAGCATGGACACTGTGGTTCATATAATGAGACTCTCCTGTCTCAGTCAAAACATATTCAAGAAGACAATGACAAATGCACGCCATTGTGTCCAAAACTGACCCATCCGATGAGTTACCTGCTATTGAACACACCTCTGTCATTCAGGGGTCAATAAGACACTGCTCTCTGAAAAGGAGCTGCTTTACAGCCTCTGAAATATTCACGAAAAGCAGCAGGAAGATGAATGGGCACCCGTGTCCCCGCTCAGGGCCCTTGATAAAAGAAGGCGTTGATCGAGAGGTCAAAGCCGGAGAGAATTTTAAACATCCATTGGCCCAGGGCCCCCCGGGATCATTACAGCTCACTCCTGAATGGAAGGAGAGCCGAGCCAAGAGCAAGAGAAGCCTAGCGCGGTGATATACGAGCATAATCATTTCTCGCTCTCCTCCTTTTTTTCTATAAGGCAGGGTTGGCCCGCACTTCATCCTCTTGCATTTCGGTACAGGCTATGCCGCTGAAACCTCTGCAGCAGGCTCAAGCACTTTCTTTCCTCTCAGCTGACTTTTTAAGGAGAAACATTACCCCAAAATGAGAGTTCTGTCATTATTTTATCACCCTCATGTTTCCAGATCTCAAAGTGGTTGGTTTTTTCCATGGAACATAAAATTAGAACATTTTGAAGAATTGTTATGCAGCGCTTGCCATACAACATTTCAGTTCACCAAAAATAAAATAGTTCTTACCCTCATGTTGTTTCCAAACCTCAAAGTGGTCATTTTTCAATGGAACACAAAGATAGAAATTTTTGAAGAATTGTTTTGCAGCTCTTACCATATAACAACAGATGAATTCAACAAAAATATAAAAGTATAGGCAAGTAAGGAGCTGAAGGCGTTGAGAAAATTTGAATTTGAATTTGAAGTATAGGCTAATAATAATAATAATAACAATATGGCAGTGGCTATTTGCACTAAGTGTAAAATAGTGATAGATGCTATTTACACTTAGTGCAAGCACATTTTCTTAGCGAGAGATGCTATTCGCACTAAGTGCAAATAGCGATGGATCTATTTACACTTTGTTAAAATAGCAAGAGTTTCTATATATATTTCTATATACTACTTATTGCAAATAGTGGCAATTATCTGCACCTCAGTATTGTAGTACATTATAAAACAGTAGCCTATGCAATAATAAGGTATTGAGTGTAAATTATAGTTTTAATTCAAATTATTAAATGGATGCCATTGCCACCTTATTGGGACAAACCCGGTATTCTGTCGATTTGTGCTACCCTGTCAGATTTTCCTACCTCCCATTAAAACAGTAGGTAGTACAATTCGACAACGAAAAATGCTACCTGTTAAATTATGATTTATTAATGTCTCCACCTACCACAACCCTAAACCTACCCTTACTGTAATGCAGATACAGTAATTATGTCTTATATTCGCAGGTGGGATACAGCTACCGGAAACAACAATAAATATTTTTTTCTACCTATTAGATTGTGTTTTATTAACGTCTACACCTACCCCAACCCTAAACCTACCCCTTACAGTAATGCAGATGCATTAAATATTGTTGTTCAGCGTGAGAAAAAGAACAAAATATTGATGTGCGCATGCGCAGTAAGCCCCGGTAGGAAAATCTGACGGGTACCTTAACCCTACCCGATACTTTATTTTCCACTTTTTGATTGTTTCCTTCATTTTTATTGAAAATAAATTCCTTTCCGATGCGATATGACATTCGAAAATGCAAAAGGTAGGTTCGAACTCGGGTCGATCGCATCAAAATGTGCATAACTTAACATCTACACTGAAAATGACGTACAAATGGTGTCTTTTTTCAGTGTTGACTATCCCAATCACACGTTGGTGGGTGGAGTTAGTGTAAATAGCCTTTGCTAACAAGGCAGGCTATTTGCACTTAGTGTAAATAGACACTCCGTAATAATAAAAGCACTTCTTATTTGACTACTTCACATGCAAGATTCAATGCAACACAATTTTTTTCTAATATGGACTAAATATAATTAGTTTATTAAGTTATATTATAATTATTTAGATCTAATTTGTTTATTTTTCAGTTTTGGTTACACAAAGTCATTGTATGACTTCAGAAGACAAGTCATATGAACTATATATATATATATATAGACTATATATTTCCCCCATTTTGAAGCTTTACAGACTTTGGTCAATACAAACTTTTGCTGTATGTTTTTTTTGTTTTTTTTTTCAAAAATATCTACTTGTGTTCCATGGAAAAAATGACCGCATACAGCTTTGATTGGTGGATTTTGGGGTGAACTATTCCTTTAACTGACCATATTGTTTATTAAATGCTTTGAATTTTTAAACACTACAGTGTGAGTAACACCAGCCTGATGCAAAAAAGCAGGATGACACCTCAGAATTGGATAAACTAGATAATTATAATCTTAGAATGTGCTGCTCTATTCTTTTTAAAGTAGATCATTATAAGACACAGCAGTCACAATATCTACAAATAATCACCAATTCTACTGCCCGTTCGGAACCCATCATTAAACGTGAAAAATGTGGCTCTTGGAATATGTTGACAGAGTTGAGAAAAGTGCACCCTTCATCCACTACACAGAAATATTCATTCACTCACCTTACCCATGATGCCTGAAGTGAGAAGTATCAAGATACTGAGGTCACTGCTGCCATCTACTGGGTTGTCGCTATATTTATTGTGGAGTTTGTATGGCAAGCCGTATTGACTTTTATTCCTTCTCAGGATATGAATTCTTGATATCAACAATTCAGTTTTTACTAGACTAGTTAAAATGTTAATTCTTGATATCAACAATTTAATTCTTGATATCAAGAATTGTATTTTCTCTAGTTGAAATTCCAATTTCACATATCAGAAATACAATTCTTATGATGTGTCTTATGATGTAAATGTCTATTCTTGATATCAACAATTAAATTGTCACTAGTGACAATGTTAATTTCGTATATCAAGAATTAAATTGTTGATATCAAGAATTAAATTGTTGATATCAGAAATTACCCTCCCAATTGCTGATATCAGAAATACATTTTTAGATATCAGAAATGAACATTGTCACTAGTGACAATTCAATTGTAGATATCAAGAATTCAATTGTTGATATCAATAATTACATTTTTGATATCAAGAATTCAATTGTTGATATCAAGAATAGACATTTTTACTAGTAAGAATTGTTTTTCTGATATGTGAAATTGGAATTTCAACTAGTAAGAAATTAATTCTTGATATCAACAATTGATTATGAATGGCAGCCTATGGTGACGTTTAACTAGTGAAAATACAATTACAGATATCAACAATTTAATTCTTGATATCAAGAATTAGCATTTTAACTAGTGAAAATTGAATTGTTGATATCAATAATTAACATTGTTACTAGTGAAAATCCAATTGCTGATATCAAAAATAGCCATTGTTACTAGAAGAAATCTAATTCCTGATATGAAGAATTAGCATTTTAACTAGTAAAAACTGAATTGTTGATATCAAGAATTCATATCCTGAGGAGGAATAAAAGTCAAAACGGCTTGCCATAGGAGTTTGCTGTTGGGAGACATGCTATGTGCTTTGCCAAGACAATTTCAAGCCTGATCTTGAAAAATATCACATTTATTTCCATAGAAAATGTATATTTTACACAGTTCTACACATGCACAGCCACACAATAGTCCATATCAGTAAATATAGACCAACAAGTTCTTTTTTTTTCTTTAATTCACAGAGCAAGCACAGAATTGCAGACTTGAGCTGCAATCTGCAGATCTTTTCTTGAAGACACCATGGAGAACACTTACACTGTTGAATATTAAATCTTAAAGCACTAAAAAAGTCTGAAAATCTGTAAATTAAGTATAAACATTTATAAATTATCTACAAATGGTGTACAAAAGAGTAACCGAGAAATGAACACTTATAACATCCAGTCACAAACAAACACTTGGGATTTATGATAATAATAGAGATATTTCTGTTAAATTAAAATATATGTAATCTCTTTTATTTTTCTTTTGGCAAAATGATGTTGCAAGCTATACAGGCAGCTGAACATTTCATACATTCCTTTTTGGCTATCCAACAATTTTTTATTATTATTATTGTTATTAGGACCCTTCATGTTTTTTGTCTACAACAAATAAACTCCATTCATCCCAAATGAATGTCTTAATTTTTAATTAAAATGCTTAAATATAGTATACTTTTATTATAATCTTTTTTAAAGATAAAAAAAATCAAACACACACAGTATTTACCCTGGATCAAACCATTCAAGAGTGCAATCTAAATCCAACTGGCCACATTATTCTGAGATGCCACCAAATGTTGGCTCAACCTCGCATTTCCAGTTGCAGGGGCAAGATGTTTTGTGTTACAGTTTTTCTCAATTGCTTTGGCACATTTTTCGAAACTATATTTCAAAATATAAAGTATTTTTGTCATCGTGTGAGCCACACTGGTCAAAATGTTTAGTTGTTTTTTCACCATGACAGTTAAGGTAATGAGAAATTAAGGTTTTATAAAAATAAAAAAAGATATTTGTTGAGAAGAGTCAATATTACATAGGAAAATAAAGTATATGAACATTTGTATTTATACAGTACATTTATTTTTGAACGAATGTATTACATGTAAAGTAGTGTGAAGTGTAACAGTGCACTCTGTTACGGTAGTATTACCTGATGTAAACTATGGCAACAGTTTGGATGACAGTTACTGTACTGAAATGCAGAAGGTTGCACTTCTTATGTATGCCATATTTTCCTTTCAAAAGTACAAATTTACACATTACTGTATGTGGGATATTGATTGAAAGAGACTGTTTCAAAATGTTTGAATTATTGAGGATATGGTTGATCTCCCAGTTTTTAGCTGCACCCTTCAGCCATTGTAAATTGACAACATTATTTGATCTGATATGCACCTCTGTCCTTGGCCTCTTCTTCCTCTTCCTCTGTTTTGCCTCTGTACCCTTCCATGCATCCTTACTCCTCTTCTTCCTCTCGACTGTTGACCCTGATCGTTTTCTGGATGTTCATCCATCATCAGAATTTGTAACTTTTGTGTTGTCCTCTGTCTATATAGGCTTTCCAATTGAAGGGTCATGAAATGCACCTTTGATCTAATTCAGAGAACTGGTTTATAATTGGTTGATCTGTATTCTCTTCATTAGTGAGAGTCAAGATTCACTTGCACAATTCATGGCAAATTTACAAAAAGTCTAATAGAGATGTGTAGAAAATATGCTTGACAGTTTATGACAACTAGATCAACCGTTTTGCATTTAATGACTTATACGATGAACTAATGACTAGATGTTTTGAGGGGTAAGACACTAGCACAGAGAACTATATAATACATTTTGAGCAACATGACAATAGCAACTGATAATGTAGGAAATAGCAGACAAATGTACATAATCAGTTGAATGAATGTACCAAAGCAATCGCAACTTGTTCAAAAGAATGAGAAACTGCTTTTATGAAGTGCACAAGTGACTAGATGATGTAGAGGTTGAACAAGTAGTTTTGAAAATGTCCTTTCTGTTCTGACAAATGCACCAAAGCAACTGAGGAAAAACTGTAATGCAAGAGATTTTGCCCTTAATGTAAACTACTAGATTATAGCTTGAGACAACTGAGCTATCATAGGTAGTTTTGCCTGAGGGTATTACTTAACCTGTATTTTGGTAGCTGAGAATATGTATTATAAAGTCCTCGGCAAAGAGATTTGATTCTACCATAGCAAGCAAAGACCTCAGGAAAAACAGCCAATGATAACAGCAGCAAGGATATGTGCATTTGGATGAAAATCTGTTTATACAGAATGCATTCTTGTGTTTAAAATGGAATGGCAAAGAACACAGCGTTTCTATGCATGTAGTCAAACTACTTTTGCTTTTTAAATACAAACTATAATGTGGAGAAAGAATGTCAAATGTCAGTCTTTCGCATGTTTCCATCGAAAGACGATAAAAACCCATCGCAAAAATGCATTCTGTGTAAACTGGCCCTTAGAAAGTGAAATTCGAGGAGACACCATCTTTTCTTAAATATTTCTTCTTATGAAGACGACACCACCCTTATTTACTTTAGAAAGGAACAGGAAACAACTTGTAATTAGCAGCACGTCACATTATCACAAAAGTTTATAACAACATTTGTCCCTTTTCAGTTTTAAGGGGTTGCACGAACATGGATGCAGAGGGGAGACACACACACACACACACAAACACCCACACACACGAGCCATTCACCAAAACACACCGAATTGTGCATTGAAAGGCAAAAATAGAAACTTTCCATTGTATTTTTATAACTTCAGAGTCATTCTCATGATAAACGCAGGAAAGGGAGAGCAGGTTTTTTTAAGAGTTTTTTCTTAGAGCAGTGGTCGGCAACAGGCCAAAAGTGGCCCACCAGCAATAATATCTGGCCCGTGCCTGTAGCCAGATTATTTTGATAGCGGCTGGTTCTGAAATAGATCTGTCATGACAGCAACAGTTACTCACAATCAGAGTATATGTGAGCGGAGTGGAATGGTGTGATTTTGACTGGAGCGAAGAGCGGATTTTTTAAGAGTCGGAGCGTCGTGGTTTTCACTCACCGCTCCATCACGAGTACAATTCATGCCAAGACCCGTAATATAACTGTATATTTAGCAAGAATTCACGTTAACCATATTTAGCTAGCTAGATAGAAAAGGATCACTAAAATCAGAAAGAATGTGAAGGCTATGATGACTGCAGTGGAAATGAGCGGGAAGTTATATTTCTCAAGGAATTTATTTGTTCCTTCTGAATATTTTCAGCTGACAGCTGACAAATTCCTCAGAATTGCGTGATATAAACTCGCAATTGGAGTTAAAAAAAAATCATAATTCTGAGAACATAGTCTTTTCCCCCCTCAAAACTGGACTTTAACTCGCAATTCTGACTTTAAATCTCACAATTCTGTAAAAAAAAAAAAAAGTCAGAATTGTGAGATAAAAAGTCGCATTAGGCTTTTTAAATGTTTTTATTCAGTGGCGGAAACGGGCTTGTGTAGGGGCGTGGTTAGTAAGTGCCATCATACGTCACAGGGGTACGCAAAGTCCAATCGGAAAATTTAACTGCAGTAGCCACCGTTCAACCTGACGAGGGCAGCACTCCGACGCTTTTACACCATATATTGTAGAATTAAAACACTTTATAACCAAATGTCAAAACATTTATTCGAATCAATGCACAGCACTAATAAAGACACATCTTACAGATCATTAACTCAAAAAAGTTGTTTTAGGGTTTAGTTACCCTTTAAATGCGCGGAGGGGAAATTGTTGATGCTCCACTCCGCTCACATACTCAGATCAGACACGGCCACACAAATATGGCTTTTTATTAATGACTGTCGCAGGATTTTACACAGAGTAACAGCTCACTACCAGTTACAAAATACACTGTAACAATCAGTCACAGGCAATTCTGTTTGCATTTTTCATCAATTAATATCTTACATTATCCTTCGACTATATTCTGGCCCGCCATCTAGTGGTGACATTTTTTTTGGCCCGATGCCAAACTTACTTGCCGACCCCTGTCTTAGAGCAAGCTAAAGGGAGAGTACTTGGCAAAGACTGATGTATGGCGACATCAGATGTAGGTAATATACTGTACTTACTGAGTTTAGATGAAGGCCACAGCAATGTTTAAAAGGATTTGCTCATAGACTGTTCTGGTCAGTTATGCCATTTTGCACCTTGCGCATCTTTCTATGGAAATACTTATTTTGATAGTGATCCTTTTTGTTTCGGACTAATGCACTTAATATGGTCTGGAGGTTTTTTATCATTCACTGCTATTTGACTGACATTGTCAGACCATATTTAAAGTGCTTTTTGAACTGTTTTTATCACCAAGTGCTATACCAAACTTTAAAATCTATGAGATTAAATATTTCATTCAAAATCCAGCACTTTGATTTGAAATATGGAAATTATAATTGAAGGAATTCCTTAAATATTATTTATATCTCTTTGTCCTCTACATCACAGTATGAATAGATGCTTTCATTCTGACAGCCAATTAGCAAGCTCACTGACATATGAGTGACATCTTTATATATGTCATTCCTTTTCATTTGGATATCAGATCTTTTTCAGAATATGTATATGGCATGTTAATGTGAAAGCTGTTTAGATTTATTTTTGTGTCTGACAAAAAAAATCACTGTAGACTTTTCTGAAACACTGGGGATTGGTGTTTTCCCTTTTGAGAGAGAAATCTGTATGCTGTTTTAGCCATATGAATTTGAAATAAATCTCATACTTTTACTTTGAGAACTTTTTGAGCAGTTTCTTCCCCTTAGAGAGCAGTCCTTTTTTCTTTTTAGATGCCAGGTCTCGTGGACCCCTGGCAGAGCTCAGCGGCCTGAGTGGGACAACGGGAAGCAAAGGACGCACAGTGGGAGAGGCGGGTCTTCCAGGGGCAGGAGCTGGCACTGTACTTTCCACAGGCACCTAATGAAACATCCACGGGGAAGGGAAAATTGTGGGATATTATACAGCAAGAATATATTTTGCCTTATTATCTGCCTTCTTCATACATAACAGTCCAGCTTATGTTCTGAGTTTTAAAACAAATTATTGGCATTCTTCAGACTAGAAGAATGCCAAGGAAGTAAGAGCAAAAATTATATTATTACTCACAGATTGGATCTCTAGAGAAAAGGCAGATAATATGGTTGGTTCCTGAATTAACTTGACTGTTTTATTCAATTTCTTCTTGCCTGCTAATACAGATATGAAATGTGAAAACATTCCTTCATTTAATTTGTGTTTGAATTGTTAGAAACCTCAATGGGTGAGGGGATTTTATATTGTAAAGCGGCATTAAAATAGACAGACCTAACAGCACAAGGATTTCACACAGCACGGGAACCAACTGCAGATACCATACAAGTCTAATGCACTGGCATATTAAGCAGAAAAAGTTTTTTTAAGACAGAAAATGTAAAAAATTTAAAAATTAACAATCATTTGAATGAATAAACATTAATAAAGGAGCAGTTCACCCAAAAATTTTAATTTGCTCACTATCAGGACATTTCAACATATAGATGAGTTTGCTCCTTGATCAGATTTGGGGGAAAAAATAGCGTTAAATCACTTGCTCAGCAGTGAATAGGTGCCGTCAGTAGGACAGTCCAAGGAGCTGATAAAAGCATCACAATAATACACAAGTAATCCACATGACTCCAGTCCATCAATTAATATAAAAAGCTGTGTATTTGTAAGAGACAAATCCATTAAGGCATTTTAACTTTAAACTGTCATTTCTGGCCAAAGGGTCCATAATCCAATAGTAACGCTTCCTCCAGCGAAAAAGTCCATCCCCTGTTGTCTTCTCACATTAAAATCCAGACATATTTGTTTGGAGCTATTTAGTTTTCGTGTGTAAATGGTGCTTGATCTGTGCATTTTTCTCTTCTGACTCGGGCAAGATTACTTTTTCACTGGAGGAAGCAATATTATGGATAGAGGCCTTTTAGCCGGAAGAAATGGATTGACATTAAAATGTCTTGATGGATTTGTTCCAATTTGTTCACATGGAGTCATGTGGATTACTTGTGTATAATTATGCTTTTATCAGCTGTTTGGACAATCATTCTGATGGCACCCATTCACTTTAGAGGATTATCTAAATCTGTTACAGTGAAGAAACAAATTCTTCTACATCTTGGATGGCCGGATGGTGAGTAAATATATTTTCAGCAAATATTAATTTGGAAGTGAACTATTCCTTAAAGCAGATAAATCTAAAACAAAATTTATCTTTAGACGACAACAGATCATTCTTATTCAGCTACATCCCAATGATATAATTTACCCATAAAAATGCATAAAAAATCTGCATAAAGGCTGTGCATTAAATCGCATGCATGAAACTGATCACTGGTATCCCCAGTTGCTCAACTTACCTAGCAAGACAAAAGTCTGCTAGGACAGGAAATGAACAATATTCCTCAGCCTTTTTTTTTTTTTTTGGCAAAGCCGGTGGGGAAAAAAAGGAAATTAGAATGCAGCAACATCATTAAAAAAAAAAAAACATCAATTATGAGGAGAAAAAAACAACAACACCACATACACAAAAACAAACATACGTATTCACTAAATGTCCACTAGCAAAATTACATATTTGTTTCAGTTTTTCATTTATTTCGATTTATTGTAATTACATCATGAATGATATTATTTTAGTCTCTCAGAAAGAGATGGAATGAGTAATATGTTCTGCTAGTTCTTATGATCTGAAAAATAGATTTTTTTGACAATGTGCAATATACAAAAAGAAACAAAGCCTCCTCAAAGAAATACAACATTTGGGGTAATGTAGTTTACTTTTATATAAAAGCTACAGGTCTGTTCTGGAAAAAACAGGCATGCGTCAACTACGTGAGTTTCCAAATCAGTCTTTTAACAGGGTCACAAATTACGAGCCACAGACCCTATGGACTTCACAAAGCACTTTGACTAATGCAAACAGCTTCACTTACGTAGGGTTTGTGTTTCAGTGCAAAAATGCTTTATGCTTTATTCATAGTCTGGTGCAGGAATGGAATTTGGCCTTTTCCACAGTCCTCTGACGACCCTCTACGAACAATTGCTTTCTTAATAGAGTCACGTTCGTACCTGTCTCTCTATGCTCTCAAAAAAGGCTCTGTTTGCAGTGGGCTTTGCTTCTCCCTTTCCTAGAGCAAGAAAGGTTGGACTGGAAATCACCACCACGGTCACATAACGAAAAAACAAACAAGCACAAGAAAACACAGAGACGGCGAGTGGACCAAAACTCAAACGGAGGATGAATGGACACAGGGCCTAGCGCTGAGAACGGCGATGGTGTACCCGTTTGGTCTCTGGGCGTAGTGCCGGTACTGGATTGGGCTCGTCCTGATCGTGGTGGGAGGGCGTGTCCGTCAGATAGACCTCCACGTCATCAGGCACTTCTTCGAGAAAATTGGATGGAACCAAGCCCCGATGTCCATTAAGCTCACCCTGAAAGACAAAAAACAAAACACAATAGTGCTGCATGGCTCAGAATAAAGCAGTGTGAGCAGTCAGCACAACAATGAGACTTACATAATAGAAGCCGTCTTCATCTATATCCCCAAAAACAGCAATGATATCACCAGCACAGAATGTCAGTTCAGCCTGCCACACAAAGCACATAATCAGCAACTCTAAAGACATGCGTATTCAGCAGATTGAGAAACTGATGTGCATAAATACATATATGGGAGTGCGTTTAACACCTCAACATCCACGTTTGGTGAGCTCTCTCTGGGGTCGTAGTCATACAGGGCAACCATTCGTCTTGTGGCCACTGGGTGGCGACCTCTCCTATTTTGTTCTTTTGAAGGAGAGAGAATCAGTTCTTATGTGAGAGAGGCAGGCTATGTTCAAAACAAGATTTAACTGATTGGCATGGTCTAGAAGATAGTTGCTGTTGGTAAAAAAAGTTGCCATGCATTCTATGTATTCAAACAAAGTAAAAAACAAAACATAAATCTGAAATATTTAATAAATATCCTTGTATCTCATTTGGGGTCAGTAAGATTTTTTTTTTAAATAAAAATATTTAGGCTCATTTACACCAAGGATGATAAACTATAACATTTATAGTTATAAATAACAAATAATGTTATTATTACAATAATAACAAATAATAATGTCAGTGTGTGCACTTGCTTGGCCATTTGTAGTTGATAAACAGGAAAGTGGGTTCAAGCGCCAGCAGAAGGCAGTGTAATGGAAGTGGTCTTTAAGAGAAGCAGTCTATCAGCGGAAGTTTAAAATCAGCTCGTAAGTGTATTTACTTGTCTCAGTGTTTAGCGCATTTGCCGTTGCTAGGAAACGCTTATTTTGTTTACTAGGATGAGAGTTGCTGAAATCGCGTTTGGTCTCGTACTGTATCGTGTATCTTGTCAGTGTGTGCACTTGCTTGGCCATTTGTAGTTGATAAACAGGAAAGTGGGTCCAGCTGAATTGAAACGATCATTTGTTAGATTGGTATAATAAAGGTTATTATACCGCGGCAGCGGTCGCGGCAGTCGTCGTGTGAAGCCCTCTTAGTTTTTTTTAGTTTTTTTTGTCTTTTTTTTTTTAATTTTTTTATTAGAATTCAATTAACAGATATACAAACATCACAGTTCGTAAACAAAAAGAACAAACACAATACAAACACAAAGCAGAGCCATCAAATACAAATTAAAATTAAATAATAATAATATTTTCATATTTTCAATTGAAAAGTTTGGAATATATATCAGTTGCTGACATAGCTTTCTTATTTTTTACCAATTTAAGAGACTCAAAATATATTTCAGTTTCAGTTCGGAAGAATTTAAAGCATGGTCTTGATTTAGAAAATTTAGCTTTATGAATATGAAACTTACCTAATAAAATAAAAATATTTACAATATTGCATAAACTTCTATCTCTACAATCAAAATATGTAATAATCTGTTTCCCTTCAAGTGTTATTGAGTGTTTTGTTTTAAAAGCCAGATAACTTTCAACACTTTTCCAAAATGTCATGCAAAATGAACAACTATAAAAAAGATGAGTTAACGATTCTTGTTCTGTCTTGCAGAAACTACAAAGATTATCAACCGGTCTAAATTTTGAAATAAACATATTTGTGGGATATATATTGTGTAATATTTTCAAATGTAATTCCTTAACTTTATTTGTGATACAAAATCTAAAAGGAACAAGCCACGCCTCATGCCAATTAATTTCAGAAAAATGAGAATTCCAGAAAGATTTCCCACGAGGTGTTATTTTCTTTAAATTTAAAAAACATTTTCTGATATGCCTATTAGTACAATTTCTACTCATAATATCCATACCGTTTATATAAAGAGTAAAATTAAAACCGAGAATTTCATTTTGTTTTTTATAACCTTTCATTAGTTCTAATATGCCATTAGGTATAGACTTGAAAACAGAGTTATATTCTTTGAACGTTATTGGGAATGCCTTCTCTTTGAGAAAAGATTCATAATTAAGTAATTGATTATTATCATCAAAAAGGTCTTTTAAAAAGATAATATTTCTATCAATCCATTTCTGCAAATAGAGTGACTTGTTCCCTTTAGTGATGCATTCATTATTCCAGATGATGGACTTGTGTGGAGAGAAGTTGTGCGAATGACAAAGTTTCCAGGCCAGAAGAGCTTGTTGGTAAAATTGGGACAACTTCAGCGGCAATCTTGTAATACTGTAGTTACATTTCAATAAAAATTTTAGGCCTCCTACACTATTATAAATGTTGTTGGGGATAAAGTACCATATGGACTCAGGTGCTTTCAAACATTCCTTCAACCATTTCACCTTAAAGGTATAATTTAAGTCACAAAAGTCCAAAAGTTCAAATCCACCTTCATCCTTAGAACCAGAAAGCACTGCTTTTTTAACATGATGGTGTCTGTTTTTCCATACAAAATTTGTAAATATGGTATTTATATCTTTACATATTGAATCATTAACATCGAGAGAGAGAGAGCAGGATAAACAAATCTTGAAATCCCTTCGGCGAACTGATCTCAGTACAGGAAATCTTTTTGTGGTATTTGGATATAATATCACAGAGCTATCAATATTTTTATAAAGCATTTCCACTATAGATATAAAATTTTGTCCGAAATCAAAAATCTGAAGTGCTTTAAGTAAAAAATAATGTTCTACCGTATCAAATGCTTTATAAAAGTCTAGAAATATTATCAGTGCCTCAGTATTAATGTTATCAGAATAATCCAGCAAGTCGAGAACAAGTCTTATGTTAGAGCTAATGTGACGGTTAGACATAAATCCTGTTTGTGTTTCACTTATTATCTCATGAAGACCCCTTTTTAACCGTTTAGCAAAAATTAACGATAAAATTTTGTAGTCAATATTTAAGAGTGTAATAGGTCTCCAATTTTCTATAATTAAATGATCTTTATCAGGCTTAGGGAGAAGACATATTAAACCTTGCTTCATACTCGAAGACATTTCCTTTTTCAAGATACATTCTTTAAATAAATCAAATATAGGATTTTCAATAATTTCCCAAAAATGCAAATAAAATTCAACTGAAAGCCCATCATTACCCGGCGATTTACCTTTTTTCATTGAACTAACAGCCTCTGAGATTTCCACTTTAGTAATGGGACGTTCGCAATCCAACTTAAACTGTTCAGATATAGTTGGTGTAAATGCTTTAACTAATTCAATAAATGTATCACAATCATCGAATTGAATATTAGACTTATATATATTGCTATAAAATGTACCAACATATTTAGAAATGTCTACAGAATTAGAAGTGATGTTATTATCAATTTTAAGAGTAGTTAAATTATTTCTCTTGCGATTTCGTTTCTCTAAAGCAAAGAAATAACTCGAATTTTTTTCCCCATGCTCCAGCCATTTTGCTCGCGACCTTACAAATGCCCCTTTAGCCATTTCACTATACATATTATCAATTTCCTCTTTTAATTTTTTCATTATAGTTTCTTCTTCCTCTGAAAGATTATTCTTAGTCATTAAAATATTTAGATTATTCATAATACTTATTTCTTTTGCTATATTATTTTTAATTACTTTACTTCGTTTAATTGCTGTTTCTCTAATTTTAAACTTGAAAAATTCCCATTTTTGTATGTGATTCTCTCCATTATTATCAAATATGCTTTTTGCTATTTTTTTTACTAAATCACAAAACTCCTTATCTTTTAATAAATTATTATTGAATTTCCAATAACCACGTATATTACTATTTTGTTGTTTTGTTCCTGCTAAATGAATTGAAATTACTTTATGATCAGAAAATGGAGCATAGCTATGTGATGATTCTGCTACAAATTGCAGACAAGAGGGAGATACAAGCCATAGATCAATTCTAGACTGAGAGGATCTACTAACATTGCTCCAGGTAAATTCGTTAATATCAGGGTTTAGAAAACGCCAAACATCTATAACTGCCAGTTGTTCACATATGTATGCAGTACTTTTGAATCTCGAATGTGGAGTTAATCTTACAGGTACTCTATCTACAAGATCATCTGGAGCATCATTATAGTCACCTCCAATAATCAAATGTGCCTCCTTATATTTGTTTTTAAAGGCTTCAAGTTTCAAACAAAGTTGTACAAACATTACTTTTGCTTGAGCTGTATTGTTATAGTTATATAAATTACAAACTATAAAGAAGGAATTATCTAATTTGAAAACCAAGATTATCCATCTACCCTCATTTGAGGTCGCTGATTCAATGATATCTCCTTTAAATTTATTAAGCAGAATGGCGACACCTGCTGATTGTTGAGAGGCATGACAAAAATAACATATATCACCCCACTGTGCTCTCCAAAACTTCACATCATCTTCCACCGAATGAGTCTCTTGTAAAAAAATTAAATCAGCATTCTTCCGTCTACTAAATAAAAACATTGATTTCCTCTTGGTGTTATCGCGAATACCTCTAACATTCAAAGATATTATTTTTAAGGAACCAAAACAGAAGTCTGTCATAATACAAACAAAGAAAATTAAAGAACTGGATGTTTGAAAAGTTATGAGAACTAGTTAAGGAAAAACGGGGGGAAAAAAAAACAACAACCTGAGATAAAAGTATAAAGATTAGCTTACCTCAAGTAGAAAACTCTGAACACAAGTACCTTAATAAACTCCTAAATATTTTAACGATTGGAGTAAACATATTGCTCTTTTAACTGCCTACAAGAAGAGCAAATTAACCTATGATCGTGTGACAGCATTTGCTTAAATTGAACCTCACATTAAGGGAAGTTTAACAAGTTATGCGGTGTGTCTCACACCGTTAATGACGACATCAGGACCCTGCCATTTCGTTTTCTTTCCGTCAGCACGCGCTTGCTTCACAAGAGGCCACAGTTTATTTCTGCATTGCCTCTCCAGTTGGGTTAAATCTTCCGTCATCCGAAGGTTCTTTTTCTTCATGACATCAGAGTTGAAAGAAGCTCTCCAAAGTTTGAATCTGAAATTGCGCATGGTGAACTGAATGATGATTGGACGTGTGCTTTTATCCTCTCTCGGGCGTCCGACCCTGTGCACAGTGTCCACCATGAAACCAAGCTTGCTCTTTTCCTCTGGAATGATTTCCGCAATAATCTCCATCACCTCCTTCCTCACATCTTCGTTGCTACTCTCCGGAAGATTCAGAAGACGAAGATTCCACCTCCTACTGTACCGCTCCGAATCTTCTTGTCTCTCCCTCACGATAGTCATCTGATCACTCATCGTTTTTACTGCATCCTCAGTACCTTTCCATTGGATTTCTAGCCCTTTCACATTTTCTTGCACTTTAGCAATTTCAGCTGTGTTTTTCATGACCATTTCTTCAAACTTCAAAAACCGGTCGTTTAAGCCATTAATGGCTTTTAGGATGTCAGCATTTGAAACTGCTTCCTCTTCTTTGGTAACGTTACAAACTTTCTTAGGATTTGGGCTTTTTGTGGGAGTATCAGGAAGAGGTGTACATAAACCGGAGAACGAACTTACAGCTTCTACATCCATTATCAAGCCTTCCTTCCTCACCTTCTTGGCATCTCTCTTTGACATCGTAGCACACTTGCGCACGTGTTCTGGTTTAGCACTTTGGTTAACAACAAGCAAAAGGTCTTTTATTCAAGCGAAATAACTTCCTAGATGCAAGAGCAATGATCCACTCCTTCATTTATCAATAATAAAGTCTCAAAAATACAGTTAAAATCATTGGTGCTCGGTCAGAGTCCCGGAGCTCAGAATACACCGTCTACACCGGTCGCCATCTTGGACCAACCATCGTGAAGCCCTCTTAGTGTGAAGACCAAAGAGTGTAAAGACCATCGACTCTACCGTGCGACTCCACCGGGCAGGGACACCGGCAAGGGATAGTAGTAGCTTTTTATTTAATTTTTTCATTGATATGTTTATTATTGAAATGTTGTTGTTATATGCATGTGTTAATTTGATTTAATTTCTTTATTTTCTTAAATATGTGGGTAGATAGTATTTATAGAGTTGTAACTTTTTAGTTTTAGTTACTTTTTCTTATTTGTAAGTCGCTTTGGACAAAAGCGTCTGCTAAATGACAAAAGTAAAGTAAGTAAAAGTATTTAAAAAATCTAATTGTAAAATAATAGAGAAGGCCAGATAGCTATAACAATAACAGGGAGGAACAATATAATTGGAATCACATAAGGGTGGGCGATATACCAGTAGATGCAATTAACCAGTAGAGATTTGTCAGCTGGCAGAGATTTTCTACTATTAGGTGCGTTCGACTTGAAGCACGGCTACAGACGGTGGTCAGCGAGAGTAGCCGCTTGCAGTCAGGGGCGGAGTTGAAAACGGAGTCGTCAAGTCGGACACTTCGGGGCTCTCGTAGTTTGCTGCATCTACCTCAGTCATGGCAGATCACGTGGCGTTTGCTTGCTTTATTGCAGACGAACTGGAAGCTATAGAAATGCCGTTATTATTGTATGAAATTGAGCACAATGAGCAACGAAAGTAAGTAAAGGTTCAATGTAATAAGTATTGTTTTTATATATCCAAAGGGACGGGACCATACCCAACACCAGTGTGACTCGTTATTTCTAATACTAACCAATCAATGCAATTACACTTAACAATTTTCATTAGAAGTGATTCTTTTTTTATTACTATGTTGGTTTATGTTTTAATAAACCTTTAAGATGTATGTAATATTTTGAAAGGGTGTCAACAGAAACAAGTTTTAAGTAAATAAACAGAACATATTGAAAATTTGACTTGTGCAGTATGATTCATTATGTGTGTTTTTGCTACTGCAACTTAATAAAAATAATCTATGAAGATAATAATTGTATGTACTAAATGTGGTTTTCATTACAGATAAAAGAATTAGGATGTTACATATTTGTTTACTTATTTTACTATTTCTCCAGTTAGGTAAGCACGTTTTAGTAAGACAAAACACCATGAACATTCATACGTGAACACCATGAACAGGCCTACGGATAAGCCCAATTTATTTGCCTTTCTATTATGATTTATACCAGCTTATGAAAGTGATCTGAATGTTGTATTAAGTTGACATCCAACCAGAGTTGTTGGCAGTAATCACATGCAAGTGAAGATGGATGAACCCAGCAACTAGACAATTAGTATCAATCAGAATCCATGATGACCACATTATATTAAAAGTCTGTAAGATTGACATTTGATTTATTCCATAAAAAAACGATTATCTAAATAGGTTATGCAGCTTAATAATGTAAAGGGTCTGTATGAAAAAGGTCCAAAATAAACCTATGCACAAAACCTATATAAACGAATTAACAAAAAGTGATTGCAGTAAAAATAATTGTAATCTTTTAATAAACATGATATACGAGATGAAGATGACATGAAAAGTTAATTTATTTTTATTTTTATTTTTTTGAAAATCCGTATATGAGCATTAGTGGGACTGAAGTTGTCAGAAAAAACCCGAAATACACGTCGTTGTTGTCATGTGGTGAATTTGGCCAATCGTGAAACAGCTGTGTCATCATCAGCGCTCCCGCAGTCGCTCTGGAGAAATTGCGCCGGCTGAGTCAGCCGGCTGCTCTCGAAACGCTATCGCGGTACTTTGATGCCACACGTGACAGTGACGTGTGTTCGGCGCCGGTTCAAGTCGGACTAAATTTCTAACCGGCATGCACTGCTTCAAGTCAGTCGCCGATCGGACTGCTAAGTGCTGCATGAAGTCGAACGCACCTATTGTCTCTATCGCGGTTACACACTCATGTGACGTTGATGTGCTATGTGGTCACGAAAACGTATAGTTTTCATGCATTTTTAAGCATTGTGGTTTAACAAAACAAGTGATTTTAAGCCATTGAAATACAATTAGCAGCAAAAGAGAACTAATTTCCCTATATGCACGCTGTCTGAGAACCGTTTCTGAGTCCTAAAGTCATTTCTGGTGCTCATAAAGCACGGTAGTATTGAACTGAGTTATTTTTGGTGCTTTATAGGCCTTGAACAGTTAAATATACACTTTTATGTGTCAAAATGCCTGTTTTTGCAAGCATCCTTGTAAACAGCAAACAGCTGAGAAAGAAAACACGTGTAGCACAGTGGCGTGCGGTGGTGTTTTAAAATGAAGAGGCAGTTTTATATAGCGATATGTATGTGTATGTGCGTGTGTGTGTCCCTATTACACAATGTTGTCACATTTTCCTGGGTAAATAAATATGACATAAAAAAGAGAACAAATATAATTATATTTTGTATTTTATTAATATTATTTTTTATTTTATTGAATCATTTTAATACTAATTATACATTTCATAGTGTTTTTATGCATTTTTATATTTATTTCAAAATAATAACTAAAGGCAGTAACAATTTGAACAATATTCTGGAAACAATAAGGTTTCATTATTTAACTACTTTAGTTAACATGAACTAAGAATAAACAATAGCCTACTTCTACAGCATTTATTAATCTTAGTTAATATGAATTTCAACATTTACTAATGCATTATTAAAATCAAAACATTTGTTTGTTAACAAGCCTCCGCTGTAACTTTACCTGCGGGTGTCGCTGTTTGACAGTGTTACTTTATAAAAAACGAGTGATTTATTCTTTTAATGCCAGATTTAGTAATATTTGCGATTAATTTTTGTAATATCGATTATTTTCGATATTATCGATTATTTTTGACAGCAGTATATTGGATCTGGGCAGCTCTTAAAGTGACAGCAGTCTAATATTCCTACTGTCTGTCATTCATGTTTATCAAACAACAAAAGTGAGATCATCTCTCACTGCTCTTGACTTAATCACTTTTGTAACTTTAGTAAGAAGAAATACATATTTAATTTACACAGTGAATAATATGCAGTGTTTTATACGTTTAATTACTTATACAGTGTATGTAGCATTTCTTATTTATTTGCTCCACTGTAGTTTTTTGTCCTATTCCTTGTAATTAGTTTTTTATTCTTATTTAATCACTGACCGTTTACTTGTCTTCAGTGAGCTTGAGTTTTTTTTTTTATTATTATAAATTTCATAATTCTTGTCACCAGTGTCAAGATGACAAAAATACTAGCATAAATAAAGACCTTATTTACAGCAAAAATAACTATATCATGATAAATAAATACTCATATCATGATATAAGATTTTTGGCATATCGCCCACTCTTACATTCACAGCAATATTTTTTTCAGCTCATAAAGATAAATACATTAGCAAAGTTTGCAAATTTTGTGACATGGAAAACACCTACCTATTCTGTCTACAGGAGTGTTGAGAGGGAGGAATCCCTGTTTCATGAGCTGCTCCATAGTTTCATCATCCTCGGCACGGATTTCCGACACCATGTTACAGGGAATAAGTCCAGACCTGCCCCGGATCTCCCCACGATAAAAGCCATCATTATCCTTATCCCCATACACCTTAAACACACAGACAGAAGGATGCTGAAACAATGGGTGGGCTATTTAACAACAGATTATTAAATCCAACTGAGCGGTACCTTGATTATCTGTCCCTCTTTAAAAGGGAGCTCCTCATCAGCTGCGTCAGGGTTAGGGGACATGGAGAGAGGGTCATAGTCGAAGAGCGCCACAAAGATTCGAAACGGATCCTCCTGCTCAGACTCATCATAGTACGGGGGAGAGCGGCAGCTTCTGTCCCGGTATCCATCTAAAATGAAAAAGATGGGTAAAAACCAAGATGTCTAATAGGCAGGATTAATTGGCACTATGTTACCCCTTACATGGATAGCCTAGTCCTGCAGTGTAATATTTTTACATAACCATTTTTATAATTATTGTATATTTACTATCTATTAATTGAGGGATTACATGTCAAAAATATATAAAAGTTTGAAGTTGGCATGATTTTTGAAAGAAGCCTCTCGTGCTCCCAAAGGCTGCATTTCTTTGATCAAAACCAGTAAAATTGCTTCATATTATTATAATTGAGACTGTTTTCTATTCTATTATATATTTTTAAATGTAATTTATTCCTGTGATGCAAAGATGAATTATTAGCATCCATTAATCCAGTCTTCTTAAACCAGGATTCTTTGGAAATAAATATGAAGTTCAAAAGCATTTATTTGAAATAGAAATCTTTAGTAACAAATATCTTTACTCTCACTCTTGTTCAATTTAATGCATCATTGCTAAACATTGCAAAGTATAATTTTTTTTCTTTAAAAAAATCATATATTAATATATACTGTACAAATTTTATGTTATTTGATGTTATTTAGATATTGTAAACTACCCAAATATAGCTGTCCACTTATCCTGGAATACAAAACAATATACAATATGCATTTCTTTATAGTTCAAGCATTCAAGACTTTTTAAAGATGAGCATACAAACATCCAAAGGATTTTCTAAAGCAAGTAATTAACAGCATACATGTTCTTGTCTCTGTATGTTACAAAAGACAATATGAATAAGCATGCAATTCAGTCCAACGGAGTGAAATTCCTCTCCATACTTGCGCAATCCATTTATTTGCCAAACACATCTTGGGTGGGTTGAAGAAAACAGACATTTCTTACAGTAATGTGATGGTTATGATGTGTGTCACTGTTTGTGTTTGCCAGTGTGTGGGTGTGTGGTGATTGGGAGTGAAGCACCCATATGGCAGCCAATTACAGATGAGCAGCAAGCCAAACATGAAGCTCCTGACAGGCACACACACAGACAGACAGACAGACAGACAGAGAGAGAGGGAGAAGAAGAGGGGGAGCACACGCAGTCTGAGCTACTGTAACCATGCAGAGTTCTGGATCCGAGAAAGACCCATCAGATGGAGCACATTAGCCCCGGATAAAACTACACCTGTTTCCTTTTGTCCCTGCCGCAATTACGAAGCTGTGCTCGATTGTGACTCCAACATGCCCAATGTGCATTCCACAGAGTTGCCTTTGCAGTCGATGCCAAGGAACCGTTTGTGTTCTCTTCCTGGTCAACCGTTACCTACATACATATTCAGTGGCATTCGTTCGGTGCGAGATGCCACCCTTTAACTTTCACCATTCAGTCATGCATGGCCAAAGTAAAAGTATGATTGTGGTCAGGTTGAAAAAGAGGAGGGGTTTGGCAGGCATCCATTGGTGGGGCAGTGCAAAGGGGGAGGAGCATTCTCTGTGCAAACATGTCGCTACTGGCGCTATCTTACAGCACCACTTCCAACACAAGCGTCCATCTCGGTGCAGTCCAGTGCAGTTCATGCGTTTGGCCATTTTCTTTCTCCTCGGACCTCACTCTAAATGCACGTACCATAAAGAGGCCTGCGTCCCCCGTGCCTTCGGGAGGACCATGTCCTGTGTCGCGCTACACTGCCATAGTAATCATCCTCCTTGACGGGAGAGAGGTTCCCTTCACTGTTACTCTCAGTGGTTATCTCTGAGGGAAACACCAATCAGAGAGTCGTTATACCATGCGAAGGCTGTTCTGCGTCAACCTGCCCAGGCTGGAGACGCCTAACTACTCTGGCATGTAATCGATTTAAAGATTCAGAGAGGGTTATAATGATTGAAAGCAACAGGATATGGTTATGGTTGGAACACACAGTGGCAGTCTGGCACACATTGACAAGCTAATGAACAGTTCAGACAGAGAAAATGTGGAGCAGGAGGACAGACAGGCCCTGAACGCACGTCTCAGACTCCTGTCTCTTACTGGGAAAGCACTGACCAATGGATGGGACCGTGAGGGGTCGGCGCTGAGGTTGAGGACCTCTGGGAGATGGCTTCCGGTATGATTCCCGATCCAGCTGACTCCTAGATGGAGTGCTGCCTCCGGTCTTGAATCGGGAAGAAACCAAACTAGTTAAAGCCATGCAAACCAAGATGTCATTGGGGTATTGTGAGATGTCTTCCCTTTTTGAAATACCTTGAGTGCATTGTGGGAGTTTCGTCGCCTGCCTTCTTCATGCCGCATTTCAGAATACAACTCCTCCTCGTCCTCTTCCATGATGTCCGAGAGGTCCGAGCCTCGACTGCTCTCTGTATGATACTCTTCGCTGTGACTGTAATGAGACTGTGAAATGCAGGTTGTGAGAAAAAATGAAAACATAAGATAATACAACACACCTAAACATTCAATGCTGACATTTGCCTCTTATGCCTGTTATTGTATGGTGAGGCAATCACTTCAACTGCCATACCTGCCTGCCCAGCTCTGAGCCCCTGAGGAAGTCATCCACAGATGCTCCTCTTCTGCGGGCCTGATAGCTTTCCTCATCCTCTTCCTCATCTGAATTTTGAGAGTGAAAGCCCTGGCTTCTCCTCTCCGTCTAAATATATTAAAGTACTTTCAGAAATCTTAATAAAAGAAATCTGACGGTTATGCTGAGGTTAAGTACTGACAAGAAAGCTAATCTTCTGTATGTTCATTAACTCTTTAAAAGAGTTCTCATTTGCACATATTAACCCTAGAATGCATAAAGGGTCAAAACTGACCCGATAGGGTGTTATGATAATTTTTCAATAAAATTATTTGATTAATTTGTATTTCTCATAGATGTTGTATGTAAGCCTCAGCAAAAATTTTACATATTTGTTAATCATAGTATCAAAAAAAACCTACCCCTAGTCTTTGAAAAGGGGGTCAGAATGACATGTATATATTTCCTATGGAATTCTAACTCCCAATAATAATAATAATAATGATAATAATAATAATAATGCATTCTTTGATAAAAAGTTGTTTCTGTTCACAAAATGATCTAAAGATATTTATATATTATTTTTTACAGATTTTCTAAATAACCTATAAATAAAATAAACTTTAAATAAAAAGACAGCAAATTCTCACATAAACACATTATTTTAGTTATAATGTTAAATTTAATGTTTTATTGTAAATATACATGGAAAAGAACAAATGAACATTACTGAAACATTTAAACATATATAATCAAATGAATAATTCTGTAAGTACATAATTTCATTACACTTAAAGGGATAGTTCACCACAAAAACATTTAAATACTGTCATAATTGAATCACCCTCATGGAGTTTCAAATGCATTAGACTTTGGTTAATCTTATAAAAAAATAAGATATTTTTAATGAAACCTGAGAGGTTTCTGTGCCTCCATTCAAAGTCCAGATAAACAAAACTTAGAATATCCAAAAAGGTCTTAAAGTTGTTGTAAAATGAATCCATATGTATTGAGTGCATTAATCTTGTGAAGAGATATGACTGCTTTATATGATGAATTTTCTTTTTGGACGAACTATCCTTTTAAAGATTAAAAAAATTATGTGTATATATATATATATACATATACATACACACACACACACACAGTATATATATATATATATATATATATATATATTTTTTTTTTTTTTTTTTTTTTTTTTTTGGGTGTAACAGTTCACAAAATTCACGGTTAGGTTTGATACGACACAGTGGTGTCACGGTTCGGTACGTTTCGATACGGGGGCGGGGCAGTGTTGCAGCATCGCAATGTTGGAAATATTTCTGTTTTAAACCATGAAGGTAAGCCAATGGATATCGCAAAAGCACGCGTTTGCACACGTGCAAACTTTGCGCAAGATTTATGCTGGTGAACATCTTAATCTCAGTCAAGTCACTATAAGCAAAAAGTGAAAGTAAAAACGGAATGAAGGAGTAATGACGAAGCTTTCGGTATCTGACGCCGCTTATTCTCTCAGAGACAAATAGAGAGGAATCTACTTCAACATATGTGACCCTGGACCACAAAACCAGTCTTAAGACCCTGGGGTATATTTGTAGCAATAGCCAAAAATACATTTTATGGGTCAAAATGATCAATTTTTCTTTTATGCCAAAAATCATTAGGATATTAAGTAAAGATCATGTTCCATGAAGATATTTTGTAAATTTCCTACCGTAAATATATCAAAACTTTTTTTGCACCCTCAGATTACAGATTTTCAAATAGTTGTATCTCAGCCAAATATTGTCCTATCCTAACAAACCATACATGGTAATCTTATTTATTCAGCTTTCAGATAATGTATAAATCTCATTTTCAAAAAATTGACACTTATGACTGGTTTTGTGGTCCAGGGTCACATATGCTGATAAAGATATAGCCTAAAGCTTTCCTTTATATTTCTCTTGTGGCCCGTAAATAGGCTACTGAAGAAAAGAAAATGAGAAGAAACATATTTTGTGTTAAACAGGTTGTTTTTGAAGGTCGGTGCTTGAAATAAAAGCTTTTTATTTCATTGATTTTTATTGATGACTGCAGTGTTAATATTTTTATTATAGGACTATAATTCATTGTAGGTAGCCATAGCCTATAGCCTATAATAGGCCTGTTTTAAAAGACCTTTTATAAAACATTTTAATTGAGAAGTAAATAGCCTAATCTTATCCTCGCAGCGCGTCAGTTATGCAGTAATTATTGATGGGCAAATTAATTGTACTTTTAATTTAATAATAAAAGTAACTTCATAGTAATAATAGGCCTAATAAAAATAAGAATGTAACAGGCCTACATTAATTGGAAATGCCAAATACTCTTAATATTGCCAATAATTGATGTTTTTGACAATATCTTTGGCTATCGCTGATACAAGATCATCGTCTTTCGACGCACCCCAGCAAGGGGAGGTTATCTCGGGGCAGACAGCACGTTGCCTGTTACGTCGTTTGGGCTGCATTGTTGAGCGCAGTTGCACTGATATTTCACA
The DNA here is from genome assembly GCF_936440315.1 of Barbus barbus. Classification (NCBI taxonomy): domain Eukaryota; kingdom Metazoa; phylum Chordata; class Actinopteri; order Cypriniformes; family Cyprinidae; genus Barbus; species Barbus barbus. The sequence continues at coordinate 18,136,364 of NC_136714.1, forward strand.
CATATTTACTGAGATTTAAGCTCTTTTATTCTCCAAACGTAATAGGATTAGTACAACGAATCGTTCGGTTTGTAATGCGTACTGAACCAAAAGCCTCGTACCGAACACGCGTATCGTTACACTCCTAATATATATATATACACATACACACACACATACACATATAGAATACAAAGAATGGCGAGATCTGTAATTTTCATCGTAGGTACACCTCAGCTGTGAGAGACCGAATATAAAAAATAAAAAAATCCAGAAAATCACATTGTATGATTTTTTAATAATTGATTTCCATTTTATTGCATGAAATAAGTATTTGAGACAACAGAAAAATAGAACTTAATATTTGGTAAAGAAACCTTTGGTTACAATTACAGAGGTCAGATGTTTCCTGTAGTTCTTGACCAGGTTTGCACACAGGGGAGCAGCAGGGATTTTGGCCCACTCCTCTATAGAGGTCTTCTCCAGATCTTTCAGGTTTTGGGGCTGTCACTGGGCAACACGGAGTTTCAGCTCCCTCCATAGATTCTCTATTGTGTTCAGGTCTGGAGACTGGCTAGGCCACTCCAGGACCTTGAAATGCTTCTTACGGAGCCACTCCTTAGTTGCCCTTGCTGTGCGTTTGGGTCATTGTCATGCTGGAAGACCCAGCCACGACCCATCTTCAATGCTCTTACTGAGGGAAGGAGGTTGTTGCCCAAAATCTCACGATACATGGCCCCATCCATCCTCCCCTCAATACGGTGCAGTCGTCCTATCCCCTTTGCAGATAAGCACCTCCAAAGCATGATGTTTCCACCCCCATGCTTCACGGTTGGGATGGTGTTCTTGGGATTGTACTCATCCTTCTTCCTCCAAACACAGCGAGTGGAGTTTATACCAAAAAGTTCTATGTTGGTCTCATCCGACCACATGACTTACTTCCATGCCTCCTCTGGATCATCCAGATGGTCTTTGGCAAATTCAGACGGGCCTGAACATGTGCTGGCTTGACCAGGGGGACCTTGCACGCGCTGCAGGATTTTATTCCATGACGGTGTAGTGTAACTAATGGTAACCGTTGAGACTGTGGTCCCAGCTCCCTTCAGGTCATTGACCAGGTCCTCCCGTGTAGTTCTAGGCTGATCCCTCACCTTTCTCAGGATCATTGATACTCCACGAGGCAAGATCTTGCATGGAGCCCCAGTCCGAGGGAGATTGACAGTCATCTTGAATTTCTTCCATTTTCTAATAATTGCGCTACAGTTGTTGCCTTCTCACCAAGCTGTTTGCCTATTGTCCTGTAGCCCATCCCAGCCTTGTGCAGATCTACAATTTTGTCCCTAGTGTCCTTAGACAGCTCTTTGGTCTTGCCCATAGTGGAGAGGTTGGAGTCTGATTAATTGAATGTGTAAACAGGTGTCTTTTATACAGGTAACGAGTTCAAACAGGTGCAATTAATACAGGTAACGAGTGGAGGATAGAAGGGCTTCTTAAAGACAAACTAACACGTCTGTGAGATCCAGAATTATTGCTCGTTGGTAGGTGATCAAATACTTATTTCATGCAATAAAATGGAATTATTTAAAAATCATACAATGTGATTTTCTGGATTTTTTTTATTATATTCTGTCTCTCACAGTTGAGGTGTACCTACGATGAAAATTACAGATCTCTCTATTCTTTGTAAGTGGGAAAACATGAAAAATCGGCACTGTATCCAACCTTATTTGCCCCACTGTGTGTGTGTGTGTGTGTGTATATATATATATATATATATATATATATATATATATATATATATATATATATATATAATATATATAGGATGAGTTCAAAAACTGAAGTTTCCACAGTCAGTGATGATTTGGGCTGCCATGTCATCTGCTGGTTGGTCTACTGTGTTTTCTGAAGTCCACAGTCAACACAGCCATCTACCAGGAAATTTTAGAGCACTTCATGCTTCCTTCTGCTGACAAGCTTAATGGAGATGCTGATTTCATTTTCCAGCAGGATTTATCTGCCCACACTGCCAAAGGTACCAAAAGCTGGTTCAGTGATCATGGTGTTACTGTGCTTGATTGGCCAGCAAACTTGCCTGACCTGAACCTCATAGAGAATCTATAGGGTATTGTTAAGAGGAAGATGAGAGACACCAGACCCAACAATGCAAATGACCTGAAGGCCGCTATCAAAGCAACCTGGGTTTCCATTACACCTGAGCAGTGTCACAGGCTGATTGCCTCCATGCCACGCCGCATTGATGCAGTAATTTATGCAAAAGAAGGCCCAACCAAGTATTGAGTGCATAGACATGAACATACTTTTCAGAAGCCTGACATTTCTGTTTAAAATATCCTTTTTTTATTGACCTTATGTAATATTCTAATTTTATGAGACACTGAATTTTGGGTTTTCATTATCTGTAAGCCATAATCATCAAAATTTCAAGAAATAAAGTTTTGAAATATTTCACTCTGTGTAATAAATCTATATAATATATGGGTTTCACTTTCTGAAATGAGTGACAATAAATATTGACCTTTTTCATGATATTCTAATTTTTTTTAGATGTACCTGTATATATTCTTTTTATTGTTTTCTTTGTTTTATATAAATTGTATTTAAAAAAATTTAATCTATATAAAAATGAAAATAAAATAGATATAAAATATAGAAAACAATAAAAAGAAGAAGAAAAATAAATTTTTGATTAAAAAAAACTAACATTGACTTCGATATGGGTCATTTTGACCCCCGTTATTCAAGTTTCTTGTCATGCATTCTAGGGTTAAGGTTGGTTTGCAGCTACTTTATATAACATGTTTTTTGCTGACTTGACTCACCCGTCCACTCTCTACAGCCACTCTTTGGGCTGCCTCTCGGGCAATAGCCTTGGCCACAGTGTCAGGAATGAGTGTACCCCTGGGCTGTGGGAGGATCCTTTGAGGTGACGGAGAGCGGCGGTTTGGGCAGGCTGGGGCATCCAGGGTGTGTCCATGTGGCAGGCCTGTGGGCATGCCTGATGGGGAGCAGCCAGGCTCCCATGGCTGAGGTGGGCCCCCTCCATGATGAAGCATTCCTGGCCCTGGCTCTTTGGTTTCCAGCTCTCTGGCACTTAGTGGTCTTTGGGATTGGGGAAGGGGCAGCTGGGGAATGTGAAGCTGGGGCATAGGGATAGCTGGCTGGGGTTGAAGCATGGGGATGGGCGGCTGGGGTTGGGGCATGGCCATGGGCTGTTGGGGCTGAGGCATAGGCATGGGTGGTTGGGGCTGGGGTTGGGGCATGGGCATGGGAATGGACGTCTGAGGCTGGGGCATTTGGATGTTGGGCTGGGGTTGAGGGATGGGGTGTGGTGGAAAAGGCTGGAGGTGGGGTGGAGAGGGCTGTGTGGGATGGGGCATACGGTGGGGATGGAGATGAGATGGGGGCTGGTTGGGGCGAACGGGGAGGGGTTGGAGATGGGTGGGTGGTTGTGGTCCAGGGTGAGGGGGAAGGGCCCGGATTTGAGGATGAGGAGGCAATGGTTGGGACCGCTGGGGTGGGAGAGGTGATTGCATGTGGTGAGAAGGAAGAAGGGTATTAGGAAGAGGCACCAGCAGGTGGTTTGGAATGACGGCGGCATGGGAGTCTTGAGATTCCCCTTGTGCTGATAAAGTCCTGACAATAACCTCACGGGCCTCCAAGCACTGGAGACGGTTCAGTTCTACTGCCGCATAGTCTGCCAGTGGATACAACACCTCAGCAATCTGAAACAGCATTAGTATTATCATTAAGATTATGTCACATTTACAGTTATTTAGCTCATTTTTGCAGGCGAAATTTGGTAATTTGAATAGGAAACAATAGATAATGGACCTTTTTTTGCAACTGCATGTGGCCGCAGCTTTAGAATCAACATTCTCCTCATTAATCATCCAAATAACGTAACAAAAAGACTGTTAGTTTGAGAATCTTTCATCAGCTAAAACCACCATAAACAATGAATTCAAGTGTTTAGAATCACCCAGCTCCCCCAACAGAGGGCATCAGTATCACTTTTTGATAAAAATAGGGCTTGATGAATCTTGTTTAGCCTTTATGCAGTCCAGAACTGTTCTGTCACATAAACATCACAAGATATGACTGCTGATGCATGCGGATTCTTACCCTCTGACCCTTAGTGCACACTGCGTAGCCAATGACATTTGCACCATTGGAGGTTCCCATAGATGTCATTGGAGGTGGCTTCCAACGAACTTGGAGGACTCCTGGGGCTTGTCCACACTGGACCTGGACTTCTTGAGGAGGCAAAGGGGGTCCTGGGGAGGGACAGATAACCACTAGTTAGTTACAGTAACACACCTGACACTATAGACATGATGTTTAGAAAGGATTGTGTTCACTGCATTCATTCGCTTGAACTCAAGTGTACAGTAATATGGTCATTTCAACGGCTTCACAGTTGAATAATGGTATAAGGGCAAGCATTACTTCCAAGTGCCTGAGTATTTCAGCAAATTAATTAATCCAATTAGCCTCACTAAACCCATTTCTGTTGCCTTTGACTATTTTAAGTGGAGTGTTGTGCTAATCAGAACGAAATAAAAAGCAGTTTTCTGTCTTTTTTGCTTCTCAAAGGAGATTGTGTGTGCTATTAGGGTCCAATATGTGTGTCAGCCTTAGAGGGTAAAAATGCAGATTTTTGGATTAATTAAAATTTTAACAATTCTGACATTGATTCTTATAATCCCAAAATAAATTTTCAGTGGGTATGGGAAAATTAGTTTGTTCAGCATTTCCCATTACTGCATTCTGCTGAACTAACTCAACTGTGCAGTTTAGACCCTGTTCTTAACTTGTACAATTAAATATTTGTAATGTACCAAATCAGATGGTTCCCTTTACCAGAAATTGGTGCTGATTTTACCTTGGCTGTGAGAGTGTTCTCACAGTCTGTGATGCAATAAAAATGCTGTGTACTGCAAAACAATGGACTTCTTTTGAGTTATCCTCACAGGCTGCAAAAACAAGTGTTCAATACAACTACTGTAGTACAATTCATAAACAAATTACTTGGTTATTTTAAGTGAATCAGAAACATCCAATGCAACAGTGTAGTTTGATTCACAAACAAATGACTCTTATAAAACTTGTTTTTTTTAAAGGGATATAAGGTGTCTCTCTGATAATGCTGTTTTTAATTAACAATTTAATGAACCAGCTCAAACTACACTGATGCACTATATGTGTTTGATTCACTTAAAAGAACCAGTTCATAAAAGTTATTTGTTTGTGAATCAAACTACACTGTTTCACTGTATTTTTTGGATTCACTTATAGGGATAGTTCACCCAAAAAGGAAAATTCTGTCATTAATTACTCACCCTCATGTCGTTCCAAATGTTCATCTTCGGAACACAAATTAAGATATTTCTGATGATATTCAAGAGCTTTCTGACCCTTCATAGACAGCAAAGGTCCTTCCATGATCAAGGCACAGAAACATAGTAAGGAGGACATCGTTAAAATAGTCCATGTGACATCAGGGGTTCAACCGTAATTTTATGAAGCTAAGAGAATACTTTTTATATGCAAAGAAAACAAAAAGAAGGACTTTATTCAACAATTCTTCTCTTCCACATCACCCTATAGTGCCATTTTGGAGAGTATCACAACACATGCGTGCTTTTCCTGCACATAAACAATGCATGCACGTTAGGGGTGTAACGGTTCACAAAATTCACGGTTCGGTTCGATACGATACAGTGGTGTCACGGTTCGGTACATTTTCGATACGGGGGCGGGGCAATTGGTTACGTCGCAATGTTGGAAATATTTCTGTTTTAAACCATGAAGGCAAGCCAATGGATATCACACAAGCATGCGTTTGCACCAGGGTTTGCACACGTGCAAACTTTGCGCAAGATTTATTCACTAATAGAAAGAAATTCACTATAGAAAGTGGAAGTAAAAACGGAATGATGGAGCTTTCTGATGTCGCTTATTCTCTCAGAGACAAAGAGAGATGAAGCTACTTCAACATATGCTGATAATGGTAGGTTAGAGCCTATAGCGGTTTTTATTTATTTCCTTTAATATTTCTCTTGTGGCTCGTACATAGTGAAAAGGAAAAAAAAATGAGAGGAAACGTATTTCGTGTTAAACAGGTTGTTTATTTCATTGATTTTTATTGATGACTGCAGTGTCAATATTTTAATTATAGGACTATATTTCATTGTAGGTAGCCATAGCCTATAGCCTAATAGGCCTGTTTTAAAAGACCTTTTTAAAAACGTAACTTCATAATAATAATAATAATAATAGGCCTAATAAAAATAAGAATGTAACAGGCCTACATTAATTGGAAATGCCAAATCCTCTTAATATTGCCAATAATTGATGTTTTTGACAATATCTCTGGCTATCGTTGATACAAGATCATCATCTTTCGACGCACCCCAGCAAGGGGAGGTCGCGGGGCAGCCAGCACATTGCCCGTTACGTTGTTTGGGCTGCATTGTTCAGCGCAGTGGCACTGATATTTCACACACTTTAAGCTCTTTTATTTTCCAAATATAATAGGATTAGTCCAACGAATCGGTTGATTTGCAATGCGTACCGAACCGAAAGCCTCGTACCGAACGGTTCAATACGAATACGCATATCGTTACACCCCTAATGCACGTGGTACTGCTCAAGTAGAACACACATGCGCTGTGCCTTGTTTACATTTAGAGGAAAGCATGCATGTGTCGTGATACTTTCCAAAATGGTGCTATAGGGTGACTCGGAGGAAAAGAATTGCTGAATAAAGTCGTTCTTTTAGTTTTCTTTGCGCACAAAAAGTATTCTCATAGCTTCATAAAATTACGGTTGAACCATTGATGTCACATGAGCTATTTTAACAAAGTCCTCCTTACTACGTTTCTGTGCCTTGATCATGGTAGAACCCGTGATGCCTATGGAGGGTCAGAAAGCTCTCGGATTTCATAAAACATATCTTAAAGGTGCAACAGATGATTGTCTTCAGAAACATTTTTTGTTATGCTGGTTGAAAATCTCATCACATCCCGATAACAATCATTAAGTTAAGTGGTCTAAATGTATGTATATATATATATATACACTCACCTAAAGGATTATTAGGAACACCTGTTCAATTTCCCATTAATGCAATTATCTAATCAACCAATCACATGACAGTTGCTTCAATGCATTTAGGGGTGTGGTCCTGGTCAAGACAATCTCCTGAACTCCAAACTGAATGTTAGAATGGGAAAGAAAGGTGATTTAAGCAATTTTGAGCGTGGCATGGTTGTTGGTGCCAAACGGGCCAGTCTGAGTATTTCACAATCTGCTCAGTTACTGGGATTTTCACGCACAACCATTTCTAGAGTTTACAAAGAATGGTGTGAAAAGGGAAAAACAACCAGTATGCGGCAGTCCTGTGGGCCAAAATGCCTTGTTGATGCTAGAGGTCAGAGGAGAATGGGCCGACTGATTCAAGCTGATAGAAGAGCAACTTTGACTGAAATAACCACTCGTTACAACCGAGGTATGCAGCAAAGCATTTGTGAAGCCACAACACGCACAACCTTGAGGCGGATGGGCTACAACAGCAGAAGACCCCACCGGGTACCACTCATCTCCACTACAAATAGGAAAAATAGGCTACAATTTGCACGAGCTCACCAAAATTGGACGGTTGAAGACTGGAAAAATGTTGCCTGGTCTGATGAGTCTCGATTTCTGTTGAGACATTCAGATGGTAGAGTCAGAATTTGGCGTAAACAGAATGAGAACATGGATCCATCATGCCATGTTACCACTGTGCAGGCTGGTGGTGGTGGTGTAATGGTGTGGGGGATGTTTCTTGGCACACTTTAGGCCCCTTAGTGCCAATTGGGCATCGTTTAAATGCCACGGCCTACCTGAGCATTGTTTCTGACCATGTCCATCCCACCATGTACCCATCCTCTGATGGCTACTTCCAGCAGGATAATGAACCATGTCACAAAGCTCGAATCATTTCAAATTGGTTTCTTGAACATGACAATGAGTTCACTGTACTAAAATGGCCCCCACAGTCACCAGATCTCAACCCAATAGAGCATCTTTGGGATGTGGTGGAACGGGAGCTTCGTGCCCTGGATGTGCATCCCACAAATCTCCATCAACTGCAAGATGCTATCCTATCAATATGGGCCAACATTTCTAAAGAATGCTTTCAGCACCTTGTTGAATCAATGCCACGTAGAATTAAGGCAGTTCTATAGGCGAAAGGGGGTCAAACACAGTATTATTATGGTGTTCCTAATAATCCTTTAGGTGAGTGTATATATATTCTGTGGAAGGCGTAGGACCAAGAAATGTTTGTCCAATCAAACTGTTTGGTCCGAACATTAAGAGAGGCTTTCCTCCCTGCCTGTCAACATATGTTTTTGCATACCTCTGCGCACCCTGTTCGCACCATAAACCGTAAAAAAGATGGACGACGGACCTTCACTCACTTCCATTGAAGAAAAGTGAAGTCGCCATTGTCCCAATAGGACGTGGCCATATTGCGCTGATTTGGGACCAGAGTCTGCGCAGTAGAGAGTGAAGTAGAGCTGCGTCCCACATACACTCTCGCAGAGTCGATCACAAGCACACATCCCTGAGACTTTTTAAATTAGCCTGATTGCTCCAATTTTTGTCAACTGATTGGCATATAAGGGGCTTGTGTTAAAATAAGGTAAATAAGCCAAATCCAATCCCTTCCTGAAGATCCCAAAAAAGTAAGTTGGTGCCTCAGTTCACTCAGAGAAGCTGTCAATCACAGCTGTCAATCATGACGTCGCACTCCCGTTTTTATAGCATCACTTAAACTAAAACCAAACTTATTTAAAGGACATTTGGGACATCCTAAATAGTATGTGAGATTACAATAAGTGTGTCCCAAAGCATAGTATGTTGAAAAGAGTATGCCAAAAGTCCCCGGATGGTCTACTATTTCAGGTCGATTTTTGAAGTGTGGATCCGTGCACACTCTAATAGCTAAAATTGCCCACAATCCATTGCGCTTTGGCGAAGGATTCGGTCCAGAACTACAAACACAAATAAAATGCGTTAGAAAAACTACAAATGTGGTGGATGCGAGCGATCGACCGTTAGGTAGAGAGGTTTACAAAAAAGGGTTTGAGTTACTAATAATCAACATTTAACCTGGTGGAAAAAAATAAAAATTATTGTTATCCGTGTTATATTTCATCTGCAACAGCAATGTGAACTTTTATAAACATCCATTTGGTCGTTAACTTTTAAATGCATCATTATGCAGAAAATATGAGCAGAGTCCTCCGCATGAAAGACCCGCAACTGGCAGATCAACGAGCTACTTCTTTTCTCTCCAATACGGTAGGAAGTTAAATTAAATTAAATGTGGAGGATGTTAACTGTGTCAAGATTATTGATAGGCCAGTTTACAGTGGTGCGTGTAACAGGTGAGACAGAGCGGTCCATTAAAGACGCAGTTGTGTGATGTGACATTATGTCCCAAAGCTTGCCAACTCTTCTACTATACACTCAAAAGTGTGTACTTTTTCTTCACCAAAAGAGTACATACTTTAAAGGCATAGTATAAGTAGACACATTAGAATGCAGAAAGGGCCTTGGTTTGCACAGACAGGATACGTCATCAGCGCGTTCATTGTAGTACTATTACTAACTGTACTATAAAGTTTTCTCACCGGTGAATGACATATGATGTATTGTAGTAATGTTGTGTCTGGTCGTCTAGTCTGTGTATGTATATGCATTCAGGGGGCATGGCTTTGGACTGCGATTTGCAGGGAGGGTAGGTCGTATGCTTTCAGTGCTATCAGGCTAAAGTTAGCATTTTTCAAGATGTCCTACTGCACCTTTAATTTGTGTTTTGAAGATGAATGAAGGTCTTACGGGTTTGGAACAACATGAGGATGAGTAATTAATGACAGAATATTCATTTTTTTTAACAGTTTAACTATCCCTATAAGTAAATAAAAAACATATAATGCATCAGTGTAGTTTGAACCGGTTCATTAAATTAATAATTAAAAACAGCATTATCACAGAGACACCTTATAAATGAAATACGTTTAATATTGGAGCGATATCTTAACAATTTTAGAGTTGAATCTCACCTGCAGCTTGGGTGCAGAACTCCACCCCAGCCTCTCTCTTCTCTCTCTGTTCCAGAGGCATGTGCCAGGGCACCTGGTGAGGTTTGGCCAACACTTTTACTTTGTACACTGTGGCGGCCTTCAGGTTCACAAAACGCAGTTTGTAAGAGCACGGCTTCACCACAGCATGCTCCACACCATCTAAGTACACAACATGGGCGTAGTTACTATTACTGGGCAGCCACGAAATTTCAGCAGAGTCACGTAAAATATCATCCATGCGCAGACCGGTGGGTGCCACCACAACATTGCAGCCCGCCAGCAAGGTGCAGCGCAACTCATCAGAGAGCCCCCTGTCCGTCACGCTCTGTACTGACACGCGGTATGTGCAGGCAGCCAGGTCCAGCTTTTCGAGAAGCAGTTTGGTCCTGCCTCCAAATGGCACAGAGGAACGTACTTCCCCATCCACTAAGATATTGTAGCCGTTGATGTTGCCCCAGCCAAGGGGCACTAGAGGTGCTTCCCAGGCCACTATCACACTTCTCGCCAGCTGTTTGATCAAGTTGATCTTCCTGGGGTAAGGCACGATGTCATCACTCAGCTCCTCTCCATCCAGCGGGCCTGTCCCGTTGCTGCAGTGGCCGAGAGCGTCGCTGCTAAGGCTGCCCAGAGGAGCGCCTCCATCTATGGTCATCAGGCTCAGACAGCTCTGCTCCAGCCTGCCCTGCTCCTCTCCACCCTTGATAGATGGCTTTTCTTTGTCCTGGACAAACTCCACAAAATTAGAGGGAACCAGGCCACGCTGGCCATCCAATAGCTCTCCTAGAACAAACAGAAATATAAAGATCTCATAAGCTGCAGCAGATCTCATTACATAAAATGTCATTGTGATGCATTTTTTAAGTGTAACGGAGGCTAGCGGGTAGGTGCTGTGCAGGTAAACCTCACTCCCCTGATCTCAAGAGACGCACTAGCAACTGACGCTAGTGGCTGCAGTCTTTATCCTCCTTGTTAGTGCGCCTGCCTCCCATGTCGGAGACCTGGGTTCAAGACCCACTTGGAGCGGGTGCGAGTAGGACCCGGGGGGGTTACATAAGCATGTCATTTTAATACATGCTGCCAGGTGATGATTACTGACTAAATTCACTGTTAGTCGTCTATGTCAATTATTTATGTTCATTAGTAAATGCGTTTTTTTATGTTGGACAATTGGAGATTCAATTGGATAGTTGTTGTTTTTTATGTAGATTTCATGTAGAGGGTTACTCCACCTCAAAATTAAAATGTTGTCATTAATCACTTACCCCCATGTCGTTCCAAACCTACACAATTTAAGATATTTTGGATGAAAACCAGGAGGCTTGTGACTGTCCCATTGACTGCCAAACAATTAACACTGTCAAGGCCCAGAAAATTATGAAAGACATCGTCAAAATAGTCCATCTGCCATCTAGGGCTGGGCAATATGGCCAAAAAAAAAAATCCCAGATTTTTTCACAAAAAATCCGATTTACGATTTAAATTGTTTTTTTTCCCCCCTCCTTAAAATCAATCTGCAGATGACAAAGAAATTGTTCAAAACAAGTTCTAACTTTACGGAGTGTCTATTTACACTAAGTGCAAATAGCCTGCCTTGTTGGCAAAGACTATTTACACTAACTCCACCCACCAATGTGCGATTGAGTTAGTCAATAAAAAGACGCCCATATAGCATCAATTTCAGTGGTGTAGATGGTAAGGCGCATGCTTTCTGATGCGATTGACCCGAGTTCGAGCCCACCTTTTACCAAACTTTTTTTCTACCTTTTCAAATCTCATATCGCATCGGAAAGGAATTTATTTTCAATAAAAATGAAGGAAATAATCAAAAAGTTGAAAATAAAAGTATTGGGTAGGGTTAGGGTAGGTGTAGGGAGGGCTTTATTGTCCCAATAAGGTGGCATCCATTTAATAATTTGAATTAAGTAAAATTTATTTATATAGCACCTTTCACAGACAAGGAGTCCCAAAGTGCTTTACAACACTATCAGTAAAACAAATCAAACATGCATTCAATCAAAAATAAAATAAAAACATAAAAACAAAACAATTTAGAGACTGAATGTCTCAGAAATTTAATAAAAGCCAAACTGTACTGTTAAAAGCTTGTCCAAAGAGGTGCGTCTTTAGGTGTCTTTTAAAAGAGTCTACAGAGCCCATTGTTCTAAGTGTTAGAGGGAGAGAGTTCCAGAGCCTTGGAGCCACAGCACAAAAACCACAATCACCTTTTGTCTTAATACGTGTTCTAGGAATAGTTAGAAGGTCCAGGTCAGAAGACCTTAAAGACCGACCAGGAGAATGTGCATATAATAGTATAATGTCTTATAATAATTAAAACTATCATTTACACTCAATACGTTATTATTGCATCCGGTTTTATGATGTACTACAATACTGAGGTGCAGATACTTGCCATTATTTGCAATAAATAGCCTAGCATAAATAGCAGAAAATCAACAGTGTAAATAGAATCCATCGCTATTTGCACTTAGTGTAAATAGTATCTATTGCTAAGAAAATATGCTATTTGCACATAGTATAAATAGTATAAAATGGCTATAAAAATAGCTATTTGCACTTATTAGTATAAATATAATCTAATTGCTATTTACACTCACTGATATCCGCTGCCCTAACTTTATTTTGTTTTGATTTCCCCTTCTGGGATTTGATCTGGATTTTCCCCCTTGGGGTTAAAGTGCATTCAAAAAGACAGCGAAAATGTAACATAAAATAACGCAACATAACATAAAATGTAACGTAGGCCTAACATAAGACATAAAATTATGTGATTCGATTCTGCAGTGCTTGCTTATTCAACGAAGTCAAAGCTTTTTGAAAAGAAAATGTATTTGTGGCGGTCAGTTTTGATATTGTGGCAGGCTGCCACAAATAAATCAATGTATGGGAAACACTGCATTACAGAACATAAAATTTCACTTAGCCTACCACATAGAGTAAGGAGAGATGACTGAGGACGATGACGAATGATTTGCAGATCCTGAGCACCATGACAAACATCTAATCTTGTAAAATGAGTGGTAAGTAGGCTACTGCCGCTCCATAGTAAAAACAGAGTACGTGCGATCGCCAATCTCGAAAGTGAAACTAAAAAGCCATCGTGCATTCAAAAGCAGTTTCAATGCCATGCATAATAGCGGCTCCCTGATGCCCGCAATTTTATATACAGTATGATTACCTAATGATATAACTGCGAGAGAAAGTATTGATATTTATCTCCTATCTTGTATTTATTGGAGTTCTGTAGTACAGTGTTTTTTTTTTTTTTTAAAGAAAAAACTATTTTCATTCAAACAAGTGACAAACTACACATTCGAGTTAATCGATAAAATCGATTTATCGTCCAGCCCTACTGCCATCATTGGTTCAACCGTAATTTTACGAAGCTACGAGAATACTTTTCATATGCAAAGAAAACAAAAATAACGACTTTATTCACCAATTCACCAGCGTACGCTGTTCTGTGTCATCCGCACCACACGGATACGCTTTCTACATTTGTTTATGCTTTGATTTGAACAAAAACAGCGTAAAAATTACGGTTGAACCACTGATGGCAGATGGACTATTTTGACAATGTCTTTATACTTTTATTGGCCTTGACAGTGTTAATTGTTTGGCAGTCAATGGGACAGTCACAAGCCTCCCGGTTTTCATCCAAAATATCTTAAATTGTGTTCCGAAGACAAACAAAGCTTTTACAGGTTTGGAACGACATGGGGGTAAGTGATTAATGACAAATGTTTTATTGTGGGGTGGAGTAACCCTTTAATTCATTCTACAATAATAATTACACCTCTCATATCATAACTCAATTACCTTCATAAAATCCATCATCGTCCATGTCTCCATATACGTACAAATACTTCCCTGCCACAAGAGGGAGCTCTGCTTCTGGATGCTCATTAGGTCCATCGTAGGGATTATAACTGGCCAAAAGATCAGAGAGTTAGAGGAAAAGAAAACAAAGAAACAAATGAAATATAAACACACATTTATACCTATGCACATATTATATATGTGTATATATTTAAATGTATATATTTGTATATATAAATGTATATATTTATATTTATAAATATATACATTTATACCTATGTATATATATTATATAAGAGTTCACTACTGTTCAAATTGTTGGAGACAGTAAAAATTTGTTTTAATGTTTTGTACATTAAACATTAAATTCTCAACAAGGCTGATTTTTTTGATTGTGAAATATTATTACAATTTAAAACAACGTTTTATTTTAATGCAATATAATAATTAATGTAGATTATTCCTGTGATGGCAAAGCAGAATTTTCAGTAGCCTTTACTCTAGTCTTCAGTGTCATATGATCCTTCAGAAATCATTCTAATATGCTGATTGGTGCTCAAGTAACATTTCTTATACACAGTTGAAAACATCTGTGCCGCATTTATATTCTTGTGAAAAACAGGATCGTTTTCTTTTCAGGATTTTGTAACATTTATATATCTTTACTGTTACTTTGATTTATTTAATGCATCCTGGCAGAATAAAAATATTAATTTATTTCAAAATAACAAACAAAAAAACGTATTGACCCCAAACATATATATATATATATCAAGTTGGATAAAAGAGGTAAGAAATACACCTGTATCGGGCAGTGCAGAGACGGACCTGGCCTGTGTATCTTGCCTTGGACCTCGGAGCTGGGCTCACCTCATCATCCATCTACAGACAGAGGAAATCAGTTGACACACTTAATCCTGCGCTTTAAATTCAACTCTGAACATCCTAACGTGAATTTACTATGCCAGGGTTTGTGTGAGGATCATTACTGTAGGAAGAACTCTGCTTATACGCACACACAATTTCCAGACAACCTGGCGTCGGCTGGGATATCCTCCCTAACTGCCAGCTCACCATTAAGTCGCCGTAAATTCAAAGGCATATCGCAAAGGATGACGTTTACGGGCGACTCGAAATAGACAATTTCCAGACTTTCCAAACCAAAGACTTTTACGACCCTGCATATCACGCACATTCCAAGAAAACGCGTGCCTTTTCTCTGTTGCGCTCCCTAAAACAGACAAAGGAATTCAACTGGTCCATGTTGCTATTGAAACAAAGAAAGAGAGCCACACCTTTGAACTAGAAACGAATGTTTAAAAGGGGAACAAAAGTTATACTGGTTTCTGCTATGTGAAGCAAAATATACTCGAGAAAAGAAACACTATAGACAGATTATCTATACATGTATTAAGAAGTGTGTTTGTGACATTTATAAGCTGTTGCATTATTTTTAATCCATGGTAAATCCAGAATGTATAAGTTACCTGATTACTAGATGTTTAGCTCACTTAT
The DNA here is from genome assembly GCF_936440315.1 of Barbus barbus. Classification (NCBI taxonomy): domain Eukaryota; kingdom Metazoa; phylum Chordata; class Actinopteri; order Cypriniformes; family Cyprinidae; genus Barbus; species Barbus barbus. The sequence continues at coordinate 18,151,855 of NC_136714.1, forward strand.
TATTTGTGTCGTTTAGAATTTGAGGATCTGTTTATCAATGTATGTAACCCAGTAATATCCTCTGTGGTCACGTGTATTTTTGGTGCATATCAAAAATATAAGTGTTTGGTTTCTTTAGAAAGCTAACCTTATGAAGAATATTATGGTTGAATGAAAATGATCCGTTTTATCAACCCGTGGTTACAATAACGGATAGAAACTTGCTTGCAATAATTTGTTTTATGTGATGAATAACTGACCAGATAATGTATGCAAAACACGCAGCTACGCAGGGCGGGGCTCCGCTCACAGCTACACTTGCGATTGGCCCAAATGCCCACAGAGACTCTTTCGATTGGACCACACGCCCAAAAAGGCGGACCCCAAATCGTCCCGTTAAAAACGGATACTCAACCTCAGGAAGTTGGAGTTGGAGAGTTTGAAAACAACAGGAGGACACGCACGCCAGCGAGTCTCTCGTTCTGCTCACGCGGCAAGCGCTTCAGGCCATAACATCACGGCGAAGCAAAGCAACTAACACAAAGACTCAGTTAAACTTTCAAAGAACTTTAATCCTAAACTTCATTACGTCAGAACGAGACAACCAACCACTGAAGAGTGCGCTGGTCACGCGACCGACCGAACAGCCAATCCAAACGCAGCCCGCAAAGAACTGAATTCACCTGAGGAAAAAGCCTGAATTTGAACCGGAGAAAGCCTGAACTGAGCTCGATCAAAACAACTGAAAGACCAAGTAAGGCAAATCTCTTTATTGACTGAAACCGGGATATCTCTCCGCTGAGGGTAAAGATAAAATACTTCTTTGTCTATGAGTTTCCTCAGGTCGAAAAGCTAGCATTCAAACCTAAGTCTCTCTCTCTCTTCAGATATAAACAACTCGCTCCCATTTGTGTGTATGTTAAATTGTCTGTTAATGTTGTGTTAGAATAGTGAATAAAACTTTGACCTTATTAAGAAATCTTTGTCTGTGTTATGTGATTTAACATGTCGTAACTATTTGCCAAAAAGATTGCGTTACCTAAAGCTCATAAACCTGAGAGCTAGCTTAAAACTGAGTTAACTAGTTGTTTATTTTTTATCGTCGGCCGCGAGTGAAATAAACAAAATTGTTAAAGAGATAACTGCTGTTATTAATGCTTGCTGGACAAGTCGTTAACAAGGCATAAGTTGTACATTCTGATTAATAACCATTAATCATATGAAGATCAACTCTTAAGAGTGATTCCCTAAAAGTTAAATAATAAAATAAAGATATATATGTAGGATTCATTTTCTACAGATTTAATGGTGGAGAATGCGGGCATTAGTTTGATTTGAAAAATTCATAACATATTAAAAAAGTTGTGTTTTTCTATTTTTAACCGGAAAGAAATAGAGACACAGAGAGTCAAAGTTGGTTTCACTATTCTGTAGTTACTTGTGGCAATGTGTTTGTGGAATGGAAGTGCAATGTGTATTTGTGTTGTTTAAAGATATAGCTTAAAACTGCAGTAAGATTAAAAGATGTCCGTGAGACATGTAAGTCGCTCATAGCGCAGAAAAGAAAGGAGAGAATCTAAGCGTGTTCCTTTGTTCTCCCTCATAAGGCCTTGTTCATAGAGTGATAGTCAAAGTGCGTTTCCCACTTTCTAGACACTTATGAAAACTAAATCTCCCTTGGCATTAAACATTAACGTAGCTACTTAATATTTTCTGCCACTTGTAAATTCTCTAAAGAAGTGAAGTCAGCGCGTGGCACTCAGAAGGAGGGGCCAGAACGCGTCTGTAAAGGGGGTATTTTATTGGATCTGATTTTGATAGTGTGATAAAATAATCCACTGTGTTTTTCCTGTGAAGTCACGTGAAGTGACACAGAGAATCGGCCCGCCGTGGTCAAACTATTAGATTGATAATTAATCTGTGGGTTAATTTGATTCGGTCTAAATAAATTGAGATTGCAGTACTAGAAAGAAACTAATCTAAAACAGTGCTGTATGGCTGTTGAAACCTGAGATACCCTGAAACTAAGGGTGTCATGGTAACGGCCTGAACCGGAGGTAGTCAGAAGACTTGCCCGGAAAGGTTCTAATGCGCACGCGCAGCCGCGAGCGCCATTTTGAAGCTATTGTAAACAAATAGCATAGCATTTGAAGCTAGTAGGTAGCATTAAAGCTTAGCCGAGCTGGTAGCATTGAAGGCTAGCGATTAGCACCTAGCATTTTGTGGGTTTGAGTGCAGTGTGCTATGCCGTGTGTGTGTGTGTGTGTGTAAACGGTTAACTCTTTCACTGCTGAACTCTAACTCACTTCACGTGTTCACTTCTGAATGTTCACGTCATTCCTCTCTCTCTTGTGCATCATTCATGCTATCTCTCCTCCCTTTTGAAAAGATTTTAACAAATACAGATGTCGATAAACTATTGTTAATTCTATAGGAATAGTTATATTCCAAAGCAGTTAATTCTATAGGAATAGAGGCATTTGGTTAGGATTGTTCTTCTCCCTTTGAGGTTAGACACAGTTAATATCAGACCTTAACTTCATTCACCTTGATAAAAGGATAATTAATTCAATTATAAGTGCGCTCATGATTTTAGGATATCAGTGGGTGAATCGCTATGAAATATTTGAAACTGATAATTTGATTTCATCCCAGATTTGAAATTAAACTCATTTGAAAATAATTTCAGCTCCGGATTCCATATAGACTGATTGAGATAATTATGTGTGCTCTGATAATGTAACAATAACATTAAGATCGTAGTAATTAACTATCAATGTGTTTGATTTTCAGGCCCTGAAAATTTTAAATTTCCTTTTATAAATTGAGATTAATTTGTTCTGAAGGTTCTGATAACACAAGGAATTAGTAACCTGTCAGATTTAGGGATGTGGAAGTTGTAAATTAATTTCATAATTAATTATGAATTTGAAAATTCGAATTTAATTTAATAATTGATTACAGTTCCTGTTTCATATTGGTTTCAGTTGCAATTGTGCTTGTAATTTTAATGACAAACCTCATTAAGATCTTGATACTTAACTGCAACTAGGAAGACTATTATAATATTTTAATATTATAATCAAGTATATATCCCTCTGAAAATTTAATCTGAATCGATCCTATCAATTTTAATGATGACATCATGAAAAATTTAATTAGGAATCCCTATTTATAATTTGAAATTCTAAATTCAAATGGCAATAAAGTTTGTTCTGTCTACCTTATTCTCAATCCTTTAGTTACTTAATTAACACGGGAGTTAATTTAAATATACTTTTGCTTAGATCAAATAAGAACTTAGACTTCTAATTAGCCAAACCCTTAGGTGTATCGACTCAACAGCACCACCGTGTGGCCATACTTGTTATTAATCTTGATATTGGGAGTAAATTCTAAAGCTCTTTTCTCTTTCCTCCCTGTCACTATCTTCTGATTTGACTACTGCTACTAGTTGCTGGGATTTTGCCTGAGGGAAATCATAAACAGAACTATAAAGCTATCAAGCAGGTATTTGGAAACTTGAGAACGGCATTTCAAATTGTTTTCATTTTACCTTCCTCTTTGTGAAATCCTACCCCACTAGGCTGAAGCAGGTCAACGAAAAGGTAGGCGTCAGCGAGATTTCCAACACACACGAGGAACACGCTAACAGGCGTTACGGTGTCAATCTTGCCATTACGGGACCAGGGCTGTAACTGTTGGTATTTTCCTTCACCCCGGAGAAAAATATTAGCAATCACAGACTTACAAAAAAAAAAGGAAAATCTAATATCAGAAAGATATATTTTGTTTTAGTCCCTCTCCCTCATTTTGGCTTAGCTTAACCTTCGCCCTTGAAAAAAAAAAAAAAAGAGAAGGGCTTTCTTTTACAGAAAACAGTGCAGCATTCGATTATCACCCTGTTCCTCGCTCTGTCGGGATTTTTCATTTTCTTTACCTGTTCTCTAGCTGTTCTACCTGTGTGTGTGTGTGTGTATTCAATTTCTCCCACAGAGGCAACGAATTAGAAGCACACACACCCCCCCAGAGGATCACAGTCACAGAGAACCACACTAGTACACACTCAACACTAGTATACACTCAACACTAGTATACACTCAACAGTGCATATCTACACTCCTTTGTTTGTGATTTGTTTTGTTTGGTTTCTTTTGTTTTGGTTTGTTTTGTTTTTCTCTTCAAGGTCTGTGTCAGTTGCGGTTGGAAAACTTCCCTCACCCGTCAGAGCATGTCTCGCGCAACGGAACATGTCGGTCACTGGGAGGATCTGGAAACATGGCTAAGTGCTGCAACCGACAGCCTCCTGCCTAAAGCCGCTGAAACACTGAAACACCAGACACAAGACCAGCTAGATGAAAACATCACAAGTCTCATGGCACAAGACCCAAGTCAAAGCTACAGTCACAAAGAATTAGCCAAGATTACCGGCTCCTTAAGTCACACACTCATCGCGACCCTCAAGTTGAGCGACAAGAACGCTGCACAGCTCCAGCAGGAGTTGACACGCGCACAACGGCGCATCGAGCAGCTACAACTGGAAGCTCAGGAACGACGGGAAAAACCCGATGAGGTGAACCAAGGCGCTGAGGAGGAAATCAAAAGGCTAAAAGAAACCCTAGCAGCTACTAACAAAGAAATGCAACAAGTCAAGGCAGACTACGCCGATCGGTCCGAAAAGCTACAGTACGCGGAACAGCTGCTGGCGAAAGCAAAGGCCGACTTCAGGGACAAGAACGGCAGAATCAAAGCCCTTGAAGCTCACCTGTATGAGTCAAGAAACGAGGTTAGCCGTCTAACATATCAGCTAGACTATGTCAAAGAAGAAGCTGATAGTTTCCAAGAGGAACTCAAGCATGCTTATGAACTGCGCCGTGAGCCATCAAGGACACGAGACGCACCGACCTCACCCCTGCCAAGCAGGACTGGGTCACCTGTTCCTGGACTGACACATGAGAAAAGGATGGAGGGCGTGGAACGGAAACCTTCACCACCCGCCTCTAGAGAACTTTACCTCACTCTACCTCAGCCAAAAGAATCTGCGGCAGCCAGCCACAGATCATCGCACGGCTTGGACCTAAAAGACCTCGACAAGCTCGCCAGGAATATTGGCAAATTCACTCCAAGTGTGCCAAACAGCCAAAATGTCCAAGCGTATCTCCAAGACATCGATTTCCATCTGGAAATGCGACCTAACGTTACGGACAAAGATAGACTCTATTTGCTCCGAACCACATCCAGCTCTGAAGTTCGCAGCTTCCTGGACAGGCAGCCTGCTTACACAAAGACTGATTACCAACTGCTCCGAGAAGCCCTCATTAAAGAGTTCTCCGACCCTGAATCCGATCAAGGCCTAGTGGCTGCCCTGGAGACAAGACAAGGACGTCACGAACCTCCTCAAGCCTACTACAGCCGACTCAGACGAGCATACTTTGGAACTCGTAACGAACCTGACATGGAAGATGAACTAAACTTCAAAACTCTCTTCCTAAGGAACCTTCACCCCGGCGTAAGCCACCATCTTGGCGTTCTCGCATGTCCACGAACAATGACTGCTCAACAGTTGCGAGACTTGGCGCAGAAAGCCTACGGCAAACAGAAAATGGCCTCGGAAAAGAGCGGCAAAAGCCCCGCAGTTCTTGACTTCAACACTAACAGTCAAGGCCTGGCTCTAGAGGGCGCCCAACGCCAAGACAGTGCCAAGCCGCCACCCAGAGAGTGGAATGCACCCTCGTCCAACAAAGAACGAGACTCCCACGCCAGTACCAGATCTAAACAGAGATATGAACGCTGGGATGGACCGCGTGGGCGTCAACGCTCACCCGGACGGCATTGGGAAAAGACATGGGACCAGCCAAGGCCTCATGAGAGTCAATGGGAAAGATCGTGGAACCAGCCAAGCTCGTTTGGAAACTCAAGAGAAAAAAACTCATGGGAATCCAACGGAAACGCCAAGGGAAAACGACAAAGTCACCCTGGAGCGACTAGCCCAAGGAATCGACGAAAGAATTCACAACGATTCCAAGCTGACCGAGCTCAAACTGAATCCACGCAAGAACAAAAGTCACCACCGTGTTTCGACTCACAAAAATTGATGGAAATGATGATGAAAGAATTCTTCCAACGGAAAGAGGAAGATCGAAGATGGGAAAAGAAAGAGAAACCAGATTCAGCCTGACTAGCGGCCGGACGAGAAAGCAGCGACCAGCTGGCCCAACCAGCCATGGAGAACAGCACTCCTTCATCTCACTCTCAGAGAACTGCAATCACAGTAACTTCAGATGGACACAAAACCCCATCTGAAAACCCAGCAACAGAGTTAAACATTAACTCAACACTCAAACCTCTAGATCACAGCAGCGTCCAGCAAACACCTGCTGATGAAACCAGTCAAGTTCCTGAAAGTGCTGTCTTGGTCGTCTGCCACTCCTCCGAAGAACACCACATCAGCCCTGATATCCTAACCGTTTCCTCCCAAAATCCAGTCCCTCAACTCCTAGGCGATCTCATTGAGAAAGGTATAGCGAAAAAGTTTTACCTCTCCATCATCATTGAACGACACATCAGAGTCGAAGCCCTTCTTGACACGGGAGCCGACATCACTCTAATGTCCACCGAGCTCCTCGAAAAGGTCCAAAAAAGAACAAAGGGGACTAACAGAACTCTCAGACTCCACAGATGTGAGCTGGACCTCCAAGCATATTCCCACACGGGCCTACAACTGAAACATGTGGCCCCAATCCACCTAACGGTTGGATCAATGGACCTCGTCCATCCAGTATACGTCTCACCACTCAAGACGTATCCACTTCTCATTGGGAAAGATCTGCTTAATCGCTTCGAACCGCTGATAGACTTCAAGCACCTAAAGATGTGGACACAAGTCCGCGAGCCTCTGCCCTGCCAGTCATTAGACTCCAACGAGTCGCAGTGTCAAGTCACAGACACCACCCTCAATCCAGCGACTGATAATGCAGTAGCAAAGCCTGTACCTGGATCAAGCACAAGCAACAAAGACCAGGACCCACTCCTATGCTCACTGCAAGAGCCTGAATCAAACACAGGCCCCCATCGAGTCATGACTGCAATAGACGTTCAAGGCACATCAGTGTCCGACGCAGCACTAGCCCTGTGGGCAGAGAACTCAGCCATCAGCCTGAAGCTATTCAGCACAGTGAAGCAAAGACATCAGAGCCTACCACATGTCGCTAAGCACAGCCGCTTCCCTCTCAGTCCCTGGGCAACAACCATGGCCACCTCCAAGATCATCTGCGCTCTGGACATACGATGGAACAACAGACAGCTGAGTCACTACTTCCTCGTCATTCCAGATCTACCGCACGACATCTATATTGGAGCGGATATCATGGTCCGGCTCAATGCTTACATTGACACTGTGAACGACGTCATATGGGCTCCTCTGTCACACCAACTGACAACTGCAGTCAACCTCAAGAACCTCCAATCTGGTCAAACCATGCCCGATGCATGCGCTATGATCACGGAGCAAGAAGCCATAATACCTGCCTACAGCAAGAGTGTCAGCGTCCGCCTCAACATGCTACCTGGCCAAACTCTCAACAGTAAGCTAAGCTTCTTCCAACCTTCCAGGACCTGCCTGAAACTAGGACTGACCCTGGAAGCCACACCTCTCATCGAAGTGTCATCTCGTGCTGTGTATGTGTTATTCAACAACTGTACGGCCCAAGACATCCACGTTCCCAAAGCCAATCACCTGGGATGGCTCATCAGCCAGACATTCCATGACTTTGAACTGATGGTACCTGTCATAGGCCCTATACCAGCACATCTAATGCCAGACGAACACGAATACGACGACACCGTAATGTTCACAAAACCTCATGGAATCATTGCCATCACTTCCATTCTGCCGGTGTCCAGAGAAAGCGTCTGTCGATCAGAACTAACAGATGACACTCATCTCGCTGTCTATGCTGTCTCAACACAGCCTGCGATGGAATCACCTCCACAGGTGAACACCGGGGTCCAACGCCCCTCACATGACTTAACTGCAGAAGAACCCTACACCGGGTTCAACGCACAAATTCAGCAGATCCTGAGTGAGGCGGATGCCCTTCACAACGAAGTGGATCGCCAAGGACTCAAAGACATTCTGCACAAATACCGAGACTCTTTCGCAAAGGATTCTCTGGATTGTGGACTGATCAACATCCACACGGTGCGCATCCCGACAAACCCGAATGCGCCACCCACATTTGTGCGACAATACAAGATTCCAATAGCGTCATATGAGCCAGTGCAAGAAATTGTTGACTCCATGCTGGAAAAGGGGGTCATCCGACCCTGCAACAGCACATACTCTGCCCCGATATGGCCAGTCCTAAAACCTAACGGCAAATGGCGGCCCACCATCGACTATCGCAAGTTGAATCAACAAGTACCACTGTCGCGATGGCCTATGACCCAATTGGATCAAGAAATCCCAAAGATCAAAGGCTCGACGATCCTGTCAACTCTGGACGTCGCCTCCGGGTTCTGGACGATCCCTGTCCACCCCGATGACCAACACAAGTTAGCATTCACCTTTGGCAATCGACAGTACACCTTCACACGGTGCCCCTTCGGCTATGCCAACTCACCAGCTGAATTCAACATCTTTCTAAACAAAGCATGCCCTGACGCCAGAGCTAGAGGCAACCTCGCTTACGAAGATGTTTTGATGCAAAGCTCAAATGTGGAAGACCACTTCAAGGAAATTGATCACGTCCTAAACCAGCTGACAACGGCAGGAGCCAAAATCGCTCTTCACAAAGGACAGTGGTGCAAAACCAAGGTGAACTATGTCGGACTGCTTGTCGGAAGAAACGGCATCGAGCCACAGTCTAACCGCACTCAAGCCATCCAAAGCATAAAAGCGCCGACTAACATCTCTGAACTGCGGAGCTTTCTGGGAGTGTGCAATTACTCGCGACAGTTCATCGAAGACTACGCTGACATTGCCCGACCACTAACCTCCCTCCTGAAAAAGGATGAAACCTTCGTCTGGACGGAAGCCCAGGACACCGCGATGAGCCAGCTCAAACAGCGCCTGTGCTCTGCCCCGTGTCTAGCTTACCCAGACCCCAGAAAAGAATTTTACTTGGATGCTGGATTCTCCAATCATTGCCTCAGCGCAGGCCTATACCAGCTCCATGACAAAGACAAGCGAGTGGTCGCTTATGCCAGCAAAACGCTGCTTTCCCCAGAATGCAAGTACTCAGACTGCGAAAAAGCTTTACTTTGCACTGTGTGGGCTATCCAGCGTTTCTCGAATTACATCGGTGCACAGAAAGTCATCATCGAGACTTGTCACCAACCTGTCACCTTCCTCAACAGTCATCGCATCAGAGATGGCGTGGTGACCAACGCACGCATAGCTACCTGGCTAATGACACTCCAAGGACGGGATGTGGAGGCACGATACGCCCAAAACTACAAATCCTCATTGGGCAACGGGCTAGCAGCCTGCCAAAACTGTTCAACGGACGCGCTGCACACACCAGCGGAACCCAAAGAACCACCACAACCTCAAATGACGAATCACAGGTACTTCGAGGATAATGTGTGTGAAGGAATGCCCACAGCATATGTCGATGGCTGCTCCTACAACCACAAGGGCAACTTACAAGCTGGAGCGGGAGTGGTCTGGCTCAACAACGACCCGTGCCCACCGCAACAATTCAACTTAGGCCCTCACTCATCACAATATGCTGAAATAGCAGCCATCCTCATTACACTGCAAATGGCCGCATCCCACAACATCAAAGAATTCCTCATCTGTACCGATTCAAACTACGCCCGTCTCAGCTTCACCTGCCATTTAGCTGGATGGAAACAGAATGGATTCAAGACAGCTAACAACAAATCTGTCAAGCACCAGGAACTCTTCCAAGCAAGCGATGCCATTGTCACTGAACACGACATTATCGTTTATTGGAAAAAGGTTCGAGGTCATTCACGTCAACCAGGACAAGACAAAGACTTCAATGACCAAGCCGATGCCCTCGCCAAAGCAGGAGCATTACACGGAGAGTCCTGGACATTTCAATCCCTCCCACCCAACCCAACGGTGGCAGCCATTACCCGCCGCCAGCACGCCACTGGCGTTCATACCCCCGCCTCCTCCCTCGTTACCATATCACCTCAGTTCGCTACTGACGATCTGCTCACCCTCCAAACAGCGGATCCCACTCTGCGAACTATTGCGGCTCACATAGCCGACCCATTATCTCATCCTATTTCCACTTCCGACCTAACTGCTTCTTCTGAGCTCCGCACGCTCCACTCCATCAAGCACATGCTGCATCTGAGAGACGGTGTTCTCACATATGTCCCTGAGCCTCTCACTGCGCCAAAGCTCGTAGTGCCTCACGGCCAAAGGGGGATTTTGCTGACACACGCACACGATGCACCATGCGCTGGACACCACGGTGCCAAGGCCACATACGAAACCCTCAAGCAAGTAGCATACTGGCCCGGCATGCAGCAGGACGTAGCGGAATACGTAAAAGGATGCCTGGTGTGTTGCCAGTTTCAACCGGCAAACCCAAACCACCGAGCCCCACTGCAAAGAAAGGGAATGACTTTCCCATGGTCGGACCTCCAAATAGACTGGGTAGGACCCCTGCCACGGTCAACACGGGGTAACAAATACTTCCTCACCGTGGTCTGCGAATTCACAAAGTGGATAGAATGTCTCCCAGCTCCCAACGATACAGCAGAAACAACAGCCTGCCTGTTAATGAACCACATCTTCTCAAGATTTGGACTGCCTTTAAGGGTCAACTCTGACCGTGGAACCCACTTCACCGCTGCAATCATGCAGGAAGTGTGGAAACTCCTGGGCATACAGGCCAAGCTCCACATAAGTTTCCAACCCATGTCCTCAGGGCAAGTCGAACGTGGTAACCGAACAGTGGTCAGCATGTTAAAGAAGTATGTGTCCGCTAATCAAAAGGATTGGGATATCAAACTTCCACTGGTATTGATGGCCGCTCGAGCCACCCCTCACCGTTCCACCGGAGTACCCCCGTTCACATTGATGACAGGGAGAAACATGACGCTACCACTGCATCTGCTGTACCAACCCGGTGACCTGAACCTTGTCACTGCCTACACCACTCACCAGTACCTGGAAGAGTTGCATCAGCACTTGAGAGCGACTTTCGCCTTCGCGCAACAGCAACTGCAGCGAAGCGCAGAAGGTCGTAAAGCCCACTACGACCAAAAGGCCTCTCACCATGAGCTCAGTGTCGGAGACAAAGTGTGGTACTACCGCTTTGCCCAACCAAAGCAGAACACTTCCCATCGCCTGGCAAAGAAGTTCTTACCTCGCTGGACGGGACCCCATGAGATAGTAGACAAGCTCTCACCTGTCGCCTACCGAATCAAAATCAGCCAAGGGCGCAGCGAGCCAATACTTCGATGGGTCCATCGAAACCAGATAAAGAGGCACCAGAGCTCCAGCCGACTGGCAAAGGGGGAAGATCAAGCCCACTGACACAGACCGACACCCATACGCTCTACATCACACTAACATAATCTCTGTTGTTTAGGAAACATATAGCGACCTCGTTAAACATAACACATACACTCTCTCCTCAGCTGCACTACTAGGGCCAACCTCTAGTAGAGAGGAGTTACTCCACACATGTGACACTCGTTTGCGGCCTCACCTCATTCGGTGTCCTTGTGTCTCTTTGTGTATCTTTTTGTTTGTCGTGTCTCTTTTATGTTTTCCCATTTTCCTTTTCTCAATCCAATCTCTCTTCTCCTCTAGTCCCCTCATCAGGAAACTCCCTTTACAAATTCCTTAAATCCAGGTCCCGAAATTGAGATTGACTCCCTTTAATAAGTCGTTGGAACTCGTTGCGAGAACCGTGGTCAACCGATCCAGGTGACCGGGCCATTCTCCTCAGTTTAACCATTATCGACGCTAATAACATTTACCGGCTCAAAGATGTAGTGAATGTGGGATTTTGGCAAGGGAACACCTATGTCAAAATCCACACTCCTGAAGTCGTTGCGTATCACGATAACAACGAACAGTTGTATCTGGCCCCAAACCTAAAGATGTGTACGCTCACGAAGGACATTCACTTCCTTTGCCCGAGTAAGCCTTTTATCCGCGATAATACTGAGGGCATCTGCGGCCTAGAATCCATAAGGCCCGACACTAGCTGCCCCGCCGAAGCGACACCACGTTCTCAAGTTGAGGTAACGCAAGCCGAAATTATCGGAAACCGATGGCTGGTCAACACCCCAGCGCGAACGGCTACCCTCACATACGATCAACACGACACCGCCACACGCATTATCCTACCTAACCAAACTCTATGGATCACGGTCCCTAAGGGCTCGATCCTCCATATTGACGATTTGGCGTTGTACCACCTTACCGACGACGAGTATCAGGCTGAAATCGAAATCTCACCTTTCTTCAAACAGCACTCCTTCACCCTTGATCCAGAATTGGAAGAAAGGATCAGGGAGGAAGGAACACAACTGATTGATTTAACTCCCGTTGATACAGCTTTAGAAGCTATCGCTCGCCTTCCGCCCGCTGGCGCGCCAATTATTCGGTCTTGGTCGGCCGCTGACACAGCGCTTTGCATCTCTACTATTGTAGGATATGTTGTGACTTTGACCCAGGCCTTCCTCCTACACAAACGAGTGAACGCCGTTCAAGAGTCTTGCAACAAATGCACGTCAGGCGTCCCGCGCATTTTCCGACGTGATAAAACTGACCAAGAACCCGAACCGGAGAACTCACTTAACCTGATTGAGATCACGCCTGTACCGCCTCGTCGAACCCCGGACAACTAAACCAATCAAAACAACCCCACTTCCAGTAATCCAGTTGTCTTCTCAAGTTTCTAACCTGTACATTCCAAAATTACCCGGCACCAGGATTCAGTCAGTGATGGAGATGTTGTTTGTGCCTTGTGTGTGCCTGTTCTCCCTTCTTCTTGTTCCAGCGCCCGCTAACGTTCACAACGGGAACCTCACCGAGCGAAGGGGGATATGTAGGAAGAACTCTGCTTATACGCACACACAATTTCCAGACAACCTGGCGTCGGCTGGGATATCCTCCCTAACTGCCAGCTCACCATTAAGTCGCCGTAAATTCAAAGGCATATCGCAAAGGATGACGTTTACGGGCGACTCGAAATAGACAATTTCCAGACTTTCCAAACCAAAGACTTTTACGACCCTGCATATCACGCACATTCCAAGAAAACGCGCGCCTTTTCTCTGTTGCGCTCCCTAAAACAGACAAAGGAATTCAACTGGTCCATGTTGCTATTGAAACAAAGAAAGAGAGCCACACCTTTGAACTAGAAACGAATGTTTAAAAGGGGAACAAAAGTTATACTGGTTTCTGCTATGTGAAGCAAAATATACTCGAGAAAAGAAACACTATAGACAGATTATCTATACATGTATTAAGAAGTGTGTTTGTGACATTTATAAGCTGTTGCATTATTTTTAATCCATGGTAAATCCAGAATGTATAAGTTACCTGATTACTAGATGTTTAGCTCACTTATTATTTGTGTCGTTTAGAATTTGAGGATCTGTTTATCAATGTATGTAACCCAGTAATATCCTCTGTGGTCACGTGTATTTTTGGTGCATATCAAAAATATAAGTGTTTGGTTTCTTTAGAAAGCTAACCTTATGAAGAATATTATGGTTGAATGAAAATGATCCGTTTTATCAACCCGTGGTTACAATAACGGATAGAAACTTGCTTGCAATAATTTGTTTTATGTGATGAATAACTGACCAGATAATGTATGCAAAACACGCAGCTACGCAGGGCGGGGCTCCGCTCACAGCTACACTTGCGATTGGCCCAAATGCCCACAGAGACTCTTTCGATTGGACCACGCGCCCAAAAAGGCGGACCCCAAATCGTCCCGTTAAAAACGGATACTCAACCTCAGGAAGTTGGAGTTGGAGAGTTTGAAAACAACAGGAGGACACGCACGCCAGCGAGTCTCTCGTTCTGCTCACGCGGCAAGCGCTTCAGGCCATAACATCACGGCGAAGCAAAGCAACTAACACAAAGACTCAGTTAAACTTTCAAAGAACTTTAATCCTAAACTTCATTACGTCAGAACGAGACAACCAACCACTGAAGAGTGCGCTGGTCACGCGACCGACCGAACAGCCAATCCAAACGCAGCCCGCAAAGAACTGAATTCACCTGAGGAAAAAGCCTGAATTTGAACCGGAGAAAGCCTGAACTGAGCTCGATCAAAACAACTGAAAGACCAAGTAAGGCAAATCTCTTTATTGACTGAAACCGGGATATCTCTCCGCTGAGGGTAAAGATAAAATACTTCTTTGTCTATGAGTTTCCTCAGGTCGAAAAGCTAGCATTCAAACCTAAGTCTCTCTCTCTCTTCAGATATAAACAACTCGCTCCCATTTGTGTGTATGTTAAATTGTCTGTTAATGTTGTGTTAGAATAGTGAATAAAACTTTGACCTTATTAAGAAATCTTTGTCTGTGTTATGTGATTTAACATGTCGTAACTATTTGCCAAAAAGATTGCGTTACCTAAAGCTCATAAACCTGAGAGCTAGCTTAAAACTGAGTTAACTAGTTGTTTATTTTTTATCGTCGGCCGCGAGTGAAATAAACAAAATTGTTAAAGAGATAACTGCTGTTATTAATGCTTGCTGGACAAGTCGTTAACAAGGCATAAGTTGTACATTCTGATTAATAACCATTAATCATATGAAGATCAACTCTTAAGAGTGATTCCCTAAAAGCTAAATAATAAAATAAAGATATATATGTAGGATTCATTTTCTACATTACATAACATCCATTTTTTCCAGTCCTGCTCCCAATGTGCACAGTGCATGCATGTGTTCATGGATGATTTGATTCATGTATGATTAAGTGCACAGAGCAGACATGATTATTACCTATTTGCATTGATGTCAATCTCATACCCAGGGAAAATATAAGGCTGAAGTGCGCAATTTCTTTGGTGGTGAAAGCATTACCAAATTGAACTGGTTTTGTCATTGTCAATGGTTGAGCCAATTGTGCTGTGTTAAGCTGGCTGAGATGCTCAAACATCTTTTTTGATAGCAGCATCGAGTCGTGGTGTTTACACAATGCAATGTTTTTGCAAAATCAACATACAAATGGTTTACAGCTGAGAGAGGATGAGATATTTTAACATCAAAACAGTTGCACACTTCACCTAATTATTAAATTATTTTTTTGTCTCCATACATGTCTCCTTTGGACATCTAAGCTCTCAGTGGAACAGTGGATTGAGTTTTCACATAAACAACTGACTTTCTTTCCTAAAGCATCAGACAATCTTCAACATCTGATATGAGGTCATTTGTGGATCTAATTATAGAGAGAGAGAGACCAATTATAAAAGCATGAAATGAGCACATTTCTTTTCTCTTGAGTAAAATACAGACAGATAAACAGATACTGTTATCCGCTCGTGGCAACGGGTTAACCGAATGATCACAGTGTAGCCGAGTCGCATGACAAACCTCTGAGAGGGATGCTTGCACGGGGCTGCTGGAGCGACTCTGGGTTTGGACGGTGGGTTTGACCGACAGCTGCTCTGGATTATTTCTCTTATGTTGCTGTACTATGGGCAGTTCTGAGACCAGTGGAGATCCGTCAAATCTCTCATCACCTGCAAGCATGCGTTACAATGGAAATCAATGACGTTTATCACTGAACAATAGGATGGATCTGAACAAATGGATTTAAATAAGGCTATGGAAAAAAAATTAGAAGGCAATTAAATATATTTATTTAAAATGAAAGTAATTAAAGTGATGTGTTAAAATATATGATTTACTTATTTACACATGCATTAATTAAATAATAAGTAATAACATTTGTAATTTAAAAATTCTATATTTAATATTTATTAAAATAGCACTAGAGGTTAATGGTTGGCACTGGCAGTATCAAACATTTAATCATTTGACAATTTCATCATTGAAAAAAATCCATAGCAAATATTCACCTTCCATTTTTCTAATAATAATAATAATGATGATTATTATTAGTAGTATTCTTTTAGTATTTAAGGATAAAGTGCTTCATGGATGATGCATTTTTGTATGACAAAACGAGTTAACATTTTAGCACTTCTGGTTCCATCATCCTGAAGACTGGGCTTTTTTGAATGGATTTTTGGTTAAATGCTTGAAATAAGGTCTAGCTTATGGTGATTGTATTTAGGCTTCAAAATTCAAATTCACAAAATTCATAAAAGTTGTGTTAATTTGTGAAGATTATCATGATGCACAAAACATGTAAGTATCAAACTTTTTAAGTATCACTCTATTTACTAAAAACTATTATGCAGTCTAAATGTTTCCCCTTACAAAAAGCACTATGATTTTACCACGGTACATTAATGTATGAGATAAATGCAACGTGCTGCATGACAAAAGCTATTAAGACAAAAAAAACAAGGCATTTTTATTTAAATTAGGGGCATTTTAAGAAATGCCAGAAATTCTAGAAAGGTGTTATAAAAACAGCTCACAACATTCTGAAATGTCTGTGGTTCATGTGGGAGAAAATACACCCCCATCTGTTTGAAAAATGCTTCACTCACTTTTTTCGGCCTGGCGCTGCAGGCTGTTGTAACTGTTGCACAAGTTTTTCTCCTGTGAGTCAGTGTTGAGTGTATCCTCCGCGTCAGACCCCAGGTGATATTTCTCCAGCTCTTTCGACAAACTATTGCACTGCTCACTCTGTGTCCAGCATTTCTGCTCCAAGTCATGAACCTTGACCTTTGAGAGCCAGGGTAAGGAATATACAAGAAAGAAATACACAAACAATGAAATAAAATTGTTTATATCATACACCGGAATAAAAGCACAGATGAAATTCACTGAACTGTAGCAGTAGTTTACAAATGGTTTTGTTATAGGACCCAGCAATATGCAAAATTACACCCAACAATATGCAAAATTTCTTGACATGGCTGAAAAGAAAAACTGACAATTTTGTAAACGCATATAGCAGCATAGTGATTACCAGCCTAAAATACTGAACAAACACTGGGCAAAATACAGTATTAAAATCCCTGCTATTAGACATATGACCCAGCTTTACATAAATTTGCGACAAAATGCTATAAAGATTGGATGCACAGCCTGTAACAATAACAACATGTTAATGGAATTATTTTTTCCTCTATTAGAAGCCTATTTATTCTGATATCCTAAGGGGCATATACAAAATGTACAAAATACAAAATCTTTAAACAATAATGATATTAGTTGTGTCACACATCCCTAGTTTTAACTTGAGAACTCATGCATGAGACGCTGCAAAAAAAAAAAAACAGACACTTTTTAGTGGCAAAGGCATTAGAGGTTTAAATAAATACTGTGTGTGCGCGTTTAAGTGTATTATCTAACCAGACCTTAATACTGATACAGTCACATAATTTCATCAGGTCCTAGTTTCACCCCAACAACAAAAGACCTGATGCAAAGAAGACCTGACCTGATGGAACTTCATTTTGTTTGTTAAACTCTAACAAACTTCGTTTGTTAACTCTTTAGCAGCAACAATTCACGGCCACAAAGATGAGTGTAGCAGCAAATATACTCAATGGACACATAATAATGCAATGATTTTAAAGGGACAGGTCACCCAAAAAATTTCAATTCTGTCATTATTTACTCATCCCTCATGTTTTTCAAAATTAATTAAATTTCAGTCTGTTCTTCCCACAAAGCCATAACTAGTGTCAAAAAATGTAATGCACAGCATAAATCACAATGGCCACTTTTAATTATGCTTTTATAATGTTTTTGTGTCCTATTTGAAGCTGGAAAGCCTCAATTCACTCATATGGAAGAAAATATTAATAAATTAATCAAAAATGTTCCTTTGAAAGAAGTCAGATGGGTTTGGAATGAGTAAATTATGACAAAAATTATGACAAATAATTGAATTATTATTTTAAAAGTGCCCTGGTGCATGTTATTTGTATGCCTCCCATGAGAAAAACGAATTGAAATGGAAGGTTACAAAAGAATCTCTGAATGAGTAAGTGTGTGTACCTGCATTTTGTCCATATGGCTCTGTTTAAACACAAAAGGAAAACAATATATAAATCAGAATGACAAGGGTCAGAGATGAAAAATATCACAAAACAATGGAAAAAAAGGATCAACTGAATGGCTTGAAACAAAATCGCAATATTAAAGATGGGAAAAGCAAAAATTATGAAGGTCATAAAAATAAGGAAACTCTGAAAGGACGCCCCATAGGAGACATAAGTTCTCCTCGAAAGTCAATCTGATAGTACGTGACAAGCAGAAGCTTCTCAGACTGGACTGACTGTCAGACACGGAGGTCTTTTACCAAACACATAGGGAATCAAGACAGGTTGCATCGGTCCCTTCTACGTTTATCAGATAATTTGGGTAGACAGTTTCTTTTTGCACGAACGGCAGACTCTGCTGACCAAGCCAGGAGTGTAAATTAGACTTTTCATAGTAGGATGCCATAGGACAGAAGGAAAGCAAGTAGATAATATTTTACCTCTAGCAGATGCACCACGTCTTCGTGCTCTTTTTCAGCTTCAGCCTGAACCTGAAAATATGAGATAGCATATTAGCGTAGCTGTACAAATGCGATTCCATTCACTCAAACCCGATGAACCCAAATCTCAGAAAGTAACTGCAACGTCAGTAGAACATTATAATTTCACATTGATTCTAAAAGGTTTGCCAAGATTTGGTTGGCAAAGCTACTTTATCTAATTTCAGACAGATTTATTGATCCCAGAGGGGAAATTCAGTATTTGAAGGGCAAAACTGTGAGTCACAGTTCACAGCAGTTACTCATAAGTGAGTAAAATTACAATGAAAACTATCTGTTTGTAGGCAAACAGGAAATTGAAAGATACAGACAGGCCATGATTGCCATGCAAGTTGTATCAGCAAGTAATTTGTGCATATATGCCTGTGTAGTGTATGTTAGTGAGGTAAAAGCTCTGTCAAACCCCTCCCTAGGGATCTGCACTGATGCGGTGTCTGCTGTCGGCTCTAATTGCTTTGTTTGCCTGTCGCTGCTCCTTCCTGAAAGGCCGCAGACACAAAGAAAAGCAAACAGTTCTGCAGCCATGATCCTATTATGTGACTGCACTGATTTTATCCAGCCCTACTATGCCAGACTATCTATTGCTTCCATGTCAGAAGAATATTTCCTTATCCTAATGTAAACTTCTGCGGAAGGACTGGAAAAAAAATGATGGTGTGTCATGATCATTAGATATGATATAATAAATGACAGACTGAATAAGATGGCGTGAGGCACAGAACTGGATCATGGTAGCAATCTGTGCTGTGAAAAGCATTCATTTCAATCTCCTCTGTCTTGCTAAATCCAATTTCATAGCTAGAAATTTTTAAAGTTAAAAGATTTTTTTATATCATAAACTAACAATTAAGACTGAATTGATTAGTCAACATTGTTGACAAAAAAAATGCCGACAAATATTAAAACAAATAGTCATTTGATCTCATATGATGTAATGTAAAGGCCTGCAATAAAGCAGTTTGATTCAGCACTCAAACTGAATCAAACTGAATCAAATGCATGCAGTCTAATAGAAGAAGACATGTTTATGAGATGTGCAAATGAAGCCGAACCAGTAGAGTGTGATTTTGTAGTTTTGCAGGTAGTTTAAAGGTAAAAACAACTTTGATATACACAAGCAGCAGTTTAGCGGACATACTGACAGCAGTGTTTAAATAAATATGTAAATATGTGCTGCAAGCTTTTCTCTCAATAACATAATAAACACACAACTAAGATGCCAGCGGTGAGAAAATAGCAGTTAAAGCATCTGATTATAGTGCTGCAGATGTTTGCACCAGCTCTGCAATCAGCAATCCAGTATGTCACATCTCATTTATTTATATAGCATTGCAGAAACTTTATTTTTTCTTTAAAAGAAAATCTTTTACTTCAGGAACATGCATTTCTGAGGAGCAAAAGACATCTTCAGTGTCACATTATTACAATTTGATTTTCTGCTATAAAGCAGCTCTATATGTATGAATGTAGTATAGAATATGTATAACTCAATATTAATGAATTACAAAAGCTGAATAATTGATCAACACCTACTGATTAATCTGTGAAATAATCTATAATTAGTCAATTAATCATTCAAATAATCGCTGGATTAATCGATTATCAAAATTATAATTTGTTGCAGCCCTACTAACAATAAAATAACATTCACATGTCGGCATAAATGACTAAATAACAGCTTGGTTGGATATTACATATTCTAAGTATTAAACATCTATACATAAAAGGGATCTGAAACATAGCAAGACAGTTTTAACCTTCAAAGGATACAATCTGTTAAATAAATAAAAATCAACCCCTGGGACATACAGTGACTGTAGTTAACGAAAAACACACACACACACACACACACACACACACACACACACACACGTGTGTGCAGGCATGTTTGAGGTTCACTGAGGTTCTTACTGTACCTTCTGCAGAAGGCTGATCTCCTGCTGTCTGGAGTTGAGGAAAGCCAAGGCCTGCTCATGCTCTGCCTCCAGTTGCTGCCGCCGATCTGCAGCCTCTCGCATATGCTGAAGAAAAGAAAAACAGAAAGAGGGAGAAAAAAAAAGGAAATTAGAATTAGGACATGTGACAAACATTTGTAGAAACGCCTGCTTTCTTAAAGATACATTGTAAAACAAACCATTGATCACTGTTCTAATCTGCTGTTTTCAGGCTGTGGACAAAGATCTGGGAAAAAAGCATCATGAATAACCACACAGGCGTTTTAATAGACACATTAAGTGCAATAGTGACATTGAGTGATGACACCAACAGCCACTGATGGTGAAGCACTTGGTAAATACAACATGTTCTGTGAACATACAGAAAACCGAGAACGTCACAATAAAAGCTGATGAATAAAAAGCAATAAACAATGTCTAATGGACTGTTTGGGTTCAGGTTTTCTTCTCCTTTATTCAAGATGCAGTTAAACTGGACAGGAGTAGGACGGAAACATATCAGATGTGTTGTGAGGCTTAAAAGCTTAAGCTTATAAGGTCTAAGATTCATCTTTTCTACCCATTTCTCTCACTGTTATTATCTCCATCCTCTTCAAGGGAGTTAAAGCCTCTTTTCTTTTCTTTGATGACTTTGGTGGAGTTTTAAGTGTACATACACACCTCACACACTCACATGTCTACACACTCAATGTTTTGCATATTCATTAAAATAGGAGCAGCTGAAGAGTTTCAGAGGACAGGAACAACTCTTTTTGTTTAGTTTTTTTGCTTTTTGTTTTTTACTTATTGATTTATTTTGAACAAATGTGCAAACGAACATAAAATGAATTAGCTACATAATAGCAAATAAAAAGCATATGCTACATAGCTACATCAATTTAAATTTATGTCATTTCAAACCATGTTTTTCTTCTGTAAACATAACAGATATTTTGAATAATGTTTCTGTACACACAATTGTCTAATGTTATTTTGGACCTCACTTTCTTTAATTGCATGGGGGGAAATACTAATAAATCACTGGGGTATTTTATCAAAACATAATCTTCTTTCTGGTTCCATTTAAAAAGCCATGGATTGACATGAGGCTCAGTAATGACAGAATTTTTTATTTTTTGGTGACCCATCCCTTTAAGAATTTAGGATTTAAAATAGACGGAAAGTTCAAACGAAACATTCCAGACGGAAATTCAGACAGAAAAGCTTAATTTTTTCTTTAAAAGAAAATCTTTTATTTCAGTCCAGCTGCTGCAACACTATCTGGAATGATTATGCATTTCTGAGGAGCAAAATACATCTTCAAACAACATCAAAAAGAATCCTGAAATTTTACAGAAAACCTTGTTTTCTCCTCGACTTGCTGCTACACTATTTCTACTTCTTTGTCTCGTCTCATCACTTCTGTAATCATTTATCACATAGTCAATAATAAGAAAGGTAGGAGAGATAAATACATATTTTTAATTTCAAAGATGAGCCGTCGATTTCTTGTTACAAGAGCTTTCTTCCTCTCGAGACACATGACACAAGCAGTCAATAAAGCGACAAGTGCAGGAACACTTTTCATTGAACAATGAGTCAGCAACATGACGCTGACAGAAACAACTCAGATAAATGAAACATTATTATCTCAGCTGGTATCAGTTTTTCCTTTAAAAGCAAGACCCTACCATTAGGAAATATGATCTTAAACAATACAAATTGCTTATTAGATATTAGAAAAGCTGACATGGGGAAAAGGAAGTTTAATGATATAATAAACAATCAGTTTACAGTATTTTGCAAGGATGTCTCTGTCTTCAAAACTCTAAATGATTGCTATTCTTAAGATTGAAGTTTGAGAAGCATATCGGCAAGATGTATTGATTGCTGGTTGGATTTGAATCGATTATCAAACTACTATTTAACAAATATCCAATAATGATCTTACCTTCAGGACCTGCTCAAGGTTCTCCAGTTTGTTTTGGAGCTGAGCCTTCTCCTGTCTGGCAGAGTCTCTCTCTTGACTCACACAACCAAAAGCCTTTCTGAGCTGATCATAGTCTGACTTTACCTACAGAGTAAAAGAGTTGGAAACAAAATGAGGATATATAAACTGTCCTAATTCACAAAAATCCAGCTAAATTTATATAACTGTCACTTAAACAATGAAAAGCAGAGTTGATAGAGGAACCTTGATCAGACTTCAGATATTGGGCATTTAATTATGACTACAACAAAGGGAAGAAAATGGCTGACTCTGCAACAGTGCTTAAATGCATTTTACAATGGACCGTGAGAGCATATTGCACATCGAGTGTGGGTCTAAGCAGAATATTTTTGAAACAGAATTAATCATTTTGATAGATTATTTCAGTAGTTCTTTTTCACTCTAAAAGGTGCAGTGATTCATTATAAGGTTTGAAACATAACTCTGCGGCACAAAAATTCAGGTGATTTGTATCTAAGGCAACAGATCTAAAAATAAAGTTTGTGTTCAAAAATGTGTTTGATTTTACATTGACTCATGATGCTGGCAGAGCTCAGAGAAACGCAACCAATCACCTGATGAGTGCAAAAGAGGGTCAACTCAGGACACAGTCAAACAGGAATCCATCTACCAATCAAAATGTACCACTCAATATATCACACACTTGTGGAAGCATCATTCTGGCACACGCCCATACTCGCTCTCATTTATTAGCACACATTTCATCCGTTCAGGCTGAGAGAAACAGGGATGTTGATTCGCATCTCATATCGATCTAGGATTGGTATATGAGATTGTGCCTGGTGCCAAAGCGTGTGACAAACTGACCCGTCCTACTTCTTGTTATTTACCCACTCTCCTCAGCCTTGTTAGCACCGCTGAATGCTGGGAAATGAGCCTTTGATCATTGAGGGACTGGGAATGGGAGCGGACAGCACTACCTGATTAAACAGAAGACATTTTATCTCAGACGCTTGTCTGGGGTTGTGACAGATGGCCCTTTTTGCTGTTAGAGGAGAGGAGCAGCCTGTGGATTATTCGGAAAGAGACTGCCAAACCGTGGCATGCCGGCTTGGCAAAAAAAAAAAAAAAAAAGACACTATTAACACATTGAGTGCCATGAAATGCCACTCTCAGCAGTCCTGTGTTAATATATCCACTTCTTGAATAATATCCAGTGTGAATAATATCCACTTCTAAGCAGATTTGCTACTCACATTTATATCCCTATTCGGGTGTCACTGGATTCCTTTCATAGTATGATCAAGTTTAAATCTTTAACTTTATGATTATCTCTAATGTGCATTTGGGCATGCTTGTCATATCACGGAGGCCGATTTCAAACCATAATAAATGCATACAGGCAAAGCCCTATTCAGTTTCATTGAACAAAATCAGGTCAAAACAAACAAGGTTGATATATTGACAAGAAAGGGATGCGATAAGATCAATACTGCCTATGAGATGCAGAGAAGAGCCCTTTGGGCACATGTTCCTAGAAGAGCCATGTACAGTAATGAGCAGCCATTGATCTGATGAGCTCAGCTGGCGTGTGATGCTGACCATCTCTTACCTTCTCGTACTGTGCGGCCTTCAGGATGTGACTAAACAGCTCACGATTGAGCCGTTTTCTCTCCAGCAAAGCATCCTGAAGCTCATTCTTCTGTCAAGAGGAAAAATAAAAAAAGGAGTCAGCTCATTGTCATCAACTCATCAATCTCTCTCTCTCTCTCTCTCTCTCTCTCTCTCTCTATCTATCTATAATCTACTGACAGTACCAATGAGAAATGCAACTGCAGATAAATACTATTTTCAACCAAGACATCAAGCTGTATCATCCACAAATAAATATATAGATCTCCTTGGGAACAACGGGGTACATATACAGTATGTGACTTATTAGATCATTCTTAAACTCATAGGCAATGAAAACACAAATCTCTTTAGCCTATAGGTAATGAAGATGAGTGCTCATTTTTTCATTCATCAGTGGCTGTGTTTAAAGAGCCACCCAAATCTCAAAACCTCTAGCACAGCGTGTATGAAAAATTAATCAATACTTTGTGGAGAATAATGAATGTTTTCAAACAGGTTTCACAAACACTCCCCTCTCTGCCATTGGTCGGATACTTAAACAGAGCCCCGCCCCATACTCAAACCATTAAGCCATTATTTCAGTGTTGGCTGGTTCAAAGAAATCTAATTTTTTTGAAAGCTACAGAGCACCTGAATTTCTAGTTTATGAGGGAGTCAACCAACAAATAACTGACTGTCTCTACATATTGAAGGGATAGTTCACCCAAAAATTTAAATTCTGTCATTAATTACTCACCATGTCGTTTCACATCTTCAAAACACAAATTAAGATATTTAAGATGAAATCCGAGAGCTTTCTGAGCCTGCATAGCAGCAACGCAACTGAAACGGCCCAGAAAGGGAGTAAGGACCGTAATGTTATGGAGCTACGAGAATATTTTTTGTGCACAAAGAAAACATTTTATGTTAAACATTGTTATTTTTGTTTTCTTTGCGCACAAAAAGTATTCTCTTAGCTCCATAAAATTACAGTTGAATGTAATGTAATGTCACATGGACTATTTTAACGATATCCTTACTACCTTTCTGGCCCTTGAAGTTTTCAGTTGCGTTACTGTCTATGCAGGATCAGAAAGTTCTCAAATTTCATCAAAAATATCTAAATTTGCGTTCCGAAGATGAACGAAGGTCTTACGGGTTTAGAATGACATGAGGGTGAGTTATTAATGACAGAATTTTCATTTTTGGCTCAACTATCCCTTTAAGCTAGGATAGAATTTAAAATGTAAAACATTGCAAACTTTAGGTTTAAATAATGTTTAGAAAAAAATAAGACAAAGACTTGGCAACAGGCAATGAGAAAGACAATGAAAATCATCTCACTTCTGAACAGACAACATTTATCTCACTGCACTATATCTACCAAGAAATACACGAGAGGAAGCTCAGAAAGTCATTTCAAACCCTCTAATTTGACTGTTCATCACAGCCGTCCGTCCATCTTGTAAAGTTTTCCCTGGCTGAACTCAGTGAGCATCTCTGACTCAGCATCCTGTCCTGTCCTGACTGGCTCACATGTCACAGTATATCAGGTGGCAGGTTTGCTCAACAGCAACTAGAGGAGCATTTGAACTTTCTTGTCAGAAGCCCTGTCTGTCAACCACAGCGTCACCCGGACATGACAGCTACTGCACACGAGGGCAGTTCACACTCCACTGCCTGCAAACGGTGACCACCACAGACCTCCCGTGGGATCACGTGTAGCATATCCGCATATACATTTGGGAACATTTCAGCCATCGTGTTCTATTACCTCATATGAAAGGACAGTCTTTAACCTCTGCTCAAGGTACTTTAAGAGGCCGCTGAACTGGCTGCGCATTGAAACCAGAAGTAAAAAAATATGCAGTTCGCTGAGCAGTCACGGCTGATTAAACGCAACTTTAATGTGGTAAAGATTAGACTACCATGGGATTATCAACTGAAACTCTCACAGGGATGTGAGTTAAAGCAGCGACACATATCATACCCAGGAATCCTGCTTCTGATTTCCTTATGGCTGGATCAAGAAGCAGAACGGTGAAAGAAGGAGGCGGTCTTGGGATGAGAGAGAGCGAAAGCGTGCCACAAGAATGGACTAATTCGAGCAGACACGGCTGCCTGATCCCCACCCTCCAGTTTGGCCCCTGGTTCTGCAGCTGCTCAGAAAAGCTTTGCTCATCCTTCCACAACATTCACTGAGATGAGGCTCTTTACATGGCCAACCACCGCAGCATTGTGGATGCATATAGGGTGTGTGGGTGTTGTTATACAACCACAGACATATAACAGGAGAAAAAGAACTCTGGGATACGGTAAATCTGTGGGTCAAGTCGACCTGTGAAGAGATTCTCAATACATTTCAGTTACGTTAAATCAAATGAACTGAGTTAATTTTTCTGTGTTAAATCCAAACGATGTTTTCACATTTGCAAAAAAAAAAAAGTAAAAAAAAAAAAGACACCATTACTGTATGTAGAAGTAATTTCAAATATTGTGTAAAATATTATATAAACATAGACCTATAATAATATACAAATAAAACAAATATTATAATTTATATAATTATAACATTTATGTTCTTAAATTAAATAAATTACTTTTAAATACTTGTAAATAGACTTGGGGTACTTTTTCCAATTTTCTAACAATAAACATTAAAAATGGATATAATGTATAGGGAAAAACACCAGAATAGGTAGCATTGCAAATATATCCATAAATGAAACTAGGGATGCACGATATTGGATTTTTGCTGATATCCGATATGGTGATATTTTTCAACTCATTGTGGCCGATACCGATACTGATATATTTCTTTTTGTTTGGAAGCAACACCAAGTCTCTCCTGTGGAGAAATAACAAGCTAAATATTTGTATATAATTATAATTTTGGTTAGTTTTTAACAAGAACTTACTTGTTAGAATTAAATCAACAATGAAGGTTTTTTGACAGTACATAGAAGCTTTAAAAATAACTATAAATAAACTATCAATCACTGCATTATTTTTCCCAGAAAGATGCAGTGTTCACCCTAACATTTTATTTTAAGATTTAACATTTGTAGATGGTCTAAAGCAAAAGAGTTGTAAAAATTCTGAAAATCTTTTAGAGCGTATGATTTATATATATATATATATATAAACAATATTACACAATGAATAAATCAGTACATATAAAGTACATATTTAATTTACAAGTGTCATGTTTGTGATTTTTTTTCATGCAAGCTATAGCTTCTAACCTTTAAATCAAAACATACTCATTATCTTATGACATTAATTACTGCTTTATTTAATCAGAAACAGTGTAAATGTATCCTATTCGCGAATTGACTATATTTTAATTTCTACTTCTTTATCTTCAGCTATTCATGATGCCGATATCGGTTCCTTATCTTTGTCAGATCATGATGGAAATTTGTGCAGATTATCTTTGATGGCGATTTAACCCTAAATTGTTACAGGATGAAAGTTTTTGCAGTCAATTCAGAAATAAATTTGCTGAGTTTATTGAAATTAACCAAGGTTCAGTGGATGATCCTCGAACACTTTGGAATGCAGTTAAAGGGTTTATAAGGAATAACTCAAATTTCATATGCCTCTTTCCTTCAGAAAAACAGACACAAAAATATAGTTAAACTGGAATCACAGCTCCAGAATCTGACTAGAGATAATCAGTGTTGTTTCTCAGACAATACACTCAGTAAAATCCCGGCAGTTAGGTCCAAACTCAATTCATTACTGAGATCCAGGGCAGAATTCCCCTCATGTTAGATATGATAAATGTTTCAGTTACTCAAGGCTCATTTCACCCATCTATTAAAATATAGCTATTATTTCTCTCTTGTTAAAAAAAGATAAAGATCCGACTTCCTGTTCTAGTTACCGGCCACTTTCTTTGATAGGGACTGATGTTAAATTATATGCTAAAGTACTATCTCGTCATCTAGAGAAATTTATGAATAGGCTAGTTCATCATGACCAAACAGGATTCATTAAATCACGCTCAGCTTCGGATAACTTACGCAGGTTATATCATATTATTCATTAAAATAATAGTTTGTCCTCCCCTTGCGCAGTATTATCTCTAGATGCGTTGAAAGCTTTCGACCAGCTAGAATGGAACTATTTATGGGCAGCTCTACAGCATCTGGGTCTGGGATCGAGTTTCATAAATATGATAAAGGTTCTGTATACCAATCCAGCAGCCACTGTTCTCACAGGTGCTGTTCGCTCTAACCCATTCTTTATACATCGAGGTACTCATCAGGGTTGCCTGCTTTCTCCTCTGTTATTTGCCCTATCCTTGGAACCTTTAGCTCAAGCGGTCCGACAATCTGAAACTAATTCTCCCATAAATATACGGAATACTCATCATCATATTTCTTTGTTTGCTGATGATATCTTATTATTTTTGGAGAAGCCGTCACATTCTATTCCTCGTGTTGAATTTATTTGACCATTTTGGATCTCTCTCTGGGTTTAAAATTAATTGTAGTAAGTCATGTTTACTTCCCCTCAATTCTAAAATTTATTCCATGTCCCTTTCTATATCTATTCCATTGGTTCATAACTTTAAGTACTTGAGGATAGATGTTTCTCCTTCCCTGCAGAAAATCGTCTCAAAAAACTATAATGGTATTCTAGCCAAAGTATCTTCAGATTTGGAAAATTGGTCTCGTCTTCCTACTTCTTTTCAGGCCTGTATATCGGTGATTAAAAGGAATGTTCTTCCACATATTAATTTTGTTTCTTCCATGATTCCTCTCGCTCCCCCGGTTGGCAACTGGAATAAACTACATGCATGTGTTTCAATGTATATATGGGATGGGAAACATCCTCGTATTAAACTGACTACCTTACAACGATGTAGATTACATGGAGGTCTTTCTTTCCCTAATTTTAGACTATATGCTCAAGCCTTTTCCCTCCGCCCTTTAGCAGTTTGGTTTGATCCTGACGCTTCTGTGTCTTGGAGAGCAATCTTCGGGAGTTCCGCTTAGGCAGTGTAAATCTCGGTTTGGTCCCATTGTATAGCATCTCCTCTCCACATGGAGGGATGTTGAAAGACGTTCACAACTAGTTACAAAATGGCATAGGCATTAGCCTATTTTCCACAAAAATTAACCTTTTGTCAGACAGTACTTCATTTCATTGTCCGCAATGGACTCTTAATAAAGTAAACACTCTGGGCGATATCTATGATGATAGTGGTTTAAAATCCTTCCAGAATCTTAAAACTCAATATAATCTGCCAGGCACCTCCTTTTTTATGTATTTGTGCATTAGATCGGCCCTACGGTCATAAGGGGTGCCTTGGAACTCTCAACTGCCTGTTCACCCTTTGTGCAAACTAATCCTTCCTTCTGAGGAATCTCCCTCCTCTGCTTCAGTCATCTATCTCTTTCTTCTTGAGCATTCATACAAACCTTTATCTATTACAACTGTTTGGGCTAAAGATCTTAATGAGGATGTGCATGTTTTATTTTCCGATCTGGTACGGGGTATGTTTAAATTGTCTTCTAAAAACCCTAATCACCAAATGATTTATTGGAAATTGCTGTATAGGGTTTACTTGACTCCAATGAAATGTTTTTATATGAATCTGTCATCTTCTCCTAAGTGTAATCTCTGTTCCCAAGGAGTTTTAAGCACGTTTTAAGTTTTAAGTGCCCCTCTCTCTCACCTTTTTGGACTCAGCTCTCACAGGACCTATCATATTTGTTGGGTACTGAGATATGTTTGACTCCGCGCCATTTTTTAATGAATGACTTTTGGGACTTCACCTTGTCCGTCCAACTTAAAGATCTTTACTGTTAGCTGCTCTCACAGCAGCAAAAAAAAAATAGCTTGTCAACCGTTGGAATCCTCCTCACACAATGGACAGACGAACCTGGACTGTGTATCTGTTGGACATTATCTCAGTGGAACTCTCTACTTCTCGTATGCATGGATCTAACGTGAAAACTGTTCATTAATGGCATTCAGCTTTTAATGTCTTCTTTTATAAAATCTTTGTAAAAATTATTTTATTGTTATTTGTTTATCTATTAATATTAATTAATGTGTTTATTATTATTATTAATGTTATTTTATTGATTTATTTTTTTTAAGTCTACCAAGGGGTGGGATGGTTTGGGGGTGGGTTTTAAATTTGTACAGCTGATTTTTGTTTTGTAATACTGTTCCACAAAATAAAACTCAAACAGGTGTTAACAAAAAAAAGAAACCAGTCTAAATGTTATTTCTGTAGGGCAGGCTATTTTACTTTTAATTTAATTAGAAGTAGGCCAAAAGCGCACCCTACAGATTAAAACTCCTTACCGAACGGGCTTTAGGACCCTGGGGAGGCTGTCACTGCTGCCTCTGCATGTGGGATTACTGTTTACTCTATCACACACCAAACGTGCTTTCACAGATTAAATGCAGAGATCCAAAAGAGTGAATTTAATCATCATTCAGACAAAACTTTGCTTCAAGAATGAGCCACACTGCTTACGTGATCTAATCACTAGCACACCCTGAACACATGTGAGTTAACGTATTCCTCTTATCGGCAAGACATATCGGCATAAATATTCATATCGGACCGATGCCGATATTTACATTTAAAGCCATTATCGCCCGATTCCGATATCAGTCCAATAATATCTCGCTTCCCTAAATGAAACATTTGTTTAATGCATGCGGATACATTGTTTATGTTCAGATCAAAGCGTAAACAACATCAATAACGTAACTGCGAACATACGTTGCATACGTTGTTTACATGTTTGATACTCTCAGGGGCGGATTTAGTGATTTGGGGGCCCTAAGCAAATTTCAGGTATGGGGCCCCAACACAATTACTATATGCTCTTTTAGGCCTAACTCTTATTTTGCTCGCTAGCTCTCTCTCATTATAGCTATATTATTTCTTATAACTATTACCCCTTCACAACTTAAGTTGCCTAAATAATTAGTCAACCTGATGCTATTCTAAAGCCATATTAAGCTACCTTATTTTTTTCGGATCACAAAAGAAGACATTATTTAAAAAAATGCTTGCACTTGTCCATTTAATGAATTGTAAACTTCTTCAATCTTTTACAAAAAGGATTAAAATATCATAAAAATTATCTCATGCAACTCGTTCCGTATTCCAAGTGTTCTTAAGGCATACGATAGGGACAAATAGAAACAAATAGAAAATGTAATCTATTAAGTGAAAATCTCCAGTCATTGCATTCGTGCATGTATACACGTTTTTAGTTTATAGTTCATTTGCATTTATAGTTCGGGCTGGCTTGATGTTTCAAAACAATCAGTCAAGACAAATAAAATTATGACTTGAAACACAATCATTCTTTACAGAGGTGTATATATCTGTTCTGAGACTGTCAAAACAAAGAGCGCTCTGTCTATAATCACTAAAAGCTGTCACTCACTTAATTTAATCGCAATCTCACGACGTTCCGTTAATAAGCTCTCTGCACAATGAATCTCTTATTTACATCTTATCTACACGTTATTATGGTGAGAGGATTCACAAGCTTCCACCTGACAAAAACTCACCGTTCTGAGTGGTGAGTGAGTGAACATTTGACGCTCTCCATAACACAAATACATACTGGTGCATATGCCAAGTATGTTTCGCAAATACCAGATGGGGCCCCCTGATTCCCCAGGGCCCTAAGCGGCCACTTACCTCGCCTATTGGTTAAGTCCGCCCTTCGATACTCTCCAAAATGGTGTTATAGGTGTCAGTCCTCTGTCGTGTGTGTCATGTGTTCCTACCTCATGTGTCCATATTTGGTTTGTTTCCTGTCCTTGTTAAATGTAATTAGTTAATTCTTGTCCAGCCGTGTTCGTCTCGTTATCTATGATTTACCTGTGTATTTATAGTCCTGTCTGTTCAGTTTGATTTCATCTGGTCTACTCGTTACTCCCCGGTGTTCCTGTCTGTGTCTTGCCCTGCCTTGTCTTGCACTGCCTTGATGTCATCAGTAAAGACTATTATTTTAAGTTATATCCTCGTCTGCGTGTTCCTGTGTCCTCCCTCGTGTGTGCACCGTGACAATAGGTTGACACGGAGGAGATGAATTGTTGAATAAAGTCGTTATTTTTGTTTTCTTTGCGCACAAAAACTATTCTTGTAGCTTTGTAAAATTACGGTTGAACCATTGATGTAACATGGATTATTTTAACGTTGTCCTTGCTACATTTCTGAGCCTTGATCATGTTAGGATCCTTGCTGTCTACGGGAGGGTCAGAGAGCTCTCGGAATTCATCAAAAATATCTTAATTTGTATTCCAAAGATGAACAAAGGTCTTACAGGTTAGGATCGACATGAGGGTGAGTAATTAATGACAGAATTTTAATTTTTGGGTGAACTAGCCCTTTAAATTCTGTGCAATACATTTTTACATTTTGGTTTCATGCTTTTTTTTTTTTTTCTTTTTTTTTTATGTGACTGCAGTACCTTTGGCATAAAATTTATCCCATAAAAACATGGATTTTGTGCCTCTAATGCTTTAGACAAAGTCATGAGACATCAAAGTATACCATATTTGAAAAAATTACCGAACAAATAACCAAAATACTTTTTGATAGAGCATAGAATGCCAAGTTCTTTCAAACTATCCATATATCCATTGCTGTATCAAGGTAATGGCACTGGCGCACTGAGTACTACTCTCAATCTTACTAAAACAGGTTTGCTCTGTGCACGTTTTATTCACCCACAATACATTCAATTCTTTAACATGCAGCTTACAGTGGCAGATCTGTCAATATTAGGTGACATCTTCAGTCTGTACCTGTAACAAACAGAAATCTTAGCCTCTGATCCTGCTGTGAAAGCTCAGGGCTCCTCTCCCGCTGAGAGCAGGTGGTTGCCATGACAGCTACAGGAGGTCGAGAGGGAGGCCGCATCCTCCCTTATCCTGTCACTGAACTAATGTATATACCGCAATAAGCAAATAAGGCACTTCAGCTGTTTGTCACTCAATGATGGAAGAATGCTCATTAGACAGATTTGATCCAATTAGACAGCTGTTTGTTATTTAGAGCATCCATCTCTGTGACCTCTTGACATGGCATCTCTAGATGACTCAAGACTCAAAGCATGTTTCTCATGGAACACACCAATTAACGCCCCCCAGCTCATAAAAATTATTAGAGTAAATCAACTGTTGGGCTAGCGGTGCTACTTTAATTGCAACACAAGGGTTATCAAATTAACATAGTTGACATAAAAGGGTAAAGATGGTTCTCTGGGAATCTTGAAAGCACATTTGAGCATTTGCCACCAAGGAGCGTGTACTTTAAGATCAGACATGCTATTCCTGTGCTTTCCCATTAAACACCCACAGGATCTCCACTAATGAGGTGGTGTGCGGTAGCTTCATTCATACAAACAGTAGGGAGATGTTGGGTATCTTATGTGACCTTTACACATGTGAGACCAAATATTCAAAATGTAGCTCTCATGTAGTCCAAATGCTTTAAAATCTGTAGAAGTTCTTCGAGAGAATTCTTAGATTATTGTCAAAATACTTAACTTTAAATCCTTACTTTTTAAAATCAATATGCAAACCTTGCTAGACAAATCTACGCAAATGATTAATAATTAAGTACTGTATGTCTATTTCAATTTACTGAAGCACTTTGACAGTTGAGGGTTATGCTTTCAATCTGAATACTGGGGTTAGGGATAATAACTTTAAAATAAAATAAAATAAAATAAAAACTTCTGATTGTTTAGCAGTACATTTTTTAAACTATTTATTAAATTATTTTAAGAAATACTAAAAAAGGAAATGAAAATGCACAAACTAAAATACTTGTATTATGAATGTTTAGCAGTAACCTTTTTAAATAGAGACAAAAGTAAAAAAAAAAAAAATGGAAAAGAAAATGTCAAATGAAAAATAAAATAAAACAAATAGTGGGATGACTCCAGTGGGATGTTAATAACAGATTGGAGTGCTCAGGAAACTTGTCTGAAACAAGTTTGAAAAGAGAATGACTAGCAAAGGCAAAGGTGCTTGAGCAACAGGATTGGTTGTCGAGAGCATTGAAAGCTTTAGCCAAAGGAAGGCATGCATTTCCGAAAAAATACCCAGGAGAACAGCTTTCAATCTTTAAAGTGTACAGACCAGTGTATCAGTTGTGGTTTACGCTTTATGGAATGCACTAGAAGAACTCAAATGACTTTCTGACATTATCAGCCATGCACTGCGTAGCTTGTACTCACCAAAGTCTTACATTCTAATGTCTTATTCTTCACTTCTCTCTCAAGGATCTGACACCTTTTCCTCCGCTCGTTGACCTCTGACTCCTAGAATGATGAAAAATAAAAAATAAAGAACATGACTGATTTAACTGACAAGATTTAAATACAGATTTTATAACAGAATACATGGAAGATAAAGTGAATTTTATCATTTAACTAAAAGGACTGAATTGAAGCAGATTCCAGATACTATGAAAAAGTACCTTAACCAAGGACAATTCCATATTTACTCAAATGAAACAACAACCTGACACAAATGAAAAGATAAGGATAGATGCATGCACTATATAAAGTACATAAAACAGTCACATTTCAGGTCATCTCTAAAAAAAAATTACAACAAAAAGTATGGTAAAGCCTTAAAAAAAAAAAAAAAAAAAAAAGGTATTATGCGGTTGGTACACAAATTACAATTCAGTTATAAATGTGACGTCAAAAGTTCATTACATTCTTTATCATGCACATTTACAGAGTTCCCATCTAGGAATGGTCTGAAATATTTAAGGCAATAGATAGATGAGCTCTCCTGATTCTCAGCAGATACTGTTCATGACTGACAGCATCTTGGGCCAATCCCAGTATCCCAGTCCTTCGAAGGCAGTATTACTTTAAGAACAGTGTTAGATAGGGCATTTAGCATAAAGAATGTATCTTGGTATGCCAAAAAGAAAGCTCTGCAAGTGTGTGAGGGTGTGTGACACCTAACAATGGGTGTTTTAAAGCAGTGATGCATAGAATTAGGGCTCTTCAAGCAGTGGCAGAGAAGGAACAGCTGGGAGCTCAAATCTAGTGGTGTGGAAGTAACAAGCGTTTCATCTGTGTCAACATGTTACACAGCTGAGCTTTCCTAAACCGAGGGCTTTTTCATCCAAACCATCCTCATTATATCAAGACAACACCTCCCATTACATGAGATGAATGAGAAAACGCAGATCATTTATCTGACTTATTAACACTGTACGGTAAATCCTTGCGCTGCTCGACTTGCAAAATGACAGTATCAAAGCGGTATGCACTGCGTGCTCATGTGCATTTTACAGTGGGGGAGGGGACTCTGGGGTTGCTATAGAAACCTACTCATCCAGGTAGCACGTTAACCATGAGAATGAGCAGCCTATTTGGCACTCATTCACAATTCATTGTTAAACCAAACTTGCAGGGTACAGCAAACTCCCTCCACTTGGTAAACGGTCCAGGGCTGTGAAAATACAAGATGGTTCATGTGTAATTGTACACCCTGAAAAGAATCACCATGACGTGGTACATTTCAACAGGGAGGAAGTGCATCTCTATGGGAAGGAAATCTCGGGTTTCGCCTGCCCTGTCATTATAAGATACTGTTTGACTCCAGTAACCATGTTATCAATTTATATACATCTGTCTTATGCGAAATGGGGGCAAAGATGCCTCGGAGGGGGTCCGTGTTTGCGAAAGGGTTTCTAGGGAAACGTAGGATTATTCAGGACTCCTACATGTTTTGAGAGATAATCTCTGGAGTGGGGGACTAAAGGGACACTGCCTGGGAATTCAAAATAGACAGGTGTCTATTTTGCAAGGTGCCCGGTGGAGTCGCATGGTAGAGTCGATGGTCTTTACATTCTTCGGTCTTCACATGAGGAGGCCTTCACACGACAACTACCGCGGTAAACTAAGTTTTTTTTATACCCGTCTAACAAAATACTAATTGAATTTAGCTGGACACACTTTCCTTATATTTTCACAACAAATGGCCAAGCAACGCAGACACTGACAAGATGCGCGAGACAGAACGAGACCAAACGCGATATCAGCATGTCTCCACACAGTAAACATGAAAGTATGAAATGAGGGAAGGCGACAAGAACAAGTTAAAATTAAAATAAAAAAAACTCAAATGAAATCTTAAGCTCATTGTTAAATGCTGCACAGAGACTTAATCGTTGTATTCTAATCTCCCAGCCTCTCTCATGACACTGTCATATGTAGTGGTGGAAGCTTCCTCCTGCGAACTCCAGAGATATATGCATAGGGTGGGATAATGATGCTACAGTGTTCAGGATGTCAACATGGTGATTGATTTATTCTTGGC
Organism: Barbus barbus; assembly: GCF_936440315.1. Classification (NCBI taxonomy): domain Eukaryota; kingdom Metazoa; phylum Chordata; class Actinopteri; order Cypriniformes; family Cyprinidae; genus Barbus; species Barbus barbus. Next base: position 18,188,332 of record NC_136714.1, read on the forward strand.
TCAGCATCCTGCCGTCCCGAGACTCTTGGTGCCAAGAAGCCTCTGAGTTTGTTAGGCTGTGATTATCAGTGAATCTCTGTTTTTAACAAAATTTTAAATGAACAGTTCACCCAAAAATGAAAATTAAATGATCATTTAATCACCTTAATGTTGTTCCAAACCTGTATGACTGTATAACAAGTCTGTTGGGTTCAAGGTTGTTTTGGACCCCACTGACTTTCTTTGTAAGGACAGTTCTGCAAAAGCAGCAGCCACGCAGCAACCCTCTATAAAGCACTGCCGTATTTTGAAATATTTTTGCAGACCAGCCCAGAACTTAACATCACCGTGGTTCTCAAAAAAATCCAATCTAATTTTTTTTTCAATAGCTTTGGATTATTGCAAAAAATAAGCTCTATGACCAACAAAGGTTTACAGTTCATACCTTTTTTGTTCGTCGGGATAATCTCCAGAAATGAATGCAGCTTTTAAAACTGCCAGAAGCTGAAAAAAATGCTAACTATAGACTGTACGTGAATTACACCATGATCGCATGACTTCAACATCGCCACTATTAAGCTTCTGTCCAATCTTTAAAATCTACACGTTGACAAATGTTAGCTAGAACAGTCTGCAGGAGTGTGAATATAAACACAGCAAGGCAGTAAAAGCAGACTAGTGAGTAGAAGCATTTTCCTATTCTGTGTGATGAAGTTTAATTGCCCTGAAAGCCTCTGTAGTCCCATTTAGCCACTTGTTAGCAATCATCTTTTTAAAAACACATAAAAGTATATTTAAAAAAAATCGGGGTAAAAAGTAATAGCATAGCAATGACATGTTTTGTGTCTTTGAATAAAGAAAAATATCTTGAGTTTGTGTTAACCACAAACCTTATTTCAGGCATTTAACCACAAAAACCTATTGACTTAGGGACGATGGAACCAGTTCCTTTTCAGGTTTTAGGACTCATTCCTGCAGCTCTCTATTCAGAATTATTATTTCTCTAAACATTTATGTGCATTATCACTAGAAATAAGCCACTTTGAATCACTTTGACAGCATCATGGATTTTGAGGCAGCTCAGGATGGCTTGTTAGCTGGGTATTAGAGTACCGTCATTTAAGCCCGTTTCCCCCACTATCCTAAAAAAGAAACAGTGATGAATCTGGCTGAGACTCAAGGCTCGGTTTGGTATTGAGAACATCCTGACTGACTTTGAATGTACACTAGCTTAATGTATTAGGAAGTTCTTGTTTGGATGATAACTCTTGCAAATGTCCTGAAGCAAAGGGCCACTTAATTAAGACAAAGACGGAGGACTTTACATTAAGATTTACATTTCCAAAGGGAATATACAATGCAATACTAATGATGTACATTTACAAAGACGATTATGGGTCTTGCACATAATAACATCCACTTTAAAAGGTAGTGAGCATACGAATACACATTTAATTGAGACAATGTGCTGACTGACATATTCTAATCTTGCAAACAGCAAATAATGCATTCATTTACATGACTGTCTGAGTGGATTGTAAGAGGACCAGAAGAAGAACACAGGGCGTGGGGTATTTTTAAATAAGTCAATAACTATTGAACAGCAAGTGTCACTCAGCTAAAGGCGGGGGATTCACACTAACAATGACAATCGGCGAGATGCAGTGAGGAAGCTGGCTGTCCAATTTTAAAAGTCTGACCCAGGACTTCATAAAACAACAAACTTAAAATCACGGTTTAGAAAATCTTTAACCTGCTGCCTCTAAATTCATGGAAATGCAGAAAAGTAACAATGATGGCACATGTGTTTGTATTTTTGTATTTTTGATAATACATACATACATGTTTAAAGAGAAACCCTTGATCTGTTATCATGGTTGAGAAAAATCACTTGAGTTCTTGCATCATCCTTCATCATGCATCTAAAAGCATGAAAATACATGATGTATGAACTGGGGCAATACCCAGCTATGAGAACGTATACTCAGAGAGAGAGAGAGAGAGAGAGAGAGAGAGAGAGAGAGAGAGAGAGGATTTACTATGCTGCACATCTCCTCATGCAGAAACACACGCTGGAATCCCCACAGCCAAGCTGCAGGCAGAGGAAAGAAAGTGAGAGAAACAGAGAATTGCAGCAAAAGAAGAAATATTTACCGTCTCAGTTCCTAAGGCTCTTAAACCTGCAGAAAATGTTCTTTCCCTTTTGCACTCTTCCTCTCCTCCTCTGTCTTGCTTCCTCTGGGCGTGCAAATGTCAGACAGCGGTAACGGCAGCTCTCTCTCTTCCTCGCTCTCCTTCTCTCTTTACAAGGCCTGCTGCATGCTGCAGAAGCAAAGGCACAGTGCTCCCCCACCATACGCTACGGTCTGCCCTCCATCCCCTCCCTGAGTGACTGATGCTGAATGCGGGTGGAGGAGAGAGGAAGTGGGAGGGGAAATTATGGAAATAGGCTGTCGAGTGGGCAGCAACTCCTAAAACCATGATCCCTCCCTGCCGGTACCAAACCTCCATGCAGAAGTGAAGCAGACACAGGGAATAGGTGGAGCTAATTGGGAAAAATCTTTAACGTGTTTTTGGCTTATGTACCCCATAAGCAGGGATTGACGCCCAATGTTTACTGAAATGTGTTTCTCTTCATACTGGAAATTACTTATTATTAATTATTAAATAACAACAATGAACAATACTTTTGCAGCATTTATCTATCTACTAATACATTTTTAACTTTTGTATAAATTAACATTAGTTAATTATTGAATTAATATTAATCATTATTAATAAATGCTGATGAATTTTTAACAAATTGATTATTGTGAAGTTTTACAATAATTTAAATCCCTTCCTCATGTCGTTCCAAAGCCGTAAGACCTTAGTTCATCTTTGGAACACAAATTAAGATATTGTTGATGAAATCCGAGAATTTTCTGACCCTGCATAGACAGCAACGCAACTGACACGTTCTGCTCCGGGTGTGTGTTCACAGTGTGTGTGTGTTCACTGCTGTGTGTGTGTGCACTTTGAATGGGTTAAATGCAGTGCACGAATTCCGAGTATGGTTACCATACTAGGCCTCACGTCACTTTTTTCACATAAAGCTACGAGAATATTTTTTTCAATAATTATTATTCAATAATTTCTTAGTTCCGTTGCTGTCTATGCAGGGTCAGAAACCTTTCAGATTTCATCAAAATAATTTGAGTTCTGAAGATGAACGAAGGAATGACATGAGGGTGAGTTATTAAAACTGAATTTTCATTTTTGGGTGAACTGTCCCTTTAACAGTACTATTATTAAAATGTCCATAAATAGGATATTAGTAGAATTAATACAAAATATTGATATTATCAAAATATATAAAACATGACAAATAAAAACAAATACAATAAAATATGAAATATTATGACATTATTAGAAAATTAAAATTTAATTTTTATTGAACATCAGAAAACTAATCAATTAAATAGAAAATGAAATTAAATTGTGAGTGAATCTGACATTGTTTTCAAGAAAACAAAAGATTTACCTTTTCAATCTATTTGAGAGCTCAAATGGACTTAATTAACAATGATTTCTGTTTAATGCTCTCTTTAACAAAGCAAAATCACCACACTGACACACACACAAAGTCACATCATGAACAGAGGCTCGCGTTACCCTGCTTCAGAGGTACCGTCCTCTTTGCTTCACCGTCTGCTGTAATCAGCACTGCTTTAACGGAGTCCCACGTCTGAGAAACCCTGCAGTCAGACTGATACCTCTGCTTGCAAACATGATTAGGTATAAAATGATGCAGGATGTGGCTTTCAGCTCACTCTAAGAGGGAGATCTACACACCGCATCGAAATAGAGCTGCAAGTGTAATGGATACGAAGCATCATACCGCAAAGCTTTTAAAGCGCCGATAAAATTATGGGATTCCATATGTATGGGGTGGCCTATATAGATTTCCAGTTAAAGGGAGTGCTTATACATTACAGAAACAGTGAAGACAAGCACACTAAATATTAAAACTTAACACTGTGTCATGGTTTTGTCGCAGCTGTAGTTTCAAAATAATGACCTCTGCTCTCTGTTACTACTGGGCAAGAGAAAAAAAAAACAGCTAAATAATACCAAAAAAGGAATAATACAAAAAAATGCAGTTTCATTGATGGTATGAAATATTCTCAATTCACTTGCCATTGGAAGGTGAAGCAAAAAGTCCTTCACTACACTGGGTCACTGTACAGCTTCAGTGGACACTGTCCATGTTGGTAAAAATGGGTATAAGAGTAATAGTGTCTAGAAATCATCTGCAGTCTTCATTCTTAAAAAAAAAAGGAAAAGCAAGTATTTCATAGCATGGAGAGGTCTGGGAGAGTTAGGATAGTTACTATTTACATTTAGTTCGACAGTTTGTTCTTGATAGAAGCTTCTCTACAGAGGATAACTTTAGACAGACATTAGTAAGATACATCAAGTACGCTGCAAAAATGTATTATTTTGTTGAACTTCGTTTATTGTTGTTACACATGTTGGAAATTAGTTTTCTTTACATAAAATCTCAAATATCCAACTGAATATTATGCATTTGATGTTAATATGATTGTAGCAAAGATCTTATTAGTTTTAAACCCTTGACTATATGTATCTCTCCGTGATGCTTCATTTAGAGGAACAGCAGAAGGGATATTCGCTACAGAAACTAAACCAAGTATCTTCCCTGAAGGTGTTTTGTTGTTTTTAGAGTCACAGAGGCACGACTCTAAAAATGTGACTTCACAAGCAGCAGAGGAATAAATATTAATCCCAGGTTTTAGTTTACAGGCAGTGATTCATTCTGTTTTGGCAACTGGCATGCAGAAATCAATTGTGAAAATTGCTTTCAGAGAACTGAGGTCACAATATTATTCCCCATGGCCAATCATGCTCATAATATATGACTTCCACATAATGCTGTGGGTTTTAAGAAATTAGGCAAGTGATTAGCAAAACTGTAATTTAAAGAAAGAACTTTAGTTTAATGTTTCTTTAAACACAAAATATTTAAAAACTAACTAGATTAGATATTGGGACCATATCAGTTACTAAAGATATTTTAATTGAACAGTATTGGTTTATATTGCATATTTAATAGTGCATTAACCCTATTTAAAAATAAATATTACATTTTCATTCATTTTTTAGTCATCTAAGTGAATATTTAAAAACCAATGACATAATACCAAAATTCCAATATCCATTTTAATGACATAATACCAAAATTCACTAAAATCACAAACAACTGACTTTATAGTTTTAACAGTTTTAGTTTTCATTTATTTATTACAAGAATAATTATTATTGACATATCTGTATCAGATTAATTTTAATATTGTGCATCTTGAAATATAACTTAAGTAAAGTTCTATCCTGACAACTCTCAGAGGGTTTAGCAAAGTAATGTATATAACAATGTCTTAATGTGTTTGGTTGTGGTAAATATGCTATGCTGCTACTTGCTACACTTGCTACTGTCAATACATCCATAACATGCTGCTGTGAGCAAGTAATAAATACTGCTGCTGCACATATAACATATAAAATAACCCTCATATATAATATACACGAATCACCCCATAGCAGATCTACTGTATACAGGTGGAGCTAGGGAAGGTAGAGGGTTTCTGAACCGCGCTACAACTGCTACAGCAAGCACTAACCACATATTTGAATGTTGAGCAGCAAGCTCATTGGCTGCTGATACAAAGAACCAATCAGCTGCACCTGTCAGATTGAGTTAGACCTATTATACTGCGCCATATAGAGTTTCATGACAGAACTTTGGATTTGCTTTTATTTCAGATGACACTCAAGCAAATAGCCTACATCCTGAAACATTCACTTTGTTCTATCGCGTTCACGTTTCAACACAAGATTGCAATTAACAATGACAAGCTCTCAGCAGGCACAAATTCAGCTGGAGCTGATGCTTCCTGTCCTGGTCTATCTATTGAGACAAGGATCTGGAATGGAATGGACCTCCTGCTCCAAATGACTCCAGCAGTCAATGCAATGGAGAGGAAAATACAGTTAAGCAAGCAGAATGGCCCAGCTAAGAGATCACTGTCTCAGTCTAATTCTATTAGAGGACATGGCAACCCAAGTCAGGGCCCAACCCTTCTGATATAACCCTATCTTCTCTTGACTGGCAACATCCTTACACAGAAAAACACTGTGTACTCCTTTCACTCATCTAAATTCTCTACTGAAACATACTTTGGCTCAGCTAATTAAGTAGATGTGCCTCTCTCCGGACTGTTATTACTCTGTATTAATTATCTGCTTTTGTCATTGTAGTCATGACTGCTATTCATGAAACTAATTATACTACAGCCAGGCTTTTCCATGGCCTTCCTTTCTCTGCAGGACAGGCAGTGCCACAGAGATGAGGTGGGCGGTTCCTAAGCAGCAGCAGGCGTGAGACACTTCCTCTAGAGACAGAAGATCATTCCTCACCACAGGTTCACTCTCTGCGCTGTCTGTCAGAGACGGTCGCCTGGCAACCAGCCATAGGACTTGCACTGCAACAACTGTCACGGCATATTCATCTGGTTCACCACTATCACAACTGAAGCTAATAAATGAAGAGGTGTGATCATTTTTGAATCTGAACCAATGCCAGCCTTGGCAGACTTGATGTTCCTTTCTCTCTCTTTCAACTAAAAGACTTCAGGCAGGTTTGCATTAAAAAAAAAAAACATTGACAATCTAACATTGTGTTAAGTTTATTACTAAAGTTTGTTTAAATGAATTTTCAAAGCAACACACAAACTCAAAATATTTGAAATGGCATGTGTGAGTGTGTTCTTGATACTCACACAGACATTCTTGCCCCTGCCTACTTATAATACAATTTATTAAATAAAGTATTGATAGTATGAATTAGGCCCTACCTACTGTGGTGCTGTTACATTTAGAGCACTACTATCTGTTAAGGAACATAAAAGCATAATATCATTCAATTTGTATATATACACCATATTTTTAGTCTGCTAAAGCCATAAGATATCATTCTATGTGAAAAGCGCTTTTACACTACCATTCAAAATAAGGGGTACAATTTTGTAATGTGTCTCAAAGAAATGTCTTTATATTATATCAGTATTATGAAATTTAAATTATAATAAATCATTGAAATAATAAATTATTGCAATTTAAAATAGTTGTTTTCAATTTGAAAATATTAAAAAAATTATTTTTTTCCTTTGTTGGCACAGCTGAATTTTTTAGCAGCCATTGTCTCCAGTGTCGCGTCCTTCAGGAATCATGCTGTTTTGATGCTCAAGAAACATTTTTTAGTATTATCAATGTTGACAACAGCTGTGCTGCTTAATATTTTTGTTGAAACCATGATACTTTTTCAGGATTCTTTGATAAATAGAAATGTAAAAGAACAGCATTTACAACCCAAATTCCGGATTCTGAATTCTGTTTTATAAACTAAAATGCTTTCAAATCACATGAGCCAATATTTTATTCACAATAGAACATAGAGAACATAACAAATGTTTACACAGAGAAATTTTACACTTTTATCCACTAAATGAGCTCTTTTCAAATTTGATGCCTGCTACAGGTCTAAAAAAAGATGGCACTAACAAAGGGCTGAAAAAGCAAAGTTTTGAAAAGATTCAGCTGGGAGAACATCTAGCTACTAATTAAGTTAACTGACATCAGGTCTGTAACATGATTAGCTATAAATGGGATGTCTTAGAGAGGCAGAGTCTCTCAGAAGTAAAGATGGACATAGGCTCTCCAATCTGTGAAAGAGTGCATAAAAAGATTGTGGAATACTTTAAAAACAACGTTACTCAACGTCAAATTGCAAAGGCTATGCAAATCTCATCATCTACAGAGCATAACATCATCAAAAGATTCAGAGAAACTGGAGAATTCGTAAGGGACAAGGCCGAACACCTTTGTTGGATGCCCATGGTCTTCGGGCCCTTAGACGACACTGCATCACTCATCGGCATGATTCTGTCATTGACATTACGGATTGACACCGCGATCCCACCGCACAGATGGTGGGCTGAGGGTGATCAGAGGCCCTCCCTGGGCCAGACGCGGGAAGAACAGCCCTTTCCGGGCTGGACATGGGGACAGGACTGACAGAGGGCTCCGACAAAGGAGGGAGGAGAAAGAGCAGGTCAGCCCATAATTCCAATTCGGGATCCCCTTCAGCGTTCCACATTCCCAGATCCACAATAAGCTCACCCTCAGCCTTGGTGCAGTGGGTGGAGCTCCTCTCCACGCTCTCGCTGTCCACGGCTTTTTGCCTCGTGGCGGGCGTTGTCGCCAGCTCTTGCACCTGGTCTGACGTTACTTTTACCTCCGGCTCCACGGTGATCCTCAGCTCTGTCACTCCGTTCGGCGATGGCTTGTCGGTCACGGCGGGCTCGGGTTCTCTGCCATCAGTGGGCTCGGGCTTGGGCTCCACACAGCGGGGTGATGGTGGGCTGGTCTCTGGGTCTAGCTGTGCTCTGGATCGGGGATAGATGCTCTGCAGACACCCGGATGATAGCTTCCCTCCAGCTGATATCTGGGAGGTGGTAATTTTCCCCGATCCAGAACAGTGAGTTCAGCACAGCGTCATCGAACGCCGTTAAAACGAGAGCAGGTTGAACTCTCTCGTTTTAACAGAGCAGGTTGAACTCAACCGCATACTCCAAGAAGGGAAGGTCCCCACGGGCCAAAGACAAAGGACACAAGGAACAGACAACACTTTAAATACTGAATTAAACAAGGGTAATTAACGGGACACACCTGAACCAAATGATTAATCAAACGAGAGGGAGAACACGCATATATTATGTAGACAAAAACTTTTATTGTGGATGTGATTAATCGCGACTAATCATTTGACAGCACTATTCAAAACAGAAATCTTTTGTAGCATTTTAGGTGTCTTTACTGCCACTTTTGATCATTTAATTTAAATAATCCTTTCTGAATAAAACTTTGTCTTTAAAAAACAAATACTGAGTCCACAGTGTAAGTTGTTAATAACAGAAAATGTTGACATCGACTCAAACTCTCCTTTGAAAGTTCTTATGAGAAATGCCTGGTTCATGAACAAATCATTCTTTAGAGTACAATCTTTTAAATGAATCAGTTAATAAAGTTCACAAAACTGGTCTGAAAGATTTCAACAAATCAGAGTTCAGTTCACCGACCGAAAAATCTGATGGCAACGGTGAACAGCCCACTGGAGGGGAAGATTATCAGTCTCCTTCCGAGTTGCAAGGAAGATAGTCATACAGGTTTGGAACAATACAAGGGTGAGTAAGTGATGACTTGATTTTCATCCCTTTCTCAATCCCCTTAAAAAACCTTGCTTAATTTCCGGTAAAATTCTAAAGTATGCTCTAAAGTACAGCAAACTTTCTCAGCAGTGCTCAACCTCAGTTAAATTTGTGCATGTCACTTCCCATCTCCATTCAGCGGGATGAAATTGATCTGTTGCAACTGAGGCTTATAACAAAAGCCATTATTATGGTCTGTCAGTTTTCCATTACCAACCTGACCTCCCTCACCAGTGGGCTTGTTGCCAGGGCAACAGCTCCAGCATCACACCACTTTGAACACAGTAGACAATTCAGGGACTTTTACCTTACAGAAAACAACTGTTGCTGTCACTCATTAAGCTTCTCACCAGGGAAGAGGAGTTTCAGACAACATGCTGAAATCCAGAAGTGTGACTATTGCCAAAACCTGAACAAATAAGCAACAAAAACACACCACAACTGACTTACCAGAGATCGGTGCTGCTGTTTCTGCTGTTTGAGAGCGGCTAGCTCTAGTTTAAGAGCTCTGTTCTTTTCCTCTAGGAGGTAGCAGCGATTCACATGGTGGGCTGCGTGAGAGGCCAGGTGCAACGGCTGGGCTTCCTGCTTCAGCTGCAGGGGAAGAGGGCAGACAGGGCAGTGACTTACCAAGCAAACTTTCAGGATGAACAGAGTGGACACAATCGTGCATGTAACAATATGTAATATAAGTCACAGGTGTCTCCAGAATGTGTCTGTTAAGTTTCAGCTCAAAATACCCCACAGATCATTTAGTATATATTTTTGAAAATGCCTAAGTAGAAACACGCTGTTTTTGTACATGTTTCTTTAAATGCATATGAGCTGCTGACCCTCCCCTTTTACAGAGTAGGGCTGTGCCTTTACAACCCAGTTTAAACTTCTGATTAGTGTTGTCAAAAGACCCGGTACTTCAGGACCAAAAATTAAAACATCACGGTACCAGGTTTCTTTAAGTACCGGTGGTAGGAGTACTCGGTCAATCGGGTTCTTGCTGCGCTATCTGAGAGGTGCGCAGATGCACTCACTTCATAAAAGCACTGAGACAGGGCGACCTCAAAAGGAGGATACACAACAAAACACTTTAAAGACCGACACCCGGATCAAATGAAAGAGCAGGTAAGTTTCAATTTAATATTTAGATCTTCTATTATGATTATTATTCCATATTTTAATTTGAATGTCGGATTGAAATAAACATTGCCGTTATAGCGGAGTTAATCGTTAGCATAAGGGCGGCTAATGCTAATCTAATGAGCATTAGAATGAAGTTTCTTTATTAATTATTTCATGCTCCTATAACTTTTATTAGGTTAAAAAAAAACAGGAGGACATGATGGTATTTACTTTTTTGCATACCAGAGGCATTTAAATGAATAGTGAATCTAAAATATGCGTGTTAGAGAATATACAAATGGTTAACAGTGTTGATGTCGTATCAGTCCATCAGAAAAGCAGTTCTGGGCTTTTTTTTTTTTGGCTAAGATTAGCCGCTTATCCACTATCGGGCCGAACAGTTCTCTTTGCTTAACCTTCCATTCCGTGCCGATCCGGGCCAGTCAGCACGGATACGGTTTCGTTTTCCACTGTGGTGCTGATAACAGAGCCTGTTGGAATGTAATACAAATGCGTCAGTCGTTGCCTTGGTAACGCAAGTGTAATGTAAACAGCGATATGGACGATGATCAGATATTTGACTGTCTCAGACATTTTTTAAATTTTTTATATTGAACGTAGCGTAGCTGTTTACTTGGCTGTTTGATCAAATAGCGAGCTTCCACTTAGCCAACTATGGAGAAACTGGTAGCCAGGCAACAGAGTGGCGACGTCTTGCACACGCACTCTACCAGCACGGCTCAGCACGGTTGTCTAACCATGCCGAGAATTTTTGCCAGCAGAAAACACTCGGCTGTGAGCGCGGCATTTTTTTTCCGTTGAGACGCTGTGGTTGCTATGATACGGAATATCCGCTGAAGTAATGGCAGACACATCGCGAATAAAATGTTTCTCCAAACATTATATTTCATAACACTATTATGGTAGTCCGGCAATTCGATCTAGTAAAGAAATAAAAACTCTGAGACAAGCAATATTAATAATTTCTTCATTGTTATTCAGCCGTAGTACAGTCAGTAGTCCTGCCCCTCCTCCACTCTGATTGGTTGACTGAAATTGGTTGACTGGTTGAGCTGACTGAAAAGAGACAGTGATGAGCGCAGCGTTTATCCAAAGTTGAACATTCTTCAGCTCTCGGCGCCGAGAAAAAAAATGCCCGAACGCTGAACGCTCAGCGCGAAAAAGACGCTCAGCGCTCGGCACGCTCCTGGGGTTTTAAAAAACGCGGCACTCCTATTTAGAACAATTGAAAAAATACGCCAGCCTCGGGAAAAAACGCTTTGGTGGACATGCGGCCTTAAGCCGCGTTCACACTACCAGCGACTTTGTCGTTGCCTTTCACCCTGAGTGGCGATTTAAGTCACTAGTGGGCGTTCCCACCTCTGGTTGCCTAGGTAACGTTTATGAATGATATTCCTCACCGCAATAGCTGAGAGAGGATCACGTGAGCTCTACTGTTGCTCGTATTGGCTGTTGCTCCCGAAAGTCACAAGGTTGAAGGATTCTCAACTTTGTCGCGTCGCTCAACACGCTCACATCCGGTCGCCAACGGTCGCTGTCGCTCGTGTCGCTGGAAATCGCCAGCTTTCTATTGAAATGAATAGGATCTTGTCGCTTTGTCGTTGCGTGCCGCTGGTAGTGTGAACGCGGCTTTAGAACCGTTCGGCCCGATAGTGGAAAAACGGCTTAGTTAGTTGTTATTCTTGGCAGGATAACTCTAGCAGGTTTTGAAAGCCCTTTAAAATTAAATATGTACACAGTTTGGATTAAATGAGTACAGTCAAATCTTATCTCCTGTATAGACTTTACAATAAGATACCATTCATTGACATGACTTCATGTTATCATCTAACATCAACTTACAGTGAGTGAACAATATATTTTTACATTAATGTTTTTGAATGTTATTTAATTAAAACACTTGATCATTCATGTTTGTTCATTGTTAATTAAATAATTTTAACATTCAATTTTTGATTTTATGTATTAGTAAAAAAAATTATTAACCCCAAGAAGAATAATTGCTATATACTGTAACTATTGTTTATTGATATGTCATGTCGTCTAACAAATGGAATCTTATTGTAAAGTGTTTTTAATACTACAATTTCCTTCTATTTGATATACAGGTGCATCTCAATAAATTAGAATGTTGTGAAAAAGTTAATTTTTTCTTGTAAGTTATTTCAAAAAGTGAAACCTTCATATATTTTAGATTCATTGCATGTAAAGTAAAACATTTCAAAAGTTTTTTTTTTTGTTTTAATTTTGATGATTAGAGCTTACAGCTCATGAAAGTCAAAAATCAGTATCTCAAAATATTAGAATATTTACATTTGAGTTTCAATTAATGACCATCCCTACAGTATAAATTCTGGGTATCTCTTGTTCTTTGAAACCACAATAATGGAAAAGACTGCTCACTTGGCAATGATCCAGAAGACGAACATTGACGCCCTCCACAAAGAGGGTAAGTCACAGAGGGTCATTACTGAAAAGGTGTGGCTGTTTACAGAGTGCTGTATCAAAGCATATTAAATGCAAAGTTGACTGGAAGGAAGAATTTGGGTAGGAAAAGGTGCACAAGCAACAGGGATGACTGCAAGCTTGAGAATACTGTCAAGCAAAGCTAATTCAAACACTTGGGAGAGCTTCACAAGGAGAGGACTGAAGCTGGAGTCAGTGCATCAAGGGGTCACCGCTCAGACGTCTTCAGGAAAAAGGCTACCAAGCCGCTTCTGAACCAGAGAGAACATCAGAAGCGTCTTATCTGGGCTGTGGAGAAAAAGAACTGGACTGTTGCTCAGTGGTACAAAGTCCTCTTTTCAGATGAAAGTAAATTTTGTATTTCATTTGGAAATCAAGGTCCCAGAGTCTGAAGGAAGAGTGAAGAGGCACAGAATCCATGTAGCTTGAAGTCCAGTGTGAAGTTTCCACAGTCAGTGATGATCTGGGCTGCCATGTCATCTGCTGGTGTTGGTCCACTGTGTTTTCTGAAGTCCACAGTCAACGCAGCTTCTACCAGGAAATTTTAGAGCACTTCATGCTTCCTTATGCTGACGAGCTTTATGGAGATGCTGATTTCATTTTCCAGCAGGACTTGGCACCTGCCCACACTGCCAAAGGTACCAAAAGCTGGTTCAATGACCATGGTGTTACTGTGCTTGATTGGCCAGCAAACTCGCCTGACCTGATCCCAAAAAGAATCTATGGGGTATTGTCAAGAGGAAGTGAAGTGACATACTGCCAAGTATGGTGACCCATACTCGGAATTCGTGCTCTGCATTTAACCCATCCAACGTGCACACACACAGCAGTGAACACACACACACACCGTGAACCCACACCCGGATTTATGCCATTTATGGTGCGGCGCCCAGGGATCAGTTGGGGGTTCGGTGCCTTGCTCAAGGGCACCTCAGTCGCGGTATTGAGGGTGGATAGAGCGCTGGACATTCACTCCCCCCACCTACAATCCCTGCCAGCCCGAGACTCGAACCCGCAACCTTTGGATTACGAGTCCGACTCTCTAACCATTAGGCCATGACTCTCCCCCCACGACAGACACCAGACCCAACCATGCAGATGACCTGAAGGCCACTATCAAAGCAACCTGGGCTTCCATTACACCTGAGCAGTGCCACAGGCTGATGCCATGGCCACAGGCTCCATGCCACGCCGAATTGAGGCAGTAATTAAAGCAAAAGGAGCCCCTACCAAGTATTGAGTACATATACAGTAAATGAACATACTTTCCAGAAGGCCAACAATTCACTAAAAATGTTTTTTTTTTATATTGATCTTATGAAGTATTCTAATTTGTTGAGAATTGGTGGGTTTTTGTTAAATGTGAGCCACAATTAAAAGAACCAAAGACTTAAACTATTTCAGTCTGTGTGCATTGAATTTATTTAATACACGAGTTTCACAATTTGAGTTGAATTACTGAAATAAATGAACTTTTCCAAGACATTCTAATTTATTGATATGCACCTGTACACTTGTCTTAAAATATATGTAATCTTATCTAAATTTATCATAAAAGTCAAAGTTTGTTATTTACTGAAATGTTACATTTTAACTGTTGTCAATAATCTAATGTTGCATTTGGTCAGACTCAGCCCATTTCTTTACTTAAGTATATTATATTTTCCTTTTACAGCTGCAGGCTGATTTAGATCATGAAACACACCAGGGGTGTATTCCAGAAAGCACGGTTAACTTACCTTCAGCTAAACCCTGAACTTTGGGTTGAATAACCCCAAACCTTGCTTACTCGAGGTATGTGGTTCCAAAAACGCGTCCGGGAGTAAGTTCATTCAACACAGAGTATGCTCCTGGTTAAGACTCAAGACAATGAGTCACTATGGAAACGGATGTTAAGAAAAAGCACACCATGCTGTTTCTTTCTTCTTCTTTTGTTCAGTGGTCGTTTACATGCTTAGTGCATATCGCCACCTAATTGATGGTTGTGTAATTATTTTTTCCCCCCCCCCCCGTTTAATCTTTAATCCTTAAGAAAATGACTTATATTTTTAGTTTGATGCTAATTATATATTAAGTCATATCAGATATTTTATTATATATCAGATATATCAGATTTTTATTATAGAAATACATTATAGAAAATGCCAATCCATGTGTGAGATAATATAAAATGTAATAAGTATATATAATATAATAAATTAAACATTACCTTGTCATAGTGTTTTATAATTTATACAGATACCTGTTATATATGCCAATAAAATAAATAAAATAACCATATTAGAATAATATATTACCTTATTCATTACTTATATTAGCGCTTATATTTATATTTATATATATATATATATATATATATATATATATATATATATATATATAGTGACGAGTTGGCTGCCTCCCCCTTATTGTCATCACCACCCCGTCCCTTATTCCACCCCGCCCTTCACCAGGCTACTGGAGATGGTCCTCACTGCAGAACACAAGATCCAGGGGATGTGGTTGGATCTAGATCCAACTCCTCCCACCTTACATTTACCTAAACTTCCCGTCTCCACCCCCTGATCCCTAAACCTACCAATCTCCACCCCTAAACTTACCCATCTCCACCCCCTAGATGGAGATCCAACCCCGGCCCCTGGATATTTGTTCTGCAGTGAGGGGCTACTGAGGCTCCCGACGGGAGTGGGTGTGTGAGAGAGGAGGGGCGCTGAAATAGCCAGGGCTGGCGGCGTGTGATGATTCGAATAGATTCGCACCTGATTCGAATAGAGCCTCATCACCACCGCTGTTTAAATGCCGAGCGCACTTCTCCTCGAGAGACCGGTCTCTTTTTTGTGTTTTGCTTTGGTACCTAAATTGGTACTGAGAACTGTGGATTTTCATTGGTATTGGTACCGAATACTGAAATTTTGGTACCGTGACAACACTACTTCTGATTTACGGTTTTCTGAGCGCACACACCTGAAGCACGTGCACAGAAAGCAGCTGTCACATGGCATTTCAGTACTAAGCTCTTTCATGTCTTGTTGCACTTAAACACACATAAGTTACAAAAACACAGTCGGTTATATCTGTGAAGGGATATAGCTTGAATGGTGGTTCTGTACACACACTGCCAACACATATTTATGTTCAAACAACATGTAAAAGTTAATTTTGCATACTAGCGGCTCTTTAAGTTTTATTTGATTTTAAAAAGATTCCTCTTATCTCAGAAATGTCAACTATAAGTAAACCACTTGTATTTCCCTGTAAAATAATTTGGCTCTGTGGCACTTTTGGATGTGGTTGGGCTAATTTGAGCAGTCTGATGCAACTTTGGCACAGCCAGTGGTGTGAGTATGGCGAGGGACTATCAGATGGTTCAGGAAACCTGTTCGAAAACGGTAATTGTTTTTCAGTGGTACACAATATATCTTTCAAGTTTTAAGACGTAAATAGCAAACATATGAAATTCATATTTAAATAATCAGTGTGGGTAAACTCCCAGATGAATGAAACTGTTTATGCTGTGGGTGTAACCACAAGACTTCTAGTTTTAAAAAAATCTATTTTTTTGATGTTACGCATTACACTGCTACAATCTAGGTGGCAAAAAATCATGCCCAGATCATCAAGTGTTTGCTTGTTTTTTATTAGCAACCTACTCAATGGTCACTCAAGAAATACCAGAAAAATTTCCCAAAAAACACACTAAAAACTATTACTTTTACACCTGAGATCGCTGAATTCCCTTTTGAAATACATAATTCATATGTTATCAGTGCTAAGTCAGTTTAGCCAGATACATAGTTAATTATATTTACATAAAATAACTTAGCTGCACAGTACCACAATCTCTATAGGACAATTTAAACTAAACAGCACATCATTAGTTAATCCGTTCCTGCTAAATAAAATGCACTAATGTGATATGTTAGAACCCGTGTTATCAAATAGAGAACATACAGCTACTCTCAAATATAACCTTATGAAAACATTCAAATGTTACAACATTTACTAGAGACATACAACCATAAAACCATGCTTCTTTGACAGAAATCAGAGCAGAGCAGAAAATACCTAACATTTATTGACCAGATTGGTGCGATCAAACAAGATTTTTAATGTCCAATCAAGTATTGAAGTATGCTGATTAAAAATGAGAAGTTTTCTGTTCTCGTCATTAGAGCCTCTAACAGTAAAATACCTAACATTTATTGAACAGATTGGTGCGATCAAACAAGATTTTTAATGTCCAATCAAGTATTGAAGTATGCTGATTAAAAATTAGCAGTTTTCTGTTCTCGTCATTAGAGCCTCTAACAGTTTAGGAAAAGTAATTAAGCTAAGACTATTGAGCACAAAAGTTATATGCTTTAAAAGCAAGATATTGCTAAGCAAAGGTCTTGGCCCACATAAATGCAACCTGAAAAGCTGCTCTTGTCCATTTGACATCATATTTCTCTCCCCATTTCACTTAATAATATTGTATTCTGCAACCTACAAAATGTAGCACATCATATTTCAAAGACTTTTTTCCTTCTCATTAAAATGAACAGAAAAAAATCCCCAAATTTTGCTTGTTGCATCTAGCTAGAAACAGTGATGCAGCAACAACAACAACAAAAAAAGATTACTAGACTTTTTGTGTGTTCGCCAACATTGATAACAGTTAGTGGATCAAATATAGCATCATTAATAATGAGACACACATACAATTAACCCTTAAACACATTTTAAACTCTCAACTGCCAGCCTTTTGGCCTGTAGTATCAATGCCAGAAACACAACAGTTGCCTATCACAATATGTGTGTTTCAAAGCTCTTGCGTCTGTTTTGTGTGTCTGTGTGGATTTAACTGAGAGATCTTACATAATCTCAGAAAACAGTCTGCTGTATCAGAATAGTAATACTACCAATCGCACTGTGGTGTGTGTGCCAGGTCTCCAGCTGGTTTGCATGCTACACTACATTAGCAGACTCAATCACAGCCAGTCAACCTACTACCCCATCAGTAATAACCCAACCAGAGCCAGCAGAGCTACGGAAACACAGGCTGGTCAAACACACAGCTCAATATATCCAGCTTCTCATGTATAACAAGTGAAAAGCCCTGCAAGTGGGATGGAAGCAATAACCAGGGAACTAATGAGCCATTAAGACCAACAAATCAAGCCGATAGTCAACCCTACCAAAAAAAAGAGAAATGTCCATTCACAAATGGAGCTCTATAGTAGCAGGTTCATTTGGAAAATGAACTGAAGAAACACTTTTTCACTTCAGCTGTGTGCCGACTGCCCTGGGGACTGTGACGACTGCGGTGGGAGTGAAAAACAAAAACTAATGTATGACCTAATGTGCATATTTACACCTAACCATGACCTTGACCAGCTGTTGCCTGAGACCCCCAAAAATAAACATTAACACGGATCAACTCATATCTTCAGGTTATCTGTGTGCTTGCATACTCTGAACTTCCTGTAGAAGACTAAGCAACAAGACATCATCACAATCCACCACCTGACTCCAGATGCCGCCAGGTCAAATGTCTCCCTGCACATCTGGATCATGCCATATCCTGTAGGATGCTCGCTTGCCTTTCTTTGCATTATTCCAGAGCTGGAATGAACCAGCGCACGCTCTGTTCTGAGCCAAGGAAGGGCGACATGTAGGCATAACGGCACAGCATTACACACACATTCTCTTTGCTACTGATCTCATTCATATCATACATGATCTTTGTGTGTACTGTACCTTAACGCTAGCCGCTTCCACCTTTCCTTCTTCTCCTTAGCGCTCCCACTCCCTTATATCACCGGCTGCCAGGAGTGGCAGTGAAGACACGTCTGTGGTGTGTGGCTCTGTGCTCATGCGTGCATGTGTGTCCCTGCAGAAGCCCTGAGCTGGAACAGGAGTCAGACAGTGTGAGAGCATCTCCAGGCTCTTTAGGAGTGGTGCAACAGAACGGTGCGTTCCCTTTCTTGCTCTCTTTCTCTCTCCGTCTCTCTCCGTCTCTCTCTCTCTCACACACACATACACGGTCATAGAGAATTGCGCATGCTCCTCGATATACTCTCTCTTGCTCTCCTACAATACGCACACACAGGCTTTCTCTCTGTATCCCTACACTTGCACACACGGAGAGCAGTGAAGTGTAGAGCCACTCCCATCACTAATGTGTAAATCATTTGCCTTTTCCCGCATGGCCTTTCTAATGCTGCAAAAGACAATTCAATGCTATTAGTATTATTTAGTGACATAATCTGGGGTTTTGATGGCCCAAATATGATGATCCCCTCCTTAAGGACCCCTTCCTTAAATATGAAGGCATATAATATAAGATATGCTTAAAATAATATCAAGAAAAAATATTTGAACTAACAATATACAGGTTTAGATAATTATAAAGTCTTTAAGCATATAAGGAAAACAGAATCAAACTAATTGTAGAAAGACATTCCTCCTGGTTTTCTTCACAAACCTTAAGATGAAGACCATATTTAATTTTTCACATATATGGGTTATAGTGCATATATAGTTCCTGGCATTTCATTATCTCCGTCTTTATTCGAATTCATCTTGTTCTCCATATGCCACCTAGAAATCTTAGTATTGCTATCTTGCCCTACTGTGATTTGTTTGCGTTATCTCAAGGAACAGAGGGGAAAAAACGGGCGTTCGGCTCCATTCATCCCACAGCGACAACAAACAAGGGGAAATATCACACAGTTACATCAGATTTTAATGCACACAGGGGCATTAAGAGGGATTACTTAGACAGCATGGTAGGCACATCCCGGCCATTAGCCACTCTTTGCACTGAGGAAACAGGTCTTGTTGGAGGCAAAAAAAAAAGAAAAAAAAGGAAACAGATACCCAATACGGAATGTGTTACAGTCTCCTCTGCTCTGTTGCCAAGCAACCCCAGCTGCTCCTGTAGTGCTGCCTGCCCTCTCCCCCTCCTCCCCACCCCCTGCACTGGGGCAGTCCTCTACAAATGCGTCAGTTTAAGATGGCATGTCTATTCTCAAGGGAGGGGACCAGGCCTACACTTTCAAGATGATCCTGATAGGACACTGTATTGCAACCACACCCTCTGTCTACGTGCATCACCTGTCATTTCCTCACATGACACAAACACACCCTCCATTGGCTGGTGGGGCGATTGTGCTGGCTCGTTGTACTCTGATTGGTAGTTGAGGATGTTAGGATGTGTGATGTATGAAGCACGATGGTGCCACCTTGTGTAAAAGAACCATCATTGCTACTAGAAGTATAGTGTATGAGAAACCATTAGGGATCAGATTGTGAAAGTGTAAATTTAACAGAATTACTCACCTTCTTTTGGGCCCAGGCATGATTGGCATCTCCTGCTGCTATGATTGACAGCTGTCGCTGGATCCACAGCAGTTCAGCCTGTGACTGCCTGAGAAGCTGCTCTACGTCAATCCTTTGACCTCGCATCTCCTACAACACTAACACAATGAATTCTACTTCATCTATCTTGCACTAACAGACAATATGGTGGTCCTTAAAAGTATCTGAACATGTAGGTCACACACGCGCAAAAACTCGTTTTGAACAGTCAATAGCAAATACTTGGACTAATACCAAACATACTTACAGTTGCTGATTTAAAAGCGCCAGATTTTCATAGCAAAGTCAGAGTTTACCCTTTTTTTTTTTTTTTTTTTTAGAAATAGACTTCTTGCATGGCCAGACTTGTACTCTCCTAGGTTCAAAAAACTGTCGTCCATAAAATGCGTTGCACAAATTCGAACATTTGGGTTGTGCTGTTCTGTTGTAAATAAATCTTAACCAGTGATTCCTAATTGCATCTACTTTCGGAAGGCCAAATAAAGTGCTTTTGCCTTCGCATAGAAACATACAGCGTCTGCCAGACATGGCTGCATCAACACTACTGCAGTTACTGAAACCACGCCTTCTTTCTTTGGGTGAACATTTGGGCTTACGCAAATATTTCCACATCGTGACATAGACATGTGGCGGCGTGTTTGACTGAGCCGTTTTAAGGGGGCATGGACGAGTCTTAACTTTTATAAAGAATATCTCTTTGGGTTTGAGACTTTAGTCTTTGCAACTTTAGGGATCTCATCTATGCACGAACAGCTTGTAACACTCCAAAGAGAAAGAAAAACTTGAAATCGCATCATATGACCCCTTTAAATATTAAAAAAATAATAATGTCATATAATATATAGCCTATAATAGGTCTTGTGAAGAGTCTCAGTCCTGTTAGACTGCATAGCATACTATTTTTTTCTGCAATTTGCTGACATGGCAGAAGTGGAGTAGTCACTGATCTATAATAGATCATTATTTAGATCAGTGATGCAACTAGTGTGCTATTCTGAACTATCAACCGTCAATAAGCTACGCTGGCTGGAACAAACTGTTGTATAAAATGCAAAGACATTTTAGCAAGTCTTATGTTCATGCTGTAAACCTGCGATTTTGCAGACACGTACACAAAAGTAATATCCTCAGTTTCATCTAGTCTGCTTTTAAAAATATTCAAAAAAAACAGATATAAAACATTCTCAGAATATTTCCTCACTAAACTGAGGCAGCTAGGTGTGAGAAAAAAAGGGAGATCCCAGCTGCTCTGACAAGAAAATGGCTGCTCTTGCCCTCTGCCCTGCTCCTAAGACCCCTACTGAGACAAATTACACCTGTTTACAGTTCACCAGCTCGCCATGGGCAACAGTGAGCCTGACATGTCACCTATTCCGACCAGACCGCTATCAGAGGTGACAGGTGATCCGGGACAGTGATAAGGCCATATAGCACAGCCTGAGGTTGAAATACATCTGTGAACTGGCATACATTTCTGAATAACCTCTAAATGTATTTACATATACATAATTTACAACCTCAAAATTATACACAATGTTTCTCTTGATTTTAAATATGTTGTGAATACAAGACTGTATGTCTTTCCTTACCTTTTTGTTTGATGTCTGCTCGTCTTCTCTTCTTCTCGTACTGAGGCCCTGTTGACAGAAGCCCAACTTAATGTTAGGGAAAACTGTGTGTTCTGTTACATTTTGGCGAGTTAACCGGTACAGGAAGATCGAGTGCAAGTGAGACCTTGACATTTTCTCCATGGTGTAACAAGGTGTGAATGTGAAAAAGTGTGCAAAATTAAAGAGAAAGAGGGAGAGAGAAACTGCCTGTTCTCCATATCTTTGCTGAAAGATGCAGAATAAACCTGCTTTTTGTAACACAAACAGCAAAGACACAGAGTATGTGTGTCTAAATCTTCTTCCCCTCCTAAAGCTCCCACAACAGTCGCTACTTGCTGAGTGACCATATGGCAGAGTAAAGATGGACAGAGATGAGTCAAAATGGGCAATGAAGAAATGAACCAGAAGACCTTAGACAAAGCATATGCTGCAGGTATTTTTATAGACAGACGTATTGTGGTTTGATATGCTTAAATATGGAGTACTATAATAAACACCTATAGTGTAATGAGGCTAGTGTGAAGTGTAGATCTATATTTAGAAACAACAGACCTGTCCCTGCTGAGCTATTCTTCCTTTGTCAGGAATGAAGAACTATTAATACCTTAATTTTTGCATGTGGGATGAGACTAAATTTGTGTATGTTTGAACGCATCAGTTCCTCCTGAGATTACACACACACATGTGACCCTGGACCAGAAAAGCAGTCATAAGTGTAGCTTTCCATTGATATATGGTTTCTTAGAATTGGATAATATTTGGCCGAGATACAACTATTTGAAAATCTGGAATCTGAGGGTACAAAAAAATCTAAATGTGATTTTTTAAAAGAAAAATCAATAATTTTGACCCATACAATGTATTTCTGGCTATTGCTACAAATATACCCCAGCGACTTAAGACTGGTTTTGTGGTCCAGGGTCACATCTAAGGAAAACCAACAGACTTTTAGCTCCCTCTAACTGGATGGTAGTATTTTACACAATAAACAGTTAAAATAATAGTAATTAGTAATTGAAACATCTCATACTGGACTGCAAATATGTTGTAAGATAGGTGAGTGGTTTTCCTTCGCTCTTGAATGAACTGCACAAAGAAGGAAACATTGGCAATCAATCAATCTATCTATATATAGTGCTAATTAAGAAATATTACTTTAGCACCAAGCCTATTAGAATGATTTCTAAAGAATCTTGTGACACTCAAGAATGGTGTATTGCTGCTGTAAATGCAGCTTTGTCATCACAGGAATTAAATAAATGTAATAAAAATAAATAAATACATTTTAAAAGCTTTATTGAATGTAAAAACCTTTCACAATATTAATGTTTTTGTTTTTTAGATTATCTAGATTACAATAAAACTGTACATGATAAACAAACATTTTGACGAAAAAGTAGCAAAGTAACTTTCTGTGACTGCACATGTCTGTGATTGTACATGTCACACATGTGGCTGTACTTATTTATTTACTTGTATTTTTTAACAATAGTCAGATATTCTGAATCCAGATGCATTAGTTGGGTTGGTTCACCCAATATGAAAATTCAGTCACTGTTTACTCACCCCCATCAGTGGCCTTTTTGACTTTCTTCTGCATAAGAAGATATTTTGAAGAAGGTTTTTTTTGCCATATATTAACTATAAATGCTGTTTTGGACCCCACAGTTTTTCACTGTATGGACAAAAACATACTGGGTGTCACGAATCCTGTCCATACACTTCCGTTTGCTCACCAACAGATGTCGTCTTCTTTTTACATTGCCTCTCACACCACATACTTTTACATGTCACTCCAGACTACAGTTCCCATGATCCATTGCACGGATTGCACACACACACACACACACACAGCTGAATGCACTGATTACACATACACAGCTGAACCATTAATCGCTGAGTATTGTCTAGCGTATATCACTCTCCTAGTGATAGTTACACTACGGAGCCATTTCATGTTTCCAGTTCTAGTCTAATGCTACGTCCACACGAAGCCAGATTTCTCCCTATCCAATCTTTTTTTTTTGCCTCAAATTCCGTAAACACGGAGTCGTCTCAGGAAATATCTGCGTCCACACGGAATCACTGAAAACGATATAGTACACATGGCAGACCAATATGTGGCGCTGTAATTCTGCCACAGAGATACACAAAAAAAACAGAGAAGAAGACTTGGACCATGTGCGTAAACCTTGCGCGGAATGCGCGCTGAATACAAACTAACACACAAAGCAGAAGATTTTGCTGGTTTAGAGGCCGTAATGAATCTTATGTTAAATCAAAAATGCAAGATGCAATTAATGAAGTGGAAAAATTGACAAATAAATGGGGATTTAGATTATCAGTGTCTAAAACACAAGTCATATGTTTTTCAAAAAAGCATAAGATCACACCTGTATCCTTAAAATTGTACAGTCAGCCTCTTGAGCAAATTAAGATTATTAGGTTTCTTGGGGTGGTTTGATGAAAAATTGACATGGAAGATTCATTTGGAAAAAACTGGTTAATAAATGTAAAAAGATTGTTAATATCCTACGCTGTCTATCAGGACAAGCATGGGGAGCAAGCAGGGCATCTTTACAAAATATATATTGGGCACTAATGAGGTCTGTCTTTGATTATGGGTGTATAGCATATATGTCATCAGCAGAGTCTAATATCAAAGCTTTGGATGTCATGCAAGCTCAGGCTCTAAGGATATGTAGTGGATCTTTTAAAACATCCCCAGTGTCTTCTATGCAAGTGGAAATGGGTGAGATGCCTTTGAGGATCAGAAGGGTACAATTGATGTTAGCTTACTGGATTAATGTGAAGGGACAAGTTGAAAGCCACCCAGCTAAAGCTATCTTAAAAGACTGCTGGGAACATAGTAAGTCCAATTACAGAAGTTTTGGGTGGATTGGCGATGTGAAAGCCGAGAATATAGGATTACATAAGTTACAGTACTGTTCAACGGTTTCAGTCCCTCCTATTCCTCCATGGTTTTTCCCTATACCAGATGTAGATTTAGGCATTTATAAGGAAATCAAAAATAAAACAAAGGAAGTAGCAGTGAGGGATATTGTTAAATATTATCTGGATATGCATTTTTATGACCATACATTCATATTTACAGATGGTTCCAAGGATCCAAAGACAGGACACGCTGGGTCAGCAGTATATACTCCAAAGAATGGGGTAATATGTCAGGAAAGAATAACAGATAACGTATCAGTATACACAACAGAGTTGGTTGCAATTTTGTTGGCCTTGGAATGGGTAGAGGGAAATTATTTAAATAACTCAGTGATTATATCTGATAGTTATTCAGCCTTAGAAAGCATTAAATCTGGGAAATCTATAAGAAATTATATAATTCATAAAATTTGTGTGGTTTTGTATAAGTTAAATGCAAAGGATTTAAAAATCAGGTTTCTTTGGGTACCTGCACATGTTGGAGTGAAAGGGAATGAGGAGGTTGATAAACTTGCAAAACAAACACTGAAACACAATAGAATATTACAAGTTCCATATAGCAAATCTGAAGCTAAAGTGTTCATTAAAGCATATGCAAGATCAAAATGGCAGGAGTATTGGGTGGATCATGATAAAGGGAGACATTTATATAATATACAACCAGAAGTGGATTTAGGAAGGACAGAAAGTAGAAGTAGTAGAAGAGAGGAAAGTATAATTACACGGTTAAGAATAGGACACACAGGGCTCAATTCTTCATTGAAGATAATAGGGAAACATCCAACAGGGAAATGCCAACATTGTAGTCATTTAGAAACTGCAGAGCATATTTTATTTCATTGCACAAAGTACAGCCAAGAAAGAACCCAGCTTTTTCAGTCTCTCAGAACTGTCAATCAGAATAATTTTACAATGCAAGGTTTATTAGGGAAAACATCCAGTAACATTTATCACTTTATTATTAAGTTTCTAAGAGAGACCAGCCCAATCGGTGGCGGTAATGCACCGTTACGTTGGTTTGCCAACCGCCATAAAAAACAAAAGAAGAAGAAGAAGAAGAAGATTTTGCTTTAATAAAACTAATGAGCTCAGTAGGTTCTGCAGCACGAGATGCATGCCGGTTAGAAATGTGTCCGAGTGCGGTCCGCCTTGCTCTGATGTCATGCTGACGTATGTCAAAAATCTCTCGCGAGCGCAAGGCGCACGTGTCGGCTTCTGCAGTCGAGCGCAGTTGCTCTCCACCAACTGCGCTGATCAAAAGCATCATGGGAAACGACTTGCTGACGACACAGCTTAATGCTCATTGGCTGCGAATGTCATCTGATATTTTTTCCCCTTAATCCTAAAAAGTCCATTAGCTATAGCCTAATACTATTTACTTTTTCTATAGTAATTTATTAGTAATTAGGACATGTGCTTTATTTATTTACCCTTTTATTTTTATTTTCTTGGTTTGAAGTCCTGTTTGTTGTAATTTTCTCTTTATGTATTGTATGCTGGTGTTAATTTTGTACATTTACATTTTTGTACAACATTATTCCATTAAATAAATGAGTCAATCCATCAATACATGCATGCATAGGCTACATCTAATGTGAATAATAATTTGCTGTACACACTTTTCCTAATCATTAAACATGAAATTCAAATTTACATTAAGGTGACAAACAATTGTGTAATATATGTATATGGAATATGTTTCATGTAAAAAAGGGATAGTTCACCCAAAGATTTTTTTTGGGGGGGTAAACTGTCCCTTAAGTAGGATACACATAATTAGGTTAATCAGCTGTGCCATATCCCACTCTGAAATGTTTAACCCACAATTAGGGATAACAGTGTAAATTTAGTGCAGCATCTGTGTGCTCCTCATTTCTCATTATGGCTTTGATTATAAAAGGCATCCACAAAGTGCGATAAAGAACGCGAACGTGATCTCTTCCATTGCTGACGTTTGCAGTCCAACAACACAACGAGATTCAGGAAGTGTCCGGCTTGCCTGCACTTTTTTCCACTCCTCCCCTCACTGCAGCCGCCTACTCTCGACTAAATTACAGGCGAGGCAAGGCGCATCTCAAACAAGCCGAATGGTTGCAGATTTTGCTCATCTCAAACAAGCCTATTGTTGTTGTTGTTCTCGCTGTTATGTGACGCAGCGGTGTGTGATTAGGGGCGAGACGTGGGCTGATGACGTCATCGTTTCAGAAAATATATGGATTCACCGTCCACACGAAACGGCGTTTTCAAATTTCTCCACCCTGGGACCCGGTTTAAAAAATGATAGGTTTCACTCTTCGAAAACGCCGGTTTCGTGTGGACGAAACGCCTATACGGTAAAAAAAATGTATGCGTATACAGAGAAACGCGTCTTCCTATGGACGGGGCCTGAGTAACATAAAAGCAAGTCGCCAAGTAATACACAACTAATATAAGTAATTACAAGAAACAAAAATGAAATTTAAGAGTCTAACTGTGTTTTTAGAGCTTTTTCACATTTGGCTCCCAAACTCTGGAATAGCCTTCCTGATAACGTTCGGGGTTCAGACACACTCTCTATGTTTAAATCTAGATTAAAGACACATCTCTTTAGCCAAGCATTCACATAATGCATTTTATAATCTTGTACTGCAGTATATCTGATCAAATGTACATTATTATTTTTCTTTAGCTTGGGATGGAACAGCAGCTACGCTAATTATGTTTCTATTTGTCTCTGTTTCTGCCACGGGATTAACATCCCGTGGTAATTAGGAATGACAGAAGCTTCAGTCTGGATCCAACCCCTAAATGATCTGAGATGACCGAACACCTGAGAAAAGATAATGCCAACCCCTCAGAGGATGCCAACGCTCAGACAACATACAGAATTACCAAATGACCACTGGAACTAGTTGAGACCTTACAATCTGACTTTGCTGCAGTTAAATTGAACTGCTGGTTTGTTGGCCAGAGGCCAATGTTTGATATTGATATTGTGATATGTTTGATATTGATATTGTGATATGTTTGATATTGTGCAGTTGCTTTGACACAATTTACATTGTTAAAAGCGCTATATAAATAAAGGTGACTTGACTTGACTTTTTTTATATTCACTATGTTTACAAGCACCCAAATGATCCATTTATTATCAGATGGCTCAGTTTGGCAGAAATGCACAAAATGTTTGTTTCCCAACCGCCATTAAATTGGAAAAAAAGATGGCACAGTTGGACTGAAAAGCATATATGTAAACACCTCAATCAATCTGAATAAAATTTTGACTGGATTGAAAGAGGTGATTTAGACCTGAAATAATCCAACTTCAGTTTACGTTTAAATTAAACGTATTGCATGTATATAGCATGAATATTCCTAATGAAAAACATTAGTCCATGTAAACACACCTCTTGACACAGTGATTGTTGTCATATTGCATCAGAAAAATCCTGCTGGTGCTGTCTATCTGAGAGCAAGCTTAATCATTAACCATTTAGGCAGAAACAAATAAAAGCCGTTTGTTTGCAAATGGGCTGAGGAAATCCAACAGACAGCTCAAAATGATCTGATCAGCAAAACATACAGGGCATAGAATAAGTGCAGTGACACGATGGGATTTTTTAAGAAAAGGCAAGTAGTATGAATCACTCATTTTCATAGAACTCAAAAGCAAGCAGCATACATTCCAAAGTTCAAGATTCATTCAAGAGCCCTTGCTGGTCGCCGGTTTTGCTTTGCTCTTGAATATAGGCAGCCTTATCCTCCAGGACTTCTTGTAATCAACAGCTTTTTCTATGTTGTCTTTCCCTTGATCTACATAGTTTCCAGCTTGCATTACAGTCTTTGCTATGTTGTTTGCCATTTCACCCTATAAAAAGAGGGGAAAAAATAAAATTATGATATGGCAAGGTAATAGTCCCATGGCAATTATTAAATTATTAAATTCATTTCAATAAGGCACTTGTGTAAATCAACTATTCTTGCTAGATAATGCCCTGAAATGTTTGTTATTAACTGTGTTCTAAGGCATGGTGCACCATTTTATTTTAGTTCATTCACTGGACTCTCCAGCAAGCTTACAGTACCTGACTATTGACTAACATAGCTATATCCATAAACATGCTATGCAGCTCTCGAATGCTGGCCTCCAGATAGAGAATATCCTTATGCCGTAACTCAATCTCATTCAGTGTTTGCCCCGTGATGCAGGAGCCAGAGTTGATCTGTGCACAAAGGTTTATATTAACATTTGAAGGGAAGCTTATATGGAAAAGTGCATTCAGCTGTCTATTAACCTTGAAATTTACATTTGAGGTAAAGACAACAGGATTGTTACTTTGCAGCAAAACCTCAGTCTCCTCTTCAGTGACAACCTGGCCACCTTCAAAAAATAAAATAAAAAATCAAGTTTGATTTCTATCTATCTATCTATAACCATGATACATATTTTTCCAGGATTGTTTGATTAATAGAAAGTTCAAATTAACAGCATTTATTAGAAATATAAATTTATTTTAATATTATAAATGTCTTAACTGTTTTACTTTTTTTTTTTTTTTAATCAATTTAATGCATGCTTGCTGAATAAAAGTATTAATTCCTTTAAAAAATCTTACTGACCCCAAAGCAATGAGTGGTAGTGTAGCTAAAAATGTAAATATAATATAATATAACAATGGGCAGTGGTGACCAAAGACATTTTGTTCTGATGTGTTAGTTTACTCACTGATTTCCAGCTGTCTTTGTATCTGATCTTTACTCTTTGTCCGGAAAGATAGCAGCTCTTGATTGTATATATTCATTATTTCTGCAAACCTCAGTGAAAGTACTTTGTGCTATAGATTAACAAAATAAAGATACATACAGAAAAATTAATAAAACAAATATCTGAAGAACAATATTGAATTTATAATACAGTAACAACTCACCTGAGTAGTCTGGATACGAAGGTACACAGAGCTGCTGTTAGCATTCTCATACTCTTTTCCTTTTAAATCTGTATGAACAATCACAGAATCATGTTTTCAAATGTGAAACTAAAGATTCAGTGACAAAAAGAAGGACAAAAACATTACAATCTTCAGTGTACTGGTCAAGACAATGTACTACAGTTGAAGTTAAAACCAAAGACAATATAGTTGATTGCTTTCTTTCCAGGATATATAAAAGCTGGGTTTAGCAGAATATTTATTGTAGAAGATAAAATATAACTTACACATTTCCAAGTTAAAAAAGAGGAAATAAATGTATTCAAAATGTCCAATAAAACATGACAGAAGCTTCAAAAAAAGAAAAGAAAATTCAATTACCTTTTAGTTTAACCTTGATCACATCGGCTGTGTGCTTGATGTCATTGCTGAACTGCTCAAGTTCCTCTCTCACATCTGTTAATAAGAATAGACAAAAATGTTGTACAGAGGAACACAGAGCAAAAATGAACTGATCTCATGCCTTTTGAACAATAATCATTAATAGAGATTAATAGGGGAAGTCGTGGCCTAATGGTTAGAGAGTCGGACTCGTAATCCAAAGGTTGCGGGTTCGAGTCTCGGGCCGGCAGGGATTGTAGGTGGGGGGAGTGAATGTCCAGCGCTCTCTCCACCCTCAATACCACGACTGAGGTGCCCTTGAGCAAGGCACCGAACCCCCAACTGCTCCCCGGGCGCTGCAGCATAAATGGCTGCCCACTGCTCCGGGTGTGTGTTCACAGTGTGTGTGTGTTCACTGCTGTGTGTGTGCACGTTGGATGGGTTAAATGCAGAGCACGAATTCCGAGTATGGGTCACTATACTTGGCAGTATGTCACTTCACTTCACTTCACTTCACTTCAATAGAACCTGGAAAACGTTTTAAATTTCCTAATATTTCATTGGTGCCTAATGCATATAGAACTGTAAAGAAACAAACTCAATGTACTCACAATTCGGTGGGTTGATTTCTGTCGAAATGGTACTATGTCTCAGCTTCACTTCTTCCACAAAGGTGGAAATTCTCTCTATAAGGTGCTGAACCTCCTTAACCTGTACAAGTAAACATGCACGAGTTAATAAGTTCTTCGAGTTTTCAGTTATAATGCAAAGACAAAGTGACAGTTCCACACATAAAAAGGCATGTAGATCTTCAAACACAAGTGCACATGCAGACCTTAGGGAGGAATTCCTCGAGGAAAGCACTGGACTCCACAGGAGCGATGATGGTGTCATGGCAGAACTGATCGGGGAAGGGTTACAGTCAAAACAAATAAGACAGCTGGAACTTTTCTGTCGTATAAACCACTTTAAACATTTTCAGCGTATCAAACTTTGTTTTAACAGAAAACATGATAAAAGGCAACAATGGCTAATCATAAGGAATCAATACTGTATATATCAAGCAGTATTTACGATAGTGAAACTAAGTATACCTATTAAAACTTATAGTATTTACATCTAAATAACATAAATTTAGGAAATAATTTGAAGTCTCACGGCTGTTAAATCGCCCAGACGGTCCTTCATTTCGGCTTCAAATTATTTTCTCACCCGCTAATAACAGCTCGCACAGATGACAGAATGATTCATTTCGTTCTTTTGAGTTGAATCTCTTCAATGATTCATTTGAAATGATTCACAAAATCGGTCTGAACAATTCATTTGAAGTGTACCGAGAATTGATATGAACTATTCAAAAGAACCGATTCGCAGAAGAGTGAGTCGGACTTTACAAACCAGATAACAGCCCGGCCTTATTTTACTTCCGTACATCAAGGTGTGCTGAATAAACATCGTCGTTCTCATTTTATATTACGCTTGCAGCAGGTATCACTGCACTTCTGTTATTAAGGTAAACAAAAGTGAATAAAGGTTACTGTTCGGAAAACAAAAGCGTTGCTTTACAGTTCTTGTGCAGATGTTTCAGAACCGCAGTTCTAGGACTCTGTTATTATTATTATATTTATTTTTGCATCTACTTGTAGTTTATATTATTTTATTGCACTTACTATGCAATTATGTTTTTGTATTATCAGAAATGATTTATTGTTTTAATTATTTAAATTTAATCATAACCCTAAACAGATTTAGAAGTAACCCTCTTGAACTTTAGAACCGTGAGCCCCCGAGTTTCGAGTTTTAAATTAATTTTTCTTGGATAACAAATACCAGTTTGCAACCAGCATAATAAAAATGTATTTGCACAGCTTAAATAACTGCAAGCGCCTGACACCGGAAGCCTATAAATGCGGAAAGATAATAATAATAATACAAATAATTTTATTAATTTCGGTGGGTCTAGTCTTTGCAGTAGAGTTGGCTAGGTGGCGCTGTCACAGGTAAGGATCATGTCACTGTGCACATGCGCATCACGTCAGCCAGATGCCGCTACCATGACAACGTCTATACACACAAACACACTCGCACTACTGTGAGAGAAGAGAGTTGTTTTAGCTTTTTGAATACAAAGTTATTTTTACGTTTACATACTTATAAATTGGAATTATTTACCACTTATTTGAAAGTTTATTTGAAAAATGTCCGTTCCTCACAAAGTTGGGTCAGTGAAATCTAAACAGGTATGTTAACGATAATATCACGAATGCGAATTAATAAATAATTGTTTTCTAAACTACCATTTAAACTTAAAATAACGATAATGTTATTATTCTGGAACAAAAAAATCTAACTCTACATTCTCCTAGAGCTTTCAAGCACTATCTATAAATCTTTCAAAATTTAATTTAAAATTTTCGGTCCAGGCTTTCTGAAGTCAACATCTAGTTAATGACTGCTTTTTCTCTTAAGTATTGCATTGCACTGATAGGAAGACCCAAAGGTTTATATTTTCTCTCTTAAAATGCAGGCACCTAATGTTAACACCCACCAAAAGGCAGCTGTGGCAAAGGGTGTCAAAGCCATTGGAAAGAAGAAGGTAACGTTAGCTTTCAAATCACTTTTCATTGAGATAGGAATGAATGCTTGGATTTCAAGCCTCTTTTGTCATGCAGGATGAAGAGGAAGGGCTAGACACAGCCGAAGGAGAGGAATGGATGCAGGGGAAGACTCTTGTGAAGCCTCCAGACCAGTTGGACTTAACTGAGGCAGTGCGTAAACCTGGAGAGGACCTGTGGTCTGACTCTGCCTACATTATGTCACATTATAGTGATGTTGGAATGATTATTTAAACATTTCTATTACTTGTCTTCAAAAGGAGCTGAATGAAGAGATTACCAGAGTACTAAAAGCAAGCAATCCAAATGCTCCACAAAACGTTGTCAGATACAGTTTCAAAGTAAAAACAACAACACTGCTGCATCTCTACAACTTAGTGAAATTATGGTCCTTAACCTTGATGATTTAAAGTCATCAGCCTAACAAACCACTAAAAGCTGTTGTCTTTTCAGGAGGGCTGCTATAAACCAGTTGTCTTTGTGGATCAGATGGCTATTCACTTTGAACTAGAAGGGAATCTTGTGCACAAGGAATCTGATGAAGGTCGGAGATTGATGGCTAAACAAGCTGAAGTGGATGATGGTGGAGATGAGAGGTCAGACAATGTGGCCATCAAAGCTGGCAAGAGAGAGCAGAAACTCACCAATCAGTTCAACTTCAACGAGAGAGCCTCTCAGACACTAAACAATGCTCCGAGAGTGAGAGGACCTATGAGTTACATTTCTGGTTTTATCTGCCTTCTGTTTATTGCTAAGTAGTCGTTTAAGAGATGTTTTTTTAGCAAAAGTGATTTGCAGATTTCCTTTTACAAGAACTCAATGGTGATAGCTCATATCTTGTATAACTATAGATAGACTTAGTAGATTTTCTGTATTTTCAGTTTATGCATAATCCACTGTATTTTTTAATTATGTTTTGCAGGACATAATTTGTCAAACTGAGCCTCCTCCTCGTGCAAACTTCTCAGCTACTGCCAATCAGGTGGAAAAATCTTTGCCTGTGATTGTAAATTATTTTTAGCAACATTTTTGCGTACAACAGCACTATGGTGAATATGGACATGTACAATTTTAGAATGCCCTGCTCTTTCTGCAGTGGGAGATTTATGACTTCTACGTAGAGGAACTTCAAAGGCGGGAGAAAAGTAAAGAGAAGCATGAAGGCCAGTTCCTAAATAAGGAGGAGGACAAGAGCAAGAAGAAGATGATTCAAGCTGAGACTCAGGTGGCTAGACAAGAAATGTGATCTGACAGATTTTAACAGTGTAATCAAGAGAATGACATACTTTATTTAGTTCAAGAATGCGATTGGTTTGTTTTAAAAGGTGAGTTGAAGGAACTTTATGCTTTATAGAATGATGACATATCCCAACTAGCTAAGGCGGTCAAGATCATTGAGCGTATGGTGAATCAAAATATATTTGATGACGTTGCACAAGGTAATTATGAAAAATAATTTATTTTCAATGCTACACCCTTTATTTTAGACAGATATTAAAAAGGTGTTCAAAAAAAGAGCATGCAACTGTCTGATGTAAAAACCTTTATATCCAACCCTCAGATTTCATGTACTTTGAGGATGCATCTGATGAATTCAGAGGAGAGAAGGGCACTCTTCTCCCACTATGGACGTTTCAGTATGATAAAGCCAAAAGTCTGTCTGTGACTGCCCTCTGCTGGTGAGTTTCACTCTGTTTTAAAACAAATGCAGTCATTTTTTTTCCAGTCAAAAGAAATATCACTTCTTTGAGTGACATTTGTTTTTGTTTATTTCTAGGAATCACAAATACAATGATTTGTTTGCTGTTGGTCTTGGTTCTCGTAAGTTTACTATTTATCTTATACAAGGAATCATTTGTAAGTTAAATGGCTCTGAAATGTGTTTTATCTTTTCCCTTCAGATGAATTTACTCAGCAGGGGGCTGGCATGCTTCTATTCTACACCCTAAAGAACCCAAGTTACCCAGAATTCATCTTTAACACGGCCTCAGGAGTAATGTGTTTAGACATCCATGAACATTTGTCCTACCTGGTGGCTGTGGGATTGTATGACGGCTGTGTCGCAGTGTACAACCTGAAGAAAAAGACTGATCAGCCCATTTATAACAGCAGAGCCAGCTCCGGCAAACACACAAGTGCTGTGATGCAGGTATAAATGAGAAGGAAGTGACCAAAAAGTCAATCAAAATAGTAACTGTACACTTTCATTACCTAAAAATAATATATAACAATGGAGCTGTACATTTAATGCAGCGTTTGGAATAGAATAGTACCATATTACTCTTAGTAGTTCTATAATATGCAGTTTTGATTAACGGCTATTTAAATATAATAATATTTCATAAGATTACTGCTTTATTAAATAAATGCAGCCTTGGTAAGCATAAGAGACTTCTTTCAAACACATTAAAATATCTTATCAAAGCCAAACGTTTGAATGGTAGTGTCCTTAAAATTAAATACAGAGTGCTTGTAGGATATAGTTTTTGTAACTGTTGGTTGATAAGAAAGTCTTGGCTGTACTGTTTTGTATTTCATTGTCTTTATTACAGGTGAAGTGGCAGAAAGATGATTTGGACAGTAATCACAACTTCATCTCTGTGTCTGCTGATGGACGAGTGGTGTCTTGGACTCTGGTAAAGGTACAGAAGGAAATATCTAAAAGTTGATTCTAAAGCAAGTCATTATTGTATGAGATTAATTGATGGCAATCATTTGGATTTTAGCATGAACTAGTCTTCACAGACATTATCAAGCTCCCAGTCATTGACACAATTCCGGACGACTTGAAGGATGTCATTCCTACAGGTATGTATCACCTTGCCACACTAGTCAGATTTTACAACTTTTAAAGCTTTAATACATTAATTCTACATTATTATATGAGCACGATGTTTATAAAAACATGCAATGATGATGTGAGTGGGGTTTTCTTTCAGTATAAGGACAGGGGCTCTTCAGCTGTGATTATATTCACAATATAGTAGAGAATGTAATCAAGGACACAGAAATCTGCAATAGTTCAATAATAAAACAACTTTTCCAATACTTTATGCACACAATATAGAAGTAAATGTTTTTGACATGCAGATTCGTCCTTAGCTGGTGTTTGTGTTTAGCTTTCTATGACAGTGTTTCATTCATGTGTGAAATTTAACCTGTTGAGAGTCAATGATAATTCAGTTTTTTAAATGTCTCATTCTGGGTTTATTTTGCGTCTCAAGGGAGCTTCTTTTCAGCTCCAATTATGTTCTGATAATAATTTTTTTTTTTTTAAATTACGCAGAAGAGAAAGAACAGTTATAATGTCAAATTGAATAAATGTGCTAATGGTGTAAAAAAAATGCATGCATAATTTATTATCATGCTCACTGAAGATATTTTCTCTGTCGGTCTAGTTGGAACATCTTTGGACTTCCACAAACAAAAGGACTACAGTTTTCTTGTTGGCACGGAGCATGGAAAGATTCACAAGGTCAGTCATATACCCTCACAGCCAAGATGATCATTTATACCAAGTCATACAATGAATCAACCAATTTTTTTTTTTAAATATATATTTTGCATTAACAAATGCCCTGTGAACATCCTGCCCTCTGAAAATCTGCAGTCTTAAGACATCTCATTATTCTTCTGGTTTTGAATATGGGAGAAGGCGTTGGTTGTATTTGTGGTGGTTGACTCCTGCTGAGCATTCACTGTTTATATAATATCCCTGTCATCAAACAGAGAGGAAGTGTTCTTATTAGCTGCCTGTCTCTGCACTGCTATCACGGCTGCACGGGCGACAGTGGCTAATAACATTCAGTCTCTGTCTCTCCTTCTTATTTATATTTTTCACTCTGCCAGCCAGGGGTAGACTAGCATTCAAACTATTCATTCTGACAGACCAGACAGTTTTGTTTCTCATCTGTATGCCGCTCTGTACTCCGTATGACTTGTTTTGCTCTAAATTACAAACATCACATGCAAACACATGTTCTTCTTTAAAATTTCCTCTTAAATTTGACTCCAACATCCCACTTTTACACAACACACACTCACATTTACATAACTGTCTAAATGGGGACATTCCATAGACTTTTTTTGTTTGTTTATTAGTTACACTAGTTATTAGTAATACTATAACCTTGTTGAAACAGGTATTTTCGATGTGCATGAATTATACAAATAATGTATGTGTCATGCTAATGCAACAGCCCTTAAAGCTAAACAGATGCTCCAGGATTCATGCTGTATTTTGTCGCTGACATTACCAGACTTGTTCTGTCTGGAAGCACATGGCCCTATCACACATTCTCAGCTTGTCCACCTTTAATGAGAGATTAGAGGTCACAGCACCAGGACCCACTTTTCCTTCAAATCCTTGACCTTCAGATAAAAATGACATTTCTATACAAAATAATTTCCTATCAAAAATTGTGTTCGGCTCAATTAAAGCAACTCACTATCTTTCAGAACATTATCTGATAATGCTTTCTGCTGTAATTCTGATACTGAGACCAGCTTTGCTAGTGTAGAAGTCATGGTGAGAGAGCAACAGCTGCTCTGGTTTGGGCATATTGTTAGACAGTCTCAGGATTTACCAAAATATATACTGTATGGCCAATTAAATGATGGTTTGCACTTGGTGGATGGTCAGAAAAGGCAGAAAACATTGCTGAAGAAATGCAAGTTAAATCCAAAACACAAGGAGAGTACGGCTGTCGATCACACCAGCTCTGTCGTGATGGTATAATTCTCATTGAAGGGGATAGAAGACAAAAAAGATATTAAAACATGCTCAGATCTTTTGCTAGCACAACGTTAGATTACAGTATATGTTCACCACAATGCAATAAATCATGTGCATCTTAAATCAGACTTTATAGCCTTGAAAGAACACAGATAAGTTTCATCATTGGATATGATGGATTATCATAAGCAAGTTAAGTAAACTGGAAACTCAACAAATTCCAGACAGTATAAATGTGAGCTAGTTTTAATCTTTAAACTTTAATCTTAAGTGTTATTTGCTTTTTCTCTGTAATACTCATACAACTCCAAGTAATGCTGTAATACTCATAAACTACATTCTTGATAGGAGAACCCATTTTCTCTATGCTATAATAGACTTATTCTGCACAAAATGCACTAAAATGATCAGACTTTGGAGCAAAACATTCTTCATTGTTTTAGGAGATTTGCCTAGCATCCTCTGCAGATTGGCAAAGATGTTGGGCAGCTGTGTTGGAGGCTCATTTAATGCTAGAATGCTAGAGACATACCGCTGGGCAAAAACTGGCCCCGTCTCCCTAAAGACTGACAGCTGATGCAGAGCTCTGTGTTCTTTAGATTCATCTCTCAGATTAAACTCAAAGCCCTTCTGTTGTGTGATGCGCTGCCCGGGGAACAATGAATTCGATCCATCAAGCACTTCTCCTGAGCTACACAATGCAAACTAAACAAGAAAAATAGTGCTGTTGTTCTCTTTGCAAAGAATGTTTTAAATGTCACTAATACTTCTGCAAATGTTATTCTTAAGCACCAGTGGATAGTTAAGCAGTATAACAGGAGCAAGAGTGCTGTGTACAAAACAGCAATTTTGTAATGTTAATCTAACCAGTAAAGAGTTTGTGTTTTACAGGGCTCCAAATACTATTCTAGCAAGTTCCTGGAAAAATATGATGCCCACTTCATGAATGTCACTCGTGTGAGGTGGAATCCCTTCCATCCTGATGTCTTCATCTCCTGTGGTTGGGACTGGATGGTCAAAATTTGGGATCAAACTATGAAGTATGAGCACCATTCCCTACAGCACTATGTCTACAGCAGCCTTTTCCAGCCTCTAAAAATAGCACCATGTTATTTATCCTTCAGTTGGCATGGACTGAATTTCATTTCAGAAAAAGGACTATAAGGACTAAAATATTTTAGACATTTAAAAAAAAAAAAATAATTTAAAATTTTTGATTACAGAATTAATTTTTTCTTACTATTGGTGCAATAATTGTCTGAATATTTTAATATAGATACATCCCAACATAACTATTACAGGTGGATTCTCCCATAGAATTTTAATATACTGATCATCCCTTGTAGTGTGTATGTGCATCTGTAGACCTCAAGTTGTGCTCGAGCACCTGCCCTTTTGATCTTTGACTAGATTTTCAGTGTCAGTCTTCACTTTCTCATAGCATTAGACCTAAAACTATGAATAAATGTTTATGGGAATTTCCTGCATTGTAATTGCTGAACTTTGTGGGATTAGTAAAATTATACACAATACCTGCCATTTTGTGAATTTCAGACCTTGGTTTTCTTAATTTAATTCTGCCCGCATTGCTCTTCCAATTACAATAAACATAATTAGCTTGTCAGTGCATTTATTTGACAAACCAATTAGGTTGTCAAAAAGACATCCTTGGGTTGATAATAATGAAGTGGACTGTCATCTTGAGTGCACATTTTGTGTATGTTAGTGGATTAAGTGGATTTTTTAGATGCAGTATCCATAAACGACCAACAGAGAGCTCCTGTGTTTTGCAGTAAATTAGCAATGGATCTCTTCACCTGTTGTATGTCTGGTTTTGTTGGAGCTTTACCTCCAGAAGTAATCAAAGGATCTGATCAAATAAATGCAGCCTTTCTGTTATATTTTACACCTTTAAAAATTAGACTGTAATTTCTGTTAGAGCTTCATTTTGACAATAGTAGCTAATACAAGTAACAATACATGTCTCTCACAGGTCTCCCGTGTTCACGTTTGAGCTGAAAACTTCAGTGACAGATGTGGCCTGGGCTCCATACTCCTCTACTGTCTTTGCTGCTGTCACCACTGATGGAAAGGTAAAGAGCCTACCCAACTCTAATACAAACACAACAGAAAAGTCTACAATTTCTCCGTTCTACAATTTTTTTTTAATGTTACCAGATTAAGGCAGCTTCTTAAGTGGCTTCAAGTTCCATTTTAATAATAATAACAAAAAAGTAATCATAATCCACCCATTCATCCATCCATTTTCCAAACTAATTCTCCTAATAATAATATGAATAATTAATAATAATAATTCCTTATCTTAAAAAATCAGTTTCCAGATACGTCCACTAAAAAACATTGCATTTTTCAATAATCAAAATAACATGCATTCCTTACCAGTCCTCTCTCTCTCTCTCTCTCTCTCTCTCTCTCTCTCTCTCTCTCATATGTAGTATTGAACAGCCTGATTAATTCTAATGAGAAGTTTTGTTTGTAAGGTTTATGTAACTGAATGATTTCAGAAAAAAAAAGACCTTGTGTGAAAGGCCCAGTACAGTGTTTTAGGTCTTCTTCTTTTTTTAAGCATTTTTTTTTAAAGTAGCCTCTCCAACACTGGATGGCAGCAATAGAATGCTCCCCACACACAGGAAACAGAATGGTCAGTCCATATATGAGAATTATTAGAAGGCCCCTTAACTTGTCTTACTAACACCTCCCCAGCAGCAACCGATTTCACCAAGAGGTCTCAGTTTCAGTAAGTAAACAGTGAAGAGTTGCTGCATTAAACTTAGTAACTGGCATGACACAGCGCACTTATTGTCTTACAATTGCGCATGTGTGATTTACAGAAGGGATATTCACACACACGCCCCCTTATGAGGAATGTAATAATTGCTAATGAAACACAGTGGCAGCCAGACAGTGGGATGTCTTTCTAACAGTGCTCAACTGCACCTGTAAGCTGCAGCACAAACACACACACACACACACACATACATACACACTCTCTCTATCCTGTGTCCCTTCGTTAGCAATTAGTCTCAAATCACACAGCTGGTCTCAAGCTCTTGTCTGAGGTAGCCTCAGGCTTCACCTGTCAGTCTTGCAGTCTTGATCGGTTAAAACTGCCGTGCCGTGGCGGCTGTTGTTGTTATTTGCTAACACTGTAACTCCGGTGGGCTAAATTACACCTGCCCTCTACAGGAAACCCATTACAGCTTGATCCAATAAAGACCACACTCTGTTCCCAACAAATCCAAATAACCGGAATGCTGCTTTACTATGATGCCAAGGGTACAATGTCAGCAACTGCTGAGAATGTAGTTTCCTCTTTAAGTAACAGTTTGGAAGTGTTTTTTTCTGATCATTTTAAAATCAAATTTCAGATTATTTTGATATACAGTATATATATATATATATATATATCAATCAGAGACTGTAGCATTTCTAAAGATCCAGCGCTTTCTCATCAGAATTTTTTTTTTTTTTTTTTTTGCATCTTTATAAATGTAATACATTTATATGTATCAATGTAATATATAATGTCAATATACGTATAATGTAATGTTTTTGAGATATAGGATTTTTTTATAGGATTATTCAACCCCTTTTCAACACTGCTGTTAAGTCACTTGTTTGTAGGATATGCTACAAAATTGAGTTAA
Source organism: Barbus barbus (assembly GCF_936440315.1). NCBI lineage: Eukaryota > Metazoa > Chordata > Actinopteri > Cypriniformes > Cyprinidae > Barbus > Barbus barbus. Next base: position 18,229,473 of record NC_136714.1, read on the forward strand.
AACACAATTAAGCCTTTGGAAACTCTATTACAAAACTGAGAAAATAGAGAAAAATTGCAAAACATTAAAAGTTCCAAGAGACAAAGCTAGCAGCCTTATTTGTAAGTTTAAAAATGTGGAGTACCAGAAAGCCTGAGGGCGTTGAAGAAAAAGCACAATATTATCAAGAATAAAATGTATGATCAGCAACCAAGTAAAACCTTCAATTTACTGCCAAAGACTTGCAAGATTACCTGATGAAAGGAAGAAAAAAAAACATTTCAACACAGAGTATAAGAAGAACACTAGACAAACATGGCTTTCATATTGGGTCATCTTGCCGAATGCCACTCTTGACCAAGAAAAACATAAAAGGCAAACTTGTGGAGACCTGTGGAGTTCTGGAAAAAATTTTATGGAGTGATGTGACCAAATTGGAACTTTCTGACCCATGGATCAGGAGTATGTCTGGTGCAAAACAGGCAAACCTTATGAGCAGAAGAATACCATCTCCATGGTCAAACATGGAGGAGGACCAGTTTTGTTATGGGGCTGTTTTGCTGTTGCAGGAAATGGAAATCTTGACTGTATGAAGAACATCATGGATTATTTGGAGTATCAGACCATTTTGCCAAAGGTTAGGATGTCTTCAGTGCAGAGACTGAAGCTTGATGTTCAATGGACTGCCATCCCAAAGTATACATCCAAATCTACTTATGTTTTGTTCAGGGATTGGTCATAGAATGACCTTGAGTGACATGTTCCATCTTCAGATTTCAATTTCACTGAAAATATTTGGTGGAATTTGAAGAAAGCAGTAACAACATGAAAAAACAAAGATTATCAGTGACCTGGAAGCTTTTTCAAGTGAGGAATGGGCCAAGATTGCAATAGAGAGGTGACAGAAGCTTCTAAGCATTTACAGGCAGTGTTTTTTGTTGGTTTTAAAAAAGATTTTGCACAAAATTTGACATTTGGGTGTTGAATAATGTTGTACATGAATGTTTAGAGCCTATTTAAGATGTTCTGTAGAAGCAATAAGTCTTGGAGGTCAAGGGGGTTGAAAAAATATGATTGCAACTATATACATGTATGTATCAGTCAGGTCATGTCACTGCTACTGCAGTTAGTAGTGCAATGCAAACTGCAGAAATGTACACCATTCAGAATGATAGATATCTGTCCTCCCATGGAAAATAAGGAACACTCATTTTCAATGGGAGGTCAGATATCTATTATTAGTCTTATATAAAAAAAATACCATAAAATTAATAAACAAAATAATAATAAATATATAAATACATACATACATAATTTGTAAAAGAACAAAGAGTCCTTGCTTTGGGCTTCCTTCTTTACCTCGGTAGATGGGACATACTGTGCGATTTGATGTTTGCCAGTATCACACTAGTACTGGAATGGGTCCAGATCTCTGCTGCCAGTCGGCTGCTTCAGCTATTTCTAAATGCCATGAAGAAATTCATTGCAGGCAAGCCTGCAAAAATAAATATTGCTGACATATCTTGAAACATCAAAACACAGACCGAACTGCATGATTTCTAATCTTTAAAGGGGCTTTCTTCCTTCAAGCTCTTAGCGCCAAAGATGTTGTGTTAGATTTGGTGTTACTCCTGCATTTACAGATGGCATCATTAGTACTGACGTAGTGCGTGTCCTCTGCATCACTGCGTCAGCTGCCCAGAATATCATCGGTCTGTTAAGATAGATTCACACTCGTTGACTAATTATGAGCCATGCTGCTTGACAAATATTTACTAATGAGTATCCAAGCCTGTATCCTGTGTCCCCCATCTCCCGTCTCTGTCTTTCATCTGCCTATGCTTATATGTGGGCAGCATAATACATGAATGACAAAGAGGATGATGGGAATTCTAATCACCCATCCCTCACTCACTCTCTCCTCTCTCTGTATCATTTGGATTTTATTTTTTTTACTCAATGTTGCAGAAGATGAGATACTGTCATCCACAGATTGCATCTGTCGCACAGGACTCTGTCATCCTCAGAGAGACTCGTTCTTATTCTTACTCGTATTTCTAAAAGACACATACATTCACACATTTCAAACTTTTCGCAAACAGCCAATATACTTCATATGTATTAAAAATATTGGTGAAAATATATAAATATAAATAAACAGATATTTAAATTATATAAACAAAATTTTACAATTTCTATTTATAATTAAAAAGCGACATATGAAATAATGTTATATATTATTTAATTAATCTATGAAAATAATTATACTACCCCTCTATACATCACACTAATAATACGATCCTCTACAGCAGATGGTCTGCATTCTTACACCTCCACAGTCACACATATTCTTGTGCTCATACATATGAATATTTTAAAATACAAGTGCACAAAAACTCAAATGCATCTTAGGCTTACTGACACTAGGAGCCAAAGCAAGAGAATGCATTATAGAGATGCTAATGTCTGCTTCACACTGAAAACATCAAAACAGAAACTCATGCAAAACAGATTAATGCAAAGACTAAAACTGCCTGCTCCTCCTCCTCCATTTCTCTCTCAGGTCCATGTGTTTGACCTCAACATCAACAAATATGAGGCTCTCTGCCAGCAAAAAGTGGTGTCCAAGAAGACCAAGCTCTTGCACATCGAATTCAACCCTGTCCATCCCATCATCATCGTGGGCGATGACCGCGGCCATGTCACCAGCCTCAAGCTCTCTCCCAACCTCCGCAAGAAGCCTAAGGTAGGAGATGTACTCATATTATGCATAGGCCTCCAATGAAACCACTTGCTTAATCGATCAGTGCTGTTTCAATCACTACTGTACTACATACTTCACGTGTTGAACTGCTGTATCTGCATCTTTGTAATGGATTCAGACATGAATTTACAGTATACACAGAACTGGCAGTTCAAAGAAAAATCATTTGTTTCCAGAGTTATTGAACATCTCAATTTACTGACATTGGACGAGAATGTTTTGGAACCACATTAACGCAGCACGTTGAACATTAATTCAAGTATCATTTGTTTGCTAGGAATTAAAACAGTAATTCAAGACATCAATCAGACTGAACAAAATGATGCAGAAATAAAAATTATCTAACTAAAGGTTTTTGAAGTTTTGCAGTGATTACGGAGTAATTATGGATAAATCTCCTCATAAATTTAATGTCAAGTGTGTAATTGCTGACAGTCGTCCCTCTTTACAATTTTTAGTTGATCAGGCTGAATCAGAGGTTTTGAATGTACACTTCCAATTGTCTCTGCGCATCAATCTGGGATAAGAGAATTTCAGCAACCATGTAATTATATATTTCACCTTTAATGTTTAATGTACACTACTCTTGAAAAGTTTGGGGGCTAACGTGCCATTGTTTCTGTTCTGCATCTAGAGAAACCAACCCACTGACTGATTATGTGTTGAGCCCTCAGTTTACGGTCAGATACTATATAATAATGGCAGCACATAATTAAAATCTCTCTGCCTCACAGACTAGCTGCTGTCTGTCAAACCTCGACTTGTGAAATGTTTAATTTGTTGTTTGGAGATCTCAGTCAGTGTCAGCGCTCAGTGTTGATGTGTTTTGTTGGTGACAGTCATTATATTTGATTGGCTGAAACGGCTCATTCTAATGACACACAGTGTCACAGATTGAGTTGCTGTGTCCACTAATGCTTTTGATTAGCAAGAAGCAGTATTATTGCTGCCATGGCTGTACTTACCTTAAAGTTTAAACATACAGAGAGAACTGCTGAGTGCTATGTCTTTTAATATAACTGATGAGAGTCGGCAATGCAACACATTCACTGTCTCCTCGAGTCATTAATCACCAGCTTTCCACAACATAATGTCATTATTGCTTCTGAAAGCTCACACTTACCCCCTGATGCAGTGGCTGATCTTAGATAAATGAATTTAAACCTTTCTGTTTTGCCTCATCAAGAGGATGATTTGCATCTTACATTAATTTATTTAAAGGTGAAGTGTACATTTCTGCACAAAACGTAACTGCAAAAATAATTATTTCATATTTTTTTCCATTTGGTTGGGCAAACTAGTAAATTCCCCACCATATTGCAGATAATCTTGCCCCCAAATTTGTGAACAAGTTTTTGAATAACCTATGTACTGATATATAAACATGCCTAATAGTCAATATTTATATAATTGTAATGGTCTATAAATATACAGGAATAAATAAGTAACTAAACAAGACAAAAGTAACTAAATAGGGAAACAAACAAGAACACACTAGAAACAATTTAAGAACTCAGTAAACAGGAACTAAACATGGGATCGATGAACTCAGAAACAATAAAAACCAAATGATCATTAAAAAAAGAGAGTCCTAGAACAGACAATACTACATTTTAATAATTTTAAAAAAGTACACAAAATTTATGACTTTTTTTTTTTTTTGCTCAGTGGAAAAACAAACAGTACTGAAGGGGTTATTCAAACACAGATATGGGCCAATACAGAAATGGTCAGAACTGCCAAATCAACCTATATTATGTTTCCGATAAATATTGTAAGCCTGAGTAAATTGTAGAGATCACTGAATGGTTCCTTTGAACATCCTGGGCTTACAATGCTTTTGGGAAACTCCACCTGGACTGATCTATTGCAAGTTCTGAAGGAAAAACAGAAGCATTTATATTCTTTGGGAAGTCAACCTTTTAATGGATGATTTATAGTTGTCTCTGGCTATTAAAATAAGGTTGGAGAAATGGTTTTAAAAATACTTATTTTCATTTTAAATATAAAATTATTTAAATTAACTTATATATAACATGTTTTTTTTCAATTAGCAAAATGGGGGAGGGGGGGTTATATCACATTTATATAAATCCAATACTTAAAAATTGTATCACAACAAAAACAACCTTTATGAAGGACTGTGATGACATTGATTATTTGGATAAAGCGCTTGACCTTTGCAGGATTCCAGTTGTGCTAATGTGAGTATAGGTCAATGCTTGCTGAAGCCAGACATGTATTCCTGTCTACAAGCTATATGTTAAAGCAATGGCTGTGGGACCCTTGGGCTGTTTCAAACTCAATAGAAACAGTCAGCTGTTTTCCAGGTTAGGACACTACACCAACACACACGTCTCACCTCCCATAACCCTAACCTTCCACCATGTCTTTCTGTGCCTGTGACTCATCAATCACAGTATCCATATTAGTCCTGTAGCTAGATCTCTTTTTACAGACTGTTTTATATTCACTGCATGAAGAGTTGGGTCAGTGTTCATTCCTGAGCCCTCAGTTCGTCGTCTCGGCTGCTGATTTATTTTCTAATCTACTTCGTTCCACAATAGTCTCAACAGTCAGCAACTTCTCCGAAAACTCTGCTGGTTTGAAATGACAGGGTCACTGAATAAACTTTAATTGCACAACACTGACCGCAATTACAAGAAACGTTAGAAGTCCTCTTGGCAAGAGAGCCACTTAATAGAAGTAAAATCTTCCTCTTCACTTTCATAAGAACTCTGCTGGTTCACAATCTGCTTCAGATGCCGCAGTCATTAGAAAATGAGACTCTGCATAACTTTAGAACTTCTACTGTGTGTATTCTAACATAATTTCTATTGTGTGTGTACATGTGTATGTGTATGTATATATACAGTGGGTACGGAAAGTATTCAGACCCCCTTAAATTTTTCACTCTTTGTTATATTGCAGCCATTTGCTAAAATCATTTGTTCATTTTTTTTTCCTCATTAATGTACACACAGCACCCCATATTGACAGAAAAACACAGAATTGTTGACATTTTTGCAGATTTATTAAAAAAGAAAAACTGAAACATCACATGGTCCTAAGTATTCAGACCCTTTGCTGTGACACTCATATATTTAACTCAGGTGCTGTCCGTTTCTTCGGATCATCCTCGAGATGGTTCTACACCTTCATTTGAGTCCAGCTGTGTTTGATTATACTGACTGGACTTGATTAGGAAAGCTACACACCTGTCTATATAAGACCTTACAGCTCACAGTGCATGTCAGAGCAAATGAGAATCATGAGGTCAAAGGAACTGCCTGAAGAGCTCAGAGACAGAATTGTGGCAAGGCACAGATCTGGCCAAGGTTACAAAAACATTTCTGCTGCACTTAAGGTTCCTAAGAGCACAGTGCCCTCCATAATCCTTAAATGGAAGACGTTTGGGACGACCAGAACCCTTCCTAGAGCTGGCCGTCCAGCCAAACTGAGCTATCTGAGCTCACTGTGGCTGAGCTCCAGAGATGCAGTCGGGAGATGGGAGAAAGTTGTAGAAAGTCAACCATCACTGCAGCCCTCCACCAGTCGGGGCTTTATGGCAGAGTGGCCCGACGGAAGCCTCTCCTCAGTGCAAAACACATGAAAGCCCGCATGGAGTTTGCTAAAAAACACCTGAAGATTCTCTTGTCTGATGAGACCAAGATAGAACTTTTTGGCCTTAATTCTAAGCGGTATGTGTGGAGAAAACCAGGCACTGCTCATCACCTGTCCAATACAGTCCCAACAGTGAAGCATGGTGGTGGCAGCATCATGCTGTGGGGGTGTTTTTCAGCTGCAGGGACAGGACAACTTGTTGCAATCGAAGCAAAGATGAATGCGGCCAAGTATAGGGATATCCTGGATGAAAACCTTCTCCAGAGTGCTCAGGACCTCAGACTGGGCCGAAGGTTTACCTTCCAACAAGACAATGACCGTAAGCACACAGCTAAAATAACGAAGGAGTGGCTTCACAACAACTCCGTGACTGTTCTTGAATGGCCCAGCCAGAGCCCTGACTTAAACCCAATTGAGCATCTCCGGAGAGACCTAAAAATGGCTGTCCACCAACGTTTACCATCCAACCTGACAGAACTGGAGAGGATCTGCAAGGAGGAATGGCAGAGGATTCGCAAATCCAGGTGTGAAAAACTTGTTGCAACTTTCCCAAAAAGACTCATGGCTGTATTAGATCAAAAGGGTGCTTCTACTAAATACTGAGCAAAGGGTCTGAATACTTAGGACCATGTGATATTTCAGTTTTTCTTTTTTAATAAATCTGCAAAAATGTCAACAATTCTGTGTTTTTCTGTCAATATGGGGTGCTGTGTGTACATTAATGAGGAAAAAAAATGAACAAGTGATTTTAGCAAATTGTAACACCACGCCAGCAGAGGGAGCCCTCACCCGAGTACTGACTGCATGCTCCCTCTGCTGCTTCTACTATCACTTCCTGTTTGGCAGTATTTAAGGACGGACCATGTGCTCACAAACTCGCGAAGTATTGCCAGTTTGACCTGCCTTACCGAGCGTCTACTTACACTTTATGCCTGATTACCTGTTGCCATTTTGCTTTGTTCCTGATTCACGAGTTTTCGGATCTCCCTTTGGATTGTTTGCTAGTTGGACTGATTACACGGTTTGATCCCAGCTCTGTCTCCTCTTTATCGCTATTTGGATTATCCCTTCTGTTTTGGCTGCTCAATCGGACTGTCTTTTTGGATTTGACCTACTGCCTGTTATATCACTCAGCTGCTTGGATCATCTTTATGCTTTGTACGCCTGTTGACTGTCTTTCCGGTATTGACCTTTTGCCTTCTCACTTGTACTCTGCTCTTCTGAATAAACAACCGCACATGGATTCTACTTCTGCCTCAGCGTCCTCGTTACAGAATACTTCGCCTCCCATGAATCCAGCGGAAGTTTCAAACCTGCAAGCAGCGTTCGCTTACCAAAGCGAACTGCTAAATAAATACCAAGAACAACTTGGCAAACTTCAATCGGTTAACGAACACCTCACGCAGTACATCCGCTCGCTGCCTCCTCCCACGCCCAGGACGGTAAGCTTTGCTCTACCAGACAAGTTTGATGGTACTGCTGAACTGTGCAAAGGGTTTGTTCGACAAGTTAAACTTTACTTTGATCATCAAGGAGACAGATTTGAAACCAATGAGAAGAGATGTGCATTTTTGATGACCTTGCTTTCTGGTAAAGCTATCGATTGGGCAGCTGCAGTGTGGGATTCCGATCCCCAGATCAGGCTTTCTGTTAACTATTTTCTGGAACAACTTCGGGAAGTGTTTGAATATCCCGCGGGGGGCAGGGATATATCAACACAGATTATAAACTTGAAACAAGGAAACCGCACCGCAGCCGAATTCGCCATCGAATTCAGAACCCTGGCTGCTCAAAGTGGGTGGAATGACGTTTCATTAACTGCTATGTTTTACCACAGTCTTAATGCCGATCTACAAACCGAACTCGCCTGTCGTAGGGAGGATCTATCATTCACGGATTTTGTCTCTCTCACCGTAAAGATTGATAACCTCATGAGACAAACTCCCAAGCGCAAGACTCTGAAGGAGAATCTACGAGGCCCATCTATTCCCACAACCAACACACCTGTTACCCGGAAGGAACCTATGCAACTCAATGTTTCACGTTTGTCCGAAGAGGAGAGAGAGAGACGTCGCACTCATAATCTGTGCTACTATTGCGGGGGAATCGGCCATCGCAGTATCGGGTGTCCCCAAAAGCAACAAACCAGCTCAAGGGTAAATATCAACCACCTTTCCCTGTTATGTAATCGTACATTAACACTTCCCGTTTTGCTTAAAAATGATACTCTGTCTCTTGAATTAACCACCATGATAGATTCGGGAGCAGCACTGAATCTCATCAACCGGACCATAGTGGAGAAATACCAGATTCCCATTCAACCATGCACACCTCCCATAAAGATCAAAGCCATCAATGACACCCTCATCGGAGAAGGAATTAACCACCAAACTCAAACGCTCACCCTCAAAATAGGCCTGTTCCACCAAGAATCCATCTCCTTCTACATCGTCGACTCCCCTAAGCATGATACCATACTCGGATTCCCCTGGCTATCCACTCATGACCCTGACATCTCCTGGCGTCACGGTGAGCTTACACACTGGTCCCATTTCTGTCTTAAAAACTGCTTTACCATAAAACCCCAACCGTGTTTTGCCACCAATATTGAAAGCCCCACAACCACTAATAGTATCACCATCCCTTCCTATTATACCGATCTGTCTGATGTTTTTAGTAAGTCCAAAGCCACACAGTTACCACCACACCGCCCTTGGGACTGTACCATCGACTTACTCCCCAATGCCATGCCTCCCAAGAGCAAAGTCTACCCCCTTTCTAGAACTGAGAACCAAGCCATGGACGATTACATCACCGAGGCTTTGGACTCCGGATTTATCCGACCGTCCACCTCTCCAGCTGCTGCGGGGTTCTTCTTCGTCGAGAAGAAGGATGGAGGATTGAGACCTTGTATCGACTATCGAGGACTCAACAATGTCACGGTTAAGTTTCGCTACCCACTCCCTCTAGTGCCATCTGCCTTAGAACAACTACGCGAAGCCACGATTTACACAAAGCTAGACTTACGAAGTGCCTATAACCTCATTCGGATTAAGGAAGGAGATGAGTGGAAAACCGCCTTCCTCACCACCAGGGGGCACTATGAATACCTGGTCATGCCTTATGGGCTAGCGAATTCAACAGCTGTGTTTCAATCATTCATCAACGAAATCTTCAAGGATCTCCTCAACAAGTACGTCATCGCCTACATTGACGATATTCTCATTTACTCCAAATCTGCAGAAGAACACGTCAACCATGTGAGAACAGTACTATCACGGCTTCTCAAGAACCAACTCTACGTGAAGGCTGAGAAATGTGAATTTCATGTACACCAAACATCCTTCCTAGGCTATCATATTAGTCACCAAGGGGTTAAAATGGACGTTGCCAAAATCCAAGCAGTTACTGAATGGCCACAGCCCTCCACTATCAAAGAACTACAAAGATTCCTCGGCTTTGCAAATTTCTATAGACGATTTATCCGTGACTACAGCATGGTAGCAGCTCCTTTAACTTCACTCCTGAGAGGCAAACCTTCCAAATTACCATGGACTCACGAAGCCAGCCAAGCCTTCGTCACACTCAAAGAAAAATTCACGTCGGGCCCCATTCTTAAACACCCTGACCCCAGCCTTCCATTCATCGTAGAAGTGGACGCCTCGGACTGCGGTATAGGGGCCGTCCTCTCTCAACGGCATGGTCACCCCGGCAAATTGTATCCCTGTGCATTCTTTTCCAGAAAGCTTACTAACGCCGAACGCAACTATGATATAGGCAACAAGGAACTCCTATCCATGAAGGCAGCAATCGAGGAATGGAGGCACTGGTTAGAAGGGGCCACTCACCCCTTCCAAGTTATCACAGATCATAAAAACCTCGAATACATTAAAGGGGCTAAACGTCTGAATCCTCGCCAAGCTCGGTGGGCCCTCTTTTTTACCCGCTTCCAATTTACAGTGACCTACAGACCAGGCAGCAAGAACTGTAAAGCTGATGCTCTCTCAAGACGCCATGATCTCCCTACCAACCACCAATCACCTGAATCCATTCTTCCCCCCACGGTAATTTTAGCACCCATCTCCTGGGACATTATGGAGGAAATACAACGAGAACAGCAACAAAATCCACCACCCGCCAATTGCCCCCCAAACAAACACTTCGTGCCCCAAACCCTCCGCCATCGTGTTATACAATGGGTTCACTCCTCACTCAGTTCCGGACACCCCGGCATCTCCCGTACCCTCCAACTGGTCCAAAATTCCTTCTGGTGGCCCTCTATGACCAAGGATGTTCCCACCTATGTCAAAGCCTGTTCCATATGCGCCCAATCTAAGACCCCCAAAGAACTGCCCTCCGGTCTCCTCCAACCACTACCCATCCCACAGCGCCCTTGGTCACATCTGTCCATTGACTTCATCACGGATCTGCCTCTGTCCAACGAATTCACGACTATCCTAGTCACCATTGATCGCTTCTCCAAATCATGCCGTCTCATACCGCTCAGAGGATTGCCCACAGCCATGGAAACCGCCCTCGCCCTCTTCCACAATGTGTTTAGGATTTATGGCCTACCAGAGGATATCGTAAGTGACAGAGGCACACAATTCACATCTCAAGTTTGGAAGGAATTCTGTAGGCAACTGGATATTAACGTCAGCTTAACCTCAGGCTATCACCCACAGGCCAATGGGCAGGTGGAAAGACTGAACCAAGAGATCGGACGTTACCTTCGTACCTACTGTAGTCGAGAACAACATCGATGGTCAGAATTCCTCCCATGGGCCGAATATGCCCAGAACTCACTAACCCATTCCTCTACAGGCCTTACCCCCTTTCAGTGTGTCCTGGGGTTTCAACCACCGATGTTCCCGTGGTCCGGTGCACCCTCCTCGGTTCCAGCAGTGGATGACTGGATCCAACGTAGCGAGAGGGTGTGGGACAGCGCGCATGTTCATCTCCAGCGGGCCATCAGGACTCAGGAAGTTCAGGCCAATCGAAGACGCCGTCCACACCCTCCCTACCAACCGGGACAACGGGTCTGGCTCTCAACTCGGGACATCAAGCTGCGGCTGCCCAGCAGGAAGCTCTCTCCAAGGTATGTAGGACCTTTTAAAATTCTACGTAGAATTAACGAGGTTACCTACCAATTAGAGCTTCCTGCTAACTATCGTATCTCTCCCTCCTTCCATGTCTCCCTCCTGAAACCGGTCCACCCGGATGCTGACCCCGGCCATGAAGCCCCAGAACCACCACCACCCATCGATATTGACGGAACTCCCGCGTATCAGGTGAACGAGTTGCTGGACTCGCGCCGTCGAGGGGGTCAGCTCCAATACTTGGTGGACTGGGAGGGGTATGGACCTGAGGAGAGATCGTGGGTGGCCGCCCGCGACATCCTGGACCCTTCGCTCATCGAGGAGTTTCATCGAGCCAGACCCGACCGACCTGCACCACGACCACGGGGACGTCCACGTAGAGCTCCGGGAGTCGCTCCTAGGGGGAGGGGTTCTGTAACACCACGCCAGCAGAGGGAGCCCTCACCCGAGTACTGACTGCATGCTCCCTCTGCTGCTTCTACTATCACTTCCTGTTTGGCAGTATTTAAGGACGGACCATGTGCTCACAAACTCGCGAAGTATTGCCAGTTTGACCTGCCTTACCGAGCGTCTACTTACACTTTATGCCTGATTACCTGTTGCCATTTTGCTTTGTTCCTGATTCACGAGTTTTCGGATCTCCCTTTGGATTGTTTGCTAGTTGGACTGATTACACGGTTTGATCCCAGCTCTGTCTCCTCTTTATCGCTATTTGGATTATCCCTTCTGTTTTGGCTGCTCAATCGGACTGTCTTTTTGGATTTGACCTACTGCCTGTTATATCACTCAGCTGCTTGGATCATCTTTATGCTTTGTACGCCTGTTGACTGTCTTTCCGGTATTGACCTTTTGCCTTCTCACTTGTACTCTGCTCTTCTGAATAAACAACCGCACATGGATTCTACTTCTGCCTCAGCGTCCTCGTTACACAAATGGGTGCAATATAACAAAGAGTGAAAAATTTAAGGGGGTCTGAATACTTTCCGTACCCACTGTATATACACTGTATGTACCTATGAGATGAGAGATGATAGAAAGCCTACTCTTCCTAAAGAGAAAATATTCATATTTGTTCATTATATTTTTAAATGTAAGAATGGGCTTGACCATGTTACTAGAATGTGTTTGACTTCCGGTGTTATTCACTTCCATTTATTTTAGCTGTACAAAAAACTCTCCATTATGCTGCTTAATAATGCAAACTGGTATTTGTTTTCATACTCTTTTAATATATTATTGTATAAACCCACTAGTTTGTAGCGCAAATAGTTTAATTGTTTACCACACTTTGTTATTCTTATAGTTATTTACCTGTCATGACTAATGAACCTTAAGTCTTGCACATTCTCAGAAAAATAGCTGAATTCCATGTTGCAAAATAAGGTGGATAAGGGTGGACATTTTTCAAGTGAATGAGGTCAATAAAGATGTCTGAAGGTCTTTATTGCTGCAGATATTTTCTTCTGTTGAAGTGACAGAAACTAAGACAAAGACTAGCATGTAGACTCTGGAGCAAAAAAAAAAAAAAAAAAGAGAGAGAGAGAGAGATTTTACAGAGGGGAAACAATGTCCAGTTGATCAGAAATGTTGAAGTCTGTTTGATTGACATTTTTCACTCTCCCAAATGTTTTTCCCTAAAGGCCCTCCCTGGTTAGGATTTGATGGATTCTATGAATAGCTGTAACCTTGAGCTACTTATTGAAGCTCACTGAAGATTCATCGCTCCACTGCAGCTCTGTGAATATCTGAACATTAGCATTCTGCTTAGCACATTTAGCAGATGTTTTCAGAGTGATTAACAGACTCATAATTGCTTAAAATTTTGCCTAACGATTGACAGGAACCAGAGAGTGTTTAATTAGTGGAAGTGAATATTTCTGCAGAGAAGTTCATCTGGTGTGGTTTAGTTCATTAGGACCCTGGCATGGTCAGTAACCATAGCGATCTTTGATTATTCTCCCCCGAGATAGCAATGTGTCACTGTAATCATATCAGACAAATGTCATGCGAGAGTGAATCTCTGACGGTTTTGTTCCGCCGCAGCACACAGAGGAAATAACATTGCGCTAACACCTCTCTCATTACCTTCGCCGGTCGAGATAAATGGGAGCTTCACACTGAGAAGTGTTTGTGATTGTTAATGGCACCCCGGTTCAGTCCTCTCACTACCAGCAGCTGACTCATCTTGTCCTCATCATTTCTCTCTTTGGCTCCACAGGAGAAGAAGGGTCAGGATTTGCCGAAGGGGCCGGAGGTGGAAATAGCAAAGTTGGAGCAACTGTTGAGCTCACTGAGATAGCTTGGGAACAACCAGAAGAACTGAGGCACAGTAAGACCAGGACGACTGCAAATACAAAAAATTCACTACAAACCATTCAGTGGGTATAAAAAGTCAGTACACCCGTTAAAAATCATTTTCCATCTTTAATGTAATATTGAAACCGACAAAATTAATGTAACAGCAAACAGAAACTTTTAAGGAAAGAAGAATGAAAACTAAGACTTGAAATACTGTCTCCTGGATGCACAAGTATTCACACCCCTCAGCTAAGCTTTGGTTGAAACGCCTTCTTCCTGTTAGTACAGCAGCCAGTGTTTTTGAATAAGCATCTATCACCTAAGTACATCTTTATTTGTCCTTTTTTTTCTTATTTCTTGCAAAAGAGCCCCATGTTATTTCACAGTTTATGTTTTTTTTATAGATTGGATTTAGGTATGGGCTCTGACTGGGCTTCTTGGGTATGGGCTGCTTCTTCTGAAGCCTTATGTTTGTTGATTTTGATTTGTTTTTTGATATTAGTATAGTGAGGAAACATGAATTTCCTCTTTATCTTAAGATTTTAGTGGCAGCCAGCAGGTTTTGTGCCCAAATGGCCTGGTATTTGGCACTATCCATGATTGTCTTTATCTTGAGTATTGCCCCAGTCTCAGCTGAAGAGAAGCAGCCCTATAGAATGATACTTACACAACCATGCTTCATTGTGAGTTAGAGCTGCATGATTCTGGATAGGCTGAGAATCACATTTTGTTTTTTTTTTCAAATAGAGATCATGATTCTCCAGTGATTCTGAACTAAGTAAAATAACATATAATTACCTCATTCTATTAAAAATGTTTTCATTAATTTGAATGAATTATTTAAAATAAAATGTTTGAATGAATGATTCAATGACTGAGATGATTTTGATCGCTATCATAGACATCAGTGTTAATATCCTAACTATAAAATTTATATGAATGATTGTAAGACAGAAATAATGCTGTGTTGTTGAAAAGACTTTGTTAAAGTGTTTTATACCTAAACATGATATTAGTTCTCTCTGTCAGTGAACACCTAATTGAATATCCGATATGACTTTGTCAAAGGTTTAATAGACACAGATGAATCGTTGTCATTTAGAAATAATATCGCGTGGGTGTTTGAATCGAGATTGCGATCTTTTAACAATTAATCGTGCAGCTGTATTGTGAGTATGTTGTTGTTTGGATGATGAGCAGTCTTGTTTTTGTGCCAAACGTACTTTGTAAAATCATGGCCAAAAAGTTCAATTTGGTTTTGTTGGACCATTAAACATTTTGCGTCATGGCAAAAATTTAGGTAGACTCAGATGCTTGACATATGAAGAATACAGAATATTGTTGTCACATGCAACAAGTGATCAGTACTTGCCAGATATTCTTGCAGCTCCTTTAATGCTACTTTAGGTCTCTTGGCAGCCTCCTTGTTAACATTTCATCTTGTTTTCTCATCTATTTTTGACAGGTGACCTGTTTTTTCAGTGTCATTGTGGTGTCCTATTGTCGCCACTTGTTGATGTTTTCCTTCACAGTATTCCAGGGCACATCTAATTCTTGGAACTACTTTTGTACCCCTCTTCACAAAGAGATCCTGCACATTCTTTGTAAGCAGGCTGTGATTTCGGTAATAAGATGCAACCAAGAGGATGCAGAGAACATCCTACAGAAACAGCTGTTTTTTTATTCAGGGTTAATCGGCATCACGTATATAATAATTACTGGAGGATTATAATAATGTTTCAGTAAAAGTCTAAATGTAATTGGTTAATTTCAAACACAGTGCATGCACCATTACAAAAGGTTGTGCACATTTATGCAACCAGGTATTTTAAGTTTTTCTTTAAAAGTTTCTATTTGTTTTTTTGTTACTTGAATTATGTTCATTTCAATATTACAATAAAGGTGGGAAAAGATTTACCATTATTTTACTTGGATAATTTTTTTTTTACATCTTTAAAACTGCATTTCTGGTCCAGTATATAAACTGTTGTCTAGAAATGTGAGAACAGACAATAATAGTCTTACAACATGCCTCACAAGGTAGCTCATAACTTTAAAAGATGTTAACATACAAGTTGATTTACAAGATGTTAAGATGTTAACAAGATTTCAACGTATTTATTAAACATTCATAATCTTTATCAACCATTTAATTTTCTCTGATATTCTCAAGAAAAGATGCTAGCATGTTGTTAGAGTACCGGTCCCTCTGGCCCACTGCACAAGCAAACAAACACAATAAAACATGCATCTCTTATTAAAATTTCTCTTTCAGACACAAAGCAGCACAATTCAGCTCTTATTAAAATGTAATTCTTGCACTTGAGCTTTTATTTGTTTGTGCTAATTAGCATAACACTGATTGTTAGCTGGTTAGCTGCAGGTGTGGGGTTTCACTGACATTGTCAGGCACTACTGAATGACTCTAAAGAGGCGACTGAGAGTCTTTTTACCTTTACATAAAACACTCAGGCAGAGTGGTACAGTATAAGAGAGCTCAGGTACAGTCCCAGCTGCCCACGCTCAGCCAACTCACTCCTCGTCCTCATTTGTTTTTACATGACGCCTCACTTACACAGGCCTTTATGAACAGCATAAAACATCTATGAAATCATGTTTTAATTCATGACAAAACCATGTCATCCAATCCGCAATTGATCGCTGCAGGCAGTACAAAATATGAACAGCATTCCATCTCCATTTGTTTCCCCTCACGCTGTCAGCAAGTACCTCTGCTCATTCCTTTGATGTGAGTTCTCTAGAGTCAGCACTGGAACGCTCTCCTGGCTGGAGGGAACCTTGCATGCTTTGCAGAGGATCAATATCAGAACCAGTATGAGCAGAGCTACCAGGATGTTACATGCTATGGCCACCACTGCGGCGGTGGACAGTCCCGTAGAGGAGATGGAGTCTTCACGGTCACATAGCTGCATCGCTGACACAGAGACGGCCTCCCTCCCTCAGACCAGCTGTCAGCCCCAGAAGACACCCCTCTGATCTGTGACCTGTGAAGCTCAGCGCTTCAAAGCCCTGCTTGTTGACGTCGCCATCACTCTGCTGTCATTATTTGTCACCCAGGGGTCCTCCTGATCGTCTGATCCGGTGTGAACAAGTGCGTCCTACTTTTCACATCTCTTATGTTCACAGATCAAGGGCACACTGTGTTCTGGTGTTGGAGGAAGACTTTGAAACTGGTCTGATGATGGACCAAAGAGCAAAGCCTGAGGATTTTTAAGAGCTCTTACTTTAAACGACTGTACAACATTGCTGTCTTTCACTGGTGGACTTATTCTTCGTTCACTGGCTCAACGTCATTCTCAGAGGTAGATGGAAATGGGCAGCAGGGTGGCTTTCTTTTGGATGAGGTTTTGAACACCGTTGCCACCATTCATCTTACGCTTTCTTTCCTATGTGAAAGAGAGAACGAAGATATTTAAACAGGCATCACAATACTGTATTTCATAAAATCTGCATTTCATTGTGTGCCACACAATGATGTCGTCAGCTTTTTGATTTTCTTCCAATTTTCTATTATAGGTGCAAGAAGCTCATTGGCATTATTCACAGAGGAGTCAGTGGTATGATAAAGGAACTGCCTTAAAATCTCATTATTTTCCTGGTGTGCTCAATGAAGCCTTCACAAACCTCTGCCTCATTACTGTCTGTCTCTGAAACGCCCGTCTGAATGCACAATGGATCTGGCATCACTTTTAGAGACACACACACATGCATAAAGAAGACTAAATACTTATGATCCAGCTGAAAAAAAAAACATTCTCAAGTCAGTCCTGGTAAAATAACAAGATAATGTGTTGAGCCAGTAAATTATTTCTCTTCTGTGTAGCTCATAGATTGTAGTGGGAAGTCCTAGCAGGCCCACTCCTCCACAGTTCAGCCGTTTAGAGAGGGGCACAGAACTGTGCACTGTGCAGTGAGTGTCTCTGAAGAGGGGCTCCTCCTCCACAAGCATGCTTACACACATACAGTTACATGAATAATTCATTCCCTTCACTTTAAACTAAGCATTATATCAGAATAATATGATGGGCATGACAATTCTGTCATTGTTTACTCAGCCTAATTTCATTATTAACACTTTTTATTTGAATAAAAATGGAGGAGCAGATGTTTTGCTATAGGGGCCCAAGTGTTATTTATTGCATGCCCTCTTTGAAGTCTCGGCCCTTCAGCAACAAAATGACTTGTGACTTGTGTCAAACTGGCCTAATGGTTAGAGAGTCGGACTCATAATCCAAAGGTTACAGGTTCGAGTCTCGGGCCGGCAGGGATTGTAGGTGGGGGGAGTGAATGTCCAGCGTTCTCTCCACCCTCAATACCACGACTGAGGTGCCCTTGAGCAAGGCACCGAACCCCCAACTGCTCCCCGGGCGCCGCAGCATAAATGGCTGCCCACTGCTCCGGGTGTGTGTTCACTGTGTGTGTGTTCACTGCTGTGTGTGTGCACGTTGGATGGGTTAAATGCAGAGCACGAATTCCGAGTATGGGTCACCATACTTGGCTGTATGTCATGTCATGTCATCTTTCTTTTTTCACTTTCAACTTCAGAAAGTTGCACAAATGAAACTTGCAAAAATGAAGCTACAGCAGAGAGGAAATATTTAGAATAATGTTAACTTATATGACTCATTGCAATATGGTCCAAATGTGGTGTGAACCACTCTTTGGTAGGATACATATTAAAATTCTGGCCAATACTGAAACATAATGTGATGATTTATGTTATGTTATGTAGGCTATATAATAACTGATAAATGGCCAATATGAAAATGACTATTAATTAAATTATTACATTTCTGTTTGAATAGATTAAAAACAAAACTAAAATCAGCACATTACGAAAAACAGTAACAATAGGGCTTGGTTGACAACATCGAATTCTCAATTTTAATTGTTTCTCATAACTAAACATTAATTGTATTGTGCCTCCCATTAAATAAGTCGCAATAAGCTTTGTGCTGTTATTTTTACGGAAGAGGATTAGGGCCAAGCAATAATAATAATAAAAAAAAAAAACATCTTGAGATTTAAGTTTTTAAATTTCGAGAAAAAAGTTGAAATAAAATTGAGAATAAACTCCTAAAATTACGAGAAAATTAAATTTCAAGAAAAATTTTTAATAAAATGTTGAGAGTAAACTTGTTAAATTACAAGAAAAAAGTAATTTTCTCAAAATTTAACTACTTTTTTCTCGTAATTTAATGAGTTTATTCTCAACATTTTATCTCAAATTTTTTCTTGAAATGTAGTGACTTGAGGTGGTTTTATTTTTTTATTATTGCTTGGCCCTAATCCTCTTCTGTATATTTTTGAGATAAAACAAAGCCTAAGCTTTTAAATTCAATTCAAATAATAATAATAATAAAAAAATTTGGCGTTTGGCGCTCTTAAATGTGGCCACCTCAGTACAAGGCAGCACGGAGCGCACGTAAACTGATCATTGTCTTCTCTTTACTGCTCGTTACAGCATGAAATAAACATGAATGAACATTAGAAGGTATGTTGAAAAATACATTATATAACTTCCCAAAGTGTAGTAGCTCAATCATAGTTTCAACAGCTGAACATTAGTAAAACTGTGACAATATCCCACAAAACATCAAATATATTCTAACTAGGTGGTTGAATATAAATATTTGGACTTTATTTAAAAAAATTACCTCAAGTTATCATTAGGTAGCTAGTTAGCTAGCAATTTTTTCAAATAGGCTTATAATTCTGTAATTAATTCATAATTATTGATTATATTATACTCTTATTTACCCCATCCACAACAACAGCGCTTTACCTTCCCTCTAATCATCAGTTTAATTTTGAGATGACCATGAATCACCAGCCTGTCCTCCGAGCTGTAAAGGGAGGGCTGTGTGTGTTTACAATGCTACGAGGAGACTTCACTGCCTCTCTGTAGGGAAATAATGGTTGGATGCCGGAGGTCTCATTTCCAGACAAGGAGAAAGAGCAAGGGAAGGAAGGGGTGCTAAAAAGCTGTCAGGGGCAAGTGTAACATACAGTGTGTAATTACACAGGCCCCATAAAGAGTCTGTTACAAAAGTGCTTGTCAACCATACACAATGACTTTTACCCATAAACCCACCCTCGACATGCCTCGCATACACTGCCAGCCAGCATATTAAAACCAAGATGCTTCGAGAGAATAGCAGTACTATTCTGGGTGTCATTTGAGCGGAAGTGTGTACGTGTGTGTGCTGCCAGTGTGTTATCCTGAACTCATTTTGTTGCAAGCGGTGGGTGGATTCCACAATAACTGTGCAAACCTCCTGAGGGTCTCCTAGTTGAGGTGACTCTCATTTATTAATATACCTAAAACTGTCATGAGCCACTAAATATGAAAGGGCACTTTATTCCTAACATTCTTTATCATAGGAGTTTGTTTGCTGAAATCAAGCAAATTAAGTGGGTTATGACTTTACAATGCAAGACTTATGCAGAAAGGCCAGCACTGTGTGGGGTGCTGGGAAATTAAATGGATAAAACACGCATGCATTTTTTCATTAGTCCAATGATTCACACAGCAGACGTTAGGTCATATAAATTCTCCCTCAAGACACATTCAGAGCTCCAGACAAAAACATTGCTGTTCCATATAAATAACACTTTGTTTTAAAGGAGATAGATAGATAGATAGATAGATAGATAGATAGATAGATAGATAGATAGACAGACAGACAGACAGACAGACAGACAGACAGACAGACAGATAGATAGATAGATAGATAGATAGATAGATAGATAGATAGATAGATAGATAGATAGATAGAAATAATGAATTGAACATCACGGCTTCATTGCTGATTGTAGATTTCATCACGCGTGAGATGATATCTGACAAAACTGCTCATGGATGCAGTCAAAGTTTTCCAGTCTTTCGCTACTAGCGACTAGCTTGAATTATTGTCACATTTATGACAATAAGGTGCATTCTAGTGTAGGTGCAGTCTAGAGCCCTGAATGACATCCCATCTCAATTCAGCATCAAGCTGCAGAACAGGAAATAGATGTCCCCTTCATTGTGGGAGAGCACAAATGCACACAGATTGCTACCCAGAACGGCAGCTCTCCAAAGCCAGATGGAAACCGCCATGGGCATAGTGGTGTTTTCTATTGTAAATCTGAGAGCTGTTCTGATCATTTCCCCTGCACTGTTTAAATTAGAGGTCACGGTGAAGAGAACTTATTTCAGTCATCCTGACATTTTAACACTGCATGTGTCTAATAAGTGTTTCATTTAGCTTGTATTTGGCTCGTCATTAACAAAAATCCTCGATTTAACTGCTTAGGGCGAAAAAGAGCTCCAGTTATTATTAATTTTGCTATATCATGGGTAATGAATTCAGCATTAGAGAGCAACATGACTTACTAAACTCCTTTGCATCAGTGAAAATGAATGGAGTACTGCTTAATGCAGTTAGCAACAGACTTCTCATCCGCGCATTCAATAATAAGTCAGGGAGATGCATAAGTCGCACAATGCACTTTAACAGCTGGTGCTAGACAGACATGCAAAGAAGGAAACATGATGAAATGACGAATTGATGAAAAACATGAACTCAAGAACCCAACTCATTACATATACCAACAAACCACCTCACCAACCTGCACACCATTCCTATCTCTATTCCATCATAGCATCCTGACTGCTGGGATTTAGCACTGCCATCGAATCAGAGCCAGAGTGGCACAGAGCTCATTCAGATCTCAATGCATGACTGGGTAGCCATCCATCTGAGATGATTTTCAATGAGTCAGTCACCCTGCGCTGGGCCTGCTCCCTGATTTCTTCTCTCATAACACACAACATCTGAACAGACGTGGAATTGGCAGGCAGCGGCCACATTCAAGGACTGGGCTTATGAGAAGTTCACAGACGTTAGCACCCTCAACCATCTGAGCAAGAATGCTCTGTCCAGTACAATATTATATATATATGCAATATGTAAATACAAGCAAACAAAGAGCACTCCTATGACAATTCATAAAAATTAAGCTGCATACAGTAACATCTTTTAATTACAAACACTAATCAACATTATAGGGCTGTTGAAAAACAAAGTCTCAGCTTTTAAATTTGGTCATTTATTTAAAGAAATTAAAACAATAAATGCCGTTTTGTGGCTCTTTAATTTGTCTTGACAGATCGCTGTAGCGCCTCAGTTCAAGCTGCACATGAACTGATCATCTCTTACACTTTACAGTTATAGCATGAAATAAACAAATTAACATCAGAAGGTGTCTTGTTTGAACTGCGTAAAATTGTCAATACACACCTTTTTTCTTGAGTTCAGGTCTACCGTCTACTCTGCTTTCTGGTTTGTTTGTCGACAAAAATGGCTATATATAGGCTAATATATAAATATATATATATACACACACACACACACTCACGTGTATATACACACACACACACACACATACATATACATATATATACACACACATAAAGAAATGATACTTCTTGAAATGCATTCTCATTTTCCAAACTATTCAGCATGACCGTCATGTTTACTTGATGAATGAACTGCACTAGTGGTTGTTGTCAGAGATGGTGACAGACTTTTTATAATTGTGCTACAATTGTGTGGCCTGAGCTACAAACCTTTCAACCTCTGTAACACCAGAGCTACGTGCAGAAAAGTTAATGTACAGCGCTGCTGTCACCATCATCAGGGAAACTACTGCAATCAGTAATGGAGCCCTGACATTTAGAAAGAGGGACTAACAGAAAGATAGACGTAAAGCAAATGGCAAACAAAGTGAGGAAAGGGCAAAGCGTGACATTAAATGAAGCTTTATGGACTGCATCAAAATGCCACATCATATCAACTATTGTTCCGACATCATCTCCAAACACGACTTTTATCCTGGGAACACAATAGAATATTTGCCTTTTAGGTGACTTTCATTGTATGGACAAAACAATTCAAATGTATTTCAAATATCTTTTTGTGTTTCGACATGAGGATGAATAGCCTAAGTAGACAGCATTTTGAGGCGTGCCTGTGATAACCAAACATGTCTGAGACGCATTCATTCAAGACGTGTTCTTGCTTTTAAAATCAAGCCTACATAGTGAACACAGCGTGAGTCTCAAGACTCGTTTTGGAAAGTTGAACGACTTTTAACGCTACGCTTATGGCGCGAGAGGCGACAACGGTGAGACGCGCGTGCATATGGAAAATAATACAAATTCACTGCAGACGGAACGAGTCCTCTGTGAATGTCCTTTAAGTACACAGCTCGCTAGGTTTTAAAACACAGCCACTTACTGATTGATTCATTTGTTTGAGCTTATTCGTAAACTATGTCGGTTTATGCTTTTCATTTGCACTGTATAACGCAACTATCTGTAAAAGATCGCGCGCAAAAACACCGTCTACATTTACATCGAAGGCAAACCTTTTAAAAGCGGTATCTTTGGAGACAAATGATCAGAAAATAATACACAAAAACACATTAAACCAAAAAGCAGGTCAAAATAGAAACCAGAAACATCCGAGACTTCATATTAACACCGTTCATCAAGGCGCAAATAAGCACTTTAAAGACTTACCCGACAAGCACGATGCTGACACGGTTTCAGAGAACTATAGCATTCCACAGTACCTGTCTGGATATGATGATCCATGAGTGAGAGACGACAGCAGCAGCAGCAGCATGAGATGAGATGAGCTGAGCTCCACTGCTTCAGGGACGCGCGTCAATCCCCCAAAACACGGGACGCACGAGGATATGCGGCGACATCGATCTGGAGGCTGAGCACAGCGATAAAAATAGATCCATAATACTTATTTAAAGCATTAACAAAACTCTAGATTAAAGTGTAAAGAGACATTCATGTCATACAGACCTGAGGTTGGTCTCTTTTTTAAAGACAATTAGCAGATTATTGCAGAAGTGAAATCATTTAATAAAATTAAAGAATTAAAAAGTTATAGAAGTTTAGATTTACTGTAAAACATGTATTATACTATTTTTATATTATTTTATATAAAATAAATATAAAAAAAAATAGTTAAAAATCTAAAATTGCTAAATTAAAGCCATGTGTACATAAGTTGTGCTCCAAATTTGAAGTTGATATAAAAAAAAAAATTGAAGTTCATATGCAATTTTGTTTAGGCGTTATACCAAAAACAGCCTCCGGGTGCCATTCAAACTCCATTTAATTTTTTTAATTCAATGGAGAATTGAATTTTCGAATTTGTATATATATTTATATAATTTTGAATTTTTCTGTCACAAATCTATCAATTTCTCTCTCAATATTACATCTATAACAAAATATCCCTTATAAACCTTTCCAACGATATGTATTTTGTCAAGATTATAAAAACTTTTAATTCCAAAAGACCATAAGGGGGAGGAGACTGCTAAAACATGTAACGCTATGTCCGATTTCAAAATGGTTTTCACAGGATGAATTTGGAGATTTTAAGCTTTCAAATGGTATATAACATATGATGATTGCTAAAACATCTGATAGGAAAAAAGGCAAGGAAATAAAGACTTTTTGTGACAAAGATCAGAACTCCTGTTATGATGTAGATTTATCTCAGACTCTTGGTGCACTCTTGTCATAAATTAATATATTACTGTTCCTACATAATTTGTAACAACACAAAATATCTATTTAGGAGACTTGGACCTTTCCAATGATATATAGTTTGTCATGATTACATTAGAATTTAATTGTAATATAGTGAAGTTAGGCGTCCCGTATACGGGACGGTGAGGTTAAGGGGTTTTAAATACAAGACCCTTGATCCCGTGATATTACAAAGTATGCCAGATCTCACACAAAACAATGGCTATAAGGCAAAAGTGCAAACATTTTGAATGCATTTTTCTGTGCATGAAAAGAAACAAAATAAAAATAAGCCATGCACAATTTCATTGTTTTAACATTAACAACAAAGTACTGTTTCAACATGGTACAGTGTTAACAGATTATACCATGGTACTAAATACTACAGCATATGCCATGGTACACAACAGAACATGTCCCAAACATAATATTTCCACAAACAAGTTAGTACAAAGGTACTGTTTTGTTAGTGTACAGATTTAATTCACAGAACCCTGTCTCTTCATTGACATGAGCCTGTTAAGTACAGGAATATATATTTAAGTGGGCTCATTTTTCATATGTAAAATTAGGTTTTGGCTTTTATTTCTTTCATATTTTTTAAACCTCAGCCTTGAAAGATGGATAGATCTATAGTCAGTTCAACATTAAAATTATCCAGGGACATTTTAATAAATCAGTGTCAAGTAAATCAGTGTCAAGGAAATCTCACGTCTGGAGACCAGCTGATAAATCTCAACCTAGCTGAGGTAAATAGAAAAAAGCAAGCTAGTTGGGCGAGACGCAAGATGTTCTCAAGGAGATCTTTTAATTGGATGTACCAATGCTAATGATCATTCTCATATAAGACTAATCACAGTAAGATTGGCTCTTTGTTTCTGCTGCATTTGCTGTAGATCCTTTTATTCTTATGAAACTAAGATAAAGAAATGCCATGCTTCTTCCTCCCTCTGTCTAAAGGTGCAGAATTAGTCAGTGAACAGATTTTTTATGGTGGAATTGATAGTGAAGGGCAGAACAGATGTGAGATCACGCACAGATGGTCACACGTGCTTAAATCCAAGCTATAATATGTAACCGTCTATAGGACCAGTCTGACTGTTTCACAGGCTAAGTGAAAAATATCCATCTCTAAACCAAGTCAGGCGCTTTCTGGTGTCATAAAAAAGCAAGTAACTTGGCTCCCTCTAGTGGCGATTCTAAACACATACATCGGAGAAGTAATCATAACAGGACACCTCAAATAGGCAAAAAAGAAATATTTATTTCATGATAGACATCAGTTTCCAAATAACTGACCATTCAAAAAATGTACACAATTTCTAGTAATTTTTTTAACATCTTTTTTCCAGGATTCACGGACAGCAGTTGTAATATCTATGACCACATGCAATGGGTTTTTTGTCCACTACACAAACAGGTACTAAGACCCAAAGCCAGCGCTACCTTGATCTGAGCTGCACTGTTCCATCACTGCAGACAGCTGTACTCAAGCCTGGAGCGCAACTAAAACACGTCTGATGCTTTATTACAGTCTAGCACTCTCCAACCTCCATTTACAGCTTCAATTTCTGATGGCCGGCAACAGCAAAAGGTTTTTCTCCAAGGACTGTATGAGGGATACATCCATGCACTTACGGAGTTTACAGGTACTGTACTGAGGCTGCTCATAGTGTAAAGGATTGTACTTTTTTCTTGTTCCAGAGGTAAAAATAAGGACATTTAGATTTTTTTTTTTATAATATGAAAATTGAATGTCCAGGTCTGCAGTGTGGTGTCCTGTGTTAAAAGGTCTCTGGACATATAAAGTGCACTTGATGGCTGAGGTTCTTCAGCAGTGGGTTTCCTCGTCCACAACAGGATAAAGAAAATTCTGCCCTAACTTAGTGATTTCAATATGTAGCGCTGTAGCACCAAGTTGTGTCCACCAGTAAGGCAAGATACTGTAATGTGGGAGGCTGCAGATGCAAAACGTGGAATGGCAAAATGTATGTGCTTGTAGAAGACGACAAAAAAACCCTCTGGGTATTCATGAAAATCAGTGCACAGAACAGCATTCGGTATTCCCTTTTTAGTCCAAATTTGGACCACTGAGAACGTAGAAATCACAGAAACAGTGTTCACTGAACCTCGTCCTGACACTCCATTGCACTTTTGCATCCTCTTGAAGGAAGAGGAAGACATGATGGTGCTTGTATCCTTTAATGTCCAAGTAATTCCAGCCATGGCCAAATGCTTTCGGTTAGCTGCCCCGTCGTTCCAGTGAAATGATGAACAGATCTGGTAATCTGCTCATTCCAGTTCAAGAAATGTTCAGTCTCTTTTATGGTCTTCTGGCTGAGCAATGTCCAGCAGAACGGGTGGATAGGGCTGTGAGAGTGCACCGCTACAGAACAGGGCGATAACGCTGCAGCAATACAAACGAGACTGTTGGGAGTGAAGAACATGTACGAAAAGGCACCGTATTTCTGGACAGGGCAGATGTACGAGCATATATGTGCAAGGTGAGTCTGAATCCATCTCTTTACCTCCACCTCTAAAGGCATTACCATTTACTAAGGCAAATTTTCTCTGTAAAGTAATGCAAAGTGCATCTTTTCGGCTCTCAATTATTCTTTTTCGCTGCTGCTGTTGAACAAATGTTCAACATTGCATTTTAATCATAGATATATCTCTTTAATAAATTATATTTATATATAATTTTATACACCCCCACCCCCCATTATACCCCAGCGCACCTTACAGGTATTTCTGTACAAACTTAAAGCCATGCTTGTCCTTTGGCCACTTCAAGGCTAAGTTCTGCTCTGTTCACAGTTTCCTCCTTCCACCGCTGAGAACGAACAAACAGACTCGGAGCGGTTTTCTTCACAGAAATCACACAGACATTCCGAGAAAGGAAAAAAAAAAAGCATATTCGTACATGACGAAAGGAGACAAAAGTACAAATATTCATTATGAAATATGTTTCCAGCGAAAAAGACTTCCATGAGATGTTGCCATGGAAATCAAAGAGTCCTCTCAGAGGGCTGTGGATTTTATTGGATGATCTTTGACCCCAGATTTTCACTGCACCCCCTCCTCATCAACGTACGTAGAGGGGAACCATCCAATCTGAATGAAAAACAGGGAAATAATGGCAATTTATATTGCTTATATTGTAATATTTGAAGCTTAATTTCAGATCATTTGCTTGCTTTATTACCCTGCCATTGGCCTCTCCTTTCCACCAGCCTTGGTCTCCACCAATCTTGCTGTAGATCTTGACGATGTCCCCCTCTCGCAGAGACAGCTCTCTCATGTCTCGAGCAGCAAAGTTGTATCGCGCCACAGCTGTACTGACTACCCTGGGTGTGAATACTGTACAAAGCCAGGAACATCCCAAAATTAGCGCATGTAAAATAATGAAGAGCAGATTTATTGACACTTGTGACATTGACATTGTGAGCTAGATGAATAAATGAATAAAAGTTTGTGACTAATGGTGGTCTTTATGAATGTCTGGAGCACTAATGAGATGGTGATGAAAACACAACCAGGAAGACATGTTGAAGGAAAGATGAAGGGATGAATGTGAAGAGGGATTGGATGATGCAAGAGCACAAACAAGCAAGAAGCGCAGTACCTGACCAGAAGGGAGCAGAGCTTTGAGAGGAGAAGTTGAGGCCCTGAGGACTGAGGAAGGAGAAGTTGTAGGAAGCACAGGTGGCTGCTGAGACAGTATGGGGGAGAGAGACAGACAGACAGACAGAAAGTGAGAGAGAGCGCAAACAAAAGAGGAAGGGCACAACAGAATTACAGGGTAAAAAAAAAAGGACATGGTTTCAGCAAGGTGTTTTTATGTGTGTGTGAGAGAGTAGCTGTGTTCTGTGAAAAAGTAACTAGAATTCTGACATTTACAATCAACAATAATTTTTTCAACAGAAAAAAAGGGACTTTAGGTAAACTGCACACTACCATTCAGAAGGTTGGGGTTAGTAAGTTTTTTTTCTAAAGAGATTACATTTATTTAGCAAGGACACATTAAATTGATTAAAAGTATCAGTAAAGACTTGTATATTTCAAATAAATGTTCTTTTGTACTTTTAATTAATCAAAAAATAAATAAATAAATCCTGGAAAACTGTATCGCTGGTTCGACAAAAATATTAAGCAGCACAACTGTTTTCAACATTTATGATAAGATGACATTCTTTGAGTACCAAATAGAATGATATTAGAATGATTTCTGAAGGATCATGTGACACTGAAAAAGTAATTGCTGCTGAAAATTCAGCTTTGCATCACCGAAATAAACTACATTTTAACATAAATAAAAAAAGAATATATTTATTTTGAATTGTAATAATATTTAACAGAATTACAGTATATTTGATTAAATAAATGCAGCCTTGATGAGCAAAAAGAGACTTCAAAAACATTTGAAAAAATCTTGCCGTCCCCAAACTTTTAAACGGCAGTGTATGTGTATCAGCCTTCATTTACTTTCATTGTATGAAAAAGAACACAGTGGACATTCAGTGTCCTTTTCCATTCAATGGAAAAAGTAAGTCACATGGGTTTGAAACAACATCAGTTCGAGTGAATGACAAAATTTGGGTGAATGGCTCCTTTAAGCAGCTCTCGTGTTGCATATGGAGATCTTTCAGGCATATTCTCAGCCCGTCACAAACAGACGTTGTCTTTAAGCACTTGTATAAAAATGTCAGTGAACACCAGTTAAGCTTGACTGGAAAACGAACAAAGGCACATCATTTATAATACATCTAATGAAGCATCTGTTTATTGGAACCTATTCAGCTGGCCGAGCAAACCTTGGCCGCGGGAGCCAGAAGTCTCAGTAAGGCCCCAGCCTCAGCCAGAGTGGGCGGCTCCTTGACAACCCAGCCTAAGATGACTGACATTTGAAATACCAGGAGGCGGGGCATACAGAATGTGAGGGCGGGACCAGCTGGCAGGGTTTGTTTGTTCAGACTTCCAGAGCGTGTCCAAAGATTGTGGAAGGCTGCTGGCCAGACCGGTGGGGGCTCAATAAAAAAATGTGTGCCAGAAAAAGCAAGAAAGCAGAAGAGTGAAAATAAAAAAGGGAGAGGGAAAGGGAGTGGAAAAAACGAGAGAGATAAAAATCTGCAGAGGATTATGGCAGCAAATGTTTACCTGGTGAACGGGTATTGGTGCGAGAACTTGAGCGTTCCCTGGATTTGTAAGGGTACCGTAATGTCGTGTCCAACAGTTTAAAGCTCTCTTTCAGTGAATGACTCTGATAATACTCCACAAGCTCCTGTAACAAAGAAACATATCTAAAGTTACTTACAGCACTTTGATGTTCCAGATGTTTTCATCTTTATCAACATAAATGCATTTCTAGAAGAAGTACCAGTGTTTGCAAGGGAAAAAACATGATTTAGATTTAGGTTTAGATTAGGCTGTGGTTCTGTATAAGTGAAACGCAACATCAGAGCTAAATTAGCATTACACAGCTGTGCAGTATATGGCTATAGACAGACAAAAAAACAAATAGAAGTTCAATCACAATTTAGTATTCACATATTCCACTGACATTATCGCTCTTTTTAGATTTTGATTTATACACAAATTCATTACTGTTCAAAGGTTTGGTCAGTTCAAATATTTTTTACAGTCACTTATGCTCACCAAGGCTGCATTTATTAAAATAAAGGTAAAAACAATTGTGAAATAGCATTAATATTTAAAATAACCGTTTTCTATTTCAATGTATTTCAAAATGTAATTTATTCCTGTGATGGCAAAGCTACATTTCCAGCAGCCATTACTCCATCTTCAGTGTCACATGATCCTTTAGAAATCCGTCTAATATGCAGATTTAGTGCTCAAGAAACATTTCTTACTGTTATTAACATTACAAATAACTGTTGTGCTGCTAAATATTTTTGTAGAAACAATGATTAAGTTTTTTTTCCCCAGGATTCTTTGATGAACTGAAAGGTCAAATGAACAGCACATTATTTGAAACAGAAAACTTTTCTAACATTACAAACACATTTATGATCAAATTAATGTGTGCTTGCTGAATGAATGTTCTTTACAAAAAAATATCTTACAGACCCTTAAACTTTTGAATGGTCGCAAGCATATGTAATAACACTAAAAGAAAATATGTACAACGTAAAACTTGCAAAGAAATCAGTACTTTAGATGCTTCAAGTGAATTGTGTAAAGTGAGTTAATTGTGCAGTCTTCACCCTGCAAGCATACTAAATCCAGGGACGGATTAACGTACGGGCCTACCGGGCACTGGACCAGAGGGGGGCCCAGCCAAAATACTCCCGTAACGATCAACCGTGCCCCCTCAGATTTCTGAGGCAAGTGGATTTTGAATGCAGCTTTCAAAAGATAAAAATAGCCAAATAATATTTTTTTTATATTTGATAAATGATCACATCGGTGTGATGAGATCGTTCAGTGCGGCACATCAGCTGCTAAATTCAAATCTGCGTTCGCTCAACTTCACTGGCAGGCACGGAGCCAGAGACAGCCGCGTTTTTAGCTACAGCACTGATTATAACCAATCACACATGATTCTGTTGAGCTTATGAGTACAATGGCCAATAAGAGGCATTCAGATGAGTCATCGCTGAAACAGTTGTTTTATTCAGTGTGAGCACTCCCTGAATGAATTCTGCTTTCTGCCGATTTCTCTCATCAGAAACAACAAAGTGCAGATGTGCGTAAGATATAGGCGAAGCAAGATATTCATTTCACAATGTAAGCAACTTCAGTGATTAATGGGAGTGCTTAAATTCTGACTAGATTAAAGTCAATAATAATGTTCTTTGATAATATAAATGCTATTTTGCTCTCTTTCTGTAATAAACAGTGACGGATTAACGTCTTATCGTGACATAAGCAAAACGATATTTTGGGCCCCCCTTCCTTCTTAATAGGCCTATATAATAGTACCACCGCAGCAAACTAAAATATTTCGTTATCAGTGGAAACCGTTACAGTGTTTTCTATCCCAATATGCGCTTCCGTTCAGTCAATAAAAAACGAACGTCTTAATTTGTTTGAGAATGGAGAAAGACCGTTCCATTAATAAGCTCCAGAGTCGTGGCCATATTACCACTTCGGGGGTGCAGGTTATTTTGTAATAATTTGAAAGTCCTGGAATCACAACCACACATCAAGACATTGTTATGATGATTTATTTCAAGACATTTGTCATGTTTCCATCCTGAAATCTCATGCGTGTTTAACTAATTTCTTGCACACCTCATAAACCTTCCATTGCAATTTCCAAAACATAATTTTAGAGCTAATAACAGGGGCTTGAGCCATTGATACGCAGTTATTAATGCAGTCAAATGCACTTATTAGAGAGAGGGAGAGAGAGAGTGTGTGAATACCAGCGTCTGTGCATCTCTCAACAGTGTTCAGCAGCAGCGTCTACTAATAACGCATCTTTAAGTTGAACTGCTTCAAGAACCTTGCTACTGAGAAATGTAATGTAGCTTTTCAGCTGCGAAACTATTTTATTGATAAATTCGCAGGGCAGCCGCAGCACTGACAACAAGTTTCTTTCCGCGTGTGTGCATGTCTGTACTGTGTGCGCGTCTGTGAGATATAAATTGGTCCAAAATCTATTTACTTATATTTGAGAATCGAGACATCTCATGATATAGTTAACACGTTGGGGGTGGGGGGCTTTCAACTGAGGGGAGCCTTTAATCAGTCCATGCCCAGGGCACCGCTGCGTCATAATCCGTCCCTGCTAAAATCCCATTATGCTTTTAACTGCGAAATATTTCTCTTACCAGGAGGCTATCAAACTTCTTTGCCTCTGTGATGTGAATCCAGTTGTCTTTCTCAATAACTTTAATATGCTTCACTTCATCGTTAAACCTGTTAAAAGGCGCATAGCAATGGTGATTGACAAAATACTAAAAGAAGACGGACAGAATGTTCTATTCTTGACATGAATACACGCCTTCCCCGTAACACTCACTTGATGCTGATAGCGAATCTCTCGGCCTCTGCCGTCCTCTCTCGGATCAGATAGGTGCCGCTGCTGTGAGACTTAAGCAGGTTGTCGGCCTGCTGTCGCTCCATATTTCCTGCAAACCTGAAGCCCACAGGGAAAACACACCTCATTCATGAGACCGTTCAATACCCTGTACATCATTATAGGAACTCTCACAGAGGTTGTTACTTCATTAAAAGACAATAAAGACTCAACATGCATCACAATTAGACTAAAGCTAATCAATCATCACCATTGATTCTACTTATGACGCATGTAATTCCATACAAATTTCACTAGGTCAAACAACAGTAGTATAGTTAATTGTATTATTAATGTTTAATATGAGACTGTGAGCAGCGTATTTATATAATGTGAAGAGTAAGAATGGAAAAATCAATGTGTTCTAAAACAGGATGAAATACCAGGGATAAACGTTGTAATCTGTCTCTCTGGAGGACTGACGGCTGGAAAATGCCTGGAAAGGCTGTAGAAGAAAGAATTGACAAAGAAGAAAACCATCGAAAAATGATTCGAGGCAACAAGGGCTGGTTTAATTTCTAATAGCGAAGAATACGGCCTAATATTAAGAGTATGCATATATTTGAGAGAAAGGAAATAAATATTAGCAATAATGTTAAAATGATTTGAATTTGCTTTTATGAACATGTACCTTTGGGTCTAGACATGGTTTCACACTGGAACTGGGGAAGAAACCAGTCTTTTGGGTTTGGATGAGTTTGCCCTGAGACAAAAATACAATGATTGAGATTAATGAAGAAAAGCAAGTCCCCCAAAATAAAACATCAGGTTATGCTACACAAATTTTATTAAGTATGACCAGAGTTCAAAGGTAACCTGCTAATGGCGTGTGAAAAAAAAAAATACTGAAGAAATTTACTGGTCATAAATATCTCTTGCCTGTCATGGAACTGTATTTCTGATTCGGTTGTATCTCTAATATAACTTGTGATTGTGATACATCAGAGTGACTGCTGTATATATGTTGCAATTTCAACCATTTATAACCATGCTATAATTTCTACAATGGGCCAACTGACCAATTACTCCAAAGTGTAAAATTTGCACCACAGAATAGGTTATCTATTTAAACATGGTAAATGTTCATTTTATAATGTCATACCTCCCACCATGATGTGTCTGGATCTCCCTTCAAGAGCTCAATGACTTCTCCGGTCTGAAAGCAGAGAGGCATCTTGCCTGGCGGGGCAGGGGTACCATGGTAATTTCTTATGGCCACCATCTTCGGACCTTTAGAACACATTGGGGAAAAAAGCTTATAACTGTGCAAAGAACAAAGTACATGGACGCTTATAATTCATATTCTTATAATTCACACTCTGCGTTTTCTGTACGTGTTAACTATACACTAGATGGCAGCAGATAGCTGATGGATAATTTCTTTAATGCATGTGCTCTGAATGTGGTTCATTTCAGTTTAACAGCCTGAAGCTGTGCGCAGTATCTAAATTTTTCATATTGACATAACCACATTAGGATCACAGAAGATGGAAACAAAATTCACATTTTACTTATATTTTTACCTGATTGTGGAAGCCCTGGCTCCTGTCAAAGACAGAGGGGAATTTATGATTTAATGCACTTCAAAGTGTAACATTTATATTTATATATAAGCAGATTTAATATAATACAGTTTTTATATAAGCAGATCAGGCATTGTTTAAGACATCCCTAAAGTGTTTTTCAAAGTTGACAACAAACTTTAAGATTAAATCAAGAAGTAAAGTTTGGTTCAAGTCAATGAGAGAGGATTATTAATTTATCTGAGATGGAAGTTTATTAGTACAGGGCACTAAAAACTCACCGAATCATGAGGACCTGAAATAATAATGAAAGAGAGAGAGCATGATCAGTGGTCTGATCTCTTTAATTAGGGCAGATGTAATGTACATGTGGTTCTTTGAGAAGCAGCTTTCTGTTAAAGACTCACTTATTTTGCAGATGGTAATGACCTCCAGACACTCCTTATGGACGCCAGTCCCACAGCGTGAACAGTAGTAACCCTGGTAGAA
This sequence comes from Barbus barbus, assembly GCF_936440315.1. Taxonomy (NCBI): domain Eukaryota; kingdom Metazoa; phylum Chordata; class Actinopteri; order Cypriniformes; family Cyprinidae; genus Barbus; species Barbus barbus. Next base: position 18,263,917 of record NC_136714.1, read on the forward strand.
GATACCCCTAAAGAAAGAATGATAGAAGGAGAGTGAGAGACACATGACAATAAATTGTCTGGGTCTTAAGGCAGCTACTGTAGGGCAATGACCAATGAAAAATGTTAATTTAATATGAAAATATGTCTTCATTTCCTGAGGTCCTACTGAAGTTCAAATTCATCCAAACTACATTTCCTAATGGTTTTGAATGATGCTCGCCCATGCATAACTCAGTACTATGTTGCTAAGGTGTTGTACAGTAAGCAGTTGCTAAAGCATTGCTAAGCAGTTGCTAAGGTGTTTTTGGGTTATTGCTAACTGTTCCATATCAAAAGAGACCTCCACCAAATCTCTATGTTCAGACATGCAGTAAAAATTTTTGCAATCTTTTTTTGTTGTTTGAACAGCAACAAAATACAAAGAATGCTGATGTTTACATGCCTGTACAGACAGTTAGTCAGTCTTAAAGATGGTATTTGAAATACAATTGTAATGTGCACAGCATCTAAAAACTATGATGTTCTGGTCCTGACTTTAATGCAAGGATATGCTTTTTTTTTTTTGCCATACTTGGCTCCAAAATCATGCATTTAAATGCTTACAATTCAACAAGCCACACAATTTCAGGCATCAATAATGTCCACAGCACTAAGGGTGTGCCCATTATTTAGAGGCTTGTTCAGATTCTAGGCATGAGCTATTGTAACAGTGATGCTTGGCTTTGGAACCCAACCTATTATGCATTAATTCAACCACAACAATCACCCATGTGACTCCGAATGTCAGCACAACTAAGCGGCAACATTCAACATCCAAACTAATCCCAGGCCAGTTTGCACACAGATTGAAATGCAGTCGTTATAATTAGCAGCCATTGTGCACACTGACCTGTGCTGCAGTGGAAAATTTAGGTCAGTACACTATGATTTCACACGAGTCAATACAGCCAATCAGTGAAGCAGTTCATGTAATAGAGGTCAGAGCAGTAGCCTAGTAACATGGGTTGAAGCCCGTCTCAGTCCATTGCGCTGCCTCTGTAATTTCAGAGAGAAGTGGCGTTTGTGTGTGTGTGTGTGTGTGTGAGCCCTCACCTCAGCAGCATTTTACAGGCTCTGCAGTTGGTGTTCTTTTCAAACGTGTGCATTTGGAAGTTGTGCTGGTTGGCAGTGGCTCTTTCGGGTTTGATGTTTGACCTGTGGGGATTAATAATCAACATGTTACATGGCAATCAAAAATCAAAGTACTGTGTAATTCTGACACTGATGCGGTTCTAACATACATGGCCATCTCAAACTGCTCCATCCACTTGCGTTTGGTGTCTTCTGTCTTGCAGAAAAACTGGAAGCCCTGTTTTCCCTGCAAATGGATCAGGTAGAAGCCATAGGACCACTATGGGTGGAGAGAAGATGGTTGATGGAGGAAGGGGAGGTGGGCAGAGATAGACAGAATACAGCAGGATTGAAAATGTGTTAGGGGTAGTTCACATAACCATATACACTGTTTTTTAATTATTTATTTAGTCTATGTATAGAGGTCTTTGGCCTTTCTGTTGCATCTCATACTACAAATACTGCTTTTCAAAAGGTCACATTAATTCACCTGACATTCTTTTCTGTATTGATTAATTTTCTATTGAAACAGGATGTTTGGATGGGACATTTTCCTTGTCCCCAATTTTTGAAAATAGCCAAAATGTTTTAGCTACGTCGTGCTGCCAACAACTATTTACTAACTGCTAGTCTACAGCATTAGTCAGAGGATCATTCCCATTTCTAGAAAGCATTTGTTTGGATAAAAAAACTTTTGACAAACTTTTCAGTGGTACTGTATATTTGCTAAATGTGATTTTAATTTTGTAAATGCTACACTAACATAGACCCTCAAAGCTAATGGATGTGGACTAAAAGTCACAAAACTCTAATTTGACTTCATGGATTCTTTAGAGGGATAGGTCACCCAAAAATTTAAATTCTCTTTTCATTTATTCACGCTCAAGTTGTTCCAAACCTGTATGAGTTTCTTTCTTCTGCTGAACACAAAAGAAGATATTTTGAATAATGCAGCCATTGACTTCCATAGTAGGGAAACAATCCTATGGAAGTGAATGGCTACTGGCAACTGTTTGGTCACCCAACATTCTTCAAAATTTCTTCTTTTGTGTTCAACAGAAGAAAGAAATTCATACAGGTTTGGATTAGCATGAGGGTGAGTAAATGATAACAATTTTCATGTTTGGGTGAACTAACGCTTTAACATGCCGTGTCAAGTAAAAAATATCCTGAAATGTGAAAAATGCATCTCATTGGATTCTACAGAACATCTTTGGAAAATCTTAAATTGTCAGTTTGTAAACATGATTCCATTCTGGCAGTGTAAAGCTGCTGTGGAACTCTTGAGATGACAGAAAACAGATCAGTGAAAGGCACAATCACAGCACCTCAACGCTTCGAGAACATGAGCATTCAGCTTACCATTTTTCCACTCGACTGGTGGGCATGCAAAGAGATTGAAGGCGGAGAGAGAAAAGGAGAGAAAGAGAGAGAGACACCCTGTTACACATGCATTCTCATATACATGCAAAAATTCCTGATTGTTAGATTCATGGAGAATGCATTTACATACACATGCTAGCGCACCGAAGAGAGCAGTGCATCATCTCTGATTGGTTGAAATTATGAGCATCATGCTTTAACACTCAAGGACAAGCGTATAATGAACGCAATCCATCTGTGCTATTCTCCAAGCAAACGATCAGATTGTCCCATTTGCCTTTGCACAGTTAACACGCAATACATAAAGATCATTGAATCAATTTGAAAGCAGCAATATAATCAGGTATATTTATTCTGAAACAGGCCCGACGGCTGGCTGATCAAAGGCCACTCACCTTTTTCATGTCACGGTTATTCATAGGGTCATCGGACATCTTGTAGAAGTGAAGTTCGATGATCTCTTTTAACTCGTAGTTATAGCCTTTCCTCTTGCAAACGATAACAACTTTATCAAACAGGAAGATATATCTAGGTAAAAAAAAAAAAAAGAACACAATCTGTTTGTAGCAGAAGATGTCAAAGGCCATTTTTTGTTGCATATGAAAACATAATAAATGTGCAGTAGTACCTGTCTTGTTTGGTTCGGTTGACTATAGAGCACACTTTAAGCTCTCCATCTATCTTCGGCCTGCCGTATTCCTCTAACTTCACCTGCTGTGAATGACACAATCACACACACACACACACACACACACACACACACACACACACAAATACAGTTAATACATTTATCCTGGCTTAAAGGCTTGAGGAATTTTATACATTACTTTGTGACATACATTCAAGAATCACTTGTTCCTGTATGCAATATGGAATATTACAGGTAAATATAAGTTAAATTTAAATGGATCAAATGGAATTGCAAAAATATGGATAGTTATAGGGAGTTCATTTTTTGTCTTTATTGTGCTTCCCAAGAAAATTTCTGCAAGCAAAACCAATGGTTATTTTCCTAAAATCTTGTTTTTTCACAAAAACTGTTTTGGTTTAAAAACGTTTTTCCAAGCATATTAAAGGCTTTGGTTTATAATTTGTTGTCTTGCATGTCAGTGTTGTATTCTGATCATTTTTTTTGTGTTAAAAAAAAAAAAAAAAGTTCTGTATTATAAAATATCTCCATACAGCTCCATACTGTTGTTGTAATTTTTAATTGTAAGAACATTTCTGTAATATTTATTTAACAAATAACTTTATGTATCAACTGTACTGTACTGTATAAACAAAAGATGACTATGCAATTTCTTTGATGCTACTGTCAAATAAAAGGTACATACATACAACTGTATATATAGGCTATTATGCTACAGTTGCAGCTATATTAGGTGCTATAAAAGGTAAAGTCCACAGTGAATGTCTTTTGTCCCTAAGTGGCATGCCTCATTGGTTCATTGATGTTTAGCCGCGGGCGTCATCTGCACCACAGACCCTCACATAAATAAACCAGAGCTGATACACGAACTCCTCCATTAGCTACCATGAGAGGATACACTGATCATTTCATTCCCTTTTAAACACAATCCTAAATACATCCTGCCAGTGCTCGTGGCCTGGAGGCTTTCAGGATTTATTTTACTGAACAGAAGTGACAGACGGGGGGGGGCAGGTGGAGGCTTGTAAAAAACTAAATGTTTGCGGATAAAGAGGAATTGGCCAGAATGCTGAAATGTGCACATTCTCAGACATAAGTCTTTCAGTTGACACAGTAGAGGGGACAAACTATATTTTTGCAATCCTCATAAAAGCTTTTTGTGAAGCCACCATGAATTAGCGTTGAGTCAATATCAAAATGCTTAAATACTGATACCATGTTCTCCGCATCGAAAATTACATACCTTAAAAAAAAACAGGTAGGGCAATGAATATGAATTATATCTTTGCATATAATTGCATGTAAAGGCAAATATCTTTCCAACAAACAGGGACATAAAAATAATTATTAATGGCCTTTAAAGTTTGACCTCTTTCTGCATTTATCAGATCATGTTAGTGTATCGCACAACTTCATGAACACTTACTAGATTTTCTATTGAGCTCTGAAATTCACTTATTTTCTTCAGGGTTTCATTGTCTCTCTTCACCTCGTTGATGTACATTGCCAGGTCCTTCAAAGACAGACAAGACAGACAAAGGTGTAACATTCAGATAAAAAATCCAAGCCACTCATCCTCCAAAATAAAAAGTCACCAGAGATCATTGCACATTAAACATTATGATAGGCATAAATATATTACATCCCAACTATTGACATCAAACACTGTAATTGGCTATTATGTGTATATGATGGTCATAAAAGAGTTCTAACCTGCATGGCTTCTAGTGCCTCTTTAAGCTGCTGTCTCTCCGGGCGGTCCATAGAGTGACTTACTAACTCCTGTGGACAGACAACATAATGATAAGTCATGCATACTTAGCCTTGTGCCTGTTTATGGTGGTATTTCACTCTAAAATACATTATTTTAATGGTGTGCATATATGTACACACACACACACACACACACACACACACATCAAAGGAATTATATATATATATATTTATACCATGTGACATGATTGATTGAATATATGTAATTATAATTCTAAAAAGCTTTTTTTTTTAGAATTATACTTTTTTACCAAAGGACATCAAATGTGGATGTCCCTAAAAGGAGGAGGTCTTGTTAGATTTAGCAAACTTTTTAAGAATAAGCACATGCCATCTCAAGCACAACTGAAACAGGCTACACAGCAACACTCCCTGGGTTTGAGTGTATGAAATGGGCTGCGGATAATATGATTTAAGCATGGCTGATTTAAACAGTGTCACTGTATCCAACTCCCAATGCTCACGTCCCTCTCCGCTGTATCCTGGCCGTCTGCCACACGTCACAGTCTTTCTCTCCCAATCCATTATTAATGTGTGTTGTGAATTAATGAAGGTTTGTATCATGCAGGGCATCCTGTTTTATACATGATCTCTATTAGCAGTGGCTGAGCAGAGTGGAGAGCCACATGAGTCTTGTTGGATGAGGTAAAACGATCTGAATGTTTTATAGGGTTTTGGGGTTCGCAAGGCACTGCTGTTCTGCTACTTTCAAACTTTAAATTGGAATAAATGGAAGTTGAACAGGTTGCTCAATGAGCTTATAGTAATGCTGATGGTGGCTCTCACCTTAAGCAGAAGGTGGTATTTGAGGACCCTCTGCATAGGGACCACCAGGAGATCCTGCAGTTTAAATTTCCCCTCCTGGACCTTCATGGTACACTCCTGTGGAGGAAGATTATTTCAACAGGTCAGCAGCTTTTAAAAGGAAAAATTCAGAGCAAATAAAAACAAAGTGGAATTTAAAAATACATAATTTGTTAAAGATGACAAGGCTTTCTGGAATGTGACATATTTTGTAAGGTGAAAAATATTTAAATAATAACAAAGGCAATACTTCATTTTATCCATTAAGATTTGACTGGATTTAGGATATTATTGGTTAGTGATATTTTTCTCAAATTTTGTTTTTTAGTGATTATGAAAACATGTTTTTCTTTGGAATAGTGTGTACTATAGAAATCCCTTCCACCCTAAATAAATACATACATAAGCAAACAATTTAATTTATTTCCATAACACATTTCCATCACAATGTGACTTTATTTTAGATTTTAAACACAATTATCTTTTTTTCAACACGGAGATGGAAACAGGCTTTTATAGTTCCTAATCACACACAATAAGACCAGAAACATTAATTAAGTAAATAGTAATTTTTTAAAATCAAAAACTGATTTCATTTTGTCTAAAGTGTATAAATTGTATACTGTATACAAACAGATGTTATCTTTTCCTCTGCAAGATTTGTGGTCGTCACTTAATGTGTTAATCTCTTCACTTTTAATTTTTCCTTCCTGTTCTCAAATGACAAGTAAGCAAGGAGCACAGACTACTCAAATGTTACGCTTGACATTCAGAATAGACTGAGGAAGAGGTTCATCATCTCTATGACTATCAGTGACTCCACGTCCCTCCTTATGAAGGATCTCTGACTAATCCACTACAAGAGCCACTCGTCTCTTTCCAAGAGGTCTCATAACCACTCACTGAATGGTCTGTACCAAATTACAGAGCCCTTCTTCTGTGTGAGATAACAGGATGATAATTATGTGAATTTGTCAACAAGCATGTCTAGAATTTCAGTTGCTGTGATTTCATCTGTAATCTCCTCTAATCCCGTGTGGAAATAATGGCTTCTCTCACCAGTCTTTATTTTTGGATTCATTAAAGTAAGCTATACTGCCTCGGACTAGCAGGCACAAAAACAGCCCTGTAGTCTTTGCATCCTGAGCAGCATTAGAAGAGCAAAATTAGCTCATGTCCCAAAACTGTCAACAGCAGTCTGCTGAGAGGGAACGCTGTGCTGGGGCTGACCACTGGAGCGGTCTCTGGGAGAAAGAGCTGTTAAAAGAGTCTCTTTGAGACGGTGTCCCTAATGAGAAGTACAGTTTTAGTCAGAGAGTGAGACCTGCATGTTATTTAGTAGATTTTGAGCATGATTAACTCGCTTAAAGAGAAAAAATGACATCACCCTCATGTTTCAAATGCACATGACTGCCTTGGAACACAAAAGTAAAACCAAATAATGCACTGATTGCGGTTTTATTTTAATGCAAAAACAATAAATGTGTTCTGGAGTTTTCAAATTTTAAAGACAGAAAACAAAGAATCATAAAAGTTGCCAATATGACTCATCAACTAATAAACTCATTCCAAGACCTCTCCAAGCCACAAGATAGCTTTGTGTGAGGAACAGACTGAAACCACGAGGGCGATAATGATGTCTATTTAATGAACATAATGTTCTTTGAGTCAGATTATTTCAAGGAATTGATCCAGTTCACAAAAACATGCTTTTTTTTTCAAATTAGATTGACTCCGTTCACACTGACTCAGTGATCCAGTCCCAGCAGTTACAAGCACACTGGAGGAGAAGATTTTCAATGAACAACTCACATTTTGGTCTGCTCCTCACACAATTAATCCTAACACTAATTGTGTGTGTGTGTGTACTCACACAAGGCAATCTTAACCGTGCCCGAGCGTGTTTGAACCTCAAAGCCCGGTTCGTTTAACTAGTGTGATTGATCCGGTTCGTTTAGGCATACCTGGCTCTGTTGGAAGAGGTGGGCCAGAGCGCGGTTCAGTTGGGCTCGGGCGCGGTACGCATGTAGTGTGAGCGCTAACCGCGCCGGAGTGCCGAACTTATGATACGTGTAGCATGATTGTGTGTACACGTGACATTTATATTCTAAGACCATAGGTGGCATTGTGGGGGATTTCCATTCTGCGAGCGTCACGTGACGTCATCAAGGATTCCGGATAAATAGGCTGCGAGGCGACAATGGCGGTCTCTCTCTTTCTGTGGCTCCTCTTCCCATTGTTCTCGCAAGCGTCTCTCTCATCACCTCTTTGAGGCTATATTTTTGCTTTTCGTTATGCTTAGGTTTAACTTGTAAATTTGTGTTTTGATATGTGATTTTTTTTTATCAGTTGCGGGTAGTGTGTTTATTTTATTAGTTCACGTTTTGTTTATTTAGTAAGAACTGAGCGAGGGAAGCAGGTGTCTGGAAGACTCACCTATTCTTATTTTTATTTCGGGAGTCAGGTAAGAGCTTTGTTCCGAGAACAGGTGTAGTTAGGGGTCTGTTTTCTTAGCTTTCCTACCTGTGAGCTGACTATTTTTTTCTTTGTTATTATTCATTAGATTATGTTTATAAATATTCTTTGTGAACTGTTGTGTATTATTTGCTGAAGGTTTGAGTTGAATACAGTAAGTGAATTGAATAAGAGGCGCCTTGAAATTCACATCAGGTGTTGTGATTTTTTTCATATGTTCGGCCTGTGTCCTTTATTTAATTGTTTGAATTAACGAGCCTTAAAATGGTTACGGGCCGTAACACCCACTTATGAAGTTGTGATTATGAGCACGTTGCATTCTTTTCTGTTAAAAATAACAGCGAACAGTGGTTTGTGAATGTTGATGCTTAGCCTAAATAATTTTATCTGGAGCATTCATGTGAGCGCTTTTGACTTTTACCATCTGTCTAGGGACTGCAGGTGAAAAATAGCCTTCTGGCTAACTCTGGCATATTGACGGAAATGTTTATTAATATGCATTGTCCCTGTAATAAATAAATAAAATAAAATAAATAAATACTGCAGTCTTAGGCCCACCCCAAATGCTCTCATTGGTTGAGACGCGTGATGACACCCATCCCAAGCCAGTACTGATCAACATCCCACCCCTCCTGTGACCCATGGTTTGTCTGTATGTGTATTCAGAGCCAGTGAGCAACGGACTTTCATAATAATAACAATAGCCTAATAAAAAACTGTGTTAATGCGCAATAAAATACTTGTCGGCCTTGATTAATTAATGCGTTAGTGATAACGCGTTAACTTGCGTTATTATTGCATTTAATTTATATATATATATATATATATATATATATATATATATATATATATATATATATTAGTGCTGTCAATCGATAAAAAAAACAAAAAAACAAAACTTAATCGCACATTTGTTCTGAAATTAATCGCAATTAATCCCACCTAACATTAAAGTAGTAAATTATACCTTTATATTGCAATAATTTCACATTCAATCTTCAAATTAATATAGAAATAACATAAAGACAGTATATTTTTTTATATTTGTTTAATGACATCTTTTATTATGACTGAAGGCAAGAATCACTGACAACAACTGATGTCTCTATGAATTTATTTACTACTATTTAACTATCGACTAGCCATTCAACATTACAGTATAATTGAAAGCTATCAATTTAACATTTATTAGACTTCTAATTTAAGTAAACTTAAAACAATCTTCACATAAATAATGTGAAAATATAACCTAATTTAATAAAGTTAATTTTTTCTTTTGTTCTTTGATTAACAGACATCACTGGTTATTAGGTTATTTTGGCTGCTACTTTAAAAATGGCTACTGCTGAACTTGATGCAGATCTGACACTGCTTTACATGTGACTCATAAAAAATAAATACTTACATGCACAGTTTTAAGGCAGCTTTAATCTCCTTTATGTGACTTCATAACTTAACTGACGACATAACTACGACATCGCATAGTCTACTCGTAGTTTCATTTGGGTTTGAATATGATAAAGTGGCTTAATATAGCCTAATACAGCACGCACCGGAAGAGCATGCGCTAAGAGCACAGTATAACAGCTGACAGGACAGGAAGATTTGTTTATTCTGACATATGGCCTGACAACATCTCATCTGACCGCAGTTCACTGATGTCCTACTGAAGCTCCTCATCATCGGTACCGTTTCCGTGCTCGTGTGACTCGCGCCTGGCGCTGAGGTGAAGTTAGAGCACGCGTCTGAAAAGTGTCCCATTTGATGTGCTCGTAAAGACGTTCTGCATCTGAATAAACGCAATTCTTTAGCAGTTGTGAGTGGGGTGGCCAAACCTAGCCCTGCCCGCGTTAATTGCGTTAAATATTTTTAACGCGTTAAACTGAAAAAATTAATTGCCTGCGTTAACGCGCTAATTTTGACACCATTAATATATATTAGATTAGATTAGATTAGATTAGATTCAACTTTATTGTCATTGCACATGTAAGGTACAGGGCAACGAAATGCAGTTAGCATCTAACCAGAAGTGCAATAAGCAGAGGTACAGGATATACAGTGTCTACAATAGTTACATATGTACAGAATATACAGATAAGGCAGTAGTACTATGGACATAATTTACAATTTTTAAATACTATCAGTATGATATACAGATGGGTGATATGAACATACTATACAGATGGATTGTACAGTAAATGTATGTACACTATGAGCAAAAACTATGAATATAATTACAAATGGATATGAATAAGCTATACATTAAGATATATAAACACTAGTGCAATGAACATTGAAAGTGCATAGAAATAAAATTTCCAGTGCATAGTACTCAGTGTGTGGATGTTTTTTTGTTTTTGTTTTTTTAACCGATTTTAATGATGGGGAGGGGTGAAGAGTTTGTGGTGGTGTGTGAGGGGGGTATCATTGGGCAGAGTTTAGTAGGGAAACAGCTGTAGGGAAAAAGCTGTTCCTGAGTCTGCTTGTCCTTGATCGGAGGCTCCTGAAACGCCTCCCAGAAGGCAGTAATTTAAACAGTCTATGGTCAGGGTGAGAGGAGTCCTTAAGAATGCCGCGAGCTCGACGTAAACAGCGTTTTCTCTGGACGTCCTCAATGGCAGGAAGTGGTGTCCCTGTGATGCGTTGGGCGGTTTTCACCACCCTCTGCAGTGCCTTGCGGTCAGCAACTGTGCAGTTCCCATACCAGACTGTGATGCAGTTGGTCAGGATGCTTTCAATTGCACACCGGTAGAAGTTCCGCTGGATGATTGGAGACAGGTGGTTCTTCTTCAGTGTCCTAAGGAAGAAGAGGCGTTGGTGAGCCTTCTTGACTAGGCTGGATGTGTTGGTGGTCCAGGTCAGGTCCTCCGAGATGTGGGTTCCCAGGAACTTGAAGCTGGAGACACGTTCAACAACCATCCCGTTAATGTGGATGGGGTCATGCGTTCCACTTTTCTTCTTCCTGAAGTCCACAATAAGTTCCTTTGTCTTGCTGGTGTTGAGGAGCAGGTTATTGTCAGCGCACCATGCAGCCAGGTGCTGTACCTCCTCCCTGTAGGCAGTCTCATCGTTGTCTCTGATGAGGCCAATCACTGTGGTGTCGTCAGCAAACTTGATGATGGAGTTGGATCCATGCACAGGCCTGCAGTCATGGGTGTAGAGGGAGTAGAGGAATGGGCTCAGCACACAGCCCTGTGGTACGCCGGTGTTGAGTGTGATGGTGGTGGAGCAGGTGTGGCCTGACCTAACATGCTGAGGTCTGTTGGTCAGAAAGTCCATAATCCAGCTACAGAGGGAGGTGCTAACACCCAAGTCTCCAAGTTTAGTGATCAGCTTGGAGGGAATGACGGTGTTGAATGCTGAGCTGAAATCAACAAACAACATCCGTGCATAAGTGTTGTTATTATCCAGGTGTGTGAGTACCGAGTGCAATACTGTGCATACTGCATCCTCAGTGCTTCTATTGCTACGGTAGGCAAATTGGTGTGGGTCCAGTGTGGGTGGGAGGCAGTTCTTGAGGTGTGCCAGGACCAGTCGCTCAAAGCACTTCATTACAATGGGTGTGAGTGCTACGGGGCGGTAGTCATTCAGGCACGTCGGGGAGGAGTGTTTCGGCACTGGCACAATGGATGTGGCCTTAAAGCATGTTGGCACAGTTGCTTGGGTGAGGGACAGGTTGAAAATGTCTGTGAAGACCTCTGCGAGCTGCTCTGCACATATCCTGAGCACACGTCCAGGAATGCCGTCAGGGCCAGCGGCCTTGCATGCATTGATCCGGCTCAATGCTGTGCAGACATCTGTGGAGGTGAGTTTGAGGGTCTGATGGTCTCCTGAGAGTGTGATCTTGGTGGCTGTCTCCTTGTTGTTGTTGTCAAAGCGAGAATAAAAGTAATTTAGCTCATTAAGGAAGGAGACGTCTGTGACCGTTGGAGTGGAGTTGCATGGTTTGTAGTCACTGATGACCTGGATGCCCTGCCACATGCGCCGGGGGTCAGAGTTGGAAAAATGCTCCTCTACCTTTAGCTTGTAGCAGTGCTTGGCCTTCTTGATGCCCCTCTTCAGGTTAGCCCTGGATATGCTGTAGGCCTGAGCGTCATCTGATCTGAAAGCAGTGTTGCGGGCTTTCAGCAGGAGCCGCACTTCCTTGTTCATCCATGGCTTCTGATTAGGGTACGTTGTGATCTGTTTCTCTGTTGTAACACTGTCAATGGAGGTATTGATGTAATCCAGTACAGAGGTGGTATAGATGTCAATGTCCGTGTGAGAGCCACTGGCAGCCTGAGAAGCAAACATACTCCAGTCCGTGTGTTGAAATTTGTCCTGAAGTACAGACTCTGCTCCCATTGGCCACACTTTGATGGTCTTCACTGATGGCTTCACACGGTTGATGAGGGGTGAATACTTGGGGGTGAGAAACAAAGAAAGGTGATCAGACTGTCCGAGGTGGGGGAGGGGAGTCGCGATGTAAGCTCCTGCGGTGTTTGTGTAAACATGATCCAAAGTTTTTTCTCCTCTAGTGTGGCAGGAGACATGCTGATGGAATTTGGGGAGCACTGTCTTTAAGTTGGAGTGATTAAAATCACCCGCAACAATAAATGCAGCTTCCGGGTGTACAGTCTGTTGTTTACTAATGGCCGCATGCAGTTCGTTCATAGCAAGGTTGGCATTAGCATCCGGGGGAATATAGGCTGCAGTTATGATGGTGGAAGTGAACTCCCGCGGCAGATAGAAAGGTCTACACTTATCCATGAGAAACTCTAGGTTAGGTGAGCAGTGTTTTCCAACAATGTCAGAGTTCGTACACCAAGCTTTGTTCACATAAATGCACAATCCTCCACCTCTGGTCTTGCCGGAGTCATCTGCCGTTCTATCTGCTCGGAGCGTGTGGCGTCCGGTTAGATCAATAGCATTATTTGGTATGTCGCTATGTAGCCATGTTTCAGTGAAAACCATGACATTGCAGTCCAAAAGTTTCTTACTATGGGTGATGCGAAGTCGTATTTCATCCATTTTGTTCACCAATGACCGCACATTAGCGAGGAAAATGCTGGGTAAAGAGAGCCGGTGCGGTGTTAGCTTTAGCTTAGCTCTTAGTCCTCCGCGCTTCCCCCGCCTTTGTTTACGATCTCGGCGCCGCCTGTGAGCACTTCCGCCCGGCCGAGCAGAGTGTGTAGCCTCGGGTGTTCTGGAGATCTCCGGGATGAGTCGATGATTGGTTATGAAACTGTTGGAAAAGTGCAGACCGATATCCAAAAGCTCCTGTCGGGTGTATGATGTTAAGGCAAAGCTGTTCAGTGAGAACAGACCCGAGATGAGCAGGAAAAATACTGCAAAATTGCAAAAACTGGAGAGACGCTGAGCCTCGCGATGTGTTCGCGCCGCCATCTTGGTCTACATATATATATTTTTCTTTGATTAAAAGAAAGTAAAAAAAAAAAAATTTTTAAATAGAAATCTTTTGTAGCATTATACATGTCTTTATTGTAATTTTGAAACATTTTAATGGATCCTTGCAGAACAGATTTATATTATTATTTTTTTATTTTAACGGTAACACTTTACAATAAGGAGTCATTTGTTAACATTAGTTAATGTATTAACTAACATGAACAAACAATGAACAATGTACTTATTACACTATTTATTAATCTTTGTTAATGTTAATGAAAATACAGTTGTTCATTGTTTATTCATGTTAGTTCACAGTGCATTAACTAATGTTAACAAACACAACTTGTGATTTTAATAATGCATTAGTAAATGCTGAAATTAACATTAACTAAGATGAATAAATGCTGTAGAAGTATTGTTCATCCTTAGTTCATGTTTACTAATGTTGTTAACTAATGTTAACTAATGAACCTTATTGTAAAGTTTTACCGATAATAGTAAGAAATGTTTCTTGAACACCAAATCATATTCATATTAGAATGATTTCTGAAGGATCATGTGACACTGACAACTGTAAAGAGTAATGGCTGCTGAAAATTCATCTTTGCCATCACAGAAATAGAATGGACAGAAATTACATAATATATTATACTGGAAAACAGTTGAATTAAATTGTAATATTTCACAATATAGATCTTTTAATATGTTTTTATCAAATAAATTCAGCCTTGGTGAGCATAAGATAATTCTTTCAACTAAATTTTAACATCTTAATTATTTCGAACTGTTGACTGCTAGTGTATATATATGAAACTGCATACCTGAAACATCACTATGCCACCGAGACTTAAAAAATGTACAAGATTAGACTGTTAAGAGCATACCTCCACTTTACACTTGACATCTTCCCGTGTGGCAATCAGCTCATCCAGTGTCTTCTGAGCGTTCTCCATATGGCTGCAGTACTGGCCGTAGATCAGCAGTCTACAAAAGAAAGATCAAAGATCGATACCAAGACTTTGCAATTACATTCAATACTCAGACTCAACACATAAAAGGAATAGTTTCATTATATGGAAAACAACAGATGTACTGTCATTTGGGTTTGGTCAGTAAACAAGACAAAAATCACAGAATTTGTATATTTTGGTTTATTTTAACTTTTACCTGAATCTTTGAAACCATTAAAAGAAAAGAAAAAAATCTGTGCTGCATGTGATGAACAGATAGTTAGTGTTACATAATTTCATTATAGAGCTACATCTGCTGTGCTCTCTTTATCTAATTAATCTGAGTGAAGCATTTTGTGGATTCTGGATTGTGTACAAGTTAATTTTGGCACCTGAGAACATCAAGACACATTTATTAGATTTCACAATGGACTCCTGATAGTGATCAACACATTCTGGAAGCAGCTCAAAGTCATCTCGCCTAGATGATGGCCCCACGTGTGGCACAGATTTCTGCCTCTGATTTACGTAGGACACTGGCACAATTGGCAAGCTCAAACCCTTGGATTCTCTCAGCTTGCCTGCCTCTTAACTGTGTTCTTGGTTAAGACAATTTCACTTTATAATATATACTCATTACTTAGTTATCCTTGATCAGAAGAATGAAATTGCCTGTATTGCTATAGAATTCCAAAGACGAAATATGGAAGAAAAGTGGTCAGATCAAAGCAAGATAAATCTTATCTAAATCCGAACTGGATTATTAAGGCAAAATACATCTGGATGAGGTCAAATGAATCAAAGGATAAGGATCAACTCAAATCCAGCTCATTAAGTGTGGTCTCTGAAGTGTTACAATCTTCTTGATGGACTGCAATTCAGTCTCCAAGTCTCACCTCTCTATATGTTGACATGCAAGCCATCCGTTAAGATCTGCTACTGTAAGGAGTGCAAAACTAACTGAAACTGTAGTCTTGAGCTGAAAAGGGTGTTCCCCTCCTGCTCTGCTCAATGTCTGGGCCTCCGTGCCCTTGGACTAAGCAGGCCTGATTAAAGGCTAATCTGGAACAAGAGAGGCAGCTTGGTTCCTCATGGAAATAGACTGATGGAGATTAATCCATCAGTCTACTTCCCTTTCCAATGGAGATTAATCCCCGCTCAATTGTGAGCCAAAACGCACATTCAACAGCATATTGAAAATGCGGGAGCAGGTGTCGGGAATTAGCTGTAATAACAGATGTCACAGGCATAATTGAACATGAAGGTCTTCTTTACAAGGCAATTTCCAAATTAAATGTTTCAGGTGCCTCGTAAAATGGACTGCGAGGGAGAGAAGGTGCTTTATGTAGGACACTTGAAACAATGCAAGAATAATGGAACGAGAATCTTCACATAAGTGTCTTCATATGGCTTTAAAAGGTATTATATGCATCAAACTTTTACATTTTACATTACATTGTTAAAAAATGTCATATTGTTCTTTTTGTTTGACTTTTTACTAATAATAAAAAAAAAGCTTTGCCATCACAAAAATATTTTAAAACAGAAAATAGTCAATTGTAATAATATTTTACTAGGGATGGAACAGATCACAAAAATGTTTTGGATGACCAAAAACGTTCTTCCAGGTATTTCTAACAGCAGTATAACACTGCATAGCTCTAACTGTATTAATTAAATATTAATCTTTGTTAAATATACAATAGTTATTCAATCAGGAGCAGTGAATGATTTTCTCTCTGTCTTTTGTTGCTAAATTAACATTAATGACATAGACAGCAGCAGGTTATTAAGTTGCTGTCACTTTAAGACAATGCACAGATTCAATATTGTGACGTATCTAATTTTTTCCTCAGCTGTGCATGTTCACTTAAGACAACTGATTATGCTAACAAGGATACTCTGAGAGACAGGTATTTTGATATAAGTTTGTGTATAACTGTCCATTCAAGCACAAGAAGATGTGAAAGAACTCAACTGGGTTTGTATGCTGTATGAGATGAGGCCCTTGTGTGTGCTTTGAGAGTGTGAGAAGAAAACAGTGCACAAATACCAAATTGAGTTTGTGCTTGTACTTGAATGGTTTATGGATAGCTATGATTTTTTCCTTCCATCTCCATTATCCATTCATGGTGCTCAAATGGATGTTCTTTCATGCATGCACTCAGACCATGCTTTGTCCACCTGTGCTAAGCCTCTAATGGTACTAAATTGGCTAACATTACATTAACAATGAAAAAAACTTACAAGCATTAGAAATAATGTTGTGAAGTGTGGCATACACATTAATTGAACAGATTTGATTAGGAAGGCTGCAAATGCTCTTTCATTCAGGGTTGTACTCAGGACATACATTAGTGTGCAATGGAGATCACTCTTTAATGACCCATTAATTATGTGTGTTTAAATGCAATCCTAGTAGAAGTGAAACATGTTAACAACCAGAAGCAATGCACATTCAGCAGTGCAGCCTCAAGGAATGTGCTCTTTATGAAGACAATTCTGTTGACTGATCCAGCTTGGGAGTGCTAAACACTTGGCCTCCACCTCCCCAAAGGCATCAGAGTGGTAAGAGAAAGGTGTTGAAATGAAATGTTGCAATTTGTGTTGCCACTGTCTCGTTGTCTTTATGACGCCAGCCAACCATAGACATGCAACATCCTGACAACTGCAATGACAAAACAGTCAAATATATCTTCCTCCTCTTTTGGCACTTCAGACTATGAGGGTGGGATGTGATCGAGCAGGAAAGAGAGAGAGAGAAAGCCCTGAGTTCTTAAGTGTGAATATTCCCCAGGGTGAAAGCCTGTGCCATTGCCGTGTAAATACATGCTCTTTGAATTCAACTCTCTTCCGGTGCCATCACCCGCCGCACCAATTTTCTCATTATGGCAAAGCTGTCATGCATGTTATTTCACAGAAAATATAATTTGGTATTTCAAATGCTTATTCCTTCCAGCTTCTATCTGTCCATTGGAAAAGACCCAGGCCAGCGAGGAAAACGCAAAGCAAAGTGGAAGTGACAGGCCAGTGAGAGAAGTAATAGTCTCTGACATGAGGCATTGAAGACCCCTCACCTTCACTCTAACACAGCCCGCACAGAGTGAATAGCGGCTCAATCTCAACGCAAACCAACTAATAATGTTCCTCAGCAACTCTGAGCTCAATCCAGCAGTATTACATACATTAGTTTGGAAATAACACTCCAAAAAATACCCATTTGAGACTTTAACAACCTCTATCACAGTTTAAAAGCTGTGGTTTGCTTTGCACTCTCGAGGTGGCATCTTAGAAAGCAGCTTGACGATTTTTTTTAAAAACAAGATGATATTTTCACTCTTCAATATGCCCTTCACAGTGTCAACAGCTTCTGAAAAGCTTCTCAATTATTTAATTCTATGGAACACTGCGCCGCAAAAGGTCACAGGGACTTACAAGTGGAGATAACAAAATTAATTAAAGGCAGCTGGGCTTTCGGAGCAATGGACGGAGGTGTGGAAGATAGCAGCCGCACAACGGCCAAATCCCTTGGCCATTTCTCTCTTTGTTGAAAGGAAAGGGAGAGGGACTGTGCATCCCATAATGAAAAACAGAAACATGCAAATCAGATGAAAAATTGCAAAGGCGAATGACACAGCCCTGCTTTAATGAAATGAATAATTTGCCAAAAATACTCATCGTTATTTAATGCTTAATGTCACCAAATGTAAATATATCCTGTCAGATTTCACTGTGAGGAAAAACTTTTATAAAAGCCGCACTCTCTCTCTTGCACAAATATATTTTTTTTCTTTTTCTTTTTAGACTGCCATTTCCGGCAAAGTGTCACCATATTTTGAGACTGAGAATTAGCTAATTCAAAGAGAACTGACAGTAAGTGAGCATGAGAAACAATTATTGATGGTAATGCGAAATATAGACAGGCAAAGAGGTGAGGATGGTAAGAACAAAATCAAGCAGAAAGAAAGAATGTCCAGTGATAAGACAGAGAAATGGCCATGCGTGTCAGAACAGGGCCACAACACTGCAATGTCGTGCCAAAGTGCATGTTAGTGCGAGCACCCACGGAAGACTGGCTCAATGAGATGACAGGCTCAGAATTACATAAACAAAAGAGTGCGGGCGAGAGAGGCGGTGCTGTCAAGCCAACTCTGTGTGATGCTGCCCGCTGGGCTCGGGGAAGAGCCTTGTAATGGGCCAATTACCTATGCAAACTGACAAATGGAAACAATAGGGCTGTCTCCACAATCTCTATTCTTTTCCGTGCTTTTTTTGGAAGCGATCGATCCATGTCACCAATTTAAACAACTGTAAATAGCATATAAACATACTGAGTGGGTTTGCTTCAGTTAAAAGGAGTTTAAAGAAAACATTCAGATCTTACAGAACATTTTGAGAGATTTTCGTCAGAACATGCTGTCATTACTGAAAACGAACCTGTGATTATCATTACCTACATCACAGTAATGTAGAGATCCGCCTCTCCCTGTGAGAATGCAAATGCCCTCTGCAGCTACTGTATTCAATGAATCTGATGCAGAACAAAGTTTCAGTTCCTCTCACAAGAGCCTATACTGTAATTTTCATTGGGAGAAGTAATTTACCCACCAGAGAGATACGATATCTATGGAAGCACTCAAGCGGAGGTTAAATTAGATGTCTACAGCAGAGAGGAAGATAAAAGAGAAACAAAGTCTTTAATGTGCATTAGAACAAGTGGCTGCTATAAAGGGCATACTGAGGACTTTAAAGTCAACACGAAATCAACACCAAGTATCTTGCACAATAATTTTAAAGCAATGCAAGTTATTGCAATAAAAGCAAATAATGACAGATTTCACAATTAGAAAAACTGAAAATTAGAAACAAACCACACTTAGTACCCTTAAAGCAATAGCTGACCCAAAAATGTTTATGTTCTCATCATTTACAGTACTCAACTCACCCTTATATAATTCCAAACATTTTTTTTCTGGGGAATACAAATACATTTTGAATTATGTCTCATACAAGACACTCACCACATGATGATGAGTAAAAGATGACAGAAGTTTCATTTTTAAGAGAACAATATTTCAAATACAAGGACGCTTGCTGTCTGCCACATGATGCAGAATTAAGCCAGCAAGCTGCCAATGATGATTATTAAAGTTGATTTATTCATTTTGTGCTAATCCCATTTATATTTGGAGTTTACTATCTTTACTTTCATCCAATGTCTTCAAATCATAGATATACACTAATATCAGACTTGAATTA
Organism: Barbus barbus; assembly: GCF_936440315.1. Taxonomy (NCBI): domain Eukaryota; kingdom Metazoa; phylum Chordata; class Actinopteri; order Cypriniformes; family Cyprinidae; genus Barbus; species Barbus barbus. Next base: position 18,283,692 of record NC_136714.1, read on the forward strand.
CATCTGATTCATTTTAAAAAGCTCAAAAATGTCCACTGAAGTAAAGTTGCTCCAAATCTAGAACACTGACTTCCTCAAAATCTGCATGTATAACAAAGACGATTTTTATAATCCTGGTGTCTGATAACACTGCACCCCTGGAGATCATGATCCAAGAATTGCAGCAACATTAATTCCTAAGATATTACTGCAAGGTCATCTGGCTGCTTAATAAACCAAAACACTAGACCAAAGTTCTCATCTCTGCGGACGCATGCATTCTTATTGCAGTGAGGTCATAATTTTGTGTTACACCTACTTGGTTTTATTAAGTAGGTCCCAGTTGGGATAAAAAAAAAAACAGCAATTGTGCTGAGCACAGCAAGAGCAGAACTCTTATACGGAAATATGGATTCAGAGGGTCTCAGTTATGCCTGATAACACAGAGTTTAATGCAGTGTAGCATTACTAGAATAAGCTGACTGTTACAGGGCCTGTCACTTAGTCAGGCCTCAGTGTTTCTCAATCCAAAGGGAACTGCCGGGAAACTGCACATTATCGAGCTGAATCAGCAGCGGTCCCAGACCAGTGACCTGGAGTACACCAGGTACAGTCACTCTCATTCAAACTTCAGAGAGAATACGACTCATCTGCATCTTAATATTGTCCACTGTGTAAATGAGAGTGCAGTACATACAGGCATACACAAAAGAAGATATTTTGAAAAGTGTTTCAATGTTTTTTTTTTCTTCAGTAAAAGTAAGTGTGGTCCAATGTTGTGTAAATGACAATGTTCATTTTTGGGTAAACTATTACTTTAAGGTCTAGCTCTTTTACGATAGTTTTTAGAAAAACAAATGTAAAAAATGACCTGTAAAAAGAAAGAGACTGTATAGCAGCTGGCTAAATCCTTTGGTAAATAAAACGGTGTTATGATTTTACTAGAGTCCAGGTATTTGTCATCCACTGTGGATAAAGTAGCTAAAACATTCTCTATTATCTGGTTATTGATTTTTGATACAGCAGCTACAGGAGACAAAAAGAGCACTCAAAACAGGAAGCGTTCAGCTCTAAAGCAGCAGACTCTCGCAGACAGGTCTATTTTCTTTCAAAGCCCTCTGGGTTGTGGGCTCTGATGAGGATTTATTTTAAAATAGCTGGGCTGCTGCACTCAGGCGCTGCTGTTGTGATGGATTTTCTTAGGGTGGGCGACAACTGCAAGACTTTGCCTCCTTCACTTGAGGTCATTCCATCTCAACAGAGGCTTAAGGTGTTGACAAAAGGGAGAGATGTTATTAACAGTACTGACAGTGATAAACCAAAATACTCCGTCAAGGTACTGACCTCTCCTTGAAGTCCAGAAAGATCTTTCCCAAGCCATTGCCCCCGCTCACCATGGTCAGGTCAATGGCCCTCAGCAGAGCAAAATGGACCTTGATGATGTCCTGTATAAGAATTGCCAAAAATTTTCAGCCCAGCATTATTTATCCATTTGTTTTACTATACTTTTGCCCTATTAGAATAATTAATTTGCTGTCCTACACAAGCTTTTGCCCATCTGTCTGCGCTGACAAAATTTAAACGTTTAAATTCTTTTAAGACGTGTATATCTTGACATATATCTTTTAAAAAAATTAAACTCACTTTATTTTTAAAGGGAACAAGTACATAATAATCAGTAAAGTCAACATTTAAGTTACTACAAAATACCACAAAAATATGGTAAATGTATACAGTAAATTATCACTCACCTCTAAATTCACAAATATGGCCTCCATATCCTGCTGCGTTAACACTTGCTTTAGGGGGATCATATAATTCTAAAAAGGTAAAATACAAGAAAATCCCATCAATGTCCAATAATATTTAGCAGAAAAACCAGAACTGAATTCCAGAAATGGCACATGTAATTAAATTCATTTATTAAATGTACTCAAAGTCAAAGCATACAATCAAACACAGTTAATAAGACTGCTTACACCTTGTTGTGGTTTGGTAATTGTCTTTGACAAACAAAAGTCAAATACTATTTGTCTAGCATGGCTGCGGGCAGGCTGTTAAAAGATAATAATCCCTGAGAAATCCTGGCAAATGCATCTATTTGTTTCAGTTGCAAAGCAGAAAGGGATTTCAGAGCAACACTGACACATTTGGCTTAATTAGGAATAAATGAATCAAGTGATAATCAGTAAACAAAGCCTCTGTCTGGAATATGAGATCTGCATGACCTCTCACTGTTTTGACAGGGATTCATCACCTCTAATAACAGTACACTGGCTTATTTTGTCACGCTTCAAATTCTGTGTGTAGTGTGTGACAGCACAATTGGAAACAGGGCAAAAGAAAACGTCACACATTCAAGTTTGTACGATTTGTACATACAAGCAAGAATGCATGCAATAGCTCCAGGGTGAGATTCAATCTTGTGCCAACAGTACTGATTTTAAAAAAACGGACACTGTTGGAAAGGCGGGGCTTAGTGCACCTGTCAATCATCGCCAGGACGCAGCCGAATAGAGCGAGAGAGAGACTTGTCCCGAGAGCGAGAGAAATAATCTCCTTTTGTGTGTTATTGTGTGCGTCGGTGACTAATTGTGAGTATCTGCTCAGCTCTAGGGACTGTTCTTGTTTCTTCTAATAATCATATCGGAGACATTTTGGTATTTGTCCACTGTTCGCGATTGAACGTGTGAAATGTATGTAAGGCTATGCTAGCGCATTCAGCGCACGCACAAGTTGTGTTTACAAATACGCTATCACTATTAGTATTATCCGGTTTCATGCTGCTACATTGGTAATTATTACGGTGAAGTTTATAAGTTTAAGAGTACTTAATTGTTCTGACTTGTGAGGTTTATTGCAAGTATTTGGGCACTGTCAGTTTAACGTGCCAATTATGTTTGCATAAAAGAGAACAACGCAAGATTGTGTGTATATTACCACTGAAAGTCGATACTGTATATTGTATTTACACACTACTACCTTGTATACATTAATGTGATTTGCTTTGATACAGAAGTCAAATATTGTTATGCTGATTATTTCTATATTTCTGTTTTATTGTAGAACCACACCATACACACATCCTCATACACCCCCCAAATCCATCTTCAGTGTTCAATAAACTCCTTTGATTGAAGTTAACCGCTTGATCCACTCCTGTGTTCTAATCGACACACTAAGAGGAAGGCTAGAGAAATCAGAACCACCTTAGAATACAATCCTAGATGAGCTCCAAAACAGACACGATTTCTCACTTTGTGGACAGTGCATGGCATTTCTACCCTGTCTGTAGGCAAAGGAGTTCATTTTTAGTCTCCCAAATGAACTCCCAAAACTTAATGCCAGATTCTGGAAGAGAAATTCTTGAAAGAGTGGTACAAGAGGATGTGATGCTGGTCTTTCAAGAGTCTCTCTCAACTTATCTGTCATAAAGCCTATAAAAAAAAAATTCACAACACTTCAGCATGGTATTCTTATTAAGAGAGGACCAGTGTTGTTTTTTTTAGGATTTTTTCCCCCAAGAAAAGTCTCTGAGAACCTGACACATTGCACTTCTGGAGACTCCAGATAGGTTGCAGTTTGGAAAATCATGGTTGCTGGAGACTAAATGGCTCCCAATGGTTTCACACCTAAATCTCACCTTAATTCTGAATTCTTTTGCAGTTAACATGCGTCTTTTCTTCTCCATTGTTTTTTTCTGACCCAATAAGCATTTCACTGTCCAATGGTCATGCCTTAACTTTGCAAATTCTAGTATTGCATTAGTATTACATCTCTCTCATGGGCATTTAATAATTTTTTACTTTCATTCTGTGTTTAAAGTGCTACTATTATGGATTTTTGAAAATGACCTTTCATGCAGTGTGTAACACAGCTCTAAGTGAATGAAAATATCCTGCAAAGTTTTAAATCTGAAAGTGCACTGTGTATAAAGTTATTGTCTCTCAAAAGAAATAGTTGACTCCGAATCATTGAAACGAGTCGTTTTTAAAACAAATCCCAAGCCGTTTCATGTTGACATCAACATGAAACATTACCATATTGCCCGCCCACTTGTTGGTCTTTTTGCATTGGTCTGAATGAAAATGTAAATCCATTCTTTGCCACTAGGTGCCACTTTTAGAGGAGTAAGAATAGCTCTTTCCCCGGTAACGCTGTACACAAAGCAGCACTGCGCTCACAAACGCTGCTTTATCAGGCATTACAGGCATGATGAAATGGAAATAAGACCAATCATCGCAGATTAGCGTTAAGCAAAGGAGGGTTTGGAAAAATTGGGAGTCGTTGAGCAAGTAAGGTAAAAAGAAATGCATATTATAGGACAATAAAAGCGTTTTTTGACCTTGCATGCATGTCAACCTGTTGTTGAGGACTCCCAAAACCAAAACTTTGAATCTCTTTTTTGGCTCATTTTATCTGTAAAATAAAACCTGCTTAATAATTATGCACACCTGAGTACAGCCTTCATTTATCAGAATCAGAATTAGCTTTATTGCCAGGTATGTTTGCACATACAAGGAATTTGTTTTAATGACAGAAGCTCCACAGTGCGACAGAATGACAGTGACTGGACAGGACACAGATAATAAAAAAATAATGTACAAATATACAAAATGGACAATGTGCAAAATAGCACAAACACAATATACAAAATAGACTATTTAGTATGTATGGGTATGCTAGGTGCAAATTTGAAATCTAATAAGTATGTGTGTTAAATAAAAACTAAAAATAAAAAGTATGATAGTGTTGTGTGTTTAATTTTTAAGAGTTAAGAGTTCAAATGCTCATGAGATGGATTGCCTGAGTGAAGAAACTGTTCCTGTGCCTGGCCATTCTGGTGCACAGAGCTCTGTAGTGTCAACCAGACGGCAACAGTTCAAAGAGGGAGTGTGCTGGATGTGAGGGGTCCAGTGTGATTTTACCAGCCCTTTTGCTCACTCTGGATAAGTACAGTTCTTGGAGAGTGGGTAGGGTTGTACCAATGATTCACTCAGCAGTCCGGACTACCCTCTGTAGTCTTCTGAGGTCAGATTTGGTCGCTGAGCTGAACCAGACAGTTATTGAAGTGCAGAGGACGGAATCAATGATGACAAAGTAGAACTGTTTCAGAAGCTCCTGTGGCAGGTTGAACTTCCTCAGCTGGCGAAGGAAGTACAACATCTGCTGGGCCTTTTTGACAATAGAGTCTATGTGAATGTCCCACTTCAGGTACTGAGAGATGGTGCTGCCCAGGAATCTGAATGACTCCACTGTTGTTACGGTGCTGTTCATGATGGTGGGTGGGGGAAGAGCAGGGGGGTGTCTCCTGAAGTCCACAATCATCTCCAGTGTTTTGAGCGTGTTGAGCTCCAGGTTGTTAAGACTGCACCAGACAGCCAGCTCTTTAACCTCCTGTCTGTAGGCAGACTCATCACCGTCCTGGATGAGGCCAATCAGTGTGGTGTCATCTGCAAACTTCAGGAACTTGACTGTGGGTCTTTAGATGTGCAGTCGTTGGCGTAGAGGGAGAAGAGCAGTGGGGAGAGAATATGTATTTTCCCAGCCTCACTAGCTGCTGCCTGTCTGTTAGGAAGCTGATGATCCACTGACAGACAGAGGTGGTGACGGAGAGCAGAGTTAGTTTGGGCAGGAGGAGGTTTGGAATGATAGTGTTAAAGGCCGAGCTGAAGTCCACAAACAGGATCCTCACATAAGTCCCTGGTCTGTCCAGGTGTTGCAGGATGTAATACATTCCCATGTTTACTGCATCATCCACAGACCTGTTTGCTCTGTAGGCAAACTGCAGGGGGGGTCCAGTGATGTCTTTAAGATAAGCCAAAACCAGTTTTTCAAATGAATTCATGACCACAGATGTTAGAGCCACATGTTTGTAGTCATTAAGTTCTGTTGTCTTGGGTTTCTTTGGGATGGGATGATGGTGGATCGTTTGAAGCATGAGGGGACTTCACACAGCTGGTCAGATGGGGGCCAGAAGATGGGGGCCAGCTGGTCAGCACAGGATTTCAGACAGTCTGGTGTCACACCGTCTGGACCTGGTGCCTTTCTTCTCTTGTTCTTTCTGAAGACCTGGCACACTTCATCTGCACTGATCTGCAGTGCAGGAGGGGGGGGGGGGGGGGGGGGTTGCAGGAGGTGTGAATTATGTTTTTTCAAACCTGCAGTTGAATTCAATCAGATTGTCTGCCAGTTGTTGATTCTCCACAGTGCTGGAGGATGGTGTCTTGTAATTGGTGATGTCTTTCAGACCTTTCCACACTGAAGCCGTGTCACTGGAAGAGAACTGGATCCTTAGCTTATCGGAATAATTCCTCTTTGCCACTCTGATCTCCTTTTCCAGTGTGTATTTGGCCTGTTTATACAAGACTCTGTTCCCATTCCTGTAAGCATCTTCTTTGGCCTGACAGAGCTGTCTGAGTTTTGCAGTGAACCATGGTTTGTCGTTGTTATAAGTTAGATGAGTCCTGGTAGGAATGCACATATCTTCACAGAAACTGATATATGATGTTACAGTCTCTGTGAGCTCATCCAGATCCTTTGCAGCAGCTTCAAAAACACTCCAATCAGTGAGGTCGAAACAGGCTTGTAAAACCCGCTGTTTCATTAGTCAATCTCTTTACAGTCCTTAATACAGGTTTAGCTGATTTCAGTTTCTGCCTGTAGGTCGGTATAAGCTTAACCAAACAGTGATCAGAGAGTCCTAAAGCTGCCCGTGGGACAGAGTGATATGCATCCTTTATTGCTGTATAACAGTGATCCAATATATTACTGTCTCTGGTGAGACATGTAACATGCTGTCTGTATTTTGGCAGTTCACGGGAGAGATCTGCTTCATTAAAGTCCCCTAGAATGAATAAAACCGAAAAAAAAACAGGAAAAACTAACAAAAACACTAAAACAACTGGAGAGCCAAGCACAATGGCTGCAATGCCCGGTGCCATCTTAGTTTTAATATCATTTACAATTATATATCAATTATAAATGATTAAATACAAAATTAATAGTAGTTATTAAGATTGATGTTGTCTGGAATTGGTAAAATGTGCTTGGAAAAAAATATCAGAATATCAACTTGCCTGATAATTATGCACATACTGTATTATGAAAGTAAATGGAAAGTTCCGTTTTAATTTCAAGTTGACTTTAATGTATTAGAATAATTCAACAGGCCACTTAAGAACACTTCTCACCTAGGGCTCAGTTCTCATCTTTTGTCCTCTCCCTCCATCTATTTTGAGTTACCGCACTATCCGCAGAGAACCCTATCAAGACCTTGACCCAATTCCAGGCCTTCATTTCCATTCTCTCCAGCTCTAAATCTTTCTATGCTCTCCACTCACCTTCTCAATGTCCTCCAGTGTCTTGTAGTATTTTGCCTCGGTCTCCTGAATCTCCACCAAGCAGCAGTTTCTCTTATCATCTTCCGTCATGCCCATTTTCTGTTATGGGAAGAAGAAAAAGACACAAACCATGTTGGTATCGTCCTGCAGAATGCCAGCTCAGCACCTTTAAACACCTGAACAAGGTACCGAACTGTAATTTAAGGGAATTCAGGTCACAATCAGGATAGCCAAAGCACATTACAATAAAAGACAGAGGTGGACAGAGTATTTCACAACAAAACCTCAAGGGCAACGTTGGCAAGGACTGTAGGTTAAATGCTGAGGTTCAAGCAAAAATTCAGTCTTTCGTTCATTCAAAACAACATACATGTCTAAGTCTGAAGCACAAAGAACAACTGTAGGAAATCCATAAATGTGGTTTTGATGAGGGTTGAGTAAATAAATGAGGTCAATTCACAAAACAACCACAGAAAATGATCTAATAGAACATGATGCATTTGATTAAGCGTAATCACTGGCTCTTGGTGTAATGCGAGCGGGTTTGCAAGCTTGTTTAAGAAAGTGGCGATAACACTGGAGCTGGGGGAAGGTGCACGTCAGCGGAAGGCCAGAGCTGGAATGAACATCACAACACACATTTAAACATCTGGGCCTAGCGGTGCACAAGGCCAAAGCAAACCTGCCCACATCTAGAGAAATTCAAGCTCACAAACAATTGTTTTGTTAGAGAGCAAGATGGACAAAAAAAAACAGAGACAAAAAATCCTTCCAAAGGTCCGCCTAGCAACACTGAAAGCAGGCAGGATTGGGAACGGCAAATACATTTTTGACTTTCACTGAATAATGGGGCATATGTGAAACTCCAGTGGCTATTGTGGTAAATCTGGAAATTGTCTGAATTGTCAAGAAGATACAATATGTGAAACAACAACAGTTTAGAAACACCTCTGTCTTGGTCTCTGACATGTTTCTTTCTCTCCTTCATTTGAGTGGCTTTATTTCTCCCACTGAGAATCTAATGTGCCCTTGTTGTAACATCTGTCTGATGATACAGATTGTGCGTGTGTGTATCTCTATGATGGCGGGATCCAACAGTTTTCTCTGTCTGCAGGAGGGATTTACTCACTTTAAACTCAGACGGACATTAGCACTGAGTCAGCCTCCCCCCTCCTTTCTCATTTCTAGGAAAAGGAAGACGCTATTGCCATAAGATAACTACTAGCATTTAGATTTATTTTGCACAGTGGATTTAAATATGATGGAAAAAATATGATGTAACTTAAAGGATAATAAATGCATTACATCCCAAATATTAAAAAGTATAAATACCCCATATATTAAAAAGATTAGTCATCAAAAATAAAATCTGACATTGTTTTCTCACCCTCATGTTGTTTAAACCTATGCCTTTCTTTCATTCATGGACCACAAAAGCAGATGTTTTGCAGAATGTTCACGCTGCTCCTTACCATAAAATTAACATATAAAGAGATCTAATAGACCCTAATTAAAAAAAATAAAGGGGAAAGGGAAGTGGTGTGTGGCCAAGTATGGTGACCCATAATCGGAATTTTACACACAGTAGTGAACATACACCCGGAGCAGTGGGCCTGAGACTCGAACCCATGACCTTCGGGTTACAAGTCCAACTCTCTATACATTAGGCCACGACTGCCCCAACTGATTATGCTTAAAACATTAAGCATAATCATTTGTTTTTGGTGTATTGCTAGTGGGTTTGCAAACTTATTTTAGAAAGCAGAGACCACATGCTGTAAAGCTCCAAAAAGGACCAAAAAAACTATAAAAGTACCATAGAAGTAGTCCAAACAAATGGGGTTATGTATTTCAAGTCTTCTAAAGTCAACTATAGTTTATAGTTTCTGTATATTGTGCGTTGTGGGCATAAATTATTATTATTTTCAGTAAATAATTAATACAAATTCATTTCAGTTATGCAATTATTAAAAACATTCATTTTCACATATATTTATATTAATGCATATTGCAAGTTTATTTTCATAATGTCGAATTAACTGAATTATTGGTATATGGGAGTCGAAACGTTTGTTCACATGCTTCAGGTGGCAAGTTTAAAAATGAACATGCACAAATAAGATTTTAGGTGTAATCAAGGTCTTTTAGGTCCCTGTCATCATGTGCTTTCACTGCATGGAAAAATAGCAGTGTAAACAATTATTAAAACATCTGAGGGTAAAATATTAATTGACATAGTATTGAATAAATTTATCTATTTTTGGGTCACCTATTCCTTTAATAAATAAAATTGTGGAAATTCAATGAACTGTCAATGAGAGTGAGACTCTAGACCTGCTCAGCAAGTTCTTCATTTATGCATAAAGGGTTCAAGGGCTTCTGCCGACACACATTTAAAGGAAAGGAAAGAGGACCACTGAAGGAGCATAAGAGAATCATGTGCGGTTCAGCGTGACACTTACCTGCATGTATCTGATCTGCAGCATTAAGGAGGCAAAGCAGCAAATGTAAGCAGAGCAAGTGAACTCGCGCACAGCCGAGGGAAAATGACAGGAAAACAATCCATCTATAACCTCTCTCACACACGCACCAATGAGCGTTGTCCGTATGGTGTCTCACTCACCATGGGCTGTCTAACCTCCACCTTGATGATGTCCTCGTAGATGTCGTCCCCATCGTCCTCGCAGGGGACGCAGTCATATATGTCATCCTCTCCCACATCATGCTCACTGTGCAAGAAAAATAAAACAATTTTGTGACTAGAAGTACACTACCATTCAAAAGTTTGGGCTCAGTAAGTTTGAATTTTTATTATTATTATTATTACTATTTTTCACAGCAAGGACAAACTCAATTAAAAACTTACCATAAAGACATTTATAATGTTTCATGCATTAAAGGGGTGGTTGACAGTTTTTTTTCTAGGCTTGATTGTGTTTATGGGGTGCAGTCTAACATGGGTTAATGCTTAGTTTAAAAACCTTTATTCTACACCGCTCTGTCCCTTCTCCTGTAAACGTGCTGATGATTTCCCGCTTTATGAAGCCCCTCCCTCAAAGATACCCAATGGGCTCAGATTGGTTGGCTGGCTCAATGTGTTGCGGTTCACTAAACCGCCAGTGCGCGTCTAAACGTTCCGCCCCTCAGCTCAGCGGCATGTGCTACGGTTGTATTGTAAACAATGACGTCGTCATTATCGCTTATCAATTTGAGCCCGATTGAGACGCAGAGGATATTAGTGAAGAGGATCGCACAGAACCTGTGCAAGCACGGCTCTTAATGGTATGTTTTTGTTTGTTGTTGTCTCATACTTTTAGATACGCTGTTATTTGTAAATGCTACTGCTTATGTTAGCTTTTTATATACGGTTTTATCCAGATTAAAGCTTTAATACAGCACAGCAATGGCATGCACGTCCATGTTTAACGCTTCTCATAGCTATGTGAAAAATATCTGTCTGTCTATAAACAAAGTGTATAATTGGAACAGTTCATTGTTGCATTAAGCTGATGAGCTGATGATCTGAATGAGAGAGAGAGAGAGAGAGAGATGCAGAGCAGAGCCTGTGCAGGGCAGGGGGACGCAAGAAACAGGATTAAGAACCGCTGCTTTCAAACACTGATTTTGAAAGGTCTAAATCTATTAGAATCGTTAGAAGACAGAATCGCGATTCATATATTTTAAAAGACGATATCTCCATTTGCATTGAACTTTCACGTTGTAACTTTGCAGATATTGTTTATGCTCAAACAACAACATTACACACTAACTAACTTAAAAAAGTTCAATTGTAATCAACCACTCCTTCAATAATGTTACAGTTTTGCCATTGTGGGAATAAAACACCATTATTTTAAATTGTAATAATATTTCACAATAATTACAGTTTTTATTGTACTTTACTGTACTTTGATCAAATAAAACTTACTTTTTTTCTCATCATTTGATGCAAAATACTGAGACAAAATAATGCAACAAAGTATCCAGCGTTGTGTCAAAAATGGGAAGCAACCGACAAAATGTCCAAAGACAAAATCAGATTAACGTAAAAGAGATCATATCAATTTATCACATTGCTCCCGGTTAGGATAGTTTTTACAAAGCGTCAACTGAGACAAAATTAGGAATTACTTGGGACAAAGTTAGCATCATCACATACAGTTTGCGGCCCTGATTAGCTTGTGTGTAACTTTTTTCAGACATCGAAAGAGCCCTGAGACCGCAGCAATGCCATTCATCACTGCACACTCTGTCGTTGTTCTCTCAGGTGAGAAAAGGAATGGCCGAAATAAAGCAGGTTGCCATCACAGAAGGTGTCCTGGTCCCAGCTGCCTCACAGCAACAATCAAATCAGTCATCCATCCCTCCCTAAGAGAAGACCTCACTCTCTCAAACACACACACACCAGACAGCTTTGCAACCAGACAGCAACAAGTTCCTTCCTCACTTCTGCTGATGTGTCCAATTGCAGGCTAAAACAAGTGTGAAAAGCTAATTCGGCTTGAATCAAACACCTGCCCAGGAGATTAGCTCACTGCCTCATCGGCTCATGGAGAACAGACATACAAACGCATCCCTACATCTAGGACTGCACAATTAATCAAATTTCTAATCGCGATTACAATGATGGATATCATGATTACATAATCGTTCAAAGTCGCGATTACAAAAATAAATAAACAATTAAAAATGCCCACTTGCATTATTCTGTGTGCTTAAGAGGGTGTTTGCAGCGCGGGGTTTAACAAACTCAAACACACTGGATAAAAGACGTTTTGTCTAACTGATTGTCGTTGTCACTCTGTTGTGCATGATAGATATGTTAAATGCAAAATGTGTCAAAAGAGGAACAAAATAGCGGTACTCGTTTGAACTGCACGCCACACAGACCTTTTATCCGCTCGCCTCAAAAGAAAACAGCGCAGCGCGAGCTTAGAGCGTATGCGTTTATTACAGAGACCAGTCACGATCACACGCTAAACAACGCTGTGAAATCCAGTAAGAAGCACTCGAGTTCAGCGCAGAGTTCTCCAGAACAAATCATGTCTCTTTAATTTAAACTAGTTTAAAGCCAAATAAATCGGAGCTGTTATTCTCATCAACTCTGATGCAGAAAGCAGCAGAAACTGCAACAACGATCCAGTTAGAAGACGTTTCAATCCACAAATCACCCACATTTACCATAGTTTTACTGTAGCAACAGTAACGGTACAATACGGTGGCAGAAAAGTAGGATATTCATATTGAGTATTATTATATTATTATTATACTAAATATGTTAAAGGAGTAATGGAATATAATTACATTTAGTTAATTATTCTATCAGTTGATGTGGATTTGTAATTGACAGTGTCTTTAAGCTACTGTTTTTCAATGCAAACACCATAGAAACCATATAGTTAGGCTACTTTTTTACCATGATAATGAGGTGCTGTTCTTATGGTTATGTATAAAAGATGAGGCTGTTTCAGTTTTCACAATGGTACTGTCAAATGTACATCTGCATCCCAACTCAAAAGCAATAAATGTTCAGGAAGAGTGTTTTCAGCCTTTTTTTAAATATATATTTTATATGAAAATATGGCATGCAGCTTCAAACAATGGCATAAATCTGTTCAAAATAATCGTTATTAATAATCACAATTACAATCTCAAGGGAATAATCGTCAATTATGATTTTTGTCATAATCGTGCGGCCCTACCTACATCCTTCTTTCAGCCCTCCCTTCCAAAACAAGTGATGATAAACTAAACATTTGCTTTATATTTGCATATATATCTAGTAGATAACAAAAAAGTGTGCTGTAGAGATACTAATTAGCATTTAACAACTTGTGTGAGTGTGCTAGGATGCTCTAGGAAGCTTTTTAATTAGCCAGTAAGATCATTACTTCCATGCTATAATATACCATGACATTGCTATTATGTAACACTTCACGTTCTTCAGCAGAATACATGTTTATTTCAATGCAAATGTAGATTAATACTGAGAAAATATTTTGCTAGGGGAACAACAAAGATAAGAAATTACTGGTCCACATCCTGCTGGCTTCAGGGAGTTTGTGTGATTTGATTTGCTGCAGCAATCCCTTGCCAAAACGATTTATTTGTGACAAACTGAAAGTTAATGTGGTAAATTTGTTTCACAGAGCACAACATTTCCCTGCTGGAAAAAACCCCAAAGCCAAACCTGGTTTGCTGATTTTTGGGCTGGTTTTAGAGGGTTTTAGGGAACTTTTCAGCTGGTCATGCTGGGGGAATCTTTTAAACCAGCTAAAACTAGCATAAAAACCACCAACTTAAATCAGCCATAACTAGCACACCAGGCAGGTCAAATGAAAATGTTTTTCAGCATTGAGTAGTTGGTAGACTACACAAATATCTAAGCCATCACCATGTTATATTCAATCCTATCCAAAAATGTTTTACTGAATCATTGGAATCTGAAACGAGACTGGCATAGAATGGCATAGAATGGATGGAAGCCAGCCAGAGTGAGTTGTGAATAGTTGGAGGATTGTCCTTCTGGCAAGAGCTGCTGGCTGTTAATCCATCTGTGTGACCTTCTATACCTGCACATCTAGAACAGCTGCCTGAAATATAAATTAGAGAAAACAGCTGCACAATTTTACATGGAACTTCATCACCTTCAGTCTCTCACATGGCTTTCAGAACAAATAATACTCAAGAGTATAATTTTTGAGTGTTTTATTTATTTGAGTGACTGAAATTCTTTGGTTCGTGCCTGTGGCTGCTGAATAAGAGCAATTCCACTGTTACCTTCTGTGAACAATGTGTGGATTCAGGAACTCTTTGATATTAGATCTCCTGGGGCATTGTGGGTAATTTGATGTATTGCTAGAAGGTCTTGTTAAACAGTTTGTTTATACTGTACAAAGACTTCTGTCTGTGTTTATAATTATTTTCATCTTAAATTGCTTTTAAGAATAAGAGTAAAATGAATTGATGTGCTATTAGGGTAAACGTAACTATTGAGCTCACCAAAATCTACATTGAGACATTCTTAGTGCACAAGATATATTAAATTTTATTTTAAATGACAAAAGCATTTCAATTATGATATACATCATTAAATGCAAAAAGTCTGGCTGTGCTTAGTGGGTACTTATTTTAAACAACCTTTTTAAAGAATAATTGAAAAACATTTTTTTGTCAATCACAAAAAAGAAACAACACTAAAAAAACAAAAGCAACAAGGCATTCAATTTGATCAGTTATATATTCATAGTGAAGTGTTGTTTAAGCACACTGCAACATCTAGCCTATACTAGTCCACGTTCAGCTAAGTAACACATATTCAAAAATCAAATAAAACAAACAAACCAATAAAACATTTAATTCATGGTGACGAACACAGCAACTGGCCTCATTATGAAGCCTCTTATTAAATGGACGTCAACTTATCTATAGCCTCTTAAGGCTGGAATACACTACATGATTTTTGCCCCGATTTTCCACTGATTTACAGCCTGGAGAAGTTGATGCTAGTTGCCAAAGGTCAGAACCAGTCTGTAGATTTAAACTGACAGAATCTATAGAAAATCTTTTAACTTAAGTGACAACCATCAGTTAATATTTAAAGTCTGTTTATGAAGTATTTACATAGACGTTCAGTGTGGAAGAGCTTAAAGAGAGCACACTGAGCTTAATTGGAGCAGCAACAATTTTTTATAAATTTCATGTAATATTTATTAAAATGGCAAGATTTTGCAAAATAAATAATCTCGGTCATGTATTATGTTCATATGTATTTTATTATGAACAATATCTATGAAATCATACTTTTTATTACTGATATCACACTGAAGCTGTGTGATTTTCACAGTAGTGCACCCTTTAAGCTCACCTTACAATAATGTGAAATCATTAAAAATTGCAGCAGTATAAAACCACAGACCAGCAATAAACTATCAATTTATAATATTATGGATTTAAAAGTACAAGTCAGTAATACCTGTGAAGTAATATTAGCGTTGCACACAATCTTATACAGCTAGTCATCTAACTGTAATTATTTCCCACATCCAAGTTCCAGTTTATATTATGCAAAAGTCTGAACATTAATCTCTTAATTTTACAGTAAGTAGAGAAACTTACCCAAAATAAAGGCTTAAAGATCTAAAAAAAAAATTTAAAAAAAAGGACTTTTAAAGGGCTCCTCTGTTAGTGAAAGTTTTCAGAC
This sequence comes from Barbus barbus, assembly GCF_936440315.1. Classification (NCBI taxonomy): domain Eukaryota; kingdom Metazoa; phylum Chordata; class Actinopteri; order Cypriniformes; family Cyprinidae; genus Barbus; species Barbus barbus. Next base: position 18,299,217 of record NC_136714.1, read on the forward strand.
AGCTGTGAACTAGGGATGTCAACGATTAAATCGACGATCGATTAATTGTCGATAAGAGATATAATCGATTAAAGCTATCGATGGCCGATTAAGCGGTTTTATTTTGGGGTGTGTGCGGCAAAACACGTGCAAGCAGCTGTGAGTGACGTAACGGGGCTGGATCTTTGGCGAAAATTACACTAACATACAAATTAGAGATCGACCGATATATCGATTTACCAATATTTTCCCGATATTTAAGCATTTTTCCATAATCGGATATCGGTTTTGTAATATCGGATTCCCCGATAAACACCGCCATCTTGTGGGTGTTTTGAGAATTGCGTGCAGGTACTTGATTTGCTGTAGTTATTAAGTATTTAATATTACAGTCATTAATGCACAAATTAGATGTATTACATAAATGCCTGATATATAGTTTATGCAACTTGGCTCTAAGAAATATGATACTCTGTCAAGCTCTGTCCCTATAAAGATATAACTTTGCCTGAAATAACACAGCCATGAATTAGCGCATGTTGGAAATAAAAGCATTGATTTTAATTCTCTCTCTGTTGTCTATATGCTCATCATTAGTCTCGTGAAGCCGCTTTCATATTGCAGTTCACTCAGCGGTTGATGCTCAAGAAATGCTCAGCACGGCCACTGCATGTAACTTTTAACAAGATTCACTTTTTTGAAGCACCCTAAATTGTATTAACACTTACTATATAACCATTATTTTGTTTATAAACATCTAAATTAATACAACTCTATGGGAATTCTCTGCAATCGATCGCAGTTTGAGTAGCCTATAGTTCTGTGTAAAGGCATATAAACCGCGCTGTCAGCAGCATAATTTAGAGCATGCCAGTTGAGAAATGCAATAAAATACAATGCTTGTTATATTCCAATATTCCAGAGAATATTATTCCGTGAATTAACATTATCCAGTGAATTATTGTTCACTCTTTATCCTATTAAACAGCTTATAAACCTACTAAAACTGTAGTTAAAAATGAAGTTGATATGATTCCTGTCCTTTATTTATTTTCTCCATTTGAAAACATTAGACATTCTACGTTTATTTTGCTTACTGCTAATATTAGTGTTGCTGCTAAAGCTTTTTATAAATAAAATGTTTTTTATTGTTGTAATACAAAGATTAAATTTAACATGACGGGCTCAAGACTGCGACCAAAATGGTAATTTTTTGCGAGTTAAAATTTGACGTGGTCGCATTTGTACGAGTGCATGGTCTGCGCTGCTCCAAAGCATCTGCTTCATACAGCGCGCGCTGCAGAGCCACGGCACATTGTAGCAGGAGTCAGATTTAACTGATCACGTGAAGAGAGGTGCTTTCAGCGCGAGCGCTTCGTGGGTAGAGCCTGGTTTATACTCAAGCGTCAGCACGAGCGTGAAGGTGCGCGTCGCGGATGGAGCGCAACGGAGGATTTTGTTTTCAAACTATAGTAAAAGACCGCTTCTTAAACCAGAGAAGGTGAACATGGTGGTATTCGTGTAGAAAAAACATGCAAGCTTGTTATCTTTGCTGTTTACCTCACGTTATGCTATGGAGGCTTTCCTTAGTTTAAAAAAAATATATATTAATATTTATTTGCTTCCTAGTTTGCTAAACATTCTGTAATATACTCGGTATATTACACAGCATACGATGTGCCCTATGCCATGCCTCGTCTTATTCGTTTTTGTTAGTAAATGTTATGTAAGCTAGTTTGTCATTGTCAATGTACTGTTTTATTGTTGTTGTGCTTTTTAATTAAGAATAACAATGAATCCATCTTTTGTTTTAGTCTTAAAAAATGAAAGGTGTATAGATATAAGCAAAACAGACAATTATCTTTTCTTGTAAATGTGACACCAAGATCGCAAATTTTAAAGTGAAAGCGCACAAAAAAAGGAATTCCTGTTCACAAAATTTAAATCACAAATAATACCGACGAAAAAGAACGAGTTGAATGTTGAACACTTTCGTTACCATATAACTATAAACTATGATAAAAGTTCATCAGCATGCATTGATTAATCAAATGTTCAAATGTGCAAAAACAAAAAACAAAAAAACTAATTGCAACCAAATTATGTGCTCGTGCGACCAACTGAGAAAGTTAGTCGCAAAAGTGAGATCAGTGGGAAGAATGAGTCTAGAGCCCTGCGTGAAAGACTGCTAATTCTCAAAACATCTTTTGTTAAGATGACTGAAAGGAGGAAAAACCAAAGTGAAGTATGGACTTGCTTCACGCAGTCATTTATTTACTTTATAACAGTAAATAAATATTGGTTCGGCATATCGGTTATCGGGCACATAAACATACAAATAATTGGTATTGGTATAATTGGTAATAAAAAATAAAATAAATATCGGTCGATCACTAATACAAATTATGCTTTTAATGTGATCCAAACTTTAAAAGTACATTAAAACAGAAACAATATACATTTATTTTGTATTGAAATGTAGAAAATAACTCATGTTTAATTATAATTTCCCCAGATATAATTGTTTAATACAATTATATCTGCGCTTCTGCGCAATTATATCTGCGCTCTGCGCTTCGACAGGGCTGCGGGACACAAGCATGACAGAGATATAAATAGGCTATATAGGGCTAGGCTTAGGCAAGTCCATTTGACTTAATAATTTGTGATTGAAAAACCATGATTTAACTATAATAAAGGAACAAATTAGCGTTAAGTCATAGGAACGAATTCTTAATTCATTGCCACAAAATCTTTCATTTCCCCCTGCATGTTTGCCACAGTAAGCGATGCGAAAACAGTGCTTAAAGTGAATGACAATAAAATAAACCTGCGAAATTAGAGGGTGAGACGGCGAGGATTTGGGAAAAGAAACAACAAATATTATAAAATTCCTGGAAATTTGTGACCAACCGGCAGAAAATAACATAAAGCCACGTATGGCTTTAAATGGACAGGTATCGAACAGCATGAATGCAAACGCATAGTCACAATGTAACATTTGCCTGCTAACCCATTATTTCTTTTATAAACAAAGCTTTGTACCTTACTTGTGTCATACTCGCATTAAAATGTTTCATGTCAGCAGCAGTGTTTTCCGTAGCATTGCCGATAGAAGTGGTTCTCTGACCACGTGGCGCAGCCCCACGAGCCGCAGTTACGTTTGGGATCATTTTATTTGAATGCCAATAATGTCAACTGCAAACATTGCAATTGTTTTAAAATACAACAACGAGTACAATGAAACCATTTAAAGAGGCGCATTCAGCAGTGGGGATCTGAAACAGCCAACAAAGTAAAATTACCCGTACTACGGCACACTCTCTTCATTTTATCAAATGATCATAATCACATCTATTCATTTTACAGTCCTGCCACTAGCCTTTTATTTAGACTAAAACCCCTGTCATTCGGGTGAGAAAGCCTGCGTTTTGAGTGGCATTTGCACATCCTGTCAGGCGGTGAATATATGCCACTGCAATAGACACATTTCACAGCGTTAAGGTTATCGATTAATTAATCGTTAATTTAAATGACGATCGCTTATGGAAATGATCACTAGATCATGAACACATGGAGACTCGTATCTCAGTGTGCAATGATCTGACTGACTTGAAATTACAGGAGGTATATACAGTAGTAACAAACACATCAATTGGTTAATAAATCAAGTATGATAATACATTGTTTTCCTTTTATAATCTGAGCTCAAATATGGAAGTGTGCTTAATGGGTACGTGAGCGTAATAGGTACGTTTACCCTATATATAAATTAAATACATTTTAATAATAATTTGCCACACATACACGCCTGTAAAACACTTGTAACAAAAGCAAACTGATATATTAATATAACTACTGTAATTCCTGTAAGCTTCTGGTGAAAACTGTTCTGTCAATCAGTACAAAAAAGGGTGAAAAGCTCAAAGTTTATTGAACTGTCTTTCATGTTTTACAGCGGGACCAGTACATGGATAGGACTACCTTCACTTTGAAAATCCTTTGAGAGAACTGTGAAATTGCGGAATTCAAAATAATTACCTTTTTGAACATGATTTAAATGGCATTCCTTTTTCAACAGTTCCTTTTGAAAAGTAGGCAGAAATGGACAAGCTAATAAAAAGAAAGGTGCTGGCCTCAATCTAACATTCAGCATTGTGTCCACAAGGAGAAGGGATTGTTTGAAGTATTAATTGAGGTTGTACAGTTCACCCTGAAGGACGGATGGCTTGCTGTCCTCCCTCATTAGCTGAGTTGACTTTCCCCACTCGCAGAGCTGTTGTCTGTCACAGTTCAGTGGACTAAAGAAAAAAAACACATTGTCCCTCTGAATCACACTAGTTCCAAACTGCAAAGGAACTGAGGCAAAAAGAATTCTGAAGGCTCTATCATGTGACCTCAAATCCATTATCTGCATTATGTGAGATGCAGTGATCTGTACAGTGGATTGTGAGGTTTTGTGTGTATCGTGCTGGATGAAAGAAGACAGACTGTCAAAAAAGGTGGTTATTTTTCCTCATGGTATAAATAAGTTTGGCAAAAATAGGTTGTCCACTTTTGCATCCAATGACATGACCCCATTTGGTGTCATTACATGAAATTACAAACTTTTGGCCATAATCAGTATGAGCACATGGAAAGATCACAAAATGCTTCATTATATAAGAATACAACAAACCAAAGACCAGCTCCGCTGTAAAATGAATGTTATTAAGGCTGATCCAACTTGTGGTTCTGGTGGGTGGGCATAATAAAGTACATATACATCTATGAGTGCCAATGGAAAAATCCTGACTGGTTTATGAATCAATATGGTGTAAATAGTCATAATCTGTATACTGAAAGTGTGGAAAGATTCTTTCTCATACCGGAGTACGACTCCATTTGGGCCACAACCAAGAATTCACTGAAATTACGAAATATTTTGTGGTTTCATGCTGTCTAAACCATCAGGACCACAGAGGTTGTTCCGAGACCACTCACAAGTGCTGATTTCACTTGTGTAACAGCATTCTTGACTGTTTCCTTCGCTTAGCCAACCACAAACCCAGAAAGTGAAAACCATGTTTAGAGCAGAGTAAAGGATCCATCCCAAACTCATAGCAGTATGTCAATAAAAGTTAACTTTACCGCACACTGTCATACTAGAACTGATCCCAGTAACCCGGGATGAATTAATGAGAGGGAAGATAAAGGGGAACAGTTCACAACACTGGCAGAAGAGGCTACATATGGACTCAGGGCATGGCAAGAAAAAGGCAACCACATGCTGTTTCTGCATGCCTGGCACACTGACCCAGCCACACTGACCCTGTGTACTAGAAGAGGCCAACATGGTATAAAGATCTGTACATATGTTATCAGACAGGCAGCATTTTGCATATCTGTCAGAAGATGTGACCTCGAGTCTCAAAGCCTCTCTCTGAAGAAAACAAACTGCAGTTCTGGGCAAAAAATATCCCCTTGGTCTCCATTGGGACTGAATCAAATACAAAGACGAGAAACAAAATAAAAAGAAACTAAATGCATTTAAAATTTTTTGGGAAAAAATAAGCATATTATTTCTTAAATAGTTAAAGTTTCTTATTAATGTGTGAAAATCAAGTCATGAGGGCTAACGAAACTTCTCATTTTAATGAAATCTTTGTTTTAGGGTATCTATTAATGAGGGCTGAATAAGCAGCAAAACTACTTAGTTGAGAAGTTCTGTACATTATTTGAGGATTCCACTGAAGGTTTGTCAAATTTCCAAACACGTCCATCATCTTGACTGAATAGGTCGTTGAGTTCAGTCTGAGGTGCCAGGAGAGACAGGTGCCAATGGCAGTCATTTGTCCCTCCTGGAAGCTAAGAGTGCTTTAGCCTGAGGCTCCATTACCCACAATGCCTCAGGTGAGAATGTAACATAGCAGCAACCAGTTAGGATGAAGTAAATCATTGCTGACATGATGTACATCCAGACATATGATTGCTATTTGATGGAGAAAGGGACAGTCTGCTTGCTAAAATTGAACAATTTCATGCTTTGCCAATTTTTGGATGAACACATTAAATATAGTGAAAAGAGATGATGATGCTGGGAAATCTAATAGGGCTGGATTGGATGTGAACTCGCAGATTACTCATAGATAATAAATCAGAATTAACAACCCTGCCACATTTATACCACTGAATTACCAACAGCAGTCAGTTCGGATCAGGGCATACCTGAATACACAGCACTCAAGACCACAGTCCCTGGTTCAGCACCCGTTAACGTCAAAATACAGAGGTGTGTCGAAAATAAACACAATAGTTTGTGATGGAGCTCCCCTTCTGAACCACTGCTACAAACACATTGGCCAATGATGTGAAATGTACAGGCTACAGAATTAAAAAAAAATTGCATTTATATATATATATATATATATATATATATATATATACAAATTTTTATTATTACCCAATCCCATTTCTACCCCTTAGCCCTTCCCCTTTCCCCTATCCCTTCACGTGAACGCGCAAAACAGAGGGGTAGGGGAAAGGGGAAGTGCCAGATAGCCCTGCAAACGAAGATTTTTCGGGACCACACTTCAAACGAAGGGGTATAAGAATTATCAGCATAAACCAGCTACAGCAGCAACATGGCTGCCCGAACGAACAAAAAGACTAGGGCTGTCGCAATTCATCGATTTTATTAGACTATTCAATTTGTAAAAATCCTCGACTTCATTTTGCTCACGTCGACGACGGACGAGAATCTATAAAACACATTATTAGACTGTTTTCCAAGGCTGCATGATATATAATTAAGCATAATTGTGAATTCACAAACGGTACGATTTAATTAAATAATTATATGCGATGCAGTTCCAATACAGTATATGCGCTTTAATTATTTACATGCGTGTAGGTTAAGTACGTGCGTCACACAGCGGCTCCGTTCACATTTACATTTCATCAGATTTGTAAGGTAAATCATTTATAAATCTACGCAAACACAGGAGAATACATCGCGGTTTCAAAATAAAAACTCAAAACCTCATTCTGAGTTTACACGTTTTGATGTCCACATATTCATTTAATTACAGTGGCTATCGCATTTCTGTCCTAAATAAATGGCCAAATATTAAAGATTAAGTGGACACTTTAATTAAATGGTGCTTGGTCAATATTAAACATGGATTAGATCGCACAGTAATGTGTAAAAATAATCATCAGGCTGTTGGCGCCCTCTGCAGTCCTTTGTTGTAATGCTTTTATTTGAAATAATTATTATTGCATCATTGCTATTATATATGTATTTTAAGTAATTTTAAAGGTTATTGTTCACTTACATCTATTTTTATTACAACAAAAAATTACTTATAATTACAGGGCCCTTTGAAATACATATTTTATTTCCAAAATCAGTTTTAATGGTTAAATTAAATTTTACTAGTCAAAAAGCCTGAGTTTTACAGTTTTATCTTAACCAAATTCTGTTTTCCATAATTTTCTGGATTTTAATGATTCCATTCAATTTTAATAATCAAAAGCATCTCCAAATAATTGATTTTATTAAAAAAAAATTTAAAAAAGTGTTTTTTTTCCCCCCCAGATATACTGCACATTTACATTTTTCTCCTAAATAAATTCTGGTAAATAATATTTCTGGTAAATACTCCTTTAAAAAGTGTTTTTTGATTATAATTGTATTAGTAGTAGTCTAGAACACATGGATATGTTGTCATTCTTACACTATAATACTGAACTTTCAGTGATTTGGACTATGAGATGGACACTTGCTTCTTGCATTCTACATGTTGCACTTTACTTTTGCTTTAAAAAAAGGATTTCATAGAAATTTGGATTTCATTTGGTTTAATAAAATATAGTTTAATAAAATATTCTTAAGTAAAATTGCTTTTTTTGGTGTGGGAAATTAATCGTTTAGATTAATTGATTAATCAATAAATTAGTCGATAGATTAATTGAAATAAAAATAGTTGTTAGTGGCAGCCCGAAAAAAGACACATAAATGTAAGCATCATTGCCATTAATAAAGATCTTAATGAAAAGTAATCATTTGTTTATGTTACATTCAATCGTGTGCTCATATTTATGGTCATGTTATTCAAAGAAATGTTTGCAAAAAAATGTCATATCATTACAGACTGCACGATAGTGCCACAACATATTTTCATGTCTGATCAGGGCGATAACAACCATAGACAATTGGGCTAGTACCCCCAATAATTAGAATTCACTAAACTTTTTTCAAATACCTATTGCCAATTCGAGAGAGAGAGAGAGAGAGAGAGATGAAAGTTGAGTGTGTGCATGTCTCTCTTTACAATGAGTGAGTTTACTTCAATTTTTTCCTCTCGTTGCTGGAAAATATAATGTAGCGATTCAGTATTTAAACTGTTATTAATAAAAGTCGTGGGGTAGCGTTGACAAGTTTCTTTGCTCCTTGGTGTGTGAGCTGCGCGATCTCCGATGTATGTGTGTGTGTGTGTGTGTCAGTAAGCAGCACATTAATATAGAACAAACGGTAAGGCTCCAATGCACACCAGCACACCAGTATAGGTGTGTTTATTGTAGGAGCTAGACAACGTATGATGACGTGTGACGGTATAGTAGTGGTGTCCCAGTTCTTAAGGGGAATATTTTCACCCCTAGCCCTTGACACTCTGTTTCAAGGGACAAGGAGAAGGGGTAGGCGGAGGGGTAGGGGAAGGGGAAGGGGTATAAATTAGAATTGGGATTGGGCCTAAATATCTTTAGTTCAGAAACTGTTCTATGTATCTTTCAGATGATCATACTGAGCCTGTCAATCCCCATACTCACATTAAATGGGAAGAAATAAAGCATTGAAAAAAAAAAAAAAAATACAGCTTTCTGAAATTTTCAGTTTGGAAAAAATTAGATGTGAAAAAGGACCTTCAGAAAGTCTGACATACTAAACTGACTGTACTGTCATCCCTCACAGTCTCATAAATCTCCAAGTTTAAATCTGCTGGCCATAAGCAGTATGAGTGAACCCTGTCTGTCTTTTAATGTTCTTTTGAAGAGGAGTGTCTCAGTCTTTTCTCACATTCAAGAGTAAGCCCGACCAAAGAGCTTCTTCAACACCATTAACCTTTCACAAAAGCGCCTTGATTAGCACTTTCTACCTTTTATCTCCTAAAGTGAACCATGCTCTTTACTTCAATAACTGAAAGATACAACACTATTATTGAGCACAATCAGCAGTCTTCTCATTCGCACTGCATTTGGCCCCATTTACGGAACAATGTTGAAAAACATCTCCAGTCTAATAGAAACAGACACAGGGCTTATGTGAATAAACCTATTGAAGCCACATGACTTCCTGAGGTTCAGTAGCACTGCAGCACACCCTTTCATGCACGTTTCCATTAAAGCAGACAATGATATCACAGTCCAATTAAGAGTGCTCCGAGCAGCCTGATGAAAGTGCTTGTTAAACTGTGTCCCGGCGCATCATATCGGGGACCTTTCCATTAATCAGACGGCAGCGTTGTGGTGGAATTGAACCATATTTACAGCTGTAAAAGGTCATGGGTCTGCATGGATGGGTAGTTTCATTAATTCGCTCTAATTCACTGTTCCATCACCGGCGGTGCAGTGAGTGCTTGTGTGCTGGACGTGGGTTTAACCTCTCTTAGATTAGGCACTGAAATGTGTTTCGACTTGAATCTGGAAGTAAAGAGGGGGTCAGATGGCAGAGAGATATCAAGAAAATTGAAAGAGGTCAGCAATCACTTCAGGCTATATCAGGCAGCGTCTAAAGTCGATACGGATCAGCGAAAGAAGCCGTCGACAGCGGAAATGTCAAAGGTCCACATATGGCCTTACATATACCAGGACTCAACAGTAAAGGTGGTTCAAAGGCCGGGGGCTAGTGTAAGAAAGTTTTGGGTCAGTTGACAGAACTATTCTAACATTTGTTGATACTGTTTTTTTATGTCTTGCAAACTTAAACATTTAAGTGATGTATTGAAAATTGTTGTTTTATGAATTCTGATATGTCAACAGTAAATATTTACTGTAAAAATAATAATAATTATAATAAAAAATCCATTGAAATGACAGAAAAAAAACTAGTCAACTGCATATTGACACAAATGAAGCAGTATGAGATGGAGGACAACTCTGTTAGATACAGTATGTTAAACTGTTGTGTAACTGAGATTATGCCCAACCGGTAAAAATAAAATAATAAGAATATTATTATAGACTTTTTCTTACAGATTTCCAGTGTTTTTATCTGGTAAATGAATTAAAAAATTGTTTCTATTTTAAACTTTGCGTATTTGTTGATACTCACCTAAATAAAATACTTTTAAATTATATTACTGGAAAATTAATATCATTAATAAAAAACAATCCTTCAAACATTTAAACAATTTATTTACAAATAAAAAAAAATGCTATAAGTGGAATAAATCCATAAACACTATTTGAAGACAATGGCAAATGCAAAAACAATGCAAAATAATACTGATTTGATGCTTTCAACAAGTCACTTTTAAGTAGGGGTGTGCGATATGACGATTTTTGACCGTGGACGATAAAAATGTCTCCACGATCTGCTTTTGAAGAAATATCGTAGTATCGTGCTACAGCACACATTATGTCAAATACAGTTCTGACGCCTCCGTCTCTATGTACTGTACAACACGACATACAGCAGTAGAGTTTCTCTGACAGGACACTGCACTTATTCGCGATCGCAAGAGTACATCATTTGCACACAAGCCTTGCTGGTTAAATGTTTCATTCGCGCGCTGGTCTGACGTGCGCTTGTTCTGAGCGTATACACCTGAAGCACGCGCACTAAAAAGCCTGTCTAACAGCGCGAGGGCCTGATTACTCAACTAACTTATCTTTTGCGCTAATACTGTCAAAACACACAAGGTTTACATACAGACTGAGTTGGTTATCTCTAAAATGAAAGTAAATAGTTGAGAGAGAAACGGATGCGTGCCTGTACTGTATATTAGATGCGTGCAGGTCTTAAAGGGACAGGACACTAAACATGCTGTCGACTGTCATTAAAGGGATAGTTCACCCTAAAATGTAATTTCTGTCATTATTTACTCACTCACATGTTGTCCCAAACCTCTATTAATTTCTTGTGCTGAACCCAAAATAAGATATTTTGAAGAATGAGGGTAACCAAACAGTTGCTGGTCCACATTGACTTTGATAAAAGGAAAGAACAATCCTGTGGAAGTCACTGTGGACCAGCAGCTGTTTGGTTTTCCACCTTCTTCAAAATAGCATTTATGTTCAGCAGAAGAAAGAAACTCATTCAGGTTTAAAACAACTTTTGAGAAAATGATGGTATAAAAATAAAACATTATGACAGAATTGACAGGCAGATGACAGAATATTTATTTTTTGGGGAACTATTAATTTAACGTTAACAAAACAACAAAACACAAAGAGAAAAATCACTCACTATTCTTGACTGAAAAACTTTAATACAGTTGCTTTAGGAATCAGTCTGTGTAGTGTTTTATTTTTATATTTGTTCATTCAATTTCATTGAATGCTCTGCTAAATAAACCTATTGTACCTGAAAATAAAGCACTTTTTTTTTTATTTGTATATCATGTGTATTTGTAATGTGTATCTTTGTTCTTATTTTTTAATAAGAAAGATAAAATGATGACAAAGATTTTGATCTTCGCCCACTCTGGCCTAAATATCTGCCATCTCTTTTTTATTTTTTTGTTACCTTGAAAGGCTTTGTCTTTCTAGTTTGGCTGTAATGCTCAGACAACTTGTAAAACCAAAATAGTAAAACCAACATGACAAAGAATCGTGAATCGTGATATTTCTAAAAAAAAATCGTGATATGATATTTTTCCCATATCGCCCACCCCTACTTTTAAGGTATAAATAAAACCTCTTTGTCGCCCAGCTTCATAACTTTCTCGCTGACGAATCAAAAAAATTTGCAACAACACTGTAGAATAAATCTAAGAAAAACGTTATACCTTAGTTTGACAGTCATAAAACAAATCAATAAATGTATGATTTTTGTGGCAATGCAGCCCAACTGGCCCAAAAATCTCTTGCAGCATTGAGCCCTGAACTAGGGTCAACATGGTGCAGACATTACCAGCAGGGCTCGACAGTGCGAGCATTTCACTCGCATTTGCGACTAAAAATAGATGTGTGCGAACTGGAAAATGTATTTAGGAGCACAAGTGCAAATACAAAACAAAATACAAAACAGCCTAACTTATACAGTAGCCTATAACAAACGTATTAATTTATTCTGTTTATTTATGGAAAAATTGCGATGCAGCCTCATATGATTACTTTAGAACTTTAAAAAGGCAACGGTTTAATTTAAATGAGCACAGATGAGAAGAAAAGCGGAGCGAGTTAAAGTGAAGACGCGCTGAATGACGCACATTCACCACTAGAGGGCGCTGCCGCTGCCGTTACCCCGGTAACCCAGTAAACAAATCAGCTGCGCTACTTTCCTAAAACTGTAAATAATGTTTCACACTCGCAGTCATTTAGATATTTATATTCGCTTTAGTCTTCACAATAGCATCAAATAATTCTTACTTAATGAGCTATTTATTTTCAAACATTGTTTCTAAGCTAAAACATGGCCCATCCACTGATCTATAATAGAGAACAGTGGGCCTACCTATATATCAACGACTGATTCGTTATTATTGTTCAGTAACACAAGTTACATTAGTTAACATGAAAAAAACAATGACTGCATTTATTAATAATGCTATCTTAATTACAACTTTTAATAATACATTATAAAATCAAAAGTTGTCTTAATATAATTAAATGGAGCTAACATTAACTAACATAGTTGTATTTTTTATTAATCAACATTAACAAAGAATATTAACTACTGCAACAATTAGCTATTGCACATTTTTAGTTAATGTTAACCTGCTTTAACTAATGTTAACAAATGGACCTTACTTATATTGTTCTTTCGTTCATTTGAACAATCTTTTGCACTCTAATCTTGAAACACTTGTTTACTTTATATTTTTATGTTTTTTTTATAAAAGTCTTTTAGTCAATTATCTTTAATAAAGTTATTTAACCTGTTAGGAGGACAACACTTTTTTTCACTTAGAAATTATATATTGTGATTTATAAACAAAAACATATACCGTGACAAAAGCTTCAATGATTATTGTGGAAATTTTATACCGACACAGTTTAATAGGATTATAACTAATTACATAATTAGCCTATTATGATATATATGATAAATTAAATAATTGTGATTGTAAATGTCTCTTTGTATCCCCTTATTAAGCTAAAACACCTAATTTGAAAAATTTGCATTGCGCCCCTAAATTTTTTTAATGCGCTCCTAAATTTTTTGACTTAGGAGCACATGTGCTCCTTGGGGAAAAGGTAAGTGTCAAGCCCTGATTACCAGTATCCTTTAAGTTCTTTCTCATCTTTTTGCATTACTTCATGTTTCTTTGTTGTTCTCATGTGTAAATATGTAGCATAAAGCAGTTCTGTTCATCCCTTATGTTTACAGAAGGATACATTGTAGCAAAATCTCCAGTCCAAATCCTAGATTCAAATCCAGCCTGAGCCTGTCCCCCCTCAATTGTCATGTCTCTTTGTAATGCCAAATTAAAATCATCCAACAAAACAAGGTTGTGACAATAAGTTTTGGACCACCAGGACAGATCACACTTCGGTCCCTCACAGCCGTGTTTTTATTTGCGCTGATTGTCTTCCCTCACTTTATATTGGCTCAAAACAACACGCACACAGGCTATGTTTCTTTGGTCTGCTAGTAAATGGAGACGGTTGAGGTCTGATATAAGATCATCTCCATTTACAGCTCCACAGAAGTTTGTAACAGGCATTGTGAGAGGTTTAATGTATGCAGTGTGCACTAACACGCCTGTGTCATGCCGTCCTCCTCTGATGAATGACACCTATCCACCCAGCTGCCTAATTATTCACAATTAATCAGCGAGGAATCGGGCCTGTCACCACTGGCACAACCCCCTCCCTCATTCTCCCTCACTCCTCTTAACGCCCACATTGTCATCTTGCCACGCTCCGAGCAAAGCATGGCATTGCCATGGTAACCGGAAGAGCTTTTACCGTCTGGCTATTTGTACCAAGGTTGCTGGACCAGTCAGAGACTAGGAGGGTGGGGTGCAGAGGTGACTAATAAATAATTTAATTCCATTCCAGTTGCATTCAGTTAGTTAACTAATAAAAGCAGCACTCCATAAAAACTGGACTTGGAATTCTACCACCTCCTAGTCACCTAAAACAACCACTGGAACAGCACATTAGGACATCCAACTTCAGGTCAGCCTGGGCAAATTCAATGACTTCATCATTTGACCATTTCCAAGATGCCAACAGATAAAGCAATGGTCCATTGCATTTCAGGAGGAGGTCAGAAAATTCCAAGTAGCATGAAGCTAATGCTTAGAGGTTGGAAGCAGGAAATTTCAACTTAACCTATTTTCTAAAAAACACAAAAGCAGTCTTCCTCAAGTGGGCACATAAGAGCTTGGAAAACTATAGCATTGATTGTATATAATGCATATAAATCCCAGGACATTTTGATTAGTCATGGCATTATCACACTATAAAGTATAATTAATTCCAAGGATTAGTACTGACAAATGGAAATAATGTACATTCCAGAAATCACAAGAACAATATCAAGTACTATGTGACAATGGCACATATGTGTGACCTTAGAAGAGTAAATTTAGTTTGGAATAATGCCACTAAAGTTGAAAAAAAGGTGTGGTCACATTTAGTTTCTTGGTTCTTAATTTTGTAGTAATTTCAATAGAAATCCAAGTGTACAGTTTTGCAAAAAAGTTCTCCATGCACATAATGTTCATCACATTGGTCACAAAATTGCTGTACTAACCAAAAGAAAGCTTCTTGGTTTGAAAGTGACTTCTTACCTCTCTACGCTATTGATAATAAACAATGAATCTTTTTTGACCACAAAATTTTTCTGAAATGTGACCACACCTTAAGGAACCACAAATAGCCAGTGAACTGTAAATACACCATGAACAGTTAAAATGAGAGAATATTTATTCCTTGCCATTATACTCTGTTTCTATGATTTAAAACACTTACTCTGCCAGCTCCTCCAAGCTCCGGTACACATCATCTTCATTCAGCGCTGTGTCCTCTGATGGAAAGGGCCTGGGGAGAGAGAGAGAGAGAAAGAAGAGATGAGAAAGAGAGCATTAGCCAACACACAGAGAAGGAACGAATATAGCACGATTGACTGATATAACATCCATAATTCAACAGGTGGGTTTATTCATGAGCCTTCCACCTCCTCTATGATTGACATTTGTAACAATATGACAGATGTTTCAAAGGCACTTATCTGATTTCTGACAGAATACAGCAGGCACAGTGAAAAGGCCGTGGCAGGACTGAATGACACAGGCTATTGCAGCTTGACAGAGACACCTAAACGCAAACACTTCAACCTTTTTCTTAATAACTGCGGGTCAGACTCTAGACCCCTCAGAGAGCCGACCCGCTGGGGTTTTAAATCCAGGACTCACGAACATTCACCGGCCAATTAGAAAGCTGCAAATGGAGGACCGATCAATTATTCGATTAATGGCATGGCTATTCCTCCAGAGATCTCATCAAATCACTTAATCTCACACATTAGAATCAGAATGAGAATCAGAATCAGAATGAGCTTTATTGGCCAAGTATGTTTACACATACAAGGAATTTGTTGTAGTGACAGAAGCTCCACAGTGTAACAGAAGGACAGTAACAGGACAGGACACAGGTAATGAAACAAAATAACAGGAAATAGCCAATGACCAATGTACAAAGCAGCAAAAAAAAAAATAAAAAAAAAAATACACAATATATAATATATAATATAGGCGACTATGTATGTACAGGTCAAGTATGTGCAAATTAGAAATGAGAAAATAAAATAAGTGAGTGTGGTGAATGGATAATGTATTAGTTGTGTGTTCTACGTTTATTTATTGAGTGTTCATGAGATGTATTGACTGAGGGAAGAAACTGTTCCTGTGTCTGGTCGTTCTGGTGCTCAGAGCTCTGTAGCGTCGACCAGATGGTAAAAGTTCAAAGAGGTTGTGTGCTGGATGTGAGGGGTCCAGAGTGATTTTACCAGCCTTTTTGCTCACTCTGGATAAGTACAGTTCTTGGAGAGTGGGGAGGGTTGTACCAATGATTCGCTCAGCAGTCCGGACTACCCTCCGTAGTCTTCTGAGGTCAGATTTGGTAGCTGAGCTGAACCAGACAGTTATTGAGGTGCAGAGGATGGATTCAATGATGGCAGAGTAGAACTGTTTCAGTAAGTCCTGTGGCAGGTTGAACTTCCTCAGCTGGCGAAGAAAGTACAACCTCTGCTGGGCCTTCCTGACAATGGAGTCAATGTGAATATCCCACTTCAGGTCCTGAGAGATGGTGGTGCCCAGGAATCTGAATGACTCCACTGCAGTCACGGTGCTGTTCATGATGGTGAGTTGGGGGAGAGCAGGGGGGTTTCTCCTGAAGTCCACGATCATCTCCACCGTTTTGAGCGTGTTAAGCTCCAGGTTGTTGAGACTGCACCAGACAGCCAGCTCCTTAACCTCCTGTCTGTAAGCAGACTCGTCACCGTCCTGGATGAGGCCGATCAGTGTGGTGTCGTCTGCGAACTTCAGGAGCTTGACAGAGGGGTCTTTAGATGTGCAGTCGTTGGTGTAGAGGGAGAAGAGCAGTGGGGAGAGTACGCAGCCCTGAGGAGCTCCAGTGCTGATGGTTCGAGTGCTGGATGTGAATTTGCCAAGCTTTACTAACTGCTGTCTGTCTGTCAGGAAGCTGTTGATCCACTGGCAGACGGAGGTGGGGACGGAGAGCTGAGTTAGTTTATTTTGAAGGGTTTCCGGGATAATGGTGTTAAAAGCAGAGCTGAAGTCCACAAACAGGATCCTCACATAAGTCCCTGGTCTGTCCAGATGCGGGGATTATGTGGGGCAAAAGGTGCTGTGCAGCATGCAAAAAACATGAGGCATGGAAAATAAAGTGATTTTGAGGCAAGCCTTGTCACTTTTGCTTTAGCGTGTATAGGGTACGCCTCAAAGTCACTACAATTTAATAGACGTGATTCACACCTTTGAATAATGCAGACTTTCTACCCAACACAAAACATCATGGCTTTATGGAGCTCTTCGCATCATGACTGGAAAGAGCCAATTCTTAAGTTAGGTGCTGTTACTGCTCTTGTGTGAAATGAAATGAGCTATACATGCATTTAATATGCCACATTTGTCAGGCCATAAATGGCATAACACAGGCTTTTATGTGGCTTCACTTCCATAAAAATGCTTTTTTCTGCTATGGCTGATTATTAGAGATTCAAATAAACCAGAAAAAACCCAAGCATCCTCCAAGCAATTATCCAGAATAGTCTAGCAACCACTAGGGCTGAACGATTTTGGAAAATAATGTAATTGCGATTTTTTTTTTACCAATATTGTGATTGCGATTTAATATGCGATTATTTTTTAAAACTTTTTATATTCTGTATTATTCAACAAAGACAAGTAATAATTTATTCTATAGAATGCAGTGTTGGGCACATTACTTTAAATAAGTAATTAGTTATATTACTAGTTACTTCTCACAAACAGTAACTGAGTTACATCATTATAAAAGAAACTAATTACCATGGAAAGTAACTATTGTTACATTTTTTTTTTAAATGTTCAAATGTCAAATAACTTGGATGCCCCCAATTTTAAATATGTTAAATGAATGAAATGGGTCACTAAATAGAATAAATTATTATTATAAAACATTGTACACTAATCTACACTATTTTAATGTTTATGTGGGACAATGTGAGAGACACCTATCAAATTCAATTGATTATTGTAAATATTATCAACCTCTACTTGGCAATAGAATCTCCATTGGCTTGTCATTTTTTTATTTTGTTTACTCACCAGATTAATACTAATTATCTGATATACTAATATATTTATATATGAAGCTTATGTTTGGAAAATGGCACAGTTTTTTTTTAAATATCTCACTTAGCATCAGTCAGTCAAACATTATATAATATTATGATAATTTAGCATTAAATGATGATAGAACTTTAGTAATTAGAATAACCATGTATGAATGCATATTTGTCATGTTGACTGAACTTAGGTCTGGTGGTGGTGCTTAAGATATTTTTTGTCATTTAGTGTTTCTATAAAAAAAGGAGGGGAAAAAATTACAAACAATACTGATAAGATAAAACTGCTACGAATTCTACAACTAATAAGAACAATATAAAACGCACTAAGGATTATTGAGCTGCTGGGTTCATGAATATTAATCATGATGTCTGCATTGGCTCGAACTGATTCGCTGAAATCAAAACAGGGAGGATAATAGGTGAGCGCCAGCCAATGAGATTGCCGTTTGCGCATTAGTCCCGCCCACTACCGGAAAACCCGGCAGTTCTTAAAAGCTGAAGAATTCAAAAGCAACTCTGTTATTTTGACAGAAAAATACAACAAAGGATATAATTTACATGTAGCGCGTCAATTCTGCATGATATGCAAGACCACAAACTGAGGACTTGGCAACATAGTGTGCCAACTTGATGCTTCCTCTGAAGACTGCTTAGATGTGTTCGACTTGAAGCAGCGCAGCTAGACCGATCGCTGTGTGTCATCAAATACTGCGAGAGCTATAAGAGAGCGGACGTCTCCTTATGCTTTCTCTCGCCATACTTTGATGTCATACACCGATCGATCTTCAAGTCGAACACACCTCTTTACTCTCGCGTCACGTGACAGTGTAATCGCAGCCTCTGCGGTTGAAAAATCATGTTTTTTCATATCGCGATATTATCGCAAATGCAATGAATCGCTCAGCCCTAGCAACCACCCTACCAAATTAATACCCTAGAAACCAAAAAGCATAGATATTATTTTATACAGTAATCAACATTTGAAGCGGATGAAAAAAGTTAATCAAAGTTGTCCTAAGACAAGAATGCTTTTAGGTTTTAGGACAACTTTGATCAAAGGTTTTGATCCACTTCAAATGTTGAAAAAATTATTTTGTTCAGTTAGAGAACAGACGCTACAATTAAAAACTGAAAAAAAAACCTGAAAGCGGCTGCTCAATGCAGCGTGCCAAACGACAGTCACATCACAGGTCGGATCTCATTTATCACGTGAGGAGAGTGAGTGGAGCTGACTGACAAGAAGAGTGATTTGCTAAACATGCTAAAATTCAAATGAAAAATGGAATCATTCTGAATGTGTGGAAACTCTAAAGGCGGGTCGATGTCATCAGTGAACAGCTCCTCTGTCAGAACAAACGATCATGTTGGGAGCATGTCTGATGCCCATATGTACATAAACACCATCCTCACAAATTC
This sequence comes from Barbus barbus, assembly GCF_936440315.1. Lineage (NCBI taxonomy): Eukaryota > Metazoa > Chordata > Actinopteri > Cypriniformes > Cyprinidae > Barbus > Barbus barbus. The sequence goes on from NC_136714.1 coordinate 18,318,619, forward strand.
TCCAAAACATGCGAGCATCCATCATAAAACACTAGCTGTACATTAATTTTGACAACTACGTGAATATACTGAACTGTGTTCAAGCAGAAACATGATGTTATAGTGATCAGTGCGGCGAGAGTGCACATTAGTTTGAGCATCAATAATAACAGACACACGCGTGCTTAATGTTACTCCTGTATGTCACTGTAATCGTCTTTACCTTGATAACAATAGTCATCCATCGCAACACTGGCTTCTTTTATCTAGCCGCAAGTAATAGTTTGCATATGCTCATACAGTGTTTTTACAGTGTCTTCAAAACATGTAAAAATCAAGTTCAACCTCATGTTGACAGAGGGCCAACTCTTCAATCATAACTACGCTGTATTCCTGTCCCTAAGGAGCTGTCAAACAGCAGTGATGGAGGGAGAAAAGGAGAGAAAGAGAGAGAAGTATAGAGCTATAGGGTAGGAAAGGCTCTGACCTTGAGTCATATTACTAGCTGGCTTTAACGCACGTCACTTGTGTTTTTTTTGTTTTTTGAGGTCAGACGCACAAAGAGCCCCCTTACTTAACCAATGCTGACATCGGACATCCCCACCCACGCAATAGCAGACTAATAAACACACACATACACCCTGTCAATGTGACCAACTCCTCACCTCACACCTCCCAACAACATGACACTCAAGGATGCTATGCCTTCTGATGGACAGAGAAGAGAGAGAGAGAGATGCTCTCTGACAGCTAACAGAGTACATCACTATTACATTTAACGTTAAAGCTGCTGCCAGTCAGCCCTATAGACAAATACACACCATATGGATGTATATATGTCAAATAAATGCACATACACGTGAAATATAAAAATATACATGAATAGAGTGGTATGCTTTACTGTGTGGGTTGCATTCAACCAAGCACTTAGAGGACCACCTAAGGACATGCAATCAAAGGTAAAAAGATTTCAAAACATCGCCATGACAAGCTCAATTATAGATCTTATTTTCTTATTACAATGCATCACAGTCATTGTCGGCAGGAAAACAACTGCCAAATGGATGCATTACATCTTTGAGGTGAAAGCATAAATGTTCCACTCAAGATGTATTTTGATGAGCGACTATCACCATGCTGAACTCATAACACAAAGATGCTGTATCGCATGATGGAATAATTGCTGATAGCAAAATAATTAGCCTGCTTACAAGGCTTCATCAAATGAATCGCTAATTAAACATCTCGGTTCAAAAGGACTTCTTCCTCATCTGCTACAGATGCATTTATAATAAAAGAAGGTTAAACCCGCTCACAAATGTCACGCTAATTAATCACGTGAATTAACCCTCTGGGGTCGGCTGTATCGACGGCGATACCAGCTCGGTTTTTTTAAGATCAGTGCAAAAGACAATAAAAATACTCAGTTGATTTTGGTCACACAAATAAGTGTTATACATCAATCGAAACTGTTAAGTGTCTATTTGTTTTGTGTACACTCACGATTATAACAAAACTTTGTGGTTTTGGGAAAAAAAAGAAAACAAACAGGGTGCGCTCTCGGTCTTCTCCATCTCCGCAATCTGCTTTTAGAAACACGTCACTAAAATGAAGTGTAACTCAGCAAATACTCAACACAGAGACATGAGACAGAGACATCTCTATAGAAAGCTTGAAGTGTCTACTTTCAAATGAAGTATGTCTTATCGAAAACAAATATTCTGTGATAAAGTTATCCGTATGAAACCAACACGATGTTCAGTCTGTCCCGTCTAACTCATTTTTAATGCGATCCCGCCCCCTCGCGTTCACATGTAAATAACCATGTGAGCCGCGCTCATGGAGACGCTAAACAAACAAAGAGTCAGGAGGACGCCCATCACGACTATACTGTTCGTTTCTGGAAGAAGACGCGCTGAGTAAAGGCTGGATTTCCCTCAAAATAAGAACACGAGTTCATCCAGAAGACATCGATCGATCTGCTGAGTAAGTAATGCTTCTTTTTTGCATTAGTTAGCGTGTTATTGTGACAAAACTTGAACACATTTAGTTGGGGTTTTCCCAAACGACAACATGATGAATGCTACACATCTAAGAATGTTTAGAAGAATGTTTAATGTTCACAAATAGATTTAATATTGTGCTAAACAATAATAAATAGTTTCTCAGATATAAAATATCCTTTTTTATATTACAAAGTACATCCTTTTGTAGTTCAAAGCATATGTGAGTCTATGGCTGCAGAATCATAACAGCTTCTATAAAATCATACATACTAGGCTATACAACTGCAAAATCATAGTTGTTTTCCCAAACTGTAATTCCATACTACAATGTTTGAAATTGATGGGCAATTCATTGTATTTAAATTTGTTATGGCACGATGATATTTTCATGCTCCATATAAAATAATAAAAGTAATATGAGTGTACACTGTAACATGATGAATGCTATGAGTCTAAGTATGTTTAGAACATGTTTATGATTAATAGCCTACTCTGTTCAAAAATAGATTTTAATAACGTGCTAAACAATAATAATTAGTTTCTCAGATATAAAATGTATTTTATTGTTTTTTACGATAGTACAATGCATGCGTGAGTCTATTAAACCTATATATAGACGCTTCTGATATTAACATGCTCACAAATGTTTTTTTTTTTTTTTTGGTTGTTTGTATTTTATTGAATCAAGTACCTGAACCACAGATGAATCCTGATGACTTTCTTCAAACTGTTTTCCTCTGAGAGCGCTGTACCAACATCAGATGGTCAACTACACTGATATTCTATGGTAAAACAAGATCCTTGACAACTGATTATGTTTTTTCTTCTTGAAAGTCGTGACGTATTGTCAAGTATGGTGACCCATACTCGAAATTGGTGCTCTGCGTTTAACCCATCCAAGTGCACACACACAGCAGTGAGTAGTGAACAAATGCACACACACACACACACCGTGAACACACACCCGGAGCAGTGGGCAGCCATGCTGCGGCGCCCGGGGAGCAATTGGGGGTTCGGTGCCTTGCTCAAGGGCACCTCAGTCGTGGTATTGAGGGTGGAGAGAGCGCTGTACTAGTGTTGTCAAAAATATCGATATTTCGATAAATATCGATACTGAAATATCTGAACGGTACCAATATTAATTTCCCGAAGTATCGATACACTGATACTAGCCGAGCTGTCACTTTCACTTCTCTCCAAAGGCGCGTGGACAAGCACCACACGTGACCGCACTCGTCTCCTTCGCTCTGGTTAAATAGCAAAAGTGAAGTGAATAGAAAGATGACTGCTCTGGTTGTTAAAGAACACAGCAGGAGCGCTATCTGTAGGGATCTATGATCTCCGCGATGCAGAGAACGCGCACGGAATCCAGTCATAAAAACGGAATTTACAGTTTAATGCGGAATGTCACGGAATTTGTCAAAGTTTGGATGACTTAATCGAAAGTAGGTCATTACACTTAAATCAAATCGCAATATGGACTAGTATCTGTAAATATTAAGCTGCAAAAGTCGATTTAAATATGAATCCTGCATGTTCTGCGCGTCTCTGTGTGAATGTGCTGCACGTGCGGTTTTGTTTACTAATGTGGCGCTCGCGGTGATTTCAGCGTCTGCCGTCTCAATGAGGACATAAATACATCTACAATATCTCCAGAACTGATCTGAAAGGCACTTTACGAGCATTTTACCATTTGATTTGAGTATAACTAGCGTCATATCATACACACACAGAACTTTAGAAGTATTCACGGCAACCCGTCAAAATAAAAGTTCGGTTTAACTTAGCCTATTAAAGACCGTGTGCCAGAAATAGGCTATATTACTATTATTTAGTAGAATGTACATAATACTACTACTTACTACTACTGTTCATTTTTTTTAAAGAAATAATCACAAAATATTTTAATTTTAATAGTAAATCCCCTTCATTTGGCAAAAATGTAAATGTTTAATTTTCATTAATTCAAATATAAATTAATTAAAATTGTTTTATGCCTTCATCTGATATCCAGTAAAATTTAAATACACAACACAGAATTTCTGAGGGGGAAAACACATTTCATAAGGCTACTGTAAGAATAAATAAAAAATTTTGTATGCATTCAAATAGCCTAATAGACATGCTAAAACACAGAATTTGGTAACAATAAAACATAAGGTGAGAAAACAATAAAACATTTCATACGGCCCTAAACGTGTCATTTTTGTTACACTTTTAATAAATTAAATGTTAAATTGTATAATTTTCATGATTTTAATGAATTAGACATGCTTTTAGATTAATAGCATTTAATTTGACCATAAAAAAAAGAGTCCAGAAAAATTAAAACGGAAAAAAACGGAATCCAGAAAAATTAAAATGGAAAAAATTGAATGTAGAAAAAAATAAAACGGAATTTGGGGAAAAATAAAACGGATTTCATAGGGCCCTATATCTGGAAATATTTTGGTTATGAAGCAAATGAGAATATCAACAAATAGAACTTTGGATTTTAATTAGAACATGTATTAGTAAACATTAGTTTCAATTAACATTTAACTAAGATTAATAAAAGATTAATAAATCAACAAATGCAGTACCTCAAGACATTTTTTTGTTCATGTAAAATATACCGCATGTTCTCGACTTGTTACATTTATCTTTAAATTAAAAAAATTACCCCCTTAATATTGTGGCAGTTTTTTTCTCCGTGGTATCGAAAATGGTATCGAGTATCGATATTTTTCAAGGTATCGTATCGAAGTTAGAAATTCCAGTATCGTGACAACACTACGCTGTACATTCACTCCCCCCACCTACAATCCCTGCCGGCCGGGGACTCGAACCCGCAACCTTTCGATTACGAGTCCGACTCTCTAACCATTAGGCCACGACTTCCCCCGGCTGTACCCACGACTTGAATCCATGGAAATAAGTAAATATCAGGTACTTGTTTCACTTGTTGAACAGAATCTGTTGCAGGAATGACTCAAAGTCTGTTCACATCTCTGTGGTTAGATCAGTGTGCACAATAATGTGTCTTTGACCTTCATTATGTATGTTTTGATTATACTGTGTTGTAAATAAAATACAAATAATAATAAAAAAAAAAAATTTCAATCTCCTCACACTGTCTTACCTGCCTCAGTCACAGTCACACTGATGGGCCATTAGCAGCTTTAGGGGAGGGCCCATTGTCTCTCAGGTGAGAATCACTTAATATTCCAGGCTATTACCACTCCCTCGCATATTGGCTTTCGATCACAAAACATGTCTTTAAAAATTTAAATCAATATATTGTTTTCTGTGAATGATTAAGCAGAATGATTTTCACATAATTGTGAAGTAAATATTCTAGCCTACAAGACTGATTACTCAAAAGTCTTATTCAGGACTATTTAGTGTGGCTTTTATGGCCTTATTTCAGCTACATTTTTTTTTCCCAAAACTTACTAACCACACATTTTTTTTTTCTAAAAAATGCAAACATCCATCTTGGTCACATATTATTGTAGCACAGTTAGTGCTGAATACAAAAAAAATACATGTTGGTCAATAGTATGTTATAAGTAGCTGAAATAAGCACAAATATCAGGGCATGTCAACACATCTCAAGGGCCCCAAAATCATCTCATCTAAAAATAGGTCACGATTATGCCGTTTGCTTGCCTAGCGTTATCATCATTTAATTTTAGGCGGTCGTTAAACAGAAAAAAAAGGAAGAACATACACTCAACATAAACCAGTGCATTGCTTATTTATTTAGACTAGAGATGCACCGATTGACTGGCCCGTGATCGGAATCGGGCGATTTTTCACATGACCGGCCAGGATCGGTGACCGGCCGGCCAGTCTCACGTCTCGCCGATTCCAAGCCAATCCTTTTATTGGCAGGGGCGCAGGCAATGACGTCACAGCCATGCGCACACTCAGTCGCATGTAAACACGTCGTTTCGCGTGAGAATGATTCTAATTTTAATGGCATTCCATGTAAACAGTGACTGATAATGTATTTATGTCGTGCCAGATGAGGCTTGCACAGCCTGAGTGAGCGTGTGAGAGAGACAGCACACACAAAATAACTGAAATGCATGGTTTTTCCTTCTGGAGCATCAGTGAGCGTTCAAACTTTCTGTAATAGTTGCATATGAGTCCCTCAGTTGTCCTCAGTGTGGAAAGATGAATCTAAAAATCATACAGTCATAGTTGGAAAGGGTTCAAATACACAATAATGCTGGAAAACCAAAGAATTTGTGGGACCTGAAGGATTTTTCTGAAGAACAGCAGGCAGTTTAACTGTTCAGGACAAACAAGACACTCATGAACAACTATCACTAAACAAAAACAAAACACAGCTGTGGGTCATTCAGGTAATAACACACACAGGATGTCATCCTTATATATACATATATATATATATATATATATGATGCATTATGGATGCATACACACATACACATTGCATGAAAGATGATGTATATATACACATATGTATATAAAATACATTTAGAAATATTTTACATTTGTTTTATTTTAAAACTTATTTTAAATAACAATAAGTTTGATTTATTTACTATTGTTATCTCCTTTAGTTTTGTATGGTTTTTATTTTATGAACATATATTTTAAACTTTTTAATGCAAATTAAATCCACTAAAAATAAAAATAACTGAATGACAAACAAAAACACAGCAGGAAAAAAAGCATTGTGACATTTGCCCTGTTGAGTTGACTATAGGCGTCTGTTTCACATTTCACACTTACTGTAGGCCAAGCTCTCAAGAACCCAAAACAATACATACATTGGCCTACATCTCTTACATTAGTAAGCTGATTCTGCTATATTTATATATGCTTACTGAAGCATAATTTTTCTTGTCAACTGAGTCAAGTCTCTTGTGTGCTATTTGCATGATGCACAGAGTTCTGGTCTATGCAGACTGTTCCAAATAAGTCACTTATGAAGTTTCATTTCAGTTAGAGAAAGTTAGGTAGTCAAAAGATTGTAGGTTTTGGATAAGAGCTACTGTGTTCCTTTTTCTAAACAAATCACTAGAGCATGAATGAAAGGTGACAATCTGAACATTGATGTTTTAAGTAGAAACCACGTTCTGCCACAAAATAGAGTAAAAGGTACTTGAGCTCATAGAATGTGAAAAACAACAACAAAAAAACATACAATCTGAGCAGAATCTGAAAGAGCAGTGGTTTCGATAAACACCATGCTGAGAAAGGAGAAACCAGAGACCACCTTAACAGGTGCTGCACTACAGAGCGAAAACATGATGAATGACTTACACTTTGCCCTTCCTTGTTCCTGCTACTCAGTAAAAGACCTTATTATAGAAGCGGGACCTCCATATGTAAAAGCAGCGGTTTACATCTAATGGTGTGCGTGACTTAAAACACGCACATTTGCAATTGTAAACACTACATTTGAACAATAAATTCAGAGTAATGTATTTATGTTCCGATCACTGGCTAGAACTCAGAGCTCAGAAGAAAAGCATGTGGTCAAGAGCTGAAAAAAACAGCAATAGTAACAAGATTTTGTGTGTGTGTGTGTGTGTGTGTGTAATGTCACAGTTCCCTTCTCTGAAACGGCACTCTGTGTCTTTTGATGGCTAATTAATTAACAGGCATTGAGAATAACCATTAACCAATCTAGCCGAGAGGTCAAAAGGCAAAACGATCCTACAGAGGCGTCTCTCCCTAAGGTCTTTTATTAATAAAACAATGCAGCCAAACTGTGCAAGAGTAACTATGAAATCCAGTCTTGTGAATATTGATTAGCATTTTGCATGCTGGAATGTGGCTGAATTTTATGCCCCGTCTACAAAAACATCCGCATGCAGCTTTAAACCAAATCCAAAAGGGTGTGCGAGAAATATTCCCAAACAAGACTGAGACATTTCTTGCTTTGTGAGGAAATAAAACAGACAGCATTTTTTATGCATCCTTCATTCTACACCACAAAACTGTAACACACACCACCAACAATAGGCTGAAATAAAAGACTTTTTTCAGAAATATGGGTTACGGCGGCCTAACCACTAAAGAGGCATGCTTTTTCCCCCCTCAAAGCTGAGACACACGCCACAGCATCGATGAAAACAAAGCCGCCTTTCATTGCTTCCTGTATACAGCCAGGAAATTATGCGAACTCCCAAAAACCAGTGCACTTAAAATGGCTTGAACAGAAGACTTGCACAGGGTGCAAATTTGACTTGTACTAGTCACAGCAGATGCGTCTGCCGGCAGGTTCCATCTTCAGATCTTCCCTCTAATTACTTCAGACAACATTTACAATGGAGAATCATTTTATTCTTCCACTTCGAATGACTGAGTCCTGACTTTGACAAATCAACAGACAGTATTTTGGCCATGTCTCTGTGGCAGTGTGCCTGGTGAGGACAGGAAGTGATTTAGGCACCCCTCAGTCGGTTACGCTGAACCGACTAATGGCAGACCTGTCTCGCCTCCGCCCCGCTCTGGCAAAACGCCTAATGGCTTGCTCCATCAGCTCATTACCCTGTTGGATAAGAGGCTTTATTTGCGGAGCGGGGCGAATGGACTGCGCAAATAATGAGACAGGAAGTGATCCCAGTCGCCTGTAAAGGAGGGAGGCAGGTTCCCTCCTAGCTAAAACACCTGAGGGGAGCAACAACCACACACTTCACAGGTTTTGGTCCACAGCTTTCACACATATGCGGCATTCTGTGCCAACTGCTTCTCCCTTCCAGGCCCTCTGAATGGAGCCACATAAAAGGTGCAGCCCGAGAGAGTGCTGTGAAAAGATCCCTCAAGACTCGAGACACAACACGACTGAAAGGAAACACAATCAGCATGTGTGGAGGAAGGCAGTTACCTGATGCCTTTGATCTGTGCAATGCTGTTGTGGGAGATTCTGGACAGCGCAGAGATCACCTGTGAGAACAAGAGAAGGTTTGGGTTAGCCAAAGAAATGTCACTTAAAGCAAATTACAGAAAAATCTACTAGATTTTAACATGTCAAGATCAACATAATCAATATCAATTAGATTTTAACATAAAAAGTCCTTGATTTTCTTATTATTTTTTTCAACTGATTTTATATTATTTATTTTATCAGAAAAAGCTAAATAAAATAACCTGATTAAAACATATTTTGTCATAGCTCCTCCATATTTTTAAATAAAATGAAAATTTTATATAGCAATGAAAAAAAAATATATAAACTTTCAATGTTCAATTTATTTATTTATTTTTGGTTATTTTTAATTCTGTAATTGTGTGGGAGAACAATAACAAAAACTAATTTGCATTAACAGCAATGAAAGACATTAATCAGTACAACAGGATATTTTTTTGGTTTATAGAATAAATTCTGAGACAACTTCACAGTATAAGTATAATGCTTAAGAATTGTAAAAAAAAAAAAATTGATGCCACTGATAATCATATGCAACATTACAGAGTATCTTGTGTTTTTATGATGGGCTTTGGTGGCGCAGGTTGTGTGCACTCACGGATCATGCTACTCCACTAATGGCGATATTAACGGACATTTGGCATGAAACGCTCCAATGAAATCACAGACGTGAAGCGCTTTTCACAGATCTGTGAAAGCCCCTCCTCTCTCCAGCTGCATTAGTACCGGGTAACAGGGTTAAACGTGTGAGGTATTTTCACTGATTTAATGCCAGTCATGAGTCACATGTGAGTAGGCTTATTGGTGGCCCTTCTAGAGGCTTCCAGATGGTGCACTAGAGGGTCTCAAATGTGTATTGCAGAAGCCACACACACACACACACACGCACACAAACAGGAAAGCACATGTGCATATGTAAAAGTGAAGATGGTACCGTGCCGCCTCATTACATGCTCATGGGCGAGTTTTCAGCTCGCCTGCTGCCATGGTGATACTAGTTGTTCCTCAGTCAGAGCAAAACATTTTGTGCAGATGTGTGTGGAGCTTCAAGGTTCTTAATATAGGTAATAGGTAATAGATGAGAAAATATAGCAATAAAAACTACCAATAAATCAGTAACAGGTTTGAACAATTAACTAAAGGTGCCATAGAATGCATTGATACAATATTTTGAATTGTTCTCTGATATCTACATAGAATATCTACGGTCTGTTGTTGGCTTATTTGGAAGCGTCATGAATAATAATGAGCTCTGCTCTGATTGGCTGTTTCACAGTGCGGCTCAATGTTGAGCTCTGCTCTGATTGGCTGTTTCACAGTGCGGCTCATTTCAGTAACTCACAGGAAGGAAATACAGGGAAAATATATATTTCAATACTTTCTCACGCAGTTATATCGTTGGGTAATTATACTGTAAATAAAATGCAGGCATCAGGGAGACTGGGCATTGAAACTGTTTTCAAATGCACAATCTCGTTTTACTTTCAAGATTCATGATCGCATGTACTCTTTTTATATTACGGAGCGACAGTACTTACCACACATTTTACAAGATCAGATGCGTGTCAGTGGTGCTGAGGATCTGTAAATCATTTGCCATCGTCCTCAGTCATCTCTCCTTACTCTGTTTATGTGGTAAGTGAAATCTTATGTACTGTAACAGGCTACAACTAGCAACGAGCTAACCATGTCCCTTTAGTGGCTTGCGTTATTTTATTAGAACGCGTTATTTGCTTTCCGTGCCTTTCTGAATACAGACACCAACCCATCCCTTCCTTTATTTTTGCTGTAGACTGAAACCATTTGGGTTTGACATCAAAAGATGAATATGAGATGAGAGATTAACATTTCAGCTTTTATTTACAGGTATTTTCATCTGCATCTGATACACAACTTAGAAGATAGCACCTTTTGTTTGAACCCACCCATTTCTCATGTTACCAAAAGTATTGGAACATGTGACTGACAGGTGTGTTTTGTTGCCCTGGTGTGTCCTATTCATTATTCATTCAAACAATAAATAGCACTGAATGTCTGCACTCAGTTTCAGATCCGTGCAGACTGCATTTATAGTTAGTTAGACGTGTAACCAACATGAAAACCAGAGAGGTGTCTATGGGTGAAAAACGAGCAATTGTGAAGCTGAGAGAAGATGAAAAATCAATCAAACCGTTGCACAAACATTGGCAATAGCAAGTACAACCATTTGGAATCTCCTGAGGAAGAAAGAAACCACTGGTGTACTAAGTAACACCTCAAACGGGTAGATCAAGGAAAACATATGCAGGATGATGACAGAAACATTGTGACAGCTGTAAAGAAAGACCCTAAAACAACTGTTAGTGACATCAGCAACAACCTCCAGAGGGCAGGAGTGAAGGTATCACAATCTACTGTCCGCAGAAGACTTCATGAACAAAAGTACAGAGGCTACACCAGAAGATGCAAACCACTCATTAGCAAGAAGAATAGGAGACGAGCCTCTACAAATCTGGGACAAGGTTTTATGGACTGATTTTATGGACCAAAGTGATGGAAAGGCTAAAGTTTGGAGAAAGAAAGGATCTGCTCATGATCCCAAACATACAAGCTCATCTGAAACACAGTGTGAGTGTACACAGATGTACATTATAGCACACATTACACAAGTAATGTAATGGCTTGGGCTTTCATCGCTTCTTCTGGGACAGGCTCATTAATCTTCATAAATGATTAGATTAGATTAGATTAGATTCAACTTTATTGTCATTGCACATGTAAGGTACAAGGCAACGAAATGCAGTTAGCATCTAACCAGAAGTGCAATAAGCAGAGGTACAGGATATACAGTGCCTACAATATGTTACATATGTACAGAAATATACAGATAAGGCAGTAGTACTATGGACATAATTTACAAGTTTTTAAATACTATCAGTATGATATACAGATGGGTGATATGCACATACTATACAGATGGGTTGTGCAGTAAATGTATGTACAGTAGTACTATGGACATAATTTACAAGTTTTTAAATACTATCAGTATGATATACAGATGGGTGATATGAACATACTATACAGGTGGGTTGTGCAGTAAATGTATGTACAGTAGTACTATGGACATAATTTACAAGTTTTTAAATACTATCAGTATGATATACAGATGGGTGATATGAACATACTATACAGATGGGTTGTGCAGTAAATGTATGTACACTATGAGCGAAAATAATTACAAATGGATATGAATAAGCTATAAATTAAGATATATAAACACTAGTGCAATGAACATTGAAAGTGCATAGAAATAAAATTTACAGTACATAGTAATCAGTGTAGATTGGTTGTTTTTTTGTTTCGTTTTTTTAATCGATTTAATGATGGGGAGGGGTGAAGAGTTTGTAGTGGTGTGTGAGGGGGGTATCATTGGGCAGAGTTTAGTAGGGAAACAGCTGTAGGGAAAAAGCTGTTCCTGAGTCTGCTTGTCCTTGATCGGAGGCTCCTGAAGCGCCTCCCAGAGGGCAGCAAGTTAAACAGTCTATGGTCAGGGTGAGAGGAGTCCTTAAGAATGCCGCGAGCTCGACGTAAACAGCGTTTTCTCTGGACGTCCTCAATGGCAGGGAGTGGTGTCCCTGTGATGCGTTGGGCGGTTTTCACCACCCTCTGTAGTGCCTTGCGGTCAGCAGCTGAGCAGTTCCCATACCAGACTGTGATGCAGTTGGTCAGGATGCTTTCAATTGCACACCGGTAGAAGTTCCGCTGGATGATTGGAGACAGGTGGTTCTTCTTCAGTGTCCTAAGGAAGAAGAGGCGTTGGTGAGCCTTCTTGACTAGGCTGGATGTGTTGGTGGTCCAGGTCAGGTCCTCCGAGATGTGGGTTCCCAGGAACTTGAAGCTGGAGACACGTTCAACAACCATCCCGTTAATGTGGATGGGGTCATGCGTTCCACTTTTCTTCTTCCTGAAGTCCACAATGAGTTCCTTTGTCTTGCTGGTGTTGAGGAGCAGGCTATTGTCAGCACACCATGCAGCCAGTCTAAAACCTTGATGTAACATGATGGCAGCAGCAAAATTAACTCAGAAGTCTACAGAAATATTTTGTCTGACAATTTACAGAAAGATGCAACCAAACTGATTGGGAGATCCTTCCTCATGCAGCAAGATAATGACCCAAAACATAGTGCCAAAACAACATAGGAGTTCATCAGGGGCAAGAAGTGGAAGGTTTTAGACTGGCCAAGTCAATCTCCACATTTAAACCCTGTAGAGTATGCATTTTACCTGCTAAAGAAGAGACTGAAGGGAGTAACCCCCCAAAACTGAAAGAGGCTGAGGTGAAAGCCTGGAAAAGCACCACAAAAGAAGAATGCAAAAGTTTGGTGATGTCAATGGGTCACAGGCTTGATGCAGTTATTGAAAGCAAAGGATTTGCAACTAAATATTAAGTCTTTTTCACTTTAATCTATGTTAATTCTATCTGTTCCAATACTTTTGGTAACATGAAAAATGGGTGGGTTCAAACAAAAGGTGGTATCTTCTAAGCTGTGTATCAGATCCAGATGAAAATACCTGTAAATAAAAGCTGAAATGCTAATCTCTCATCTCATATACATAATTTGATGTCAAACCCAAATGTTTTCAGTCTACAGCAAAAATAATGGAATTGGCCTCACTGTTCCAATACTTTTGGAGGGCACTGTATATGCAAATGTTGAGGGAGTAACTATTAGTGATCCCGACTGTTACGTCACAGTCAGTGTTATGTTCTGATTCGCCTGTTTTTCAGTGGTCTTTTTTTATTCACAAGATTAACATATGGAGGAAACAATGGTGTTTGAGGCTCACGGTATGTCATTTCCATGTACAGAACTCTTATTATTAAACTATGCCAAGGTAAATACAGTTTTCTATTCTATGGCACCTTTAAAAACTAAATATTTTATACCCCTGCAACCATAAATGACAGTGAGCTTTAGTAAAGGAAGCACAAGCTCTCCAAGAACAAACAGCCAGTCTGCAGTAGCATTTTTCCACTACATATAATGCTAAAATCCTTTATATGTATCAAATGTACCCACACAGAATCTGTGGCTACAAAACTCCACAAACAACTCAGCACATTTCTGCAGAACTGCAATGCCTGTCATTGTCAAAATTATATATTTTTTCCAGCCCTTGAGTGTTTGTTTATGAAAAAATCATGGCTAATTTGATGATGTTTTCAGCTACTAACAAAATTTGTAGTACGAACATCTTGTTCTCAAATCCAATTCACAGAATTTCCCCCCTAAATAAAAGCAAGTGGGCCTGTGTCTATCTGCTCAAATATATAAACAAGGGATATCTCTTATTTCTCACACTCAGGACTGGATTAATGACATAATGAAAGACCATAATGCATTGCATTAGATATTCTATCACCTATTTTTAAGTAGAGCAAGTCCAGGCAGGAGAACAGATAATTGAGGGATCAATACAGCTAAATTAGTCTATGTGTTAGGCTGTTAGGCGTATTGCTCGTGTTCATCTGCTAATGTGTCTAAATATTCATGGAGCTTCAACACAACATCACCTGCGGGGACGATATGTGACTCATCCATCAAAGCTGTGGCTTTTTCTTCTCTGGATTGTGTTTCTAGTATGGCGTTTCATTCTTGTAATCAGTCACTTTCATCGCTCTGTCTCTCATTCTTCATCTCTCCCTTGGGTCAGGTCAACAGCTCTCGCTCTGTTGTCTCATAATATTGATTTTTTCCTCAGCTCAGTGCTTCGGTGTGTATGAGGAGCGTCAGATCAGAGTCAGGACACAACATGCATCAGCTCACCAAACCAGCACAATACTGTCCATACCCACAATAGCAGCCACAGAGAAAGAATCGTAGATTGTTCACTAATGTTATACAGTCGCTTATCTGAGGTGAAGACACGCCAGCATTGCATCTATTTGTGCAGGGTTTACAAACACATGGCAAATACACATGTCCAACATAACAGCATATCGCAGTATGACTTTGAGAGGACAAGAGAGAAGAGACAAGTAAAAAAGAAGGGTGAGATAAGGTGAGTCAAAACTAGAAGAGGTAAAGTAGGAGACAAGAGACAAAGACAAAATAATAGACATGACGAGGTAAGAGATGCGCCTAGACGAGATCAGATGAGACAAGACGGAAAGTAGTAGGAGGAAAAATCGAGGATAGAAGTATTACGAGACAAGAAGAGAAGAGACAGAAGGGAAGAAAAGTTAATACACAAGAGGAAAGAACAGTGAAGACAAGAGACAAGAAAGTAGATGATACAAAAATTAGGTGATATAAGAAATATAAGATGAAGGTGAAGAGTTAGTTGAGGATATGCAAAATAAAAGACGATACGAGAAGTAGATGATTCTGGAGGGCCACTAGGCCACAGTTTAGTTAAACACACCTGAACCAGCAAATCAAGGTTATACTAGAAAGGAACTTCCAGGAGAGTGTATGGAGGCAATTTGGAGTTAAACTCTGCAGGACAGTGGCCCTCCAGGTGAGACCCTTGAGCAAGGCACCGAACCCCCAACTGCTCCCCGGGCGACGCAGCAATGGCTACCCACTGCTCCGGGTGTATGTTCACTACTGTGTGTACACTTGGATGGGTTAAATGCAGAGCACAAATTCCGAGGATGGGTCACCATACTTGGCCACACACCACTTCCCTTTCCCCTAATGAAAATGTCAGTGCTTTATACCGTGCTGCTCTGAATCAACCTTGTGCACAAGTGATTCCAAATAAACCTGATGAGGGAAAACAGCCAAATAAACAAATGTTTAAATGTGATATTCTAGACTAATGTACTCTAAATGAGAGTTTGAGGAAGTCTCTGAGTTTCAGCAGGGAACTGAGAATGGTAGGAGATGTGTGAACAGATGGCAGTGAGTAAGACTGAGTCCTGGCACTCATCTATAATGGACCCACAGCACAGGACACCAACCAGCACAAACTCACACTATTCAAAATAAACTTGGCCACATATACACAAACACCAGATCCACCACCAAAAGTCCCCTGGTTCTCTCTGTTAAGCTACGATATGATACACATTGAGATGTCACAATTCAATATTTTTAAATGACTTTAGATTTTATCTTTGTTTGGTTTCTTAGTTGGTCTGATTTAGGCACGATTTGTTTGTCAGTCTAGTTTGCTAAGAAGTCAGAAACAGGCTTAACCAACATAAAGGACAAACAAACACAATCACCAACACAGCCTTCTGTTTTACATCAGCTGAGGAGTGATGTCATCACTCCATGTGCATGTGCTGCAATATGGGCTATCAGCTGACGTGGTGACATGACGAACATGCTGGCAATAGAGTTTGAGCCGGAGCTGAATCCTCTCAGACGACTCCAGCTGCTGTGTGTTTAGCAGGGATTTTCCACAGTCAACCCTCTTGCACGAGGGAGGGGGACTTGGGGCGTGACCCAAATGTCTATGGCACTGCCCCAAAGACCCACTCCGGCTCCTGAGCATGAAAGGATGACATATGCTTCAGTATGAACACAAAGGAAGATGTGAAATACTTGTGCCTGTACTCAAGAAAAATGGATATCAGTTGTAATTTTCACAAGGAACATGACTACAGTAGCTTCTCTGCCAACAAACAGATCCACTACAGTATCTAATAATATCATAAACTAACCACACTGCCACATCAGTGGGTGGAGTATTCCTTTTCATGCCATGTCTGCCAGAAAATTGACATTTCTGTCCATTACGACATCAGGCACGGAGAAATTCTAGCATCAGAGCTTATTTAGAAAACCTGTTTCTTCTTTAAATGAACTGCAATAATAAATAACAAATAATATAAATGAAAGCATATATGAACTAATATGTCTATGAACTATGTGTGCATTCATATTATAAATATGACTATGTACAGTATGCACACATAAAACTTAAGATTCCTTTATTATAGTTATGTATTGATTTCAATAATTAAGTACACAAATTTAATAAAGTCATATAATCAGATAATCTTTTTTACATGATGTATGTGTAGTATATTATGGGTGCATAACCAGACAAAAGTGGCCCCTCAAATAATGTGGAGCATAAATTCCCATTTGAAAATCATTACACGGCTCTTATCAGATGGAGGGCTCTTGTGGTCTTGGCTTGGCTCCCTGTGTTTACAAATCCACCAAGCAATGGTGCTAGCCAAGCAAAAGGCTATTTACTTAAACCACAGACACTTGTGAACACCCGCCTGTCTCGTACCTGCGTTTCCACTGGGAAAACGCTGCCAAATTACCACAAAGTGAACAGTGATGTTTCTGCGTATGATTTGCTCTCTGAAAAAGGAAGGGAAAGCACACAGAAAGCACAATATATAAAACACAATGAATAGTTTATGCCACGCATACAGGTTTAAAACAGTTTTCTTAAGATCTTAAAGAGAAGACAGAGACTTTTTACGCTCTTTGACTCATCGAATAAGTCCAGAAACACAGACAAAAGGCCTATGCTTTGTTTCGTAAGCTAACAAAGGAAATGAGAGGTGTGTTCTGCCAAGCATACCCTACCATCTCTCGCTCTCAGCGCCAGACGCCACAGTCAAAACCACATGCGATGCTTGTTTATAAAGTGGGTAAATTTTTGGAGCGGTTTAAGCTGATTGGTCCAATGTGAAATGTGACTGACTTTAAACCCACGGAGTTTAATGCTGCAGACAGCTCGTCCTGTTCTGAAAATACAGCATAAGGTAGAACTTCAAACCACATATGTATTTACAGAACAAACACAATGCCGGTAAATTAAATTTGTAGCGTGAAGCGTGCTCTGTCGACATAAGGTGACACCATCTTTGCAGTGTCAAGATGTTTATACAGTGTTTATGTGCAACGCCAAGGTCGTGTGTTTGACCTTAAATGCAATGTAGATAAAAGCATGTGCCAAATGCTTAAATGTTGTTTAAATATATAATATCCTTAACCCTTCACACAAGCAATATCAGTAGTGATGGGTGTCTTACAAAACAAAAAGAAAGATACAATTCAACACAATGTTGCCTTGGAACCACTGTTATCATTTTCAACTGATGCAAAATATAGGTTAAGGTCATGATGGGTTTAGTGAAAAGCACAAGGTCAGAGAAATGTTCAGCTGTAAAAGATCACTGAGAGTGTGTCTGTTATGACAACAATGGATTGTGTAAGACAGAGTGAAGGATGGATTTCACTCTTGGAATCCAAGGAATCCGAGAACACAAAGGGATTAGGAGACAATGATATGAGTTTATTGTCCTTTCACTCCCTAGAAACTGTCTCCATGCTGCCTCCTCTCTCTCTACCTCCTCTTAGTTTGTAGGGTGAAGGGTGTGTCTTTTGAGAGCACCGTGTTGTTGAAGTTAAAACTAATTCCTCCACATTCGGTTTTATCAGCATGGCACCTGCAGGAACACACATCAGGGGATGCTGGGTAGATTGAGGCAGCCATTGGGCAAGCTCTCACGCCTGAGCGTGCACGAGTGGATGGGATTAGTTTGGGTTTAATCTGAGTGTCCAAAGGTGGGTGAGCAGGGCCAGGGCAGGAGCTCTGCACTGGAGGAGATAAAGGCGAGCTGGGGAAGAATAAATGGCCGGATGTTCACTCTGACTCTGTCCTCCAGACCGTCCCAGGACATCGACTGTTGTGTCTGGCGAGGATGCGCAGACCCTCTTCCCTAAATCGAACCCAGGCCTCTCTTTATAGCGAGCCAAAGCAAACGCAGAGCATTAGAGAAGCAGCGTTGCTTCATCCATCTCAGTCAGATGGAGAGCACTGATACCCGCTTTCTGTAAAGTAGATGGATTTATTCCATATCCAATCTCACAGTCACGGGGTCAGAGCGCTCTAATGTGGCAGGTCAGCCATGCAGAGCTTCTCTATCACGTTCAAACAAGGGCTACAGCGGTCAAGTACAGAGTGGCTACTTAAGCTAAGCACCCACGGGTCGAGGCATTGAAAATCCATTAAATTAAACCACAGCTCTATGTATGTATCTTGTATTCATCAAAATTATACCACAAGAGATCATCATGTCTGTTAGTAAGATGAGTGTGGTTGTGAATACTAATAAAACTACTTTATTTTGATGTCTACTGTAACAATGAACAAAAGACATTTGTGACCCTGGACCAAATATCTTGGCCAAATATTGTCCGATCCTAACAAACCATACATCAATGGAAAGCTTATTTATTCTGCTTTCAGATGATGTTTAAACCTCAACTTCGAAAAATTGACCCTTATAACTGGTTTTGTGGTCCAGGGTCACATTTATTTAAAATGCCAAATATACACACACACATATATATATGTGTGTGTGTGTGTGTGTGTGTATATATGTGTGTTTATGTATATATTAGTGCTGTCAATCGATTACATTTTCTTTTTACTAATTAATCGAACATTTTTTCTGAAATTTATCGCAATTAATACCACCTAACATTAAAGTTTTTAAATATACTTTTATATTGCAATAATTTTCTATCTTCAAATTAATCTACAAACAACATATTTTTAATATTTGTTTAATGGCATGTTTTTATGACTGATACCAAGTGATACTGAATTTCCTATATAAAAAAAAAATCCCCTAATATTTAACCACTGACTATAGCCATTATAATTAAGAGCTATCAATTTTAACATTTATTAGACTTTAAAATAACTTCTAATTTAAGTGAACTTAAAACAATCTTCACATAACCCATTATTATAAATGTCATATTTAGCTACCTGTGACCCTCAGCAGAAATATACAGCAATTGAATAAAGTTATCAAACACTAAATTCTAAAATAAATACAGAAAAAAGTTACAGCTATATAAAAGTTATTGATTTCCTCTTTTTCCTTTTATTCTTGATGAACAGACATCACCGCAGCTGGTTATTAGGTTGTTTTGGCTGCTATTTCTTTAAGAGATGTCACTGCTGAACATTACGCGGATCTGACACGCATCGTGTTTTCTCTCAAATCACTTTACCTTTTCTGACCCATTTCAGGTCGGACCCATTTCAGTCTCTACTAATGAGCTGACGAGTTGAATCGAGTGTGTTAGATGAGGGAGACAGTGCTGGGCTGCTCCAGGACAGTTCTGAAAACCATTTCAGAGACATGTTCTTAATGTAACTCACATTTAACATATTACATGCACGCACAGTTTTAAGGCAGCTTTAATCGCCTTTTTGGTAACTTCATGCCTTAACAGACCACAACATTGCATGCTCGTAGCTTATTTCGCGCTTTGATATGAATTGATACAGGCTACAGTGCGCACCAGTTACCACGCTGTTTGACTCACGCCTGCCGCTGAAGTGAACCTGGAGCATCTGAAACGTCTCTGGTTTGATGTGCTCGTAAAGACGTTCTGGATCATGTGACTTTGCCATCACAGGAATAAGTGACATTTTAAGACGTATTAAAATAACAGTTATTTTAAATTGCAATACTATTTCACAAGATTATTGTGTTTAGAATCAGAATCAGAATGAGCTTTATTGGCCAGGTATGTTTACACATACGAGGAATTTGTTATAGTGACAGAAGCTCCACGTTGCAACAGAAAGACAGCAACAGGACAGGACACAGATAATAAAAGAATAATATACAAATATACAAATAGGCAATGTACCAAATAGCAAAAACACAATATATAATATATTTATTATATATAATACAATTATGTGTGTACAGGTCTGATATGTGCACATTTGAAATGAAAAAATAAGTATGTGTGGTGAATAAATAATGTATAATAGAGTTGTGTGTTCCACGTTTAGTGTCAAGTGTACATGAGATGGATTGCCTGAGGGAAGAAACTGTTTCTGTGTCTGGTCGTTCTGGTTCTCAGAGCTCTGTAGCGCTGACCAGACGGTAACATTTCAAAGAGGGAGTGTGCTGGATGTGAGGGGAGTTATTTTGCAGTTCTTGAGTACAGTTCTTGAAGACTGGGGAGGGTTGTACCAATGATTCGCTCAGAAGTCTGGACTACCCTCCGTAGTCTTCTAAGGTCAGATTTGGTAGCTGAGCTGAACCAGACAGTTATTGAAGTGCAGAGGACGGATTCAATGATGGCGGAGTAGAACTGTTTCAGCAAGTCCTGTGGCAGGTTGAACTTCCTCAGCTGGCGAAGGAAGTACAAACTCTGCTGGGACTTTTTCAAAATGGACTCAATGTGATTATCCCACTTCAGGTCCTGAGAAATTATGGTGCCCAGGAATCTGAATGACTCCACTGCAGTCACAGTGCTGTTCATGATGGTGAGTGGGGGGAGAGAAGGGGGGTTTCTCCTGAAGTCCACGATCAACTCCACAGTTTTGAGCTCCAGGTTGTTAAGACTGCACCAGACAGCCAGCTCTTAAACCTCCTGTTTGTAAGCAGACTCGCCACCATCCTGGATGAGGCTCATCAGTGTGGTGTCGTCTGCAAACTTAAGGAGGGTCTTTAGATGTGTAGTCGTTGGTGTAGAGGGAGAAGAGCAGTGGGGAGAGAACGCAGCCCTGAGGAGCTCCAGTGCTGATGGTGCGGGTGCTGGATGAGAATTTTCCCAGCCTCACTAATTGCTGCCTGTCAGTCAGGAAGCTGGGGATCCACTGACAGACGGAGGTGGGAACGGAGAGCTGTGTCAGTTTATTCTGAAGGGTGTCCAGGATGATGGTGTTAAAAGTGGAGCTGAAGTCTACGAACAGGATCCTCACATAAGTCCCTGGTCTGTCCAGATGCTGCATGATGAAGTGCAGTCCCATGTTGACTGCATCATCCACAGACCTGTTTGCTCTGTAGGCAAACTGCAGGGGGTCCAGCAAGGGTCCAGTGGAGGCCTTCAGATAAGCCAAAACCAGTCTTTCAAATGATTTCATGGCCACAGACGTTAGAGCCACAGGTCTGTAGTCATTAAGTCCAGTAATTTTGGGTTTCTTTGGGATGGGGATGATTGTGGAGCGTTTGAAACATGAGGGGACTTCACACAGCTCCAGTGATCTGTTGAAGATCTGTGTGAAGATGGGGGCCAGCTGGTCAGCACAGGTTTTTAGGCAGGCTGGTGACACACCGTCTGGGCCAGGAGCTTTCATTCTTTTGTTCTTTTGAAGACCTGGCGCACGTCATCTTCACTGATCTGAATTGCAGGTGTGGGGGAGAGGGGGCTTGCTGGAGGTGTGAATGGTTGTGTGGAGAGGTGTTCAGGGCGGGTGTGTTTTTTTCAAACCTGCAGTAGAACTCATTCAGGTCGTATACCAGTTGTTGATTCTCCAAAGTGTTGGGGGATGGTGTCTTGTAACTGGTGATATCTTTCATACCTTTCCACACTGAAGCAGAATCACTGGAAGAGAATTTGTTCCTTAGCTTGCCAGAATAATTCCTCTTTGCCACTCTGATCTCCTTTTCCAGTGTGTATTTGGCCTGTTTATACAAGACTTTATCCCCCTTTCTGTAAGCATCTTCTTTGGCCTGACGGAGCTGTCTGAGTTTTGCTGTGAACCATGGTTTATCGTTGTTGTAAGTTAGATGAGTCTTGGTAGGAATGCACATATCCTCACAGAAACTGATATAAGATGTTACAGTCTCTGTGAGCTCGTCCAGATCGGTGGCAACAACAGTTTAGTGTATTTTGACCAAATAAATGCAGCCTTTGTGAGCAACTACTGACTTGCAGAAAATTCAGACCTGCTCTTGCTGCGAGTAGAGACCTTCTCTGTTAGCTAAAGGGAAGAACAGTGAGAGAGGAAAAAGGACAGAGGATAAACATAATGAATGATCTTATTCTGATCCTGTTGCTCTCTCTGTTACAGTACAGGAGTGTCTGTGGGAGTCAAATGAAGGCCCGCAGGAGGTCTCTCCAGTGGCAGTTGATGTGACAGCAGGACAACGGCCTTCCACTTGGAGCACTGGCCTAATTGGCGACACCGCTGTGTGTCGCCACGACATCTATGATGGACACCTGAGGGCAGAGTCACGTGAAACTGCTGCTGCAAATTTTGCCAATAAGGTCATCGGATGCAGAGGCCACAATAGAAGATTTTCCCCCACTGAGATGAAATATCTTTTTCAGGCCACCGAAATCCAAAATCTGTTTATATACAAGGATGCACAATACTGCACAATATTGGAAATAATGGTATTTTTAGTTATTGCATCAGTATATAGATCGTTTACTTTTTTGTATTATCGCCCATAACATTTGGGATTGCCTGAAATATAATCATAAAAATAATTATCAGCTGTCTAACCTGGTCCATCTATGGAAAGTAAAAAAAGGTGCTTGTAACTTTGTTTCTTGTATTTATGACTTCATATCTAACAACTACACCTTTATACACTATCTCATAATGCAACAGTGTTAGTATGTATCACACTGCATATGAAATATAATACACATTTCACAGCACACGATACAATAAAAATAGTATTAGAGTCTAAAAAAGGGATTCTTCAGCATAACGGTCTAAAATAAAGTTAATTTGCTTAGGGATGAAATTAACTTTGAGCCTTTGAGGATTTGAGAAAGAACTGTATTATGATAACAACTTCCCAGCATGCACTTTTACAAAAGTGGAGAAATGCCACGGTGGACAAGAATAAAGAGGTTTCTTTGACAGAAAAAACACAAAGGAGGAGGATAAAAATGTGGGTCTGAAAAACAAGTTTGAGAGCGTGGTGTAAAAGAGCCAGTCTCAACTGCCAAACCAGATCTTTTACCACTGGGTGCTGAATTTGGTGCCTTGGGGCTTATAAAAGAAATGTATGTAGTATTTCTACACAATTGACAGATTTGAAAATTCTCACACACATACAAAGTAGTGCTGTACCAATCCAATTTAAAGTAGCTTATTAGAGAATGCCAATACAGCTCTCTGTCGTTTAAACTACTAATTTAGAAATTTGCCATGAGCATTGTAAAGATGTTCAAAACATAATGCCATTGAGAACCCTAATGATGATGGTGATTAAACAAAGAATCGACATTAGTAGTTTCTCATCAAAGCTGACACTCAATCCTGACAGAGAGAGATAGTCGTGTTACTCACTGACAGATATATCCACTCTCCTCTCTGATCTTCAGTACACAGGGAAGGGGGTGTATGAAAACGAGCATGTGGGGGGTATGTGTGACGAAGGTGGTGGAAAGGATTGTGACAAGATTGTCAGGCTGCATTATTCTCTCGCAGCTGGGGGGAGTCAAAATAACAAGGTGGGTTTGAAGCCCGGGGGGAAAACAAAAAATATATAAAAAAAGATTTGGAATCACCCCAATGAGACATTGTCCCGTAACTCGCTCAGATGTGACTGAAGAAAGAGGTGCTGCCAACCTCTCCAGGAACGAGATCAAAAGCACAGGCTTACGTCTTCATTAAAAAGAGCCCGACTTCACAGAGATGTTTCACTGTGACAGTTTTCAACAGGTCATGACCTCTTCTGCAGAGTTCACCAAATTCATACACTGGTTTCTGTCTGTGGAGTGAGCAAACCACTCATTAATGAAAGTGAACACTAGACTAATATGCTGACTATGAATATAACAAAAAGGAAAACTAAATAAATAAAGCACTAACAACAAAAATTATTTTAAATGCTACAAGTAAATGTAGGAGTCACAACATGACAATACCGTTTGAGGCAATCTGAAGGTGCTATATTACATGACACCCTCCAAAAACTCTTGGGGGGAGATGTCATGTCAAATTGGGCTGGTGACTTCTTCAGCGGTTAATCTTTGGAGATAGCCAGACACATCACAGGGTGTTAGCATACTTCCCAGGCAACAGACACACCCTGATGTGGGGCGAGATGGCATTTCCCTGCTTTTTTTGTTTGTTTGAAAGTACAAATTCAGGCTTGCATGCCATGATGGTTTCTCCCGCAGGCAGGATTACCACCTCAAATCGACACACCAACTGCTGAATAATGCTAATGAGAGCGAGAATCAAAGTTTGGTGGCTGAGGCGTAGATGTTAATAATTCTCTCTTATGACAAGTGCAAATAGGCTTCTCGTTGCTTAGATGTGTCAATCAACCATTCCATACAAATAACATTCTCTGTCACGATCATTGCTGTAGAAGGTACAAGCCATCTAATGGATTTGTCTGCACATTTGTTTCTGGGTGGTGAAATGTGAAATTTGTACAATTAATTTCAGTGGTTTAGAACAGTTACAAAGCATGAATAATGTGTGGAGAAACCCTGTTTCTTGGACTAAAGTATGACACACACAAATGTTGGTTCTGAAAAGTAAAAGGTTTCAAATAAAAATTTTATTCACATTTTGAGTCCGTAAGATAAAATATATATATAAGGTAAAATAAAAAGTACTAATATATATATATTAGTACTTTTATTTAGCAAGGAATTATTAAATTAATCAAACATGGCTATAAATATATTTGTAAGTGATGGCTGCTGAAAATTCAGCTTCGACATCAGAAATAAATAGAATTTTAAAATATAGAAAACAGTTATTTTCAATAATGTAATACTGTAATAATATTCCACAATATAGTTGTTTTTACTGTATTTTTGATTAAACAAATGCAGCTTTGGTTCAGCATTAGACTTCTTTCAAAAACATTAAAGTCTTACCGACCCCAAATATTTAAGTTGCATCTTGATATATAAAGTTGCAAATAATAAAATCACATTTTCAAGATAAAAAGACAAAAAGCCACCTATTTTAACTTTGTAGTGAAAATGGGCTTACATAGCTTGTAGTCCAGAGAAAAGACAAAAAGACTATGAAACAGAGCGTCTGTAAATCAATCTCAGCTTCTTTGAAGTCAATCACTGAACGAGGAAGTGGTGGAGAAAGAGTTTATCAAAAGGGTTTGAGCTCCACATTCAGTCAATCATGGATCTCAGATCAGGGTCATAAATCTCCTGTACTCATCTCTTCAGCCTGTCACCAGAGTCTGCTAGAGCCTCTCTCTCTCTCTCACACACACGCACACACAGACACAGACTCAGACACACACACACAGTCGCTTATTCACTTCAGAGTCCCTGATGAATGAGCCCCCTGGCTAGGAACATGTCCAGACGGACCATCCAAGAAAGCACCCAGTGCATGTGGAGTCTATTCTATCTGTGGATACAGTAGTGTATCCATCCTGGTATTTTGTAATGGAGATCATGTCACAGAAGATGATTCATTCTCATTTCTCGGTAGTGATTTAGGGCTCTACTATGCACACAATCTCTGTTGTTGGGCTATCACGATTCACCTGTCTCAGCTCAAATGCCCTGTGAGAGGCTTGCACTTTCTTCAGCAAGGGAATAACTATCAGAGACATCCACAGTTCTGACCATCAACATGCATTACTTTCAGTTTCAGCTTTTCTGTCACACATTACAAAAATCAGACCAAAAAGGTAAAACTAACATAAAAAATAAGATTAGAATGTTTGTTTGTTTTTGGTTTGCTCCATTTACACAGCTCTGTGGTTGAATCAACAGGAAGAGGGAAAGACTGAGACAGGAAGCAGATACTACCATATTAATCACATTATATCCCACAAAAACTCAGCACACTGACACTCCTGCTCTGTATGAACAAAAACATGTAGATTACTTCAGCAGGCTTATGTCTACATATCTGAATCCTTTAGAGATGCACAAAAATAAATTCCTTCTGATAATGATAAGCCAATAATTATTTTCATGTTATGAGCAATAGCCGATAAATGGCCAATATTAAAAAGAAAGAAAGAAAGAAGCCTTGATGCTCACACACTAAGCTAGAATTGATCTCCTCAATTAGTTTAGTGGTAGTGAAAAGCAACTGACTATATTACACACAAACAGTGACTTGATCTCATACAGTAAGATTTTGGAACTAGTTCTTTGTCCCAGTCAGTTATACTTATACGTCCCCTCTCTGGATGAGGACTAGATCCTGTTTACACTGATAGAAGACGTCACAGCCTTAGTGAGTACAGCCGCACTGGCAAAGGTACTCAGAAATCCAGCTTGATCAAGCTTGATTATTCAATTCCTCTGCACCTTGAGGGGGTGGGAACGAACGTTATGACCCCCCTCTGTGTAGATCTCCATCCTTCCTTCTCTGTATCTTGTTATCTCTCTCTTTCTGCATCTCTTTCACCCATCTTTCCTTCTGGAGTAGGTTGATTGGCCTTGAATGTGTGGGCTGAGTGCCAGTTCGACGCGCACACCCAGCAGGGCCACTGGACTGCTCTGGGGCCTAATGAGCTGGCTGGAATGATTATGCAGTCTTTAGGGAAACCTCTCAATCCCTGCTCATAAAAGTGTGCTGCACAGCATACAGCCAGAGCAATGGACATGTTTGAGCCTGTCAGACATCAGAACTTCAATACTGCTCCTGTCTGAACTGTGATCATCAGTTAACACTGACATGAAAACATTAAAAGTCAGTGGCAAAATACAGCAGATGCCACCGTAATACTAACTATTATTTACTAATGGTATTATAATATTACTGTTTTAATAGAACAAAAAAAATTACATTATGCAATATTTATTTTAAATATTACCACTAATAAAAGTGCTGTAATATTAGTCCGTTTTGAATGATATCCTAAACTAATGCAAGAACTTTTGGCTATAAATGTATAAATCTTATGTACATTCCAGCCAACCAGATTTATGGTCAGAGCAGATATCAAGCTATTCATGCTGGATTCATCGTCACAGCGTTTAATGGGAAACTGGTGGTATTTTAGGTATATTGCCTTGCGGCTGAATTGACCTGATGTGGCAGCACTCTGCCGATGGAAACGCCAGTGCTTCCATTAGAGACAGGAGAATAAAACACCATGACACTGCAAAAATCAGGAACTGCTGTTTAGTCTTGATCTCATTCACTGGGTAAAAACGTGATGCCTCTGACACCAATTCTCTTTCCTTGCTTCCCTCTCTGCACCGTTAGGTGTTTTGTCAACCCTCAACCAGGGAAATCCATTAAGATGTCAATTGCTGAAGAAAGAAAAGGGACAAGGCTAACTTGTTCTGAGATATGGCCATCTTTTCCACAGTATGTGGATGAGCCAGTCTGCTTGAAACAAATCCTGTCGGCCTCTTTTCTATGACAGAGTGAACAAATGATTCTTATGAGTGGTACTTTCTAGTGAATCAAAAACATGCATGCAACTCCTGAACAAATGACTTAAGGGAATCAAAGAGATTATTTTTTAAGTGAATCAAAAACAAACAGCTCATTCACAAATGACTTAAATGAGCCACTTTTATGAAAAAACTACCCACAGTAAGATCAATTTAGAACGAGACGGTTCTTTTTAGTAAATCAAACACACCTAAAAAAGGAAAGTCAGGGCAGTTACAGAATAATCTGACTCATGTAAACCATGTTGAATTTCTCTTACACACCTTTTAAAGAGCACACAATGAGAAATGAGAAATGCTTTTTTTTAATCTTGTATATAAAAAAAAGATTTTTGGAGTCAAACATGTCCTAGACAACAATACTAATTTTATTTGCTACTTTTATCATATATATATATGACAGGAAATGAAAAGGGGGCACAGTATAACAGGACCAGGAAATGACATGACCTGGATTTAAACTTGTTGCCAACATGGAGAGCATTTATCAAAGTCTAGGCTACAGCTCCAACACAGTGTCTTTTTAAAGGAAAAAGCTGAGCATGTTATATTAAATACAGTCATACACTCTCAAAATAATCACACCCATCCCCAAAAAGGCAATTTCCTGTGAAGCTCCCGAAACCCAGCTCAGTGGTCCTGTTGGGGACGCAGGCCTTTGTTCTCTCACTAGAGCAAGGTTCTGCTCCCTCTGATTCAATGCAATTTGACGGGCGCTTTTAATATCAGTGTGATGTCTTCTTCCTCCCAGGACAACATTGACCTCGATCACTCTATGCTAACAGAAATAACAGCAACCTAGAGAAGAGACATACCACAGAGACACACATATACACAAAAGATGCCCACTGGCAGAGGGCAAGTCATATGAATTTAAAATGACTACTTCTTTCACCCCTCTTTCAGCAACTTTTAACTTTAAGTGTCCTTAACAATCTGCATACATTTCAAGGGGAGAAAAAAAACTATACAAATAACTAATTAAAAAGTACACTAAATACCATAAACATGGCATGTACTGATGTCAGCTGTACATTATGTTTGTAGTAGGTATGCGCCTATGATAAAATTCTAGCTGATAGCAATAAGACAATTATTAAGACGCGTTTTATTTTTATTGTTTATTATTTCATAATATAGCCGATAACTGAATAATTCTACACTATTTTATATAAATAAATAAAGTATATAGTACTTTGTAAAAAACTAAAAATCAGCCTTTTTAAAGGGGGCCTATTATGCAAAAATCACTTTTATAAGGTGTTTGAACAGTTGTGTGGCCGAAGTGTGTGAAAACATCCAGCCTATAATGGTAAAAATCCACCCACTATATTTATAATCTAAAAAAAATCATAAAGAGTCTCTCAGAACGAGCGGTTTCAGATTCTCCCTCTGTTCACGTCACAGAGGGGAAAAAGTCCCGCCCATTTGTGACGCTGCCCTATAAGCATAGACACAGCCCTGAGTGAGAAGCTGTGGTCCGCCTCCGCCATTACTGATTACTTGCTGTAGCTGCTGGAGATATACAATGTCAGCGCCAAACAGGCATTTCAAGTGTTGTGTTTCGGGATGCACTAACGAACATAGGAGTCTCCATAGACTCCCTACATCTGAGCTGCTGAGGACACTGTGGTTAAGTTTCGTTGTCTAAGGAAATGTCCCAGAAAAAATCGGTAAAGTCCCCAATACATGTAGGGATCAATACCAACGCTTCGTGTGCGAACGTCAGCTCCAGACAAAGTAAGTATCACACGTTTGTTTTCCAAATTGCCTTTCTGAAAGAGCTTCTTGGCACTCTGTAAGGCTAATGATGCTAAAGCTACCATCGTCTCTGTCTGTTTTCACTGGTGCTGTCTTCATGAATGATCGTGAATAGGAATGTGGTGGTTAAAAGTTGCATATGAAAGCAATGTGAGTAGATCGCTTGAGTTTGTTAAGCTCATAATCACGAGTGGGACTTATAAAGTTTGTGATAGAATGCCATGCACCATGAGACCAGCTATGTTGTTATTTTTATCTTGCTGTGTTCCCTGTCTGTGTAATTCACAAATGCAAATTTATTATGCACAGTACAATCAAATGACTGACTTTGAAACGGAGTACATTTTCTGTAAAGATAACAGGCTTCTACTAATATGAAATGTTTATTTGCAAAGGCTAGCACTGCTAATGCCAGAGCTTGAGCTCTTGAAGCTCCGCCCTCTTCTCCGGGAGCACCAGTTCATTTGCATTAAAGCAACATACTCAAAATCAGAGCGTTTTGGCTCAAACCCAAAAGTGGCAATTTTAACAAGCTATAAAATTTATCTGTCGGGTATTTTGAGCTGAAACTTCACATACACACTCTCGGGATATCAGAGACTTATTTTACATCTTGTAAAAAGGAGCATAATAGGTCCCCTTTAAATGCTAAAAGTGAAGTAAAGATATTTATTATGTTACAAAATAGTTCTACTTCAAATAAAATGCTTCTCTTATTAACTTTCTATTTATTAATAAATGAATCAAATTTATTAAGCGGTACAACTATTAGGGGTGGGAGAAAAAACTTGATTCTCTGATGCATCGCGATTCTCTCTTCAGTGATTCTGAGCTTGGTTTTTCCCCCGTATATGGCACGTGCGCGCTAGAGACGCGGCGGGCTTCATTGCACAGAATTTGCGCAGTGAGACGCGTGCACATTGCTTGACAGTGTGTGCTTCCACCTGCTGTGTTTTACTTTAGATATGCTTTCATTTATGCCGTTTGGAATGCAGTACTATTAGATACACGAAACTCGCGCACTAACAGACTTTCATGTGCGCTTTGTGTTTGTTTGTCCTGAAGCTCGATTGTGGCTGCGGTTAAACGCACTTGCATTTTTGAATACTTTTATACAAAATTGATGTAGGCTACACACAGTCAGTTATGTTTTCAGAGCAGGACAAAACATCTGATATATCGAAATAGAGCTGTGCATTAGTGTGAATGCAGCCTTAAAGCTGCCACTGTCTATAAGCTCATCAGTAATAATCAAACGGCAATAATGCTGAGGAAAAAAGAAAAACCCATAACTACTGTCTGTAAACTTTCGGATACTTAATGAACACTTATTTTAAATAAGTGATTTTTTTAAAGTAGCCTGCTTATATAATAATAATAATAATAATAAAAAAAAGAGTAAATTTTGCACTAAATAAATTTGACAAAATTTGTATGAAAAAGTAGCCGTGTGCAGTAATATTGTAAACTGAGAATGTGACGCATCGTGATATTGAGTTGATAATGATAATCGGAATTGAATTCAAACGTGAAACCAGTGAAGATTCACACCGCTGTTTTTAAGATGGCAGTACTGACATACAGAGATACCAACTATAAACAAAAAGCATAGAAACTGCTATGTTGGTTAAAATGTAAAGTTGTAAAGATGTATTTGCACGGCAGAAGAATGAATTGGGCAAAAAAATAGATTTTTTGATTAATAGTTTTTTTTTAATGACGTCAATTTGATATCGATTCTCAAAAGCCGCGAATGAATCTTTTCCGGTATTTATTTCAACACACAAATGATCTGATTAATGTGATTCTTATCATTAGTCTTCTCCACTAGATGTCACCCTTATTTACCTTGCGCGATGTTACAACAGAAAGCCTGTCATTCATTCAGTGCTTATCATGGCGGAGATACTGTTGATGAGAACCAAGAAAAAAGCCATACGCATGATTCGTAATGCTAAGGTGAAAAGCTATAGTAATACTATAAATCTGTAGAAGCATCTGATATCACGCATAAGGCTCCATGATTTCCGCAATGAATGGCGGTGTTCTCTTCACAGATGAATCTTTGTTTTCACTGTACAGGGCAGATGGCAGACAGCGTGTATGGCGTCGTGTGTGTGAGTGGTTTGCTGATGTCAACGTTGTGGATCGAGTGGCCCATGGTGGCGGTGGGGTTATGGTATAGGCAGGCATATGTTATGGACAACAAACACAGATGCATTTTATTGATGGCATTTTGAATGCACAGAGATACTGTGACGAGATCCTGAGGCCCATTGTTGTGCCATTCATCCACGACCATCACCTCATGTTGCAGCATGACAATGCAT
Organism: Barbus barbus; assembly: GCF_936440315.1. Classification (NCBI taxonomy): domain Eukaryota; kingdom Metazoa; phylum Chordata; class Actinopteri; order Cypriniformes; family Cyprinidae; genus Barbus; species Barbus barbus. The sequence goes on from NC_136714.1 coordinate 18,350,678, forward strand.
GGCCCCATGTTGCAAGGATCTGTACACAATTCCTGGAAGCTGAAAACATCCCAGTTCTTGCATGGCCAGCATACTCACCGCTCTGGATCGGCGTATACGACAGCGTGTTCCAGTTCCTGCCAATATCCAGCAACTTCGCACAGCCTTTGAAGAGGAGTGGACAACCTGATCAACTCTATGCGAAGGAGATGTGTTGCACTGCGTAAGGAAAATGGTGGTCACACCAGATACTGACTGGTTGTGTGGTTATCAACCACACAAAACACTAATATCAGACTGTAAGCACTATGGTGGTGATACATTGTGCATAAATGCCCAGATTTCTAATTGCAAACCTGAGAGGCATTGTGAGAGATAATTTTGTTCAGATAACTGAGATAGGGCATGCTGCATGCCTGATGTGATACATTCACATCTCTGAATGCAGCATTCTCAGTACGTTCTGCTCGGCCTGCTGTTCATTTGCCGGAAAAGAAGCCAGACACGCAAACCTCTGTGAGCCCGGAGGAAATGCAGCTCAACCTCCACAAAGAAAGAGGCCATGCCAATCTTAGCTGGGAGGCCTGAATCGATGCCAAGTTGGGACGGCACACAGTGGCTGGCAATTCAAGCTAGGGTCAGGTTCAGCTCATCAGCTGGGCATCGGAGGAGAGAGTCACTGGTTTACAGCTGCTATTTACCATCTGTCCACTAGAAGAAAACTTCCTTTCCTGATCATACAAAATGTCACAGGATTCTCAATAAACCATTTCTGGAGCACAACAATCTAATCAAAAAGATTCTAAGGGTGCTTTCTCACCTGCTTCATTTAGTTCAGTTGAATCGCACTAGAGTTCGTTTTCCCTCTTGGTGCGGTTCGTTTGGTCAGGTGAGAAAGCAGCAATCGAACTCGGGTGCGCACCAAAAGCGGACCAAACAAGCGTACCGAGACCTCCTTGAAGAGGTGGTCTCGGTACTAGGGCTGGGTATCGAGTTCGATACTTTTTAGGCACCGACCGAATTGCCTCGATACCACGGAGTATCGAAAAACGTCTTGTCGTTCGGTACCAAATTTCGATACCTAAGGGGTTAATCTCATCAACGTCAATGAGCCAATAATCCTGCAGCACTAGGTGTGTTTAACTAGAAACGGCAATGCGCAGATTGATCAGTGTTTGACCTCCGCGAGAGCGTTTCGAAAGCGCACGGAGCAGTCTGCTCTTTAAATCACGCGGTTTGTTTATTATACACAGACTGAAGCGCGCGTGACGCTCGCGGTGATTTCAGCGTCTGCAGCCTCACTAAATGAGGACATAAACACATGAACAACATCTCCAGACCTGCTCTGAAAGTCACTTCATGAGCATTTTACCGTTTGATTTGAGTAAAACTAACTCATATCATATACACACAGAACTATAAAGGTATTCCAGGCAACCCGTCAAAATAAAAGTTCGGTTTTACTTGGAAGACACTGCGGCAGAAATATATTAATATTGTTCAGCAGACAGTACATACTGCTACTACTAGGCTACTATTAAAATTATTAAAACTTTTTTTTTTTTTTGGTAATGATCACACAACAGTTATTCCATGTTTTAATTTTAATAGTAACCCCCCTTTGTTTGCCAAAATAAATAAACTTTGATTTTCAATAATTTAAAGAGAAATTAAATTAATGTTTTATGTCTTCATTTGAAAACCAGATACAGAACACAGAATTTCTGAGGAAAAATAAAACATTTTATAAGGCTATTTTAAGAATAAATTTAAATAAACTTAGTTGTTTTTATGCATTCAAATAATTAGACATACTACACCAGAATTTAATAACAGTAAAACATGTGATGAAAGAAAATAAAACACCCACTTATGAAAGTGGATGAAGATTTAAAATTTCTTGAAGTCTTTAACAACCTAGAAATGATGATTCTGTCTGAGCTTTGTGTTTTAAAATGAACACGCACTAATGTAAACGTAGCCTAACAGATGTGTAAACTGAAAACTATTTGAACTTTATTAAAATTATTTATTTATTTATTGTGTTGGAAATATTTTGTTCCTTTGTGCAGTGGCTCAGGAGATGAGGCTTTGAGTCTGTATAAATATCAACAAGCTAAAAAAATATATTTTTTTGAGATAATGTAATCTTATTAAAACTGATTTCATAAAACTGGTATCGAAAAAAGTATCGTTCAGGAACCGGTATCGAACTCAAGGTATCGGTATCTGTATCGATATCGAAAATTTTTGAACGATACCCAGCCCTACTCAGTACGCTTTTAAACGAACCCTGGAGCTTGTGGTGAGAACGCGATCCGACCTTAAACAGACCCAACCGCAAAAAGAACTGCGCATTTTTGGACTAAACCAGCTGCCGTAGTCAGCTGTGCTGTGCATTATAGGATGAGGAAGTGTTTGTTGACAGTTTGCAGTTTAGCATGGCAGGTCGCGGACAAACTTGGGGTTGTGAGGAGGTGCGGAGCCTCAAAATAAAGGGTGCTGTCTGCTGCATTTTACTCCTGTCTTTGTTTACTTCTAGGAGCACCGTTGGAATTTTCCCACAGGCTCTTTCGGACCAATCGAAAAGCAGTTTAGGGAATGCGTTCAAAGACACATCTAGCCAACAAGTGAAGCGGATGTTGTCACGTGACTGCATTTTGGTTCGTTTCAGCTGGTTCGGACCAGAGCAAACAGTGTGGTGTGAAAAGGAACCAAAACGGCTAAAAATAGCTACAATGTATAATTGTTTGCCTTTGGTCCGGACCAAATGAACCGAACTACAGATGTGAAAGCACCCTAAAAAATGTGATGGGAACTTTCTGACCATGGAGTGTGAAAATGGATGCATGCCACATGCAGCAGCGAAGCCCGATCCACGTGTGGGCTCGGTTCCAGCTCGTTTATGTTTACGCACTGCAGTTTCGCGTGCCAAGCTGTGACGCTGCGCCTGTGTGCTAGAACACTCTAGGCCAGAATCAGGCTGATTGAAGGAGCATTTGTGGTGCTAGTCAACCACAACCACCATTTGCTTGACGTAACCCGCTTGGGAACACAGGAACATGGGCGGACCGTCTCCAAAACCACAGCTAAAATAAGAGCAGATGGGCAGATACAACACGTTGTCCTCTCTAATGTATGATCACGTTCAAGACCCCTTAATTCTTGCCAGAAATGCCCCTTTATTGCTACCATCACAGTGACGGGGACAAAACACAGAGCCTTGAAGCAGAGGCGCATCCTGACACGCCACAGAGCTGGTGTGTTTGGGATGGAAGTTGTGTGCCTGCTCCCTGTCAGCACCTCGCTGACCTCAGCATCTCTGGATGCTCACTAATCCAAACATATCTAATTCATAAAGAGGATATGGGCCTCATTTCTTCCGACGGAGTAAAAGCTCTCGGCTCAACCTCATCTCTCATTCCACTGCGCTTGTCACAACACTTAACTAGTTGATCAATCACTTTTTTGAATGAGACTTTACATCATTAAATGGGAACTGAGTAAATGTAATTAAGTTTGCGCAATGTTTAAGCAGTAACATTGCTGTGTGGATCCCGAAAGATCTGGAGTTTCCTTTGGAGTAAAAATGTCTGAACTCGCCCTTTTCAAAAGAATCCACCTGTTGTTTGCAACTTCACATTAGTGAGATGGTGTAGTAATTTGTTTAATGCCTCACTGTGAAGCAGAAAAAGCCATTAAGATAATGCATAACTTCACTCTTTTGTTCCACCAGACCTGCAGTGCTGTGTTTGGCTACATGGGGAGACTGACCTTCAGTGTGCCTCTGGCGTTGCTTCTCTCTGCTCTGAGGATCTCATCTCAGACTGGTGACACACACACACACTCAGACAGACATATCCAATGCCAGCTCAGGTCGCATGTGACAAAGGTGACTTAACCCTTACAAACTGCCTTTTAAATGAAGAGCAGAGGCTAACAAATTTACAGACTTGCACTGAAACAGGCTTGGTGTTTGGTCCATATATCGGTACATTAGCCTAAATGCAATTGAGAGAATGGGAACAGAGAGAGAATGATAAGAGAGGCAGCGAGGGAGAGAATGGGAGGAAGATGCCACCGCCATAGGAGATACGGCAGATGGGGCCGAACATAAAAGCAATATTACAGTTTCTAGATCGCTGACCTACATGCTGGTTAAATTACTTTTTTTTCTCTATTTTCTCTTTTTGCCAGAAAATAAAATAAAGTTGGTTGGTGCTTTTTTTTCCATATATCTCTGGAAATTGAGCCCCTGCATCCAGATCAGCCAAAGTCCACTCGAGGAAATGGGATTTGACAAACATGCAGGAGTGAAGGAGGTATTTGAGGAGCGTGTGGATGGACGACTGACACGCATTGTTTGGGCACAAGGCTGTGCATTTAACTACCTGGATATCACAACATCCTCCTCCATCGGTTCACAGAGATAATCCTTGAGGTTCTATAAAAGATACTGGAGGTATGAACCAGTATTATTATTTTTAAATGGAAACTTAAAAACTAAAAAACTATTTCACTAACTGAAATAAAAATAACTAATCTCAACTAAACTAAAATAAATAGCATTTTCACAACACAGTTGACCAAAAAATAACAGTAGTTTTTGAGACAAGGTACACTATAAAACTTGAAACCTTTACAACTGACCTGAATTAAGCATGAAAATGCCACTAGAACGCAATAACCGTGCTGAGAAATCTAATGTTGTTAAATAGTGCTGGGTATCGATTCAGATGTCCCGATTCGATTCGATTTTGATTCGCAAGCTCTCGATTCGATTCGATTATCGACTTTTTAGAAATTAAGAACCACAGGCCTGTATTTTAAAACTATTCTTTTTTTGTATAGGATCCTTTCTTAAACAATAATAGGGCCCTATAAAATGTTCTTAATTTTTCTGGTAATCAAATGAAGGCATAAAACAGTAATTTAATTTATCTTAATCAAATAAAAATTAAACCCTTTTATTTTTTGACAAACAAAGTGCTGCACAACAGAGGTTTACTATTAAAATTAAAAAGAAAACAAATGGGATTATTCCTTTAAAAATAAAGATTTATTCATATTTATTAGTAGTAGCAGCATTGAGTTTAATATTCTGACAGTTTCTTAACGTTAAACTAAACTTTTATTTTGACGATTTGCCGTGAGGAACTTGCAGCTGCTGTGTATCATGAGATATGACGGTAGTTTTCTCAAATTAAACGGTAAAATGGTAATGATATTCGTGTGTTAATATTATCATATAGTGAGACGGCAGAAGATGAAAAAGTGCGGACGACGCTCGCGTGTTAGTATGTGTGCAGTAAACAAAACAGTGTGTCACGCCATCCACCATTCATTCATTCATTGCGGAAATCATGGCGCCTCATGCGTGGTATCAAATGCTTCCACAGATTTATAGTATTACTATAGCATTTCACCTGAGCATTACGAATCACGCGTATGGCTTTTTTCGCCATGATAAGCACTAAATGAATGACATGCTTTCTGTTGTAACATTGCGCAAGGTAAATAAGGGTGACATCTAGTGGAGAAGACTAAAGGTCCTGATTTACTTCAACCAAAGCTCGTTTTCGTTTGGGGGCAAAAAGAACTTCGAAAAGGCTGAGCGACGGTATACTGTTTTCGAACATTCCAACACCCCGCGCTGCTGGAGGCAGATTAATGTAAACATGTGTTGCGATGTTCGCACGAATGCCTTAAACACAACAATGATGCAATGACGGTGTATCTAGGTCTCTTATTAAACTGGATAAATTATTGAACGTTTTTATATTTTGTGTGTTGTCATAATTTGATAAAAACAAAGGTTTATTATTGTATGTTCTTTTGGCATTTCATTTATTGTAGGCTATACCTTTTAAATTCGCTTATTGAAAGAACAACAACAGCAGCAGCAGCAGTATGGTGTAACATTTATTTGAAACATATATTTGGTACTTGCTACCTTATATATCTTTACTCTTTCATTTAATTATTTTCATGGCTTTGGAAAACTTGCATCTGATGTTTCTCTAAGTCGCTTTTTGCATAACTCCGGGTCGTTGACACCAAGCTTCGTTGCAATTTCTTTCTAGGAATTAAATGCTTTCTCAGAATCTTTAAAGTCTCTCCGCGAGTGATTGTACAGGTGCGGCTATATTTGTGGCAGCTCAGCTATTCGACACTGTGTTGCTAGTGACTTGGAGATAATGTTCCCCTGCCTGACCTTTGTTGAACGAGAAACGAACCGGAAAAAAATAAATAAATTGCACGTCAAAGGCGGCGGAGTTCCCGAACCCACCCACTGATTGCTTAATCGCCACGGACCAATGGTAGCTCAAAGGTGTTTAGAAGCCAAAATGAACTCCCCCAGAAAGTTTGCTTTGGTGAGCTGTATCGAACGACCAAAACGAACTTCGTTTCGGCCTGATTTTGTTCGAAATGACGTAATATGAGTTTGTGCTTCGATTTCGTTTGAAGTATACCGGGGCCTTAATGATAAGAATCACATTAATCAGATCTTGTTTTAAATGTGTGCTGAAATAAATACCGGAAAAGATCGATTCGTGGCATTTGAGAATCTATATCGAATCAACGCCATTAAAACAAACGATTAATCGAAAAATCTATTAATTTTTTTGCCCAGCCCTATTGTTAAACATTTTGAATGATTTTAGTTCATTTAGCATTAATTGTGCTTACCATAAAACTAAAATATAATAAAAAAATAAATAAAAAATCAAACCTAGGAAAAAACAATTATGAAAACTGACAAAAACTAAATTGAACTGACAGGACAAATTAAAATTAAAAAAGATATAAAAACTAAATTAAACAACCAAACTGATAATAACCCTGTTTTGAAACCAGACTGGTTGTAAATAATATTTATGCTGCCATTCAAAATGTTTGGAATGCCAGTGTGTGAACTGGTGGTGGAAAACTGCTCTGAAACGTGTGGAGATTATCAAGTCTGTATTTGAGTGTTACAGTCATGCATAGTACTTTCAGCACTCTAGATTAAGGCTACTACCAAAACAACCATATAACCATTACATTAAGCAACTACATTACTGAATAAGTGCTGGAGGCGAAAATATCAGATTGCCGCTTTAAATGACATTACACAAATGTAAACTGCAGTGCCAATTGCCAGATCGAAATTTGTCCACTGTTTTGTAACCATGACTACATAGAGAGTTTAGACACAGTCTATAAAAAATAGCCTAGAGTCCAAAAAAAAAAAACATTTGACACACTCCATTATTTTCTGTTCCTGTCTGCCTCCCTTCAGTGCTCACCTTTACCCTCTGGCCTTTTACTTTTATGTCTCCTCATTTTATTCATACTGACATTTCTTTCCTAGTGTCGATCTTTTAGCGCCTGCCAGCCTGTTCAGAGTTGGGCAAGTTTCCTGTTACTCACCTTTTGCTCTGGAATGTCAGAGATGCAAACCTCCATCAGTCATTTCCATAGCTTTTTTCATTTGAGATAAAATAGTCAGTCTGTGTGACCATGAGAGATTAGCCATATTTATTTGCTTATATGCATTTATGTGCAACCACAGAATGTTTCCAAGTAAATGTTAACAAGAAAACAGCTCATAAAAATATTTTTTTTTTTTTTACAAACCTGACAGTCAAGTCAAATGTTCACAGTAGGGCTGGGCGATAAATTGATTTTATCGATTAACTTGAATGTGCAGTTTACATCAGTTTGTTTGAATGAAAATCGGTTTTCTTTTTAACATCCACCGACGCTCTCCTCTGAGCTCCAGTAGTTCCGAATGAGCTCAGCCCTCCCCCCTGCGCCTTTGCCATATAGGGTTTGGCCGATAGACGATGCCATCATCCATCGCCGATGGCTGATAGACATCATGATGTAAAAGGCCTAACTTTACTTCGTTTTTGTATACGAACGCGCAGCCTTTCAAAGTATATTCCATTTGAAGTTGTACACGAACGCGGGCGGCCAGCGCATGCGCACTAGAAAGCTTCAACCATGTTCAGTGTCTGCTCTATTTTTCCCCGTTAAGTCATGACTGATAACAAATATTTTTTAACTCTTTTAAACCAAAGCTGAGCTGTCTCATACCCTCTCGCTCACAAGCGCTTGTCAATGTGAGCGTCTGTTGCAGTCACAGCTATTTTGATGTCCGTCTCTTTTCAACTGTGAAACAACGGCCATGAACGTGGAAAAACTGATTACTGTTAAATAACTTCAGTGCGCATGTGCGTCCTGAGCGTCCCTACGCTCGTGATCCCATTTGCGACTGAAAACTACTGCGTGCGACTATGAAAAAATAATTAGGAGCACCAGTGCGACTGACACGATCAGCATATTTGTGTTTGTGCTGAGGGAGCTTTAAAGGTATCTAACGTACTTACGTGTTTTTGCAGCGTTGAGTAAAGTATCACATAACCAAAGAAGTGTAGACAGTGCACAATGAATCTCTTATTTACACAGTGTAAGGAGCTTCGTTGATTATAATGGAGTTTTGTGAGGGACAGCTTTTAATGATTATTAAGGGAGTTTGCAAATGTGATATTGATTTAATACAACAGTTCAGTTTAATAACAGTTCATTAAAGAAGAAGTTAATATTAAATGACTTCTATTGTCTGACTACAACACTCACAGCAAATTTCTGGAGTTGAAAAAATAGGAGTTAGGCAAAAAAGTGTGAAAGAGTTAGATTTTTGGAGTTTATTTTTTAACTCTGACTACAGTTTGTGTTATGGGATACTCCCTGGCTGTGTTGTATTTTGGAGTTCATTCATTGGTGTTCTGGTGCGCGTTTCAACACTACATCTGGAGTTAAATGTTGAGAAAGTGCGCCATGATGACACGACCCTGGTTCAGCAGCACGAGGGACTGAGTTATGTACTTCGTCGTGAGGTAGGTAAAAACGTATTTATATGCATATATATTTATATAAACAATTTCAAAATGTTCGGTATTTTCTGATAGAAACGCGTTTTGTCGTAGCCGTTACGTTATGTTCTGTGTAATGTCAATGACTATGGCGAACTTAAGTTAACTCCATTTTTCCGAACATATGGCTGTTTTGCGCGGTTTTTTTTTCCCGTTTTTTTTTAAATTATTTAATTTTATTTTTTGTTGTTGTTGATATGAACGAGCTAAAATTAGTTAACCGTCTTTCCGTTCACCGTGTTTCTGAAAATGTGTGTTTTGCCATCAAACTGAAGAGGTGATTCAGCTCAAGAAACCTTCTGTTCAGCTTCCATTTAACGTTGAAATGCCGACGAGGTAATATCTTTTTTCCAGCAAGCCATATGTCTTATGTCGGTGCCTAATGTTTGACAGAAGTGGCTACTAAACTGCAGTGTCTAACTAACCTGGTTAATTAGATAAATTTTGATCCGTGAACGTGCAACATTAGGCCCGTAATGTTTTGAATTGTAACGGCTATAAATACGTCTTAGTCGTTACCCATGAGAGTGCGTGGTTTTCAGCTCACACAGACATATATATATATATATATATATATATACATATATATATATATATATATATATATATATATATACACACATATATATATATATATATATATATATACATATATATATATATATATATATATATATATATACACATATATATATATATATATATATATATATGTATATATGTATGTATGTATGTATGTATGTATGTATGTATGTATATACCAGAGTTTCCGCTAGAAAAAAATGGTGCCGGTCAAAGTGACCGGCAGAGGTTTCGTTTTCCGGACATTTTGGTGATGTGCCGGTCAAATATCGCCTCTTAATTAGTCAAGTTGAGGAAAACTGGAAGCAGGCTATGTAACTTAAAAAATGACATAATCAGGCCGTATAGAATGCAACGTTTATTAGCCTAACTTTCAAATAGACGGAAAAAACATGGTTTCACATTCGTAGTTTAACAAACCAATCCCCCTTCCCCACATAAAATATCTGAATAGTAGCCTATTGTTTTTACTCAAGCGAACTTAATTATACACTCTCAATATGTCTCATTTAACTGGTAACATTTAAATTGGCCACCGTGTAATGACTCCTTGTCAAATTAACTGGAACAAACAAATGACTAGGCCTATAACACTGTCATTTTAGGCTACTTTTTACGCTGTTTTGCAGTGCTGAATTGTGCAGCTGCCGACTTAAAATCAAAACTTCCCAGAGTCTCTCCACAACTTGCAATGCGCATAAGCCGCGTAACCTTGTTCTCCGCAAGGCGACTTCGCTGCTTCGTCTTGATCCGATTCTGCAGCGAGAACCCCCTCTCTGCAGGAACACTCGAGACAGGGATTACACAGGCTATCTTGGCGAGCTTGGTCCACTCTGGATACATTTCGTTGAAATCACATATGAGGACTTCGCAGGCTGTGGAGAAATGCAATCCTCCATAGCCACGGAGCTCTGTCATGACAGCGAGGGCATCACGTCGCAGGCTTATGGCATCGATATAAGGAGCGGTGTCCACAGACTCAATGCTTGTAAAATGGCAAATAATCCTTCTGATCGCTGGTTCTGCATATTATTGATAGCGATAAGATAATATAATAGGTGAGAACGATATTAGAATTATAGGCCAACAAAAGAATGCTGCGCTTATTATAAATAGACGTCTCAGGGGCCATTCACATATCGCGCCTAAAAACGCGTGTAAAACGCTAGGCGCGCCGCTTTCTCTTTTTTTCCAAAGCGCTCGGGCGGTTGCGCTCCGGAGGCGTCTGTCGTTGCTAAACAACCATCAGCTGCGCTCTCCGTTACAACAAGGAAATTTCAGCAATGGATTTCCAACACCGAAAAACACTTGCTGTAACTCTGTTACAAGTTTTATTTACTAAGAAAAGTAAAAAACGCCGCAGTGTTTGGGTGCACCCCATACTTCAAAAATGCTGCTGAGGTTTCAAAGTAACGGAAAAGGTGAGGAAGCTGATTGGTTGGTTCTTGTCACATGACCTGCGGTGCGCTTGCGGCATTCTGAAAAGATGTTTTTAGGTGCGTTCGACTTCATGCAGCACTTAGCAGACCGATCGGCGGCTGACTTGAAGCAGTGCATGCCGGTTAGAAATTTAGTCCGACTTGAACCGGCGCCGACCACACGTCACTGTCACGTGTGGCATCAAAGTACCGCGATAGCGTTTCGAGAGCAACCGGCTGACTCAGCCGGCGCAATTTCTCCAGAGCGACTGCGGGAGCGCTGATGACGACACAGCTGTTTCACGATTGGCCAAATTCACCACATGACAACAATGACACGTGTTTCTAACGTCTTCAAATCCAATACAGCTCACAAATCTGTTTTTAGAGCAGTAAAAGCTTTTTTACTGTAGTCGCAATGTTATATTGAGTCACGTTTATCATAAAACACTAATGAAAGCATACATAACCCCACTTTATTAGTATTTAAATAGTTTACGTTGAACTTTATTCTTGAGCAGATGGCACTGTATTAAGCAGTATATAAAAAGTGTTTGTTGCTCATGAAAACGTTTCTGAAACGTCTGTGTATTTGACAAATATAGCATTTTATTCACTTCATCTTTGATAGAGTATGCAAACACCACGTGAGTGTCACTAACGGGAGCAGAAAGTGTCCAGCTTGACACATCCGTTTTCAACTCTGCCCCTGACTGCAAGCGGCTACTCTCGTTGATCGCCGTCTGTAGCCGTGCTTCAAGTCGAACGCACCTTTTATCTCGATGCGGCGCGGACGCGCCTGGAAAAAACGAGCGCAGCGCGCATACCGCGCGTCTCCATTTGAAATAACGAACTTGAGCGCGCAAAAGACGCGATATGTGAGCGGCCCCTTAGGCGTGCGCTTTATTTTAAATGCAGCATGCGATGTTGTTTAATAACTTTCAAACGGTAGAGCCTGTTCCTTTATAACATAGCCAAAGGTCGGTGTATTTTTGCTTTATACATTTTAGGCTTATTCTCAAATTCAGATTGTGTTAGTGGGGCGGGATTATTAGGCCATTTTAATCGGACAATTTGACCGGAGAGATTTAATTTTGACGGACATTTCATTTTTTTTCCGGCCAATGTCCGGCAATTACCGGACAACGGAAACCCTGGTATATACACGCACATTTTGCATTATATTGCATTCTCAATCACACTAGCATTAGTTGTTATCTGAAATTATATGTTTTCTCTTTCACAATGTTGATAAAAGTGCCACGTGGGGGGAAGAAGAAGTATATAAAACTGGAAGAAGTTTGTTTCTCAGATTTTCTCAGTGCTGGTGAGTTATGTATTTAGTATTTAGTTAATAAAGAGTAAGTAACAGTAATTTTGTAATTTCTTTTGTAAATAACATGTTGGTATTATGGTGTAGTACATCAGAAGTTTCTGATACCAGAGAATACAACTTTAAAAGTCACAGATGACCAGGGCATAGAGGTGGATGAAGATGTCTTTCCTGAACTTGCAACAACCAAAGAAATGTGTTTTATCATCCACACTGATGATGGTAGGTCATTAAAAGAATGTTTTGGACTCAGGTTATAGAAAGGGAAAGATTAAGACATTTCAAATGTTTTGATGCCCAAATGTCATACGGGTGTGATTCACAATTTTTTGTTGTATCAGAGAGTTGTATTATCTGATTTCTTATTTAAATGAATTCACTGTGAAGTTGTTCCTTTGTTACTTCATCTGATGTATAAGTGTCTACCTCAGGTTACACAATTCTGCATTATTTATTTCAATTTTTTTATATATAATCCTGTGGCTTGATTTTATATAATGCAGTGTGATGCGTTGACAATGTTTTATACAATTTTACTAAGCAGTTTTAGTTGGCACTCTGTTAGCTGCCTATACATGTATTAAATGTAAATGTTTTTTGCTGTTAGATTTTACAGTATTTTATGACAGCAATTAATTTCAAAGTGTCTATGCATGAAATTTCTAAAGCTAATTGTATGGATTTGCTTAAATAAAAGCAGCAAGTGAAGACTATGGCATTGCGTGTAGTCATTTTCACATAAAAATATACTCTAAGAAGAGTTAAATGTAATATTTTTAAGTGTTAATTTTAGCACTGGTAAGGAGTTCATATTAAACTCAATTTTACAAATACTCTCTGTAGGATTAGAATTTTAACTCCAGAAAGAGTTAAATTTTAACTCTAAAGAAGTGTTAAAAATGTAACTCCAATATCAGAGTTATTTTAACTCTGCACTGGAGTCGATTTGATGGTCACGCATGTACACTCAGATTGAGTTGATTTTAACTACCAGGGAGTTTATTCCAAAGACCAGAATTTGCTGTGCTATTGCCTTATTTAGCTCTATTTCATCAATGAAAATAGTTTCAAACAAAGTCCCAGCCAAGCCGCAGCGCATCTCCATTCAAACACAGCGGTGTTACTTTTATGAATGAACTGCGTTTTTAAACTAATCTAGTGAGTCAATGATTCAATTAACTATTCATAAAGACAGTCAAGTACTTAATTCCTGAACGAATCAGCGTTCGAACGAATCAATTAAATGAATGGTTCAGTGATAAAATCAGTGACGTACCGCCACCTACTGGCAGTTTTAGTTTAATTTTTAAGTATCTTTTCTGTTATTTAAATAATTTACCCCCCGGCTTCACAGACAAGGTTTAAGATTAGTCCCAGACTAAAATGTAATTCTTAGAATTCAACTGAAATAAACTTGCACTGATTGATCTTAAAATATATCAGTGCCTTTGTTTTGTCTCAAGATGCACACCAGTAATGTTTTTTTCTAAGGCATGTTAATAAAAAGTACTTAAAATGTCCTAATTGAACTATGGCCTAATCCTGGCTTAGTCTAAGCCCTGTCTGTGAAACCGGGCCTTAATATTTCTACATTCAAAATTGTATATTTAAAACATTAACCTCAACATGAATTTATGAATTTAATTGCACTTATGCAACCTCTGAGCCTCATTAAACATCTGAAAATACACCTACAAGCCACTTGTGTGTTCTTCTGTGCCACCTCTGTAGGACACATTTATTCCTTAAAAACTGATTTCATTTGATTGGTATCTTATTCTACTTGTTTTTATTCTGTTGTTGTAATTAGAAATTATAAAAAGCTTATTAATATATATCTTTTAATTTGACATAAAAGATAATATACGTTTAATAAAGTTAGAAAAATGCCATTACAAAGGTAAAAACTAAATTCCCTGTAAATCACTTTAAGGAGTCAAATATCACCTCGTAATGGGAAGGTTAATTTTTGATCAGAATTTTTTATTATTGATTTGACGCGCTCCTAAAAAGAAAAGTAAGCGTAGAGCCCTGAATGTATATACAATTGCGGGCATCAGGGATTACACCTGGAATTGAAACTGCTTTTGAATGCACAATCGTTTTTTAGTTTCACTTTCGAGATTCGCGATCGCATGTACTGTTTATACTATGGAGTGGCAGTACTTACCACACATTTTACAAGATCAGATGTTTGTCAGTGGTCCTGAGGATCTGCAAACCATTTGTCATCGTCCCGCCAAAACAGTCACTGATATTTAATGCTGTTGAATGTTTTGTTTACACTTTATCTGAACTACTTCTTATCTACTAAATAGCAAGATGTTAAAACTTGTGTTTAAAGAAAACTTATCAAAAAGGGTCACATAATTGTATGTTATGTTACGTTATGTTAAATTACATATTCACTTTTTACTATGGCAGGGCCTGCCATCTTGTCTTTTTGTTGTTTCTGATTGCACTTTAACCCCAAGGGGGAAATCCAGATTAAATCCCAGAAGGAAAAATCAAAACAAAATGAAGTTAAAACTTGTTTTGACAAATTTCTTTGCCATTGGCAGATTGATTTTAAGTAAGGGGGGGGGGGGGGGGGGTAGATTTAAATCGTAAATTGGATTTTTTGTAAAAAAATCGGGGATTTTTTTCTTAGGCCATATCGCCACCGGTTGCATGTATTCATATTTCAGCACTCGAAAAAAGGGTTTGATTGGGACACATGACTGAAAGTAATATGTTTTCCTCCTTTGTCTATAGGTTCAGATCACCGTCAGCCTCTCCAGACTAGACTGTTGACAGTGACCAGGTCAAACGGACCTCATCTCCATCTGCAGAGGATTACAGAAGAGGAAAAGTTTAATCTCCGTGAAAGAGCACACCAATGGCACTGAATCTAATGTTCAGATTTCTCTGCAAAGATGAGACACCCCATATTTTATTACCACATTAATCTGTTGCAGACGGTTTATTCATTTATGAGGACATTTCCCCCTCCCTTCCTCTCTTTCAACTGCTCTAAGAAATTTATTAGAACTGGAAGCATTACAGCTCAGAAATGATGGACTCGAACAATAGCGCTTGAACACTCAATAACTCTGATGAAATGTTAAAACTGTTATTACCTACTTAAAAGGTCATTAGAGTTTACGTAGTTCTGAAACTGGCCGAATGCAATTACTCTGAGATGAATCTGAGGTTGTCTAACACATTGCAAGCAAAGGTTCACACATAATTACTATCTCTATTCAGAAGCTGTGAGGAAGAGAAATGCTAAATATGGCTACATAATCAGAAGTCATAGAACATAACTACTACAGACATTCACTCAGAGCTGTTATAAAATAAAGTTTGTTTATTAACCTGTGGACCTTTTCAAATCAATATGTAGAATCATTAAAGCTGCATTGTGCAATTTATTTGCCCAGTAGTGATAGTTTTTTTCCAACACACGCACACACAAACACATATCATTTTACTTTTTTTTTTTTTTTTTTTAATGAGTTGCTATGAACACTCAAAAAGAAACACCCTAACCCTAACAACAAGTAAACTTGCAACCATGCAACGTCTTATGCTTCATTTATGTTGTGCGTGCCATTGTAACAAAATATGAGACAGGATTTGGGCTACAGGATGAAGTGGCTACATATAATTGGATATCACAGTCAGTGTTGCCCCAATAAACAGGGGTTTGCTTGAGAAAGAGGCTCATTCTGTGTCTGAATGAGGCTGCTTTTTAGTTCTTCTAACAAGTTCAGAGCACCAAACCCACAGAGCCTCCGGTCTCCAGCTACTGAGTGGCCACACAGTAAAGAAACATAAAAATAGGAAGGGAGGATAGAAAAAAAATTAGTTTTCACTATATGTTTGTGTGTCAATGGGCACATCCTAAAAGTTGGAGCGTATAAAGTTGAGCTGTGTTGTGCTGAAGTGAGTGACTCAGACATTCTGAGTCTTTAATAGAGCTGTAACGGTCTCCCTCCTTCTCTCTTTCATTTTCAATCAAACACAGGAGCTGCTTTGTCTACAGTGAGTGGGCAGCAGTGGCAAGAGAAGTTCTCTGGAACAGATGACAGAGGAGTGTGTGTCCAGTTTCTTTCCAGACCTTCCGTCTAGTCCCCTGACATGAGCCTCTTTGGTTTGACAGTTACCACACTTATCGTGGTTCAGCCGGCCAATAAGCTCTAAAGAGGCCAATGTTAAACCTCTGCCTCATATTCTGGCCTGCATAACTGTAGCAGGAAGTGTTTGTGGCCACCACCGCAGTGGGGTTCCATTAAATACAAATGAACAGTGCTCTAAAGAGGAAGCGGAAGGGGAGACACGGAAAACACAAAAATCGTTATGCTGTTTGAACGAATCAAATTGATCAAACATCTCTAGTGGAACAGGGTGAGTGCGCTGATGAGCAGTAATGGATCTGACCTCGGGTTTGGCCACTGACACGTCTCCTCTTCCTCTCTATACACAGTGATAGTGGGGCTGGGTGCCAACAATTATGACAATAAGCCAGCTTGACTGGGTCTTCCGCCAGAGCAGAGCAGCCCTTGGGTTTATCTGCTGCTAGAAATAGTGCCCACAACATTGCTAAAAATTTGAAATGTACCTTGGTACGACCTCTCATCTGTATTGGATTCAGTAGCCCAAATGCTTACAATTCTTATCTCTCAATTCAAGATTAACCTCCGCTACAGGAAGTCACAGGGTGTGCGATATATAGTGTAAAGTTTCAAAATAAAGTCAGATTGTGAGACCATGGCAAATTATGAGCCATATTATGAAATACAAAGTCAATTACAAGATAAAATAATAAACACACAATTCGAAATTTAGTCAAATTTATTCTCTCTTATGCTCACCAAGGTTGCATTTATTTTAAACTATTATCAAAAAACACAGTTAAAACATTAATATTGTGAAATATTATTACAATGTAAAAGAACTGTTTAACTGAATAAATTGCAGCAAGCAAGAAAAAAAGAAAGCAAGCAAGAAAGATATCTTACTGACCCCCAAAGGATTCAACAGTACTGTACTAGGCTTGCTGCCATAGACGGTGTTGGCGGTGATACCGGAGTTAAGCCACAACACCGGTATGTCACTTGCCCGCCGTCCCCCACCGTCGTTTTTTTTATATCAATAAAAATCATTTAGTTCAGTTAGAGAACAGACACTACAATTAAAAACTGAACGCGGCAGCTCAATACAGCACACCGAACGACAGTCACATCATAGATTAGATTTCATTCACGTGAGGAGAGTGAGTGGAGCTGACTGACAAGAAGAGTGGGGTGAGACAGACAAGATGATATTGGAAGATTTAGTTTCAAAACAAAATGCAAAAGCGCATGTGACTCATTGCAAAAGACTCATTCGTTTTGTTAATGAAAGTTCTATGATTTATATATCGGCTAAGTTGAGTTTGAAGTTGTATTTTGTTGATGCTTGAATTGACACCGAATTGCCGCTAGTTCAAAAGTGAAAGTAAAATGCACATCGCTTTTAAGCTGTTTAGAAGTGAAGGAAAGTGAGGAAAAGAGGGAAAACCCAAACGAACTAACAACGAACAAGTGCTTTACGCCAAATTGCCACTAATTTAAAAGTGAAAGTAAAATGCGCACCCCGCTTTTACAAGTTATTTAGAAGCGAAGAAAAGTGTGAAAAAGAGGGGAAACCTATCCCCCCAACCACCCGCATGGTGATACCGGTACTACCGGTGTTGTTACACGTCGATTAACGGTCACAACCGTCACAACCCTATACTGTACATTTCAGAAGCTTGTGAGTTCTAGACACAGTGTTGTCATATAACAAGAAAAATTACTTGTTTTTTGTTTAGAAAATGCATCAGTGTGAGCATTGCATGACATTTTCAACATCACAGAAAAAAATTGAAAATAAAAGATGCTGCAGTTTAAATTAGGAAAATGTTTTCCCCTCCACGTTCGGTTCTCACAAATCACATGCATCTGTATGTGGGGGCATTTCAGTGTGGATGAAATATGCTACACTAAGTGTCTTGATGTAACGCGAAAAGTACATCATCTCTATTCGCAGGTCAAAAAGCAATTAAGCCAGCTAACTGCAGCTGAAATAGCCTGGGGCTGAGTTGGAGCTGTTAATCTAAGACAGCCCTGAGCTCCACTTGAACACACTGGCTTCATGGTCCAACCTGTCCTGCTGGCAAAACGGAAAAGCAAGACGTGAACCCTGCTGGATGTGCTTACTTGCCCCACATGTATACTGCCAAGGGACTCTGGGACTAGTAAAGAGCAGTTGCACAGGTCACAAGGTAAACTCACAGCAGGACAACAAAATCACATATCTGCCATTTCTTTGTTTATTGACTCTTCTGTGAAAACAGCGTTCAGCTTGCCAGCCCATGAGGAAATCAGACAGGTTACATGCTGACCATCACTAACAAAACTATTAACAAAAATATGACTCTATAAGCTCAGGCTTTCACTATGTATTTTATAAACCTGTCATATGGTTAAAACATGAATTAATAAAACGTTGGTTAAACCTTTGGTCTTCATTCATTTTGTTCATTGTCAGTGTTTTATAATGTACATGTGAATATACGAAAACATATGACATTTTCAAATATCAGAATTCCAATAAGCAATCACTTAAGCTTATGTTATTTAAAAAAATATTTCTTATAAAGTCTTGCATGGACTATGGTGACCCTGGTGGTGATTCTGCTTTGGCCCACATGGCAGAGGTGAGCTTGTCAAGATGTATCTGCTGGCATTTATTTGAGACCCAGCTTCCCTTCTCCCACATCCCAACTGAATGTGGGAGGCCATAATCACCCCCTAACCGGCTCGGACAACAGCAAAGCTCAAAAGAACTTAAGAAGACAGCTGTTATGTTTCACTTTCACCTCAGGGGAGATGCGTGTAGAATAAGTGTTGTTTTTCCCAGGAAACAAAAAACAACAACAACAAAAAACAACAACAACTAATAAAATAATTTAACATGAGGGGTGCTCAAAGTTAAAGTGTTGGGCCCCTTTGATATCCCAAGTGTTTTCCGCTTGGTCAATTCATCCAAGGCAAGCTGCAGACACAACAATCATGCTTATATAGCTATTTCTGTTCATCCATGTGCCTCTCTAGTCACTCTCCAAAGCAATTTCTACTGATAACAAAATCATAAACAGGACATAAACAAGCATCCATAATTGGATTTAATCTGGCATAAACTCCTCCGCACATTTCCGATCTGAATGTTTACTCAAAATAAACTGTGTAATGAATCAAAAAGAGCCCATTCTGATATTTTTCTGCCCAAGTTGCAGCAGAGCTGCATTTGAAGAAAACTTGTCTATGTCTAAAATAAATAAAACCAAGTAACATTAAACCAGTCTGTGCAGTTTCTAGCCATTGTGAATTTGTGACATTTGCTCATGCTAGTGTGAATGAAACCAGGATCAGTCCAAATGTTGCTTGAGAAAAAGGTCAGGTTTAGAAATTAATGACTGAATTACAGGCTAGGAGAAATAAAATCCTTATCCAGTCCAATCAATCTCATAACGCTCAGATTTTCTTTAGGGCCGCCTCTTTTTCTCTGAAGTCTCCTTTGAGAAAAGACTTCCTGTGGACTTATCATTTCTACATTTCACTCGTTGGGATCATTTTTTTTTTCCCTCTTCCATCATAGACACAGAAAAAGTAATTTAGTGAAGAAATACAGTGCGTATAGGCCGTGGGGAAGATAAAGACGCTTCCCTTTCTACACTCTAGGGCAGAGAGAGGAATTATGGGATGGCTAGGTGTGACAGAAGCTCATCTGCAGTCTAGATGGACTGCATAGAGTTGGTCAGAGAGAGCATTTCAATAAACCTTTTAAGAAACCATCTGTCACCACATGCAGCATATGTTTACAGCAAATATTATAAAACAAACTAGCTGCACTGAGGCTATCAAAGATAAGATGACAGTAAAAATGTTTATTAAAGTTTAAGGCAAACAAACAATTAATACATGCAACATCTAACTGTAGCTAAAGTATGCAGGCTAGGTTTAAAGCTTAAAGCTGTGTATTTACATGCATGTAAGTGAAGATTGATTTAGTGTGCCCCCACAAGGGACAAAGATTTAGCATTTGAATTTCGATCCGTTAGACGAGCTTTTGTCTGGCAAGGTAACTACTCTAATTAATTACATTAACGCAACAAGCTTCATTAGCAAGGCTGCCGCTCAAGCCCTCTAACCCAAGCAGCTGTGACACTGTAAAAATTCAGAAGCTCAGCCTTTTGAGATCACTAAAGCTGACACTACAGAGCATCAATGGCATTATATAATAACATTAATATCATGAATGTACAGGATTCAGGGAGATTAATATTTAATCTGTAAATTATTGATATTTAAATCTTATAAAATAAAGCACAATCAAATACAACAACTTGCTTTTCTAGAACTAATTTTCTAATCTTTTTTTTTTTCTTTGATAAAATACCGTCTCCTAATCTAGTTTACTTTTATGGAGAAATGGTTTGCTAAGCACTTTTTTAACATTATTTTTTATTGTAACCGGAAGTTAATATCAAACTGCTTGTCTATTTGTAAATAGCCTTTAATGCATAACACCAAAATCCAAATCCAGCACTTCCTTCACAACAAAATAATGTTTTGAAAACTAAGTTAAAAGAGGTAATTTATTGGAAAATTAAACAAAAATGCACTCAAATAAATATCAAATGAATAAAAAATGCTTATGTGCACAAGAATCATCAATACGTAATGAGCATTGACTATGTATTCCAAAGCATTTATTAAAAAAATAATAATTATTGCATCTTTTGGGAGTCTTAAAAGAGAAGCGGCATGAATTAATAACCACAAAACTTGAAGAAAAAAAGTTGATGGTTTTGTATAAAACCCTTTCGATGATGACTAAAGCTCTGGTTGGATGGCATTCTTAAATCGGTAAACACAACACTGTAGCAACATTGGACGACGCACTCAATTACTGCACTGATCCAATAGACTCAACTTCCTGTTGCAGATGTTTACTTCAGAGCTCAGCCCTCCTCCCAAACACTGATATTTAAGGATGGGACGCAGAGCACAGAGTAAACAGATCAATATGCCACTCTGGTATCAGTGCAAAAGTCAGCTGAAAGCAAGCATGTGCCTTATTATGTATTCACAGCTTCTCTGATTTAAATGAGCTTCCTCATTAGGCGATGATGAGTTGGAGAGGGACAGCTCGTGGGATGGCAATATCTGTGGCGATGGGCTCTGAGAGCTGGTGGGCTCAGATCAGGCCCTGATCGATGGTGGTTGAGTGCAGAGCCGGGCTCCTTCCGCTGTGAACAGTGATTAGCCAGTGTGGAGGACTGGAGCTCATTGATTCAGTGGATCTGCTCCGTCTCTGATAACAAAGGCTGGGTATTTCATTATGAAGGGGAGGCACTGGATTGGGACTTGGAAGAAAGTGAGTGGATCAATCAGGCAGTTTTCAGAACAGCGTGAAGAGCAATGTAAGGCCGTAATTTTACAGGTCAAATATACAAAATTACAATCAGAGAGGATAGAGTGGAAAAGAAAGAAAGATATTGTGACATATTGTGGGAGATAGAGAAAAGAACACAACATTAGGCAGGAATAGAAGACCCTTTGAAATGTCATGATGTACATTTCGAATGGCTTGTGTTTTGGTAGAAAAAAAAAAAAAAGTATTCTGTGATGAGCTGGATTTACACTATACCGTTCAAAAGGTTGGGTTAAGATTAGGGCTGCTCGATTATGACAAAAATCATAATCACGATTATTTTGGTCAATATTGTAATCACAATTATTTAACACGATTATTAGTGGGCCATAGGGCTGGGCGGTATGACCAAAATTTTATTTCACGGTATGAGAAATTTTATTTCACGGTAACAATATGTTTCACGATATAGTTTTTTATATAGGTAGTTATTCCAGAAAATGTACAAAAGGGCTTTATATAATAAATAAGCTTGAATATTTAAGAAAAGAAAAGGACTTGATCTTATTTGATTATTTTGTATTTTATTTTTAACCTTATAAATATGGTAAACAAAATATGACTTTATATGAACAACAATTCCACTGTATGTCACATTTCACAGCTTGATGTGGACAGAACTTATTATTGTAAACTTTTCTCAAGTAACATCTCACAGATATAAAATATATCTCAAGTAAATAACAGGAAAAGAAAACTTAAATGTGAAAATGTAAATATGTAAACACTTTAAGGAAATATTAAACTGTTTTTTCCTTCAAAAATACAAAATATAAACAATTACAATTCTTGTATAAATATTGAAAGTGATCACTTATTGTTGAAAATATGAAGCAAATGTAAAATATTTTGTCAGACAAAATATCAAATCAATTTTTTACCGATTCACACGTGAAAATGGCCTTTTATGGAGGAGTGAAAGTGCACTGCTGGAAAGGGGGCAGAATGGGGCACAATAATCGTTTTCTCTCGATTATTGTAGATTACTGCACAATTAATCAAATTTCTAATCGCGATTATGATTATGGATGCCACGATTACATAATCGTTCAAAGCCGCGATTACAAAAATAAACAAACAATTAAAAATGCCCACTTACATTATTCTGTGTGCTTAAGAGGGTGTTTGCAGCGCGGGGTTTAACAAACTCAAACACACTGGATAAAAGACGTTTTGTCTAACTGATTGTCGTTGTCACTCTGTTGTGCATGATAGATATGTTAAATGCAAAATGTGTCAAAAGAGGAACAAAATAGCGGTACTCGTTTGAACTGCACGCCACACAGACCTTTTATCCGCTCGCCTCAAAAGAAAACAGCGCAGCGCGAGCTTAGAGCGTATGCGTTTATTACAGAGACCAGTCACGATCACACGCTAAACAACGCTGTGAAATCCAGTAAGAAGCACTCGAGTTCAGCGCAGAGTTCTCCAGAACAAATCATGTCTCTTTAATTTAAACTAGTTTAAAGCCAAATAAATCGGAGCTGTTATTCTCATCAACACTGATGCAGAAACTGCAACAACGATCCAGTTAGAAGACGTTTCAATTAGAGATCGACCGATATATCGATTTACCGATATTTTTCCCGATATTTAAGCATTTTTCCATAATCGAATATCGGTTTTGTAATATCGGATTCCCCGATAAACACCGCCATCTTGTGGACGTTTTCAGAATTGCGCGCAGGATCGCAATTGCAGCGCATCTGAGGGGAGACGAGACAGCAACGGCGTGCAGGTACTTGATTTGCTGTAGTTAGTAAACTATTTAATATTACAGGCATTAATGCACAAATTAGATGTATTACATAAATGCCTGATATATAGTTTAAATGCAACTTGGCTCTAAGAAATATGATAAATAAGATACTCTGTCAAGCCCTGTCCCTATAAAGATAGGCTATAACTTTGCCTGAAATAACACAGCCATGAATTAGCACATGGTGGAAATAAAAGCGCTGAATTTAATTCTCTCTGTGGTCTATTAGTCTCGTGAAGTCGGAGTCACATAGATAATCCGTCGAGTCCTCTCCCAATAAAGACGTAACTTGAATTGCATGAATTAAATAATACAGCCATGAATGATTGCATGTTGGAAAGAAAAGCATTGAATGTAATTCTCTCTCTGTTGTCTAGATGCTCATCATTAGTCTCGTGAAGCCGCTTTCATATTGCAGTTCACTCAGCGGTTGATGCTCAAGAAATGCTCAGCTCGGACACCGCATGTAACTTTTAACATGATTCACTTTTTTGAAGCACCCTAAATTGTATTAACACTTACTATATAACCATTATTTCGTTTATAAACATCTAAATTAATACAACTCTATGGAAATTAATTATTTATTATCTCCGCGATCGATCGCAGTTTGAGTAGCCTATAGTTCTGTGTAAAGGCATATAAACCGCGCTGTCAGCAGCATAATTTAGAGCATGCCAGTTGAGAAATGCAATAAAATACAATGCTTGTTATATTCCAATATTCCAGAGAATATTATTCCGTGAATTAACATTATCCAGTGAATTATTGTTCACTCTTTATCCTATTAAACAGCTTATAAACCTACTAAAACTGTAGTTAAAAATGAAGTTGATATGATTCCTGTCCTTTATTTATTTTCTCCATTTGAAAACATTAGACATTCTACGTTTATTTTGCTTACTGCTAATATTAGTGTTGCTGCTAAAGCTTTTTATAAATAAAATGTTTTTTATTGTTGTAATACGAAGATTAAATTGAACATGACAGGGCTCTAGACTGCGACCAAAATGGTAATTGTTTGCGAGTTAAAATTTGACGTGGTCGCATTTGTACGAGTGCCAGGTCTGCGCTGCTCCAAAGCGTCTGCTTCATACAGCGCGCGCTGCCAGCCGCAGCACATTATAGCAGGAGTCAGATTTCACTGATCACGTGAAGAGAGGTGCTTTCAGCAGAGCGCTTAGTGGGTAGAGCCTGGTTTATACTCAAGCGTCAGCACGAGCGTGAAGGTGCGCGTCGCGGATGGAGCGCAACGGATGGATTTGTTTTCAAACTAAAGTAAAAGACCGCTTCTTAAACCAGAGAAGGTGAACGTGGTGGTATTCGTGTAGAAAAAACATGCAAGTCCTGTCAGCTACAGCCAGTTTAGTTTTACTTTTCTTTTTGTTTTTTGTTTTGAGAAGCTTGTTATCTTTGCTATTTACCTCAGGTTATGCTATGGAGGCTTTCCTTAATTAAAAAAAAATATATATTAATATTTATTTGCTTCCTCAGAGTTTGCTAAACATTCTGTAATATACTAGGTATATAGTACAGCATGTGGTGTGTCCTATGCCATACCTCGTCTTATTCGTTTTTGTTAGTAAATGTTATGTAAGCTAGTTTGTCATTGTCAATGTACTGTTTTATTGTTGTTGCGCTTTTTAATTAAGAATAACAATGAATCCATCTTTTGTTTTAGTCTTAAAAAGTTAAAGGTGTATAGATATAAGCAAAACAGACAATTATCTTTTCTTGTAAAATGTGACACCAAGATCGCAAATTTGAAAGTAAAAAGCGCACGAAAAAAGGAATTCCTGTTCACAAAATTTAAATCACAAATTATACAGATGAAAAAGAACGAGTTGAATGTTGAAAACTTTCGTTACCATATAACTATAAACTATGATAAAAGTTCATCAGCATGCATTGATTAATCAAATGTTGTAGCAAAAACAAAAAACAAATTGCAACCAAATTATGCGCTCGTGCGCAAAAGTGAGATCAGTGGGAAGAATGAGTCTAGAGCCCTGCGTGAAAGACTGCTAATTCTCAAAACATTTTTTGTTAAAATGACTGAAAGGAGGAAAAACCAAAGTGAAGTATGGACTTACTTCACGCAGTCTTTTATTTACTTTATAACAGTAAATAAATATCGGTTCTGCATATCGGTTATCGGGCACATAGACATGCAAATAATTGGTATCGGTATCGGATAAAAAAATCAATATCGGTCGATCACTAGTTTCAATCCACAAATCACCCACATTTACCATAGTTTTACTGTAGTAACACTAACAGTAACAATGGTATGGTGGCAGAAAAGTAGGATATTCATATTGAGTATTATTATATTATTATTATACTAAATATGTTAACACTTTAACCTTCAACCCCATTTAGGGCCTCGCAGGTGAAAATAACCTACCTGAATTAAAATGGTAACAGTTTGTGACAAAGTGTGCTTACACAAACAAATTAGGTATCTTTGGAAAGAAGAGACTCTGGGCTTTACTATCTATCATCCAGAGTTGATAATGCTCAAAAAGATAAAAAGTTATAGACACTGACGTGCCTTGAAAAATATTTTTCCACACTGAATGTTTTTTTATTTCATATACAAATACATGAAATAAGTCCTGGAGCAATCCAGAAAAGTAATGGATCGAAAGCCATGTGTCTCATCAGTTCATATTTCAAATTTGAAGAAGATACCATGAAAAATGAGATTCCTGCAATATTTTTTCTGAAACTATTTATAGTCCCCCCACCCCCCTGTTTGAGGAAAAATAACCACCAAATGGATTGCAGAATTATACAAGCTATTTTAGTCATTATACATGTTCCTGCATAGTTTTTCAATTATAAAATAATAGACAGATTTATTTGAGCACTAAAAAATACAAAAATAATTATTTGAGTAATAAAAAAGGAAAAAAAATAGAAAAAAATGCTTTGTATATAGTATGTATACTGAAGTATTCTTCGTTATTCGTTATTACAATGATAAATATCACTGCCAGACGTGAAGTGATATTGCCAGACATGGTCATAGAGTCAGTAAACACACGCTGATGTGCTTCCATTCAGATTATAATCAAACAGATGGGCCATATAATCAATAATAGCTGATCAATGAATCACAATGATAGCCGTCATAGAGTCGCTAATAAACACGCTGATGTGCGTCCATACAGATTATAATCATGCAGACACGGCCACATTCCCCACACAATACACACACACACATATAAAAAATGTAGAAGAAAAAAAAAACAGTTTTTTATGGATAAAGCAGATCGCTAAGTTATGCCCCGCTCAGATGACAGCGTGCGTCACAGAAGCGTCACTGCCGGCAGGAGGGAGCGCCAAATTCAAATAATCTATATTCCGCTTTTCTGAGACTTTTTTTTCCGTAGACGGTCTCATTATGTTTGTAAGACCGTATTCTACAAAATCGTTTTGTTTTTTTACCACCAAGACGCTGTTTTTGAGCGTAATTTATTCCATAACGGACGCGAACAATAACTCTCTGAAGAAATGAAACGTAAACAAAGGAATATTCATCCTTATTACAACGTTATTGTTTCGCTGGACTAAAAGTGCTCGCTGGGATGTTTTTCTGTGGACCCTTACCTCTCTAACTAAACTGGGATTTCAGCAGTGGACGCGTTTGTGGCTCGTTATTACAATGATAAAGGTACGTACGGCTTTTTTACTCTGCGTGTTTGGATGTGTACTGCTTACACAAATGTAGCAAATTTGTGCCACTCATTCCTTATAAGCTTTCCATCGAAAAACAGCGATCTGTCGTCGATGCTTGAGGCTTAGACCCTCAGAATGATATAGAGTTTGACAAGATTAACTTTGTCCCGTTTCATTTATTCTATTAGAAAACAATGACACATGCAAACAAAGAGCGTTCAGTGCGAGGTCGCTCTGGTGCAGGCTAACAGGTTAAAGGAGTAATGGAATATAATTACATTTAGTTAATTATTCTATCAGTTGATGTGGATTTGTAATTGACAGTGTCTTTAAGCTACTGTTTTTCAATGCAAACACCATAGAAACCATATAGTTAGGCTACTTTTTTACCATGATAATGAGGTGCTGTTCTTATGGTTATGTATAAAAGATGAGGCTGTTTCAGTTTTCTAGGGCTAGTCCGAATACCATTTTTTGAGCTTCGAAGCTTCGATAGGAATCAACACCGAATATTCGAAGCTTCAGAGGGAGGGGCTGAACATATTCTCTCTAATAAAGGCAGGAATCTCTGTGCGTCTGTCTGCCTGTTTGCATTTTTATTGTGTCGAGAAACGTTCATCCAATGACTTCACGCGCGGCAGGTGTGTTGCTGCGGACCCAAGGGAGTGCAGTGTTGCATTTTGGTGCAATATGGACATGCGACACGTTCATAATTAATAAACATTTAATAAACTAACAGAGCGAGCCAGAAGCGAACCAACCATTTCTAGGCCTGGAAAAGTTTAGTAAAAGTCGTGGAATTTTATTTTACAAATCTCTGTATAATAGAATTATATTTAATCAGGTCCTGCATTTGTGTGTAGGCCTATATCGCATAGTTTTACTCATTCCCGCAGCTTTCGAGTTTATAATGAGGGAAATTCTTGCAAACATTTATTAAATATAGCATGTAGGTTAGATGAGTAAATAAATCCACACAAAATATCAGATTAAATCAGTCATTTGAAAACAGCGTGAGTGATTCAGCTGGACCGCGTCTTCTATCTTTCACTCTCGTTGTGGTCTCAAAGCGGCTTCATATCGGCGCATCTCGTCTGCACTACAAGAGCTACAGCACGCTGACCCAAGACTTTCGCTCGCATCTCGGGACAGTTGAGTTGACAGAAAGAAAACGCATGCATCGCATTCGGTTTTGTGATAGCAGAGGGTCCGTTCACATGTCGCGTCTTTTGCGCGCTTAAATTCATTATTTCAAATGTAGATGTGCAGCAAGCGCGCTCATAATATAAGCGGGCTCATATATATGCATGCTATAGGTCAGCACGAACGTCTTTCATTGGCTGGTGCAGATGTTCAGCCAGGCGGACAAGTTGAGAACCGTTTCGCGGGGGATGCCATGTGTTCGAGAAAAAAAAAAAAAGAAGGATATTCGAATCTCAAAACTGAAGATTGAGTGTCAACCCACCCAACGAATATTCGAATAATCGAATATTCTGGTTCAGCCCTACAGTTTTCACAATGGTACTGTCAAATGTACATCTGCATCCCAACTCAAAACCAATAAATGTTCAGGAAGAGTGTTTTCAGCCTTTTTTTAAATATATATTTTATATAGAAATATGGCATGCAGCCTCAAACAATGGCATAAATCTGTTCAAAATAATCGTTATTAATAACCGCAATTACAATCTCAAGTGAATAATCGACAATTATCATTTTTGTCATAATCGTGCGGCCCTAATTGTATATTCATAATCGTTGGAGGCCGAAATCAAAATCGAAACTGAATTTCGATTAATTGCAGAGCCCTAGTTAAGATATTTAATGTTTCTGAAAGAAGTCTCTTATGCTCACCAAGGCTAAACAAATGTTTTAAATCAAAAGGACAGAACAGTAATAAAAATATTATGAATATAAATGAAATATTTTTATAATCTAAACATGATCATTCAGAAATCTTTTAGAAATCAGTATGCTGATTTGGTTTGTTGTGCTGTTTAATATTTTGGTCAGAACTATACTTTTTCATGATTATTTGAAGAATGGAAAGTTCAAAAGAAAATGTTTTATATATATATATATATATATATATATATATAAATCTTTCGTAAAAATGTACTTTACTGACACTTTTGATCATTGTTACGTCCTGGCTGAATACAAATATAATTTCTTTCAAGAATAAAAGCCCAAACTTTGGACTGATAATGTACATCAGCAACACTATTGTCCATCAACTCTGAAAATCCAGACTGATTACGTAATATTGAGGAACAAGAACACATATTAACACTCTTAAGCACCAAAAAAATATTCATTTTGCATAAAAAAAAATCTATAAAATGTGTGGATAGAAAGTCCATATTAGATGAACACAAAAAACAAACCCACATCCCTACACTAAATAATTTCACATATAAAAATGACATATGGTCTTACAACAGGTCTTAAAGGCACAGCCATTCAATTCTAAGGGTCATGAAAAGGTTGGAAAATGATCAGGAAGCAAAAAAAAGCTCAATAAATAAAGTATATATACAAACCATTTAAATACATAATATTGCCACAGTACTTAGAAAATTGAGAGGTCTTCTAGCTTCTGTGAGGGAAGGTCAGCATATCATTACGGATGTGTCCACAGCAGCATGGCACGTAGCCATGAACCACAGCACTGCCTTTGCTCAAGGGCACAGTATTCACAGAAATTACAGATTTAACACAAAGACATCAGTCAATCAATCCATAATCTCATTGACCCAAACCTTATGGCATGCCCAGGAAAAAGCAATTGTGCCTTAACTGCGGTTTAATCTGATGGGGTCAATTTGATTAAATATGATCCCATGGCAATGTATTATGATCTCGGCTTGAGCCAACAATGTGTCTTGGAACAGCTGGGCTTTCAACCAGAGTGCTGATTGATCATTGAGTACTGTCTCCATCCACCAATAAATGCCAATAGCTTCAATGTCTCGTATGATTTGCACATGTCCTAATGTCTACTGTTATTACTAGCCATCAACACATTATAATCAATTACATATAAATAAATGAAAATTACTATTAAAATATCATTTTAATTATATAAATTAGCTTTTCTTTTTTTCTGACAACACATAAAATACTTAATCAGACCACATATATCAGAATAAACTAAATTTTTAATAAATAATAATCCTTTCATAATAAAAACTCGATATTTAAATTTTCTAAAGAACGTGTCCTTCTAAGGAACATGTCAAGAACACTAATCCTTCCTTGCACAAAATAAAAACACTTAAAACTAAAATCCATAGTTTTTGTCAATGTCAATTTAATGGTGCGATGCTTGAGTGGCATAAAAACAATATATTGTTCAATCTGAGCTATGGGTAGCAATTCATTTTGATGAGAAAGTTGAACACTTGAGATGAGAAAGTCCCTATAATAAAGCTGGGACCTGTATTATAAAGATATTTCTCTTTAACAAATAGACCTCTTTTAAAAATAAAAGTTGCTTTTGAGTTAGTGCTAGATGATGGCAAAACTAAAAGAAAACTAGGTAGAATTGAGCATTCATGAAAAAATATTTAATACTAATCAAATACATCCAACTTGCATAAAATAAAATAAAATAAAATAAGTCTTGCCAGGTGAAAAACCTAAGTATTCTAGGTTAGAAATGGATTAGGCATCATTATAGCCAGAGAATGAACAGCAAAAGATTCAAATCCTACAAGTGAGTCAAGCCTTAGCAAACATTAATAAAACAAAGGTTGAGACAGATGGAGAAAGAAACAGCAGACAGACTGTGATCCTAAATGTGTCAAACCTGCGTTTTCCTGCTTTGTCTGTAAGTTAATCGTTGTGTCAAAGCTAATGTTAGTTATTCATTAATCTACTGGTAACCAAGTAAGCAGTCAGGAGGGGACAGAGCACAGTTAAGGAAGGCAGAGGCCCATTAAGCCTAAGCTGAATCTACAGATTTCCTTTTGGAACTGTCATTTGCCCAAAGGTATTCAATCCTTGAATTCTCCCCACAGATCTTCTCGGAGAGAACCAGCAGGCCTTAAGCAGGTACAGAGCAATGATTAGAGGCCCTGTTCAAGGACCCCACCCTGCCGAGCATATCTCTCTTCATCTCCCTCTCTCTGCCTCTGCTCCACATGGCAGAAAAAGTGTAGCCCTGGGGCGACAGCTTTCTCCAAACCTGTGGTGAATGCTAATGCAGTCCCTCTACAAGTTTTGCCGCTCCCATCTCTCAAACTGCCATCACAGCAGTGGCAGAAGGGTTTGTGTAAGCTGTATAATTCCACTGATAGGAGCGCTATCTGTAGGGATCTATGATCTCCGCGATGCAGAGAACGCGCACGGAATCCAGTCATAAACACGGAATTTACAGTTTAACGCGGAATGTCACGGAATTTGTCAAAGTTTGGATGAATTAATCAAAAGTAGGTCATTACACTTAAATCAAATCGCGATATGGACTAGTATCTGTAAATATTAAGCTGCAAAAGTGGATTTAAATATGAATCCTGCATGTTCTGCGCGTCTCTGTGTGAATGTGCTGCACGTGCGGTTGTGTTTACTAATGTGGCGCTCGCGGTGATTTCAGCGTCTGCCGTCTCAATGAGTACATAAATACATCAACAATATCTCCAGAACTGATCTGAAAGGCACTTTACGAGCATTTTACCATTTAATTTGAGTAAAACTAGCGTCATATCATACACACACAGAACTTTAGAAGTATTCACGGCAACCCGTCAAAATAAAAGTTCGGTTTAACTTAGCCTTAGACCGTGTGCCAGAAATAGGCTATATTACTATTATTTAGTAGAATGTACATAATACTACTACTTACTACTACTGTTAATTTTTTTTAAAGAAATAATCACAAAATATTTTAATTTTAATAGTAAATCCCCTTAATTTGCCAAAAATGTAAATGTTTAATTTTCATTAATTCAAATATAAATTAATTAAAATTGTTTTATGCCTTCATCTGATATCCAGTAAAATTTAAATACACAACACAGAATTTCTGAGGGGCTACTGTAAGAATAAATAAAAATTGTTTGTATGCATTCAAATAGCCTAATAGACATGCTAAAACACAGAATTTGGTAACAGTAAAACATAAGGTGAGAAAAAAATAAAACATTTCATATGGCCCTAAACGTGTCATTTTTGTTACACTTTTAATAAATTAAATGTTAAATTGTATAATTTTCATGATTTTAATGAATTAGACATGCTTTTAGATTAATAGCATTTAATTTGACCATTAAAAAAAAAAGAGTCCAGAAAAATTCAAACGGAAAAAAAAAAAAAAAAAAAATGGAAAACATTTAATGTAGAAAAAAATAAAACGGATTTCATAGGGCCCTATATCTGGAAATATTTTGGTTATGAAGCAAATGAGAATATCAACAAATAGAACTTTGGATTTTAATTAGTACATGTATTAGTAAACGTTAATTTCAATTAACATTTAACTAAGATTAATAAATAAATCAACAAATGCAGTACCTCAAGACATTTTTTTGTTCATGTAAAATATACCGCATGTTCTCGACTTGTTACATTTATCTTTAAATTAAAAAAATTACCCCCTTAATATTGTGGCAGTTTTTTTCTCCGTGGTATCGAAAATGGTATCGAGTATCGATATTTTTCAAGGTATCGTATCGAAGTTAGAAATTCCAGTATCGTGACAACACTAGCTCTTAGTTTGATTCATCAACAAATTAGTTTTCTATTGAATGGCACTAAAAGGCATTAATCACTAAATGGCAAAAAAAAAAAAAAAAGGTGGTTTGAATCAGTCTGAAACGCTGCATAATTTACAGCATCAGCAAACAGAGAATTTATTATATACGGGAGCATTATAACTGAAATATAAACCAATCAAACAGAATCAAATCACATGTTGCCACATGTTAAAGTTGTTCTTCAGAGTCGAATCAACCAACCAGGAGGAAAAGCCGGAAGCAGCTTCTCTCATGGCTCCATCACATTAACCTCTTCACTAGAGAGGCAGCGAGCCTTTTTACTAGCAAACATATGACTCATACCCATAAGAGCCACATGTTCCCCATGCCACATTACCCATGTGATTCGAATGGAGCAGATGTGGTGAAGATGGTAAATGAGCTCTACCGCTCTTTGCCGGTCCACTAGATTTGTGATGCTGGTGTGTTAACATCTGTGCATCTTCACTGTGAGAACCTTTGGAGCCCTTCCTAATCCAAACAGACGACAGAGGGTCATGAGTGATCATGCCACAACCTACAGGAAGCTGGATTAAAATTTGAATTGGAATAACAGGAAGAGGAATCTACTGAATTGTAATTTAGTAAATACATTGCAGGAAATTTATCTCTCTATAAGGGCACAAACCTTCTCATTTCTCATTAAATGTCTTGTCAAACATTGCTGTTCTAGATCTACGGTTATATGAATTTCTTCGAATTTCAGATCATTTTAATTCTCTGTCCAGACTCCAGACATTCAAATTTTGGTTTGAATTGTAATTCTGCACCTGTTTACTACCTTAATTAATATTAAATTAATTAACTGAACTGTACTGTAATTGTGCACGACACTGCGAGCTGATGCACCAATGTACCAATGTTGCAGGGGTTTTGGGAAAGGAAATGCTAAGGGAAACTGGTTTGATATATGATATATTATTGATCAAAATAATCTTTTTCTCTTAGAGTCGCACTGGATAACTGTAATTTTGCAAGAGTCAGAGAAATTTCACAGCATGGACCTGCAAAAACCTGCCTCTTTTCAAGACAAACCTGGAAAACACCCAAGGAGAATCAAGGTGCCTGACAGAGACAGCTGCATAGCTATGCAAAATTACATGTTATCTCAGTCAGCCATCTGCAACTTTCTCCCTTTTTCTGTAATTGTCCATTCTTCAAGCCACCACTGGGATGCCAATCCAGTCATCTGATATGATATTACAGATCTGAAATAAAAAATAATAATCCTAGACAGTCGCAGAATCGGTTCCAAGATGATTCTGTTTGGCACAGCAGGCCTGTGGAGCTGCCACTTACCAACAAGTCTCTCATGCCTGTCCCTCCACTCTATCCCAGATGAAAAGTGGGACATGACCTTTGTATAATCAGATAAATAATGGGGGGTGGGGGAAAGAGAGAAAGAATAGTACAGTTTGACAATCTATAACATAACCTCCCTGATGTTATTGACAGTGGCACAGCTCAGTCAATGCACTTTCCAAAAAAAGGCATCACATGCCGTTTTGACCTCCATGTGAAAAGAATTTTGTACGTCACCGATGGCCAACTTCAAAAGGTTTCTAGGTAGGAAATCAGAAAGCGCACAACAGTTAAAATGAAATCAAATGAAAGAGAAAACGTGTATTTTTTTTTTTTTTTTTACATATACAAAGTGATTTGCAAATGAGGACTACAACAAAGTGAAGTTAATAAAGATGTTGAAAAGCAGTACAGGCTATAATAAGATGAAAGAAAGTGCTCACGAAAATGAAACCGAAAAAGCTCAGTGCAAACCAGGGTTATGTGCCATTTAGAATTGAGAATACCTTTTAAATGCCAATTAATACCTGAATTTGAATTTAAAGCTAGAATCATTGAACGGTAGAAGATCTGAAAGACAGGCAGAACGACAGATAGTATGACAGAACGAGAAACAGACTGTTAAAATGACAGA
This sequence comes from Barbus barbus, assembly GCF_936440315.1. NCBI lineage: Eukaryota > Metazoa > Chordata > Actinopteri > Cypriniformes > Cyprinidae > Barbus > Barbus barbus. Next base: position 18,385,550 of record NC_136714.1, read on the forward strand.
AATAGAATGATAGAATTTTTGAACGTCAGACAGACATAAAGATAGATTGAATGACTGACAGACAGCACAACAGATGAAGGTTAGAACGTTTGAAGGACAGACAGAATGATAATAAGAGTGTTAAAACAAAAAAAAGCCATTGAATTAACCACATGAGACATTAAACCAGGACTGAAGGACAGATATCTGCTGCAAATGTTGGATGAGATGCCAAACTAATCTTCTAATGACATTGTAAAGAGCTTCGCCAATATTAAAATGGGAGTGAAGGTGAAGAGCACACATTTCAAGCCTTGGTGACAAAGACAGGAGTGAGGGATGATGTTAGATTTCACAAGCCCCAATTTTTCAGATGTTAAATCATCCGTTGAAATGATTTCATTAAAGGCCCTTCATTTCCCATTAATTGCTTTAATAAGAAAAATATGAGTGAGGCACTGGCTGTGAAGCGAGGAGCTTGGTTCAATTTGGTTAATGACTTTCACGTGTCTCATCTCTCCATTGAAATCAGATCACTCCAAAATTTAAATCTCCTATTCTTAAGATTAAATACTGAAAGAGTGGAAGCCGACGCGCTGGAATTTTTCCAAGGAATCTCCTGAGAAATCCTTTCTGTCATTTTTGCTCTGTGTCTACAGATCTTTCCAAATAATTCAACTCTTTCTCTGGCGTGGAACATTGCTTTGGCAAACCATGAGTGAATCAGACGGAAATGTGCAGCGAGTAAAACTGAATTTGGCATCCCTGACATCAATAGTGGTCCTCCAGGTGGGCTACACTGCTGAGACACCTGGGGGCTGCACTATCCAAGTTGTTTCTTTTCTATTTTTAATCAGACCTAGCCTCGTCAGAAATCCAGTTAGTCATGGGAAATCAAGAGCTGAAGCCTTGATCAAATTGATAGAACTGTATCGAAAGAAAAGCCAGCGTCTCTAATCCGATCCTATTAGCTCAAACCACCAGAGCCACAGTGACAAATCTTTGGTCACTGCTCAGTGTGAAGAGCAGAGGTTTTCACGGCCTGTCTGAGCAGGAGTGTGATCCAGCATGGCTAATAAAGGTGGATGACACAGCGGGTTCAAACATGTCCCCTGACCACAGATGATATTGATTTACATTCATCTCTCAAACAGACTGACAGGACTGCACTCACTGCACCTCACACAATCACATGGATCGATGCATCTACAGTAGGTGTTAGAGAACAAGGTGAGAAACAGAGAGATAAAGAGGCAAAAAATGAGGAGCGAGTGGGAGGAGGACAGTGGGAGGAAAAGAATACAGAGAGATGAGCTTTACATTTTCATCAGAACTACTTAAGACACTCTGACAGAAACTAAAAAAAGCTACTATTTATTAAGGTTCTATACATAAATATGTTAATGCAACAGTTAACATGAAATATCAATGAACATCATTACTTCAACCTTCAGTGTCACATGATCCTTCAGAAATAATTTCAATACGCTAATTTGGTGATCAAGAAACATTTCTTATTACTATCAGTGAAAACAGTTGTGCTGGTTAGTATTTTGATACATGTTTTTCAGGATTTATTGATGAACAGAAAGTTCACAAGATCAGCATTTATTTGAAGTAGTAATTTTTGGTAACATAAGTGTCTTCTAAACTTGTGAACTGTAGTGTATTCACAAAATAGCATGACTACTAAAACCTAATTAATAAAGAGAGGTTACTTTAAAAAAGAAATGAACTATTTTCATGAGCTTCAAAATATGAATATCCACATTTTTCTGTATAAGAGAATTGAGCAAATTATGTCATTTTTGGTAAACTATCCCTTTAAATTCTGCAATTTTTCCAAATACAGGTTCTTTAGCTGAGCTGGAACGAAGAATTGAAAGTCGTCACAGGTGGAGACAGCAGAGGACAAACCCCCAGCATGTGTGAGCAAGCGGTATGTGGTGTGGCTGAAGTCCACTCAATCTCACCTCAAAGTTCTCCATTTCTTCTTCTGCTAACCTTGTTCTCCCTCTACATATCCCAGCTGTCTTCCATCATCTCTAAAACCACCCCTCTGCCTCATTCTGTTATATTTTCTCTCACCTGAGAGAGAGGGAAAGATGAATGAGCTCATCCTGGCTGCCTACAGAACACTGGGAAAGGAAGCAAGTGCATTCTATAACAGACTAAAGACGACACACACTCTGGATAATAACAGCTAATTTATGTGCAGTAATGCAGTGGTTCCAGAAGGCCCAGTAAACTCCTCTACTTTAATAGGAGTGTCACCTACAGGTGTCCAGAAGACTTGCTTATGCTGGAACTGCTGAGGCCAACATGAAGTTTCAGAGATCCTGCAGATTACTATAATGAAGCCTGATGCTAGTTTTCACATAAACATAGAAATACTTGTATTTTTGTGCACAAACACTAGCACATAAACCCTAAAACATAGTAAAACATGCCACAAAGAACAACTCCAGCTTTCCGCTTGAAGGCAAACACAGGAGGGTGTCCGCCCACACACACACACACACACAATCCACTAGTGCCGACACCAGCGAGTGCACTAGTCTCTAGTGGAGTCGTTGATTCAGAACAAAAGAAAGTACAATTTGTCCAATTAACCTCACAGCTAATTACACATGAAGGGCAGAAAAGAGTTTGATGTTATACTTGAGTACTTGATCTACAATAAACCTCACTTTGATGAGAGACGAGAGAGAGAAAAAGAGAGAGAGAGAAAGAGCGAGAGAGGCAGAAAACAAAGATAATGTGAAAATGATAAGAGGGTTTACAAAGTTTACTCTTACAGAATATGTACAGTATAAAAACAGATTAACTGAAAGCTAATGTGTGCAACTATGCAGGTAAAATTTAGCTTAACCCTCTGGGTTATAAACAAAATGGCGCCGCTGTGTTCGGACGCCGTCCAGGCCGCTCCGCTTAGATTTTGCTTTAATCTACTTTTTTACTTACTTTTACTTTCTCTTTTTACACATTTCACGTCGGCACTGATCACCTATAAGATAGAAACACTTTTGGACATTGGAAACCGCTACAGCAACCTGTTCCAGGACACTTTAGCCACGAATCCAGCATGGCCTCTGGAGATTCTTCGGAACGCAGAGATGAACAATAACCCCCCGAGGCGACGGATCAAGAAACACCACGGGAAACGCGCTGGGATTCGAGATAGACTCAGGAAAAGGGCTTACAGTCCTCCTTTTCCGAGCATTCTGCTCGCAAATGTCCAATCCTTGGAGAATAAGATGGACGATTTTAGAGCCAGGATTAGTTTCCAACGGGACGTTAGGGACTGTAACATCCTTTGTTTGTCAGAAACATGGCTTTCGTCCTTGGTCCCGGACACTGCTGTAATGCCGAGTGATAACTTCTCTGTTTTTCGGATGGACAAAACAGCTGGTTAATCCAGGGGTGGAGGAGTGTGTTTCATGATCAACAAGAAATGGTGTGATCCCAGGAATATCTCCATTCTGTCGCGTTCCTGCTCGCCTCATCTGGAACATCTTTCCATTACTTGCCCCCTATTTTATCTGCCCCGGGATTTTTCATCGATCATTCTTACTGCAGTGTACATTCCACCACTGGCGGACAGCTGTTTGGCTTTGTCTAAGCTTCATGATGTGCTCAGCGGCTACATTAACAAACATCCTGACGCTGCCTTTATCATCGCGGGAGACTTTAACAAAGCCAACCTCAGGCAGGTCATGCTGAACTTTTATCAACATGTATCCTGTCCAAATAGAGGACCAAATACACTGGATCATTGCTACACTCAGTTCAAGAATGCCTACAAAGCCCACTCACTACCGGCTTTTGGCAAATCGGACCATGCCGCCATTTTCCTCACACCGGAATATAAGCAAAGGCTCGTTCAGGATCCCCCGGTGCAGAGAGTAGTGACGCACTGGTCCTCCCACGCAGAGGCTATGTTACAGTCGGCTCTTGATGACGTTGACTGGGACATGTTCCGGGCGAGTTCTTCTGACGTCAGCGAGTTCACGGATGTAGCATTAAGCTTTGTAAACACGCTAACCGAGCAAGCTACAGAAACAATAACTATAAGGACATTATCCAACCACAATCCGTGCTGCGGTTAACACACGCACTGCCGCTTACAATGAGGCTCTTCTGACCGGGAATATGAGCGAGTACAAAGCATCGTGCTATGCTCTCCGACGCGCAGTAAGAGCCGCTAAACACAGATACAGAGAGAGAATTGAGTCTCATTTCCAGCTCAATGACTCTCGACAGATGTGGCAGGGACTGAGGACCATCTGTGCCTTTGAAAACAAATCCTCCGCTGAGGTGAGAGCAGATCCGTTGCTGGCCGACGAGTTAAACATCTTCTACGGCCACGGCGCGACTCTGCCGACCAGCGCGTCAGGAAGCAGCAGGCAGAGCAGCGATGATCCTGTAATCACCGGGTCGGAGGATGAGGTTCAGAGGGCGCTAAAGAAAGTGAACGTCAGGAAAGCAGCCAGACCTGATAGGATAACCGGCTGTGTTCTGAGGTCCTGCGCTGATCAGCTTGCTGGTTTGTTCACGTCTATCCCACGTCTAGTCCCTTGCTACCTCCGTGGTTCCCACCTCATTCAAAAAATCCATCATTATCCCTGTGCCAAAGAACAATAAACCCTCTTGCCTGAATGACTATCGCCCAGTTGCCCTCACATCTATAGTCATGAAGGTTTTTGAGAGACTTGTAAAGAGCCAAATTTGCTCCTCCCTACCTTATACTTTGGACCCTCTTCAGTTTGCCTATCGCCCAAATAGACGATGCCATCTCTCGTCCTCCACTCTTCCCTCAAACACTTGGACAGCAACAATGGGAATTATGTAAGGCTGCTAGTCATTGACTATAGCTCAGCTTTCAATACTATGGTCCCCATCAAGCTGGCTTCTAAACTCACAGACCTCGGCCAAAACTCCTCACTCTGTGACTGGATTCAAGACTTCCTCACCGGCAGACCTCAAGTAGTGAAAGAGTCCCTTGCTCAACTCTCTCTACATGCATGACTGCGTGTCCTCTCACAGCTCCACATCTATTATCAAATTCGCTGATGATACTGTGGTTCTGGGCCTCATCTCCAACAATGATGAGACCGCATACTTGGATGAGGTAGAGAGACTCACATCATGATGCCAGGACAACTGTCTCTCTCTGAAAGTGAGCAAAACTAAAGAGCTGATCATGGACTTTAGGAAGAGACAGCAGCGGCCCTACACTCCTCTTATGATCAGTAGGACCCCTGTGGAGAGGGTGAGTAGCTTCAAGTACCTCGGTGTAAACATCTCCGAGAACCTGACTTGGACTACACACATCCAAACACAGGTTAAGAAAGCCAGGCAAAGACTGTACCATCTGCGACAGCTGAGGAAATTCAGGGTCTCACCAGCAATCCTGAAAACGTTTTATTCAGGGACCATAGAAAGTGTATTGACTAAGTGCATCTCAGTGTGGTATGGAAACAGCTCCAATCAGGACTGCAAAGCACTACAGAGAGTTGTGCGCTTAGCTGAGCGCATCTCAGGGTCTGCTCTCCCCTCTCTGCAGGACATCTATCTCAAACGCTGCAAAAATAGAGCTGTCAAAATCATCAAGAACTCAAATCACCCTGGTAACCGTCTATTCACTTTGCTGCCATCTGGTAAGCGCTTCTGTAGCCTGATGGCAAAAACTGAGAGACTTAGGAGTAGGGATGGGTACCGTTAAGGTTTTAACGGTATTACTACTCTTACCGATACTGCTTATCGATCCGGTACTTTAACGGTATTCTTATCGGTACTTTTTGTTTTACTTTGTTTCTTTGTTCATATTCTTACAGTATCTTATCTTATGTATATAAAACACTAAAAATGCCTGCAGTTCATCAATTTGAAAATGCACCAGTGTGCAGGTATTTTTAGTGTTTTATATACATAAGATAAGATACAGTAACAACATGAACAAAGAAACAAAGTAAAACAAACTGACAAATACAATAAAACAAACACACAAACGAAATGAAATAAACAGTGCTTTAATTTTTCCATGAAGGTCTACTAATATTAATGTTCAGGTAAGTAATAGTTACAAAAGTAATCAAATGTAAATGAGCACTGCATAGTTTTCACTGTATGTACTGATAGATTTATGTTTATTAAAGCTATAACGTTGTTCAGATTAAGAGCTGTGGGTGATTTTCTCTTTGCATTTTGTTCTTTGATTAACATTGATGGCTCAAGCTCCAGTCTGACACTTTAAGACAATATACTGACACGCATCGGATTTTCTCCCAACTGTTCTCGTCCACTTAAAACATAAAAGTGAAGACTCTCATAACCGGCCATTTTGACACATTGTGTGTGTATTTTTTGGCATATTTTTGTGTGTTATTTTGACGCGCCCGAAGCTCAAAGTGTACTTTGCTTGTCCGTTTTGGAGCACGCCGCCGCGCAGGCACACGCGCGCACACACATTTCAGCCTGGGGAACAGCATCACTTGTGCAGATTGTAGCCTACTTTCAACGTTTTACTATCAAATATGTCCTGCAATGTAGCAACAGTAAAGACGGCATTTTATAACAATCACTGATTGAGCTGATTCAGATGTTAAGTTTTGGTTCGGAGGAACGAATCCGCGCCGCTATGAAGGGAAGGGAGTTGTGCTAGAAGAAATGCGGCTATAATCCTTGGAAGCCAAAATCGAAAAAAAAAAAATACTTAGCTTAATATAACAGCCACAGGCCTAAAGTGTGAGCAGATGTTTGAATAGTTGGTTCTCTCTTCTATCATAATTAAACAGGACTTTCATGTTGCGTGTGCTGAAGCTCCTCCGCGTGAGCGCGATCTGGCTTCTGAATTGCGCATAGCAAAAATGCATCATAGACAAATGTTTGAATATTATTGCACATAAAAACAGCTGGCGACATTATATATATATATATATATATATATATATATATATATATATATATATATATATATATATAGAGAGAGAGAGAGAGAGAGAGAGAGAGAGAGAGAGAGAGAGAGAGAGAGAGAGCAACAATAAATGTATGTGTTTTCTTAATTTCTCCAATACCGACAGAAGTACTGATAACGTCAGAGCTTAATCGATACTCCGGTCTTTCATAATTTAGCCCCGAGACCGATTTAATACCGAGTTTCGGTACCCATCCCTACTTAGGAGGAGCTTCTTCCCCCAGGCCATCAGGCTCCTAAACTCTAACTCTGTGTCATAACATCACTTGACTGCATGTAAATATCACCATATCAATAAGCTATTCATAATTTTTCTCTACCTCATATTGCTGCTATTCAAATATCCTGTACAACTTTTTTGCACTCTTTTGCACTTTCCTCTTTATTACTATTTAAGTCAACAACATACTGACCTGCACATTTATATTTATATTTTTTATCTTTTATTTTATTTTATTCTTTTATTTTTTCTACTTTTCTTTAACTTAATATTTGTATTCTATATAATTGCACTGTCCTTGGAGCGGACCTGACCTACAGTTCACTGCTGGTTAGACTCTGTATAATTGTGTATGTGACAAATAAAAAAAAAATCTTGAATCTTGGGGTCGACAAACGCGCCGGTACGTTTTGGTGCATTTTTTTGAAAGCCCCTAAAGGAACTTAAATTACTCAGCGATTTAATCAATCTTTACATCAATCGAATCTGTAAAGGATCTACTTTTATTTGTATTCACGCATAATAACAACAAAACTTTGTAATTTTATAAAATAAAGAAAACAAACAGGGGTGCGCTCTCTGCCTTCTCCGTCTCCATGAACTGCTTTTAGAAACGTGTCACTAAAATGAACTGTAACTCAGCAAATACTCAACACAGAATAGTTGGTAGTTATATCTATAAAAAGCCTGAAGTGTCTATTTTTAAATGAAGTAAGTCATGTCGAAAACAAATATTCTGTGATGAAGTAATCCATGTGAAACCAACACGATGTTCAGTCTTTCCCGTCTAACTCATTATCTCTAATGCAATCCCGCCCCTTCGCGGCTCACGCCGTTCATATGTAAATAACCACGTGAGCCGCGCGCAGCCGCGCACGTGGAGAGGCCAAACATAAACAAAGAGTGAAGAAGTCGTTCATCACGGCTACTGTTCGTTTCTGCAAGAAGACACAAGAGTAAAGGCTGGATTTCCCTCAAAAGAAGAACAATGTTTTATCCAGTAGAGGAGATCAATCTGATGAGTAAGTAATGTTTCTTTTTTGCATTAGTTAAGGTGTTATTGTGGCATAAACTTGAACACGTTTAGTTGGGTTTTTCCCAAACGACAACATGATGAATGCTACGCATCTAAGAATGTTTAGACCATGTTCATTATTAATCCTCTGTTCACAAATAGATTTTAATAGCGTGCTAAACATTAATAATAAGTTTCTCAGTTATAAAATATCCTGTTTTATAGTACAAAGTACATCCTTTTATAGTACAAAGCATGAGCGAGTCTATGGCTGCAAAATCATATCATAGGCTACTATAAAATCATACATACTAGGCTACATGACTACAAAATCATAGTTGGGTTTTTCCCAAACTATATTTTTGAATATGATAATGTGCTAAACAATAATAATTAGTTTCTCAGATATAAAATGTCTTTGTTTTTTGAGTCTATGGCTACAAAACATATACACACATATATACACATACATACATACATATATATATACACATACATACATATACATACATACATATACATATATATATATATATATATATATTGTGACGTGGGTCCTGAGCGCCTATCAGCGTCGCCCTAGCAACGGAGGAGGAACACCTGTTCTCAATCGCCGCGGGCTGATCGCTCGCAGCTGAGGCCACTCCGGAGACAGCTACAAAAGCCGCTCTGCCACACATAATGGTGAGAAATATCTCCAGAAGCAAGCCAACTGATATTGTCCTTCTTGCTCCACAGACAGCAGCACCTAACCGACCTGCCCGCCACTCTGCACTCGCACAGCGACCACAGCGAGCACTCAGACGGCAGGAGAAGAGGAACACAGGGCACGGAAGTCGAGCACCCGGACACGTTGGCACTTTCACTTTCAACTTGGCACAATAAACACACCCTCCGGGGTTTTTCTTGCACCTTCCCTTGTCGTGTGATTCTTCAGCCCGCTACACTGGTGGAGAATGCGGGCAGATCGCTGAAGAATCACCGGCAATTTTCACAGACTTTTTTTTTCCCTCCGAACCGACCAACTTCTTTCATTGATTTTTCCCCTCACTCTGTTCTCTTTCAGACGGCGACTCCTCCCCCAGCCATGGAAGAGCTCTTAAAACATCTAGCCGAAGTAAGCATCAGGCAGCAGCAGATCGTGGAACACATGGCCGTGCGTCAAGGTGAAACCGAGCGCGAAGTCGCCGTGCTCTGCTTCGCCGCTGCCCAGCGGGTTCCGCTGCCGGATCCCCATGTTCAGGCCACCCAGCTCCTGCCGAAAATTACGGTGCATGATGACGTAGAACAATACTTGCGGATGTTTGAAGCCATCGCGGTGCGGGAGGACTGGCCAAGAGAAGATTGGGCGCGGATACTGGCACCGCTCCTAACTGGTGAGCCTCAACAGGCTTATTTTTCGCTGCCCTCCAGCTCGAATGACCGCTACGACGAATTAAAGAGAGAAATCCTGGCCCGCGTCGGTCTGTCTCCCATCTCGGCGGCCCAATTGTTTCACACCTGGGAATACAATAGTCGGTTGCCAGCCCGCGCCCAAGCCGCCGAACTCACGCGCCTCTCCCAACATTGGCTGCTCGCCGGGAATCCCAGCGCCGCCCAAGTAGCTGAACGCGTGGTGGTGGACAGGTTCCTTCGTGCCCTTCGGCAGGCAGCAGGCATGCGGAACCCGCAGACCACCGGGGAGTTGGTAGAAGCCATTGAGCTGGTGGAGGCGACGCAGCGACGAGAGGCTGGGGTAGGGCTGGGCGATAAAACGATAACGATATGTATCGCGATAGACACGTGAACGATATCAATAAAAAATATGTTCGATAAAACGTTCGATATTTTTTATTCTTCGTCGGAAGAAAACAAAGGTTGCGAAGCAAGTTTGGTTGCATTAACAAAGGCACTCGCTCTCTGGTAACCTAGCAACGTAGGGAGTGACACGCTAACAGCCAATCATGTAACAGTATCAAGTTTGGTTGCGCCATATCGTTGTCTCGTGTCTAAGTGCGCACGCGCGGCTGAGAGTGCACGTCTGCAGCCAGACCTGGCTGGTCTGCTGGATTCCTCTTCATAAGCAGAAAATGAGTGCCGCAGCGAGCGAGGAAATTGTAAATAAAAGAGAAAGTCCGCTCGCCAGTAGGGCTGGGTATCGAGTTCGATACTTTTTAGGCACCGACCGAATTGCCTCGATACCACCGAGTATCGAAAAACGTCTTGTCGTTCGGTACCAAATTTCGATACCTAAGGGGTTAATCTCATCACCATCAGTGAGCCAATAAGCCTGCAGCACTAGATGTGTTTGACTAGAAACGGCGACGTGCAGATTGATCAGTGTTTGACCTCCGCGAGAGCGTTTCTAAGGCGGACGGAGCAGTCCGCTCTCTATATCGCGCGGTTTGTTTACTAAAGACAGACTGAAGCTCGAGTGACGTTCGCGGTCATTTCAGCGTCTGCCGCCTCACTACATGAGGACATGAACAGCATCTCCATACTGCTACTACTAGGCTACTATTAAAATTATTAAAACTTTTTTTTTTTGTAATGATCACACAACAGTTATTCCATGTTTTAATTTTAATAGTAACCCCCCTTTGTTTGCCAAAATAAATAAACTTTGATTTTCAATAATTTAAAGATAAATTAAATTAATGTTTTATGTCTTCATTTGATAACCAGATACAGAACACAGAATTTCTGAGGAAAAATAAACATTTCATAAGGCTATTATAAGAATAAATTTAAATAAACTAAGTTGTTTTTATGCATTCAAATAATTAGACATACTACACCAGAATTTAATAAAAATAAAACATGTGGTGAAAGAAAATAAAACACCCACTTATGAAAGTGGATGAAGATTTTAAATTTCTTGAAGTCTTTAACAACCTAGAAATGATGTGTTTTAAAATGAACATGCACTAATGTAAACGTAGCCTAACAGATGTGTAAACTGAAAACAATTTGAACTTTATTAAAATTATTTATTTATTTATTGTGTTGGATATATTTTGTTCCTTTGTGCAGTGGCTCAGGAGATGAGGCTTTGAGTCTGTATAAATATAAACAAGCTAAAAAAAATAGTTTTTTGAGATAATGTAATCTTATTAAAACTGATTTTATAAAACTTGTATCGAAAAAAGTACCGTTCAGGAACCGGTATCGAACTCAAGGTATCGTATCGAAAATTTTTGAACGATACCCAGCCCTACTTGCCAGTATGGCAGTTTTTTGGATATTATAAGTCTGACCGTAGTCAGACCAAATGTCGTCTGCAAATTATGCAAGACCGTCGTCCCCGCCAAGACTGGTAATACCACGAACTTGATGTACCACCTTAAAAGCAATATCAATAATTATCGATATCGACCGATATGAAACACTGATATCGTGATACAGTTTTCAGCCATATCGCCCAGCCCTAGGCTGGGGAGCGAGCGCCGTTTCTACCCCGGAGGGTGTACCAGGAGCGACGCATGCCAGAGGACACCCAACGCACCGGCAGCAGGCCCGCGGCTCCTGGCACACAGGACGAACCGATGCCTACGGAACCACCACTTTCGCCCAACCGGGCCTGGCTGGCAGGCTGTGCGGTTCACCAAGAGCCACCGCGGGAAGCCCCTCACGCCGAAATAAAGGTGAACGGACGGCTCGTTCAGGCGCTTCTGGACTCAGGCAGTGCGATGAGCCTCGTTCAGCCCTCAGTGCTTCCCCCGCGAGTGGAAGCCAAAGCCCGACTACCGATTACCTGTGTCCATGGCGACACCCAGCACGTCCCTACTCGGCAAGTCACCATCTCCGCGGCTCCAGGGTCCTGGCCAGTCGAGGTGGGGATCGTGAAGGATCTGCCCGTACCCGTGCTCTTGGGGAGGGATTGGCCGGGGTTTGATCAGCTGCTCGCCGCGACAACACAGCCTGCCAGCTCTGCCCAACCACGGGAGTTTCAGCCCGGAGATCACGTGCTGGTCCTAGTCCCCACGGCTGCCTGCAAGTTCCTGGCCAAGTGGCAAGGGCCCTACACGGTAACAGAACGGGTGGGACCCGTTACCTACCACGTCCGTCAACCCGGACGGAGGAAGGAGGAACAGCTGTACCATGTCAACCTGGGACTGCGGCCATGGGACTACGGCCCAGCTGTCGGCCTTAGCCATCTCCAATCCCGTGGTTGTTGACACCAGCCCCCACCTGTCGGCCGCCCAGAAGACGGAGCTTCAACATATGGTCGGTCAATTCTCGGATGTGTTCTCCCCACTTCCCGGGCGGACCCACGTCCTCCAACATGTTGTCCGCACGCCACCTGGGACCATCGTCCGGCAGCGACCCTACCGCATCCCCGAGGCTCGGCAACACGCCATCGAGGGGGAGGTACAGGAGATGCTGAAGTTGTGGATAATTGAGCCCTCCCGCAGCCCCTGGTCCAGCCCCATCGTGATGGCCCCGAAACCAGACGGCACCCTCCGTTTTTGTAACGACTCCCGCCGCCTTAACGAGGTCTCCGAGTTTGATGGTTACCCCATGCCCCGTGTCGATGAGTTGCTGGACCACCTGGGGAGAGCCCGGTTCATCTCCACCTTAGACCTGACCAAGGGCTACTGGCAGGTGCCCCTTTCCGACCAGGCCAAACCGAAGACCGCCTTCTCCACCCCTAGTGGCCACTGGCAGTACCGGGTTCTCCCCTTCGGGCTTCACGGGGTACCCGCAACCTTCCAGAGGATGATGGACATCCTACTCCGGCCCCACCAGGAGTATGCAGTGGAGTATCATTTTGAAGTGCGTGCGGCTCATGCGCAAAACACGTGCAAAAGTCTGTGAGTGACGGTGAAGGGGCTGGGTCTTACACAAAAATAATTTACTAATGTACAAACTACGCTTTTAATGTGATCCAAACTTTAAAAGTACATTAAAACAGATACAATACAAAGTTATTTTGTATTGAAATGTAGCAATAAGTCGTGTTCAATTATAATTTCCCTATATAATTGTTGCATATCGGGCACGTCGCTTTGACAGGGCTGCGCACGCGAGCAGGACAGATACTATAGAGCAGGGGTCTTCAGCTAAAATGGCTTGAGGTCCAGTAATGAACCCTCCCCACCAGCCGAGGTCCGGACAATTCTAAAAAACAATTGATGGTTTTTGCCAGGGTATATGCAAGATATTTAAGCTTAATTTCAAGACATTTAAAGACCTTTTTTAAGACCTGCACAAAAATAAATTAAATAAAATGACTGTAAAAAGCATGATTTACAGTTCAGATGCAGGTTTTCACAAAAACAATAAAGTATTATATTAATTAACGTATATAAATATATTTTACTGCCTTAATTGGTTACATTTTACAACACATTATCTTCTTGTTGATCCACCAGTTCACATTTACAACTCTGTGTGTTTGCTGCTTATATGGGTTGTTTTCACATTGATCTTTGACAACAGCAGACGTACTGATTGAAAATGGAAAATCATCCTCTTCCAGCGGAATGGCAGTACACAAGCCCAAGAGACAGACTCCACAAAGCAGCGCAGCAGCTGAATCTGAAACGTGCAGCGATCATATTTATTGAATGAATAGCCTTTTTAAGTTTAATCGCAATTCTTGTCTTTCAGTCCCCACATTTAAGGACCTTTTAAGGACGCGTCAACTTTCCTAATTTTTGAAAATGCCATCGTTTTTCACTCACTAAAAGTTTCATCTCTGCGCGCATGCATCTCTCATCACTGCACGCACGACTGCACCCAAATGGCTCTAGAGCTGACCTTGATGTGCTTAATATAAATTTGATTTATTAAATAAGCGTTTGGTATTTATTTATTTCATTATGTCAAAAGCCTTCACGAATTCGGACCGGAGTCTGCCAGTTGGCGACCCCACTACCGTAAAGACTTCAAAAGCTGCGCCGGCTGAAATAGAAGCGCCCCGTCAGGTTTAAATCTTAACATTCTGTTTTGGCTGTAGACGGGTCCGTATGGGACGGCTTTTGGGTCCGTATCAGGACCGCGGTCCGCCTGTTAGTGACCTATGCTATAGAGGCTATTCATTCATACAACTTGTTAATTCGTTCCTATGACATTAATTTGTGGCCACTGTCCAGGTATCATTAATTTGTTCCCTAGAAAACCAATAAATTTAAATTCGGGAGTAATTTAAGTCATAGTAACGAATTCTTAATTCATGGCCACAAAATCTTTAATTTCCCCCCACATGTTTACCACAGTAAGAGATGCGAAAACAGTGATTAAAAAAAACAATAAAACCTGCAAATCTAGAGGGTGAGACAGTGAGAATTTGGAAAAAGAAACAATAAATATTAAATTTGTAAAAATAGCAAAAATTCAAATTGTAAATACAGCTTGATTTAAATGTATGCGCTCGAACGCCATGAATCCAAAAGCATGGTCGCGATGTAACATTTGCCTGTTAACCAATTATTTCTCTTAAAAAGCTTTGAACCTCACTTGTGTCATAATACTCACATTCAAATGTTTCAAATGCGTAACAGTGTGTTTTGCCGTTGCAACGCCGGTGGTTTTGGAAACAGATCACTGACCGCACGTCACAGCCCCACGCGCCGTACTTGCGTTTGGGATCATTTTATTTTAAATCCCCATAAATGTCAATTCCAATCATTGCTACAATGTTTTAAAATAAAACAACGAGCACCATGAAACCATTTAAAAAGGCGCATTCAGCGGTCTCCGTGACAGAATATGAAACAGCCCACAAAGTATAATGATCCCGTGCGTAACTACGGCGGGCTCTCTTCATTTTATCAAATGATCATAATCACATCCATTCATTTTACGATCCTGCTACTAGCCTTTTACTTAAGACTAAAAACCCCTTTCATTCGGGTGAGGAAGCTGGCGTTTTGAGTGGCATTTGCACATCCTGTCATGCGGTGACTATATGCTACTGCAATAGACGCATTTTGCAGTATTAAGGTTAACAATTAATTGATCGTTAATCTAAACGACGATCGGTTGTGGAAATTATCGAAAATAGTCTGAATAATCACAGAATTTTATCCAAGAATAATTGACAAATTAATCATCAAAATAGCCAGTGGTTGCAGCCATAGACTTAATAGCTTTGAGGTTTTGGATCTCGTGATAGCCTTCAGTAAGTGCCAGACCCCCTTTTTTTCCCTCTTACCAAACCATCTGCACATCTATAGATGGCCACCCCCCCCCATCTCTCTCTCATTAGATGTGAGCATGTTGTCACATTCAGAAGATCCATTAATGTAGCAGTGTGGAGAGTCTCATTGACTGTGTCATACTAAGACTAAATTAAAGGGATATTTGTGTCGGGACATGTCAATGTCTCTTATTTCAGGTTGAGAGTCATGCTAATAGAGGTTTATCCTCCCTTAGTGAATTTGGCATTGGAATGTAAGCTTGTGAAGCAATACATTAAGCCTCTACATCAGACTCTAAATAAAACATGTTTTTACTAAGTCAGCACAAAGCTGTCAACAAGCATAACACACACAACACATAGCCTATTTTTATGTAAAAATGTATGTAGTCTATGTATGTGAGCATGTAAGTGCGCGCGCGTGTGTGTGTGTGTGTGAGAGAGAGAAACACTCTCCTTTCTTCCTTGCATTCTACCATATTACCATATGTGATTTTATCACTGTAGGTTGACCTAGTAGACAATATTAAAATTGCCAATTGCGAGAACTATTTTCATGTTGTGGACAATAACTGATAAATTTATGACATATGTGTCAAATTTAAATAGAAATTGTAAGTTGAAGAATCTAAATGTAAAATAGACAGAAATAAGCATACACAATTAAATACTGAATGTCGGCTGAGAAGCATAATTATAAATCAAACTCCAGTTCTTGACCTGGCAGCAATGTTGCCACACTCTGAACCACCGTTTAGTCTGTCTAAACACACACTTCCCACTGATCATTTTCGATTCATGCATAAAGGTGATTAGCAGATAGATTGATAGATAGACATACTTTATTGAGCTCCGAGGGGAAAAGCGTCCATCAGTCTTCAACTAGTGGCAACACGATACCTCACAAAGTGTGAATGCCAAGACAGCAGTAAACTCTATGGTGACTCTATGAGACTAGCTGATGCAGCTCAGACCTCAATGTTGAATGAAATGTTTATGTAAGCCAATAAAACCATTTGTTCAGACTATTAAAAGAGAAAACACTCAAAAAGCCTCAGGCCTCATGTGCATGCGTTTGTATTACTGTACTGGGACTCCAATGTGACATATGAGAGCCATGGCCTGATCCTTTCTCAGTAGGAGAAAGACAGTAAAAGCTTTAAAACAGTTTGAGTTAGAGAGCTCCCTGTCCACAGACCTGTCCTAAAGATGCCAGGAGGCTTCTGGTCCACCAAACACCAGCTGCTCAACAGACCCACCTGAGCCACACAACAACCCAAAGACCTATAAGAGTCACACAGAAAGCATCATCTGAATGAACATGGAAACATCCGGGACGTGGGTTTGAGACCCAACTAGTAATTTTAACAATACCTACGACACTGCAGTGCTGAATTGGGATGTGCATAATGTTTTATTGGTCTCAGCTGAGCCGGTGAAAGTGGCAGACTGCTATGCCTGGTCACACACAATTGCCCACTGGTTTAACCACAGCTCTTGACGACAGGAGAATCAATTTCATGCGTATCTTTGCTAAACGCAACAAATTAGAAACTGATATTGATTTCCGCTCAATAGTCACTGTGGAAACAATTGCTTCCTTTTTTGAGGTGTAACAATCCGGCCTTCTGTTCGGTGTGAGGGAAAACCCCGCTGAGGGGTATTAGTTTCTCATTACCAATTTTTTTCCCTTCTCCCCATCAATGCCTACCTCAGTGCCTCACTCAGTGCAATTCTGGGTGTCTAATCTAATCAGCATTTAAATTATGGATTTAATACGCAGTGTGCTGTGACACATACAAGGTTATGCTAGAATCTTGCCTGTGAGAGGCTGGGAATAGAGAAACACTAGATTCAATATGTTTGACGTGATCTGACCCGACATGGGCGCACATACATCACATGGTGATAATGCCAGAACACGGACTCACTTCTTAAAAAATGAAATCACATTTCATTTGAAAAACATGACTTCGACCATGTGACATGCTGTTAGCATGTGCAGGAACCATGAAAACGTTCTTGAGACCTGCTATTATGGTTATATTGTCACATGGTCACAAAATCTACACTCTTACAGGCGTGATTTTGTTTACATGGGAGATTGTATGCGGGATGGATAGTACGCCAGATTGGTGATAACATTCACAGCTGTACACATCTGGTTAGAGTGCTGACCTACAGCAATTTTGGCTGGAAAGACACTTCCTGTCTGAAATCTGCAACTGGAGCACAGGGGCCAATGGCAGCAATCATAGTTCTCTGCCTGTGGGCATTAGCCATGATTTCTGGCTGACAAGACACCCAGACATCTCATCACCCAGTCTGTCTGCAAAGGAGTCAAGGCACTAGACACTGGTGGGTGCCTCTAAGGCAATAACACCAGCTGTGTAAAAAGGAAGGGGCAAAATAATGGGCACAAGCTTTAAACCTTCTAAAGGGTGTTGTCAGAGGGTTAGGATGACATTCCTGGGGCATTTAGGTAAGCAAAAAAGTGGTGTGATGCTGCTGGGGAAAACCTGAAGCCTTCCTGATGAGGACCAAGCATTGCTGGTTTCACACAGAAAATGTTGTTTTCCACAAAAATGAGCCAAAAATGACAGGTCAAAGGACATATAGCCAATGATGTGGATGTTGGGACAGGTGTCAGCATATCTTTGCACTTATAGACTATAGGACATGACATTTCAGATTTAATGGGTGGACAGGGGTAACATGTTGACAAATAAACAATTAGTAATTGTACATAGGTGGTGACAACCGACTGTCAAGCTCAAAAAATGGCGAAAAATTTTAGTGACAAATTTAAAGACATTTAGGTTAATACAGTAATTATTTATATTTTTAAGCAGAATCAAAACAAATACAAAAAAGTCAAGATATCTGTGTGCTTCAAATAACACCCAAAGAAACAGAATGCCTGTGTGTTGTAGATAAAAGATGAGAACTGAAAAAAAAGAAAACAAAAATTATTTTAGGTTCTTTTCTTTCTGTTTAAACAGATTCCATGATCATTGGGCCCTACTTTATCGGCCTATTTTAATTATTGGTTCAATACTGAAAACACATACACAAAATAGTTCATCGGCCATATTGTGCAGCCCTAGTTCTATAAAGAAGAACTTCAATGTGATACAAAAGCAATGTTTCAAAACAACTGCTGTTTGCATAACAGAAGCTTTGATGATAGGTCTATATCAGAAAGCTAATGCTAATGAGATCCAGTTGTAAAGCCCCTTCACATGCTCCTCTGCAGGGCAGGGCCCCTGCAACCAGCAGCTATAACAAGGAGAATCTGATGCGCCAGTGTGGTGGTAATTAATACGCTGAGTCAAATGGGCACAAAGGTAAATGCATCTGCTCTGCCCCGCCTCTCTGAACACTGAGAACCACATTAGCCTGTCGCATTGCTCCAATAATTACAGCATTATCCAAACAGCAGGATTAAACCAGCTAGAGAAAATCAAAGCAGGACATAATTAAAAAAAAACAATAGAGCAGAGATGTTTCTGTGGGTAATATTCAGAGACTAAAATTGGCCACTGGTGCCATGACAACCCAGACCTCTAGTGATAACATCTGCTCCACTGAGAAAAAGGTGCTGAAATCGCATTTGGTCTCATACTGTATCGCGTATCTTGTCAGTGTGTGCACTTGCTTGGCCATTTTTAGTTGATAAACAGGAAAGTGGGTTCAAGCGCCAGCAGAAGGCAGTGTAATGAAATAGTCTTTAAGAGAAGCAGTCTATCAGCGGAAGTTTAAAATCAGCTCGTAAGTGTATTTACTTGTCTCAGTGTTTAGCGCATTTGCCGTTGCTAGGAAATGCTTATTTTGTTTACTGTGTTGAGAGGTGCTGAAATCGCATTTGGTCTCATACTGTATCGCGTATCTTATCAGTGTGTGCACTTGCTTGGTCATTTTTAGTTGATAAACAGAAAAGTGGGTCCAGCTGAATTGAAATGGCGATTTGTTGGATTGGTATAAAAAAGGTTATTATACCACGACAGCGGTCGCGGCAGTCGTCGTGTGAAGCCCTCTTAGTGTGAAGACCATCAACTCTACCGTGCGACTCCACCGGGCAGGGACACCGGCAAGGGATAGAAGTATTGCTTTTTATTTTATTTTTTTCATTTATATGTTTATTATTGAAATGTTGTTATATGCATGTGTCAATTTTATTTAATTTGTTTATTTTCTTCAATATGTGGGTTTATAGTATTTATAGAGTTGTAACTTTTAGTTTTAGTTACTTTTTCTTATTTGTAAGTCGCTTTGGACAAAAGCGTCTGCTAAATTACAAAAGTAAAAGTAAGTAAAAACCTTAGAATCAATTGTCCGACTTACTGAAATTATATAAAAAGCAACAAAATCAACAGTTATGAGGAACTATGATGTGCTTTGTTTATTTTTATCCCACAGAGACCAAGAACAGTACAGATATAGATTGATCCGACAGGAAAATAGCTTTTTCTTTTTTTAATGAGGCGCTCCACAGGCTGCTTGGCTCAGGCCTATAAAAACGCTCCCGCAGCTTCTGTTTCTTAGTATTTGTCCGGTGAGAGGAAGCTCAGACTTAAGGAATCATGTTGAGGAGTTTTGTAATAAAATTGTGGTCAAAAAGGCAACAGACTGAAATAAATCAGCAAACTTGTACACAACATGAACACAGATGCAAAGAGAATATGGATCATAGTTATGTGTTTTTATATGAACATACAAACAGGCTCCGAATGGAGCCAGGGGCTCCTGTTACCAATGACTGTAATGTTGACCACAGGGGCCTTCATTAAATCAGCAGTTCCTGGAAGAAAAAAAGAGGGGGAGAGGAAAGACGAATGTGAATATGGAGCCTCGAGGGATGGCTGTAAAATGAAAGACGGACGAGAGGAGGCAAACACGCTCTTACGGGTCGGGCTGGGTCAAAGGACGAACAAGGAGGACAAAATGGACATTTGTTTTGAGCATAAAGAGGACGTGTCAACAAATCCTCCCTTTATTTGAGCTTTGCTTTCTGAGATACAAACTGACATCCTACAGTGAATCTCTGACATAAAGGAGAAGTGAGAGATGTACACTAACAGATGTAAAGGTGGAGTTGCCATGGTTGGGAGCACATGCAAATGAATTTTGTTATCTTGAGGAAATGTTGCCATACTCATCCTTCTGTGGCCAATTCTATAGCATACTGCATGTGATTGTTTAGACCTGCTCTGAACAGATCCTGTAGACACGCCTCACTTCCTCTGAGCTGGTGGGGGTGGGTCCTCACCCCTCTTTCATCTGGATGAGAGCCATCTGTCTGTCAAAGTCAGATAAATGCTCATCCCCCAAATATCTCCATTAAACGGGCCTCTATCGGGGACACAGGCCGCTTAGAGTCCCTCTATTAGCATTGCAATTTACAACCAGGCACCACGGCCTGCCTGCTTCAGCTCCCAAGAGAAAAGGCTCCATTCACAGCAGATTAGGGCCAACTGGGCAAATCATGTGTACGATGATTGGAGGGCCGCAAACATATCATTTGTGATGTCTATTAGCTAAGAGCCGGTCGTGCCTGCTTCTAAGTGGAGGGTTTTTCAGATGTGTCCCACTGATTTGGCAAAACCACAAACACCACCGTGGACTCCAGCAAACATGCTGAGGACTGTTTTGGAGTGATGACCCACAGATTCAGCAAAAAAAAAGTAAACAAAACAAATCGTCTACATGTAGGTTTACACAAACATAATGAGAATACTGCAGACAGAACTATCAACGAGTAGAGATAGTCTTAAAAAACAGAAAAACAAAACTTAAAATATGCCAAAATACACATCGAGAGCAGCATCGATACTAGAAAACAGCCGCTCAGTATTCGGTTGACTTTGCATATATTTGTGTCACTTACAAATCCAGAGAGACTCTATCTGAAGGTGGGAGAGCTCTAGTGGGTTTCAAGAGCTTTGTGCCTTTGCTCTGTGACAAGTAAGTGGTGGTAGTAGTGGTGGGGGTGTGGGGGGGTTAAAAGATAAGAAACTAAATTTTACACACCCCCAAACACACAAAGAGAAACACCCAGACTGTGACTGAATTTCCATTTCAATTCAAATAATATTATGTCTGCAATAAGTCACATTTGGAGAGATTAACCGTTAATTCACTTCCAGTGAGCTGAGTAAAGATAAAGTGAGGAAATGCATGTCTGAAAGACGCCGTTTCACAAATGCATATAGTGTAGAGAGAGGCAGAGATTGGGCCCCTGATGCTAGATGCTGGAAAAGCCTCTGCCATAATGAGAAACTCCTTTAAAGAACCGCATAGGATAAATATCTTCAAGTGGAAATAATTATAAGTAATAATATATTATAACATTACTGTATTATTATTATTACTAATAATCTAAACACACACACACACACACACACATATATATATATACAGTGCCCTCCATAAGTATTGGAACGGTAAAGACAAAATTGCTCTGTTGGCTGTGGAGTCAAGACATTTGCTAATATGATTAATATCTGAAGAATTAATGCAACAGGACACAGCTGATCACTTAGAAAGACCTGTGAGGCAACTGCTCCAATACTTATGCTCACATCAGATACAGGGTTGAAACTCTAAAAGTGCTGAACTTCTTAGCTGGTAAAACATCTATGTGATGAATCACCCAATATTAAAATGTGACATTCTGTAGTTCCTCTTCAGGAACTCGAGCTGCGTCAAACGGCGCTTTGGGGAACGCCTACAGCGTAACCGGCTCTGAATACCAATCAAATCTGTCCAGAAATGGGAAGGGACGTCACGGGCGAGGTGACGTAATGACCAGCTGGTACAAAAGCACGTGCGGTGAAACCAGCATCAACTTTTTGTCATTCAGCGAAGCGCTCTGTGACTGGTGAGTCCTATTTACCGTTGTCTGTCTGTTTGTAAACATGTCAAAGCGAAGTGGGGAGAGGAGTGAGGGCGCAATACGGGCTGTGTGTTCCTCCGTGCAAACGCTATTTGTGTGCGGAGGATACACACAGTCTGTGTGTGCTTTGCTTGGGAGCGAGGCATGCGGAGGCAGCCCTCGAGGGGGCTGACTGTCTGCACTGCGAGGGTTTTCCTCTGCGTGTGCTTCACTCCCGAAAGGCTCTTTTCTCCGGAGAGGGCTCTTTCACTAGCGTTCCCCGCGGCACTGACCCGCTTCCGCTGAGGCGGAGCGGAGACGGCGTTCGTGGGGTTCGCAACGGGATCTGGCAGAGGGATCGGAGACACACTCTCCGAAAGTCTCTTTCTCCATCCGCACCTGCCGGATCCCGCAACCGCTCCCCGAGTCCGGAAGCACGCGTGGCGTCCCCTCGGGCAGCGGCATCGGCGCTTCTCGCGTCTTCCTCCGAGGAGGTTGACATGGGAGGCGTCGAGCATGTTGCACCCACTCTGTCGTCCCATATGAGGAGCCTGTGGAGTGTTTTGTCGACCCGCAGAGAGGGTTATACTGCGTTCTCTGCGGTTTCAGACTCACCTCCACATCTGAGCCTGCCCTTTTTTTCCCCGACCTCCATACTGAGGTGTCGAGGTTGTAGGGAAAATATTTCGGCCTGCCTCTTCGTCCCCTCATTCTGTTACTTCGGTAGTGTGATGGGGACGAGTGAGCGCAGTTACAGAGCGATGCCGCGGGTGGAACAGACGCTTGCGAGCTATCTGTCCCCTGACCCTGCATTGTCTCTGAAGGCAAGGGGTACGCGACAGCAGGTCGGGCTGGCTTATGTCTGCACATCATGGTGGCATGCCAGGCTGACCTGCTCAAGGAGTTGGATGAGTGCAGGGGATTAGTGCGGAGCACATCCGTGAACTCCGCAAAACCGCTGATTTGTCTCTCCACGCCGCCAGGGAGACCGTCAAGGCGATCTATGGCAGCCCTGGTGGCGGCGGAGAGGCATCTTTGGTCGACCCTGTCGGATTTATGGAAAACCGTGACAGGGCCTTCCTTCTGGACGCCCCACTTTGCCGTCTGGCCTTTTTTGGTTCGGGAGGCAGGTGGCGGCGTTCCAGCGGTTTCTCCCTCGCCGCTCTCTAGCTCATGGGGCTACTGGGCGAGAGCAGCCCCTGCCGCGTGCTGGCTCCTCGTATATGCAAGCGTGCCCCCGCAGGAGCGGGTTGGGGCGGTAAGAAGGGTGCGCGGTCAAAGACCTCCCAGCCAAGCAGGCGAAGACGTCTTCGGCCAAGAAGCCCTGATGTGAGTGGGATCAGGGCTTATGAGGGTAGCCCCCGCTGGGGTAGAGCGATGATCGCACAGCGATCGTCGCCCCCCAGCGCCCTCAGGAGATAGTTCGGCCGTTCCCTGCCGGGGTTCCGCTTCAGGACACCGAACTAGCCGCTCCGGGTTACACCAGAGGCCAGTCTCGAGAGACTGGTTCCCTTAGTAGACTATTTTGCAGCGTGGATATTACTGCCAAATGTGTCTTGATGGGTCCTGCGCACTGTAGAGAGAGGCTACAGAATCCAGTTTGATTCTCGTCCGCCTCAATTCAATGGGGTGAATTCCACGTTGTGGGCCCCGAGCAGGCTCTGGTAATGGAACAAGAGGTAGATACTCTCTTAAGGAAAGATGCCATCAAGGTGGGTCTTCCTTCCGAAGAGAGTCCGGTTACTACAGCCGGTACTTCATAGTTCCAAGGAGGATGGAGGTTTGCGTCCCTTTTTTAGATCTGCATCAATTGAACCGCTCAGTCTGCAAGACTGAAGTTCAAGATGCTCAGGTAAGTACTCAGATCTAGTCCGAGGACTGATCTTATAGCAGGTAAGTATCTCAGATCAAGTCCGAGGACTGGTTTGACACGTACATCTAAAAGACCCATACTTCCATGTCTCCGTCCTTCCCACTCACAGGAAGTTCCTGAGGTTTGCTTTTGGGGGCAAAAGCTTACCAATATCGGGTACTTCCCTTTGGCCTAGCGCTCTCACCCCACACTTTTACGAGTGTGTGGGTGCCGCGTTAGCTACGGGGCGCCCGCATACTCAATTACATCGACCTTTGGTTGATTCTCGCTCTATCAGAGCGGAGGGCGGCTCAACATTGAGGTGTTGTTCTCGCTCACTTATAAGTGTTGGGGTTAAGACTGAACCCCAAGGAAAGTGTGCTTTCTCCATTACAGAGAACCACTTATCTGGGGGTGGTGGGGATTTGACCATGGTGCAGGCACATATGTCTCCTGCTCGGATCGAGTCAATCCTCACGAAATCAGGAGGTTGAAAGAAGGCCAGTCACTCACTGTCAAGCCGTTTCAGATACTGCTGGTCTGGTGGCAGCTGCGTCCAACGGGATACCTTTTGGCCTGCTGTACATGAGACCCCTACAGTGGTGGCTCAAGACCAAGGGGTTCTCCCCGAGGAGAAACCCGCTTCGCATGATCAAGGTCACGCGGCGGTGCCTACGTGCCTTGGACATGTGGAGACAACCTTGGTTCTTGTCCCAGGGCCTGGTGTTGGAAACTCCTTGTCACCGCGTACGCTAGCGACGGACGCATCCCTCACCGGTTGGGGAGCGGCCATGAGTGGCCACCCTGCCCACGGTCGGTGGAGGGGTCATCATCTCGCCTGGCACATCAACAGGCTCGAGATGCTGGCCGTGTTTCAGGCTCTGAAATACATCTCTTAGACCTAAGAGGTTGCCATGTGTTAGTTCGCACCGACAACACATTGGTGGTCTCTTATAGCAACCACCAAGGAGGTCTGCGGTTCGCGCCCCCTGTACAGGCTGGCACACCAGATCCTTGTGTGGGCTATGAGGCCGAGCTCTCCTGGTTGGTCGAGCTGGCATTGCTCCCCTCAACTTTGAGGGTCACCTTTGAGCATGCCGCTCCCTTCTGAGTGTCTGAGTTCCCTCTCATGCAGAGAGTTAAGTGCTCCGCTCTCCAGAGCTCTGCCTTGGTAGAGCTAGCATTGCTCCCCTCCCTATGAGGTCACCTACGAGCATGCTGCTCCCTCCCGGCTCTCCTGCTGGTCGAGCTGGCACTGTTCCCCTCAATTTAGAGGGTCACCTTGAGCATGCCTCTCCCTTCTGAGCATCTGAGTTAGTATCTCAATGGGGAGCAGACACCCTGTCGAGGCAGGGGCTGTTATCCGGGGAATGAATGCTTCACACCGAGGTGGTGAAGCAGATCTAGAGAGTGTTTGGCCAGGCTCAGGTGGACCGCTTCGCTACTCAGGCAGCGCAATGTCCCCTCTGGTACTCTCTACGTCATCCAGCTCCGAGGGGCTGGATGCCGTGGTACAGACGTGGCCGAGGCTTCGTCTTTATGCCTTTCCCCCGATTGCTCTGCTCCCCAGAGTTCTGGAGAGAGTGCGCCGGGACGGACACCGGCTGCTATTGGTAGCCCCGTTCTGGCCGGGCCGAGTATGGTTCTCGGACCTGATTTTCCTCCTCGACGGCTCCCCATGGGAGATTCCAGTCAGGAGGGATCTCCTCTCACAGGCAGCAGGCACCCTTGTGCACCCCTGCCTGGAGTTATAGAAGCTGTGGGTGTGGCCCCTGAGGGGGCACAGCTGATAGCTTCTGGTCTCTCAACCGAGGTTGTTGAGACCATTCTCCAGTCCAGAGCTCCCTCTACGAGGAAACTGTATGCCCTGAAGTGGAGACTCTTCACTTCATGGTGCGGAGATCGCCAGCTCGACCCAGTTAACTGCCCAGTAGGTACAGTGCTGGAGTTCCTGCAGGCTCGACTCTCCGCAGGGTTAGCCCACTCCACCTTGCTCCCTAAGGTCGCAAAACTCTGGACTTTTGGTAGTACCTAGGATAGCAAATTCCACTAAAGAAGGTAGAGCTTTTACACATTTGGCTCCCAAACTCTGGAATAGCCTTCCTGATAACGTTCGGGGTTCAGACACACTCTCTCTGTTTAAATCTAGATTAAAGACATCTCTTTAGCCAAGCATTCACATAATGCATCTTATAATCTTGTACTGCAGTTATATCTGATCAAATGTACATTATTATTATTATTCTTTAGATTTGGATAATTTAGACGAACTTGATGAACCTGTGATATCTTCTTCAGGGCGTAAAAGGAAAATAAAAGCTGAAAAGTTTTCACGGAGCCTTGCAAAAGCAGCGCGTTACAATGGTGAGGGAAAAGCTCTGTGTATTGTGTGTAATCTCATCTATATGTGTACAGTTTATGATCACAACAACAACGTTTGTCAGGCATCTACATTGTCATCTGAGGAGATTACAAAGATTAAGCGAGTGTTTTTTTAAAACTCTAAAACATGAAATGTGGAGTTATCTGCTTTTGCCAAAAAAACGACTGTTGGAGTTATCTGCTTTTGCTATAAAACAAACTTGTAATATGTAAAAAAAAAAAAAAAGAAAAACGACTGTTGGAGTTATCTGCTTTTGCTATAAAACAAACTTGTAATATGTTAAAAAAAAAAAGAAAAAAAAAAGAAAAAAAAACACTTTCAATGAACTTTAATTTTGTAAATTACCTGTATTTGTTTAAGTTATTATTACTTAATCAAAACAACCCAACTGCAGTTTGATTGACATTACTTGGAATGCGCAATTAAAAAAAAACGTGATTTCTGAAAATAAAAATAAAAATGGAGTTATCGGTTTTTGCAAATGAACTCTTCATATACAGTGAATTATTATATACAGTATACATATTATTAGTAAGTACTATAAATAAGTATTGGTTAATTCTTAAACAGATTGTGTTACTTACAAGCTACTAAAGGCTAAGAGAGCCAAGATTGGAGGAGGAAATTCAAGTGTACAGGTCTTGGGGTCTAAACAAGTGTCCTCAGCATTCACCTGACAGCTTCACCTGTGGCTGTTAGAGGTTCTGCCTGAGAGTGGTGTGCAACAGAGGGTTTAGAGTGGTCCTGTGCACAACTCAATGAAAAGCTGTTCTACAAGAATTACATGAGTGTAAAAATGTATGGTTTGGAAATGTCAATTTCTGTAAAGATACCCTCCTCGGGTGGCATTAATGTTGAGTGACAGAAGCAACAAGCCATCAGAGCTGTTTGCATCACCACAGGTAAGGGCCTCAGCCAGGTGCTCACATCCACACTTTCCAGACCCCATCCGGAGTTGACCTTCAGCAGGGGCGCGGGGTCTGCTACCCAGGCTGATTCCTGGGAGGAGACTGAAGATTATGTAGCATTAGTGGCTGAGGTCTGGCAGCTGCAATCAAACTGCATAATGAATCATTCTGTTGCCAGCATTAATGACAGTGAGATACACGTTTTTGAACAGACGGCTGTGCAAACACACAAGGGCTGGTGTCTGGGTCAAACAATGCACAATTTACACCTGTGCCACATGAGAAAAATAAATAATATTGACTTTTTGGTAGGAGACGCCACTGAATGTGAGGGAGCTGAATGACGGGACTCAAAACAGGTTTTCATAAATCTATTATGCATAGACTTATGATTCATTTCACCTTCAAAAGGGATCTGAGAGAATGAGAAAAAAGGGAATATTTTGACGGGACGGGTATCCAAGACATTAAAAGTTTACTGTACCTGAAAGCTTTCTGTTGCTTCTGGCTGCAGAAATCTCTTTACTTTCCTTCCCCAGTGTCTCGCTGGCAAGAGCCAAAACAAAAACAAGATGGCTCTCAGATCAAAGAGCTGAGTAATGCTAGTGAAGTGAGGCTGTTATTATTGTGCTTTGGTAAAAACAGCTCGCTGAACACAGTAAGCTTAGAATAAGAGCCCACCATGATTTTAAGGCCCTCTTTGAGGAGCTACCCAAGATCTCAGTGTGGTTCTTTTGGTGAAAGGAGTTTACCATCTGCATTTCTGATGGCTGATTCATCCTACTTTTTATAGATGTTAGTTTCCCTCTGCAAAACTAAAAAAAAAAAAAAAATCAACATTTGCAGGGAGCATTTTGATCTTCTTTCTGGAGGATTTTTTTGATGTTTCTCAAACTAGCTGAACTTTCTCTCTTCCTGCAGCCCTGGAGAGTCTAACAGGGACAAAGACTGAGTGAAGACTGCCACAGAGCTTGCATAACACCACTTGCAGTCGAGGCTTCGTCTGGCCACGAAGGTCAAAGAAATGGGGAAATCTGAGAAAGAAGAATGCATCCCTTGGGCAGACAAGAACAAGATGGTGTGAATACATACATATGTGGGACAGAGCATAGCATGCAGCATAAAAACAGGAAATAATGCCTCCACAGCAGAATTTGGAATAGACTACATACTAATAATGCAATCCAGAAATGGGTTAATAAATCACACACCACATATCTAATTCCAATCCACCCACACAAGAAAGCTGATTTTAGGGATGTCAACCAGGACATGTTTGGCTGAGGGGTACTTAACTTAATTAGGGCATATAAAAAAATTATTTAAAACATTGGAAAGAAAAAGAAGGATAATACAGTGTAAAAAGAAAGCACATACACCAAGTGAGGTCTGTAAGAAAGCTAGGGCTGGGTATTGTTCAAAAATTTTCGATATCGATACCGATACCTTGAGTTCGATACCGGTTCCTGAACGATACTTTTTTCGATACCAGTTTTATGAAATCAGTTTTAATAAGATTACATTATCTCAAAAAAATATATTTTTTTAGCTTGTTGATATTTATACAGACTCAAAGCCTCATCTCCTGAGCCACTGCACAAAGGAACAAAATATATCCAACACAATAAATAAATAAATAATTTTAATAAAGTTCAAATAGTTTTCAGTTTGCACATCTTTTAGGCTACGTTTACATTAGTGCGTGTTCATTTTAAAACACAAAGCTCAGACAGAATCATCATTTCTAGGTTGTTAAAGACTTCAAGAAATTTTAAATCTTCATCCACTTTCATAAGTGGGTGTTTTATTTTCTTTCACCATATGTTTTATTGTTATTAAATTCTGGTGTAGTATGTCTAATTATTTGAATGCATAAAAACAACTTAGTTTATTTAAATTTATTCTTAAAATAGCCTTATGAAATGTTTATTTTTCCTCAGAAATTCTGTGTTCTGTATCTGGTTTTCAAATGAAGACATAAAACATTAACTTAATTTCTCTTTAAATTATTGAAAATCAAAGTTTATTTATTTTGGCAAACAAAGGGGGGTTACTATTAAAATTAAAACATGGAATAACTGTTGTGTGATCATTACAAAAAAAAAAAAAAAGTTTTAATAATTTTAATAGTAGCCTAGTATTAGCAGTGCTGTCTGCAGTGTCTTCCAAGTTAAACCAAACTTTTATTTTGACGGGTTGTCGCTAGTTTTACTCTAATCAAACGGTAAAATGCTCATGAAGTGACTCTCAGAGCAGGAGATGTTGTTCATGTCCTCATTTAGTGAGGCGGCAGACGCTGAAATGACCGCGAGCGTCACGCGCGCTTCAGTCTGTGTATAATGAACAAACCGTGCGATTTAAAGAGCGGACTGCTCTGTGCTCTTTCGAAACGCTTTTGCGGATGTCAAACACTGATCAATCAGCGCCGCGTCGCTTCTAGTCAAACACACCTGGTGCTGCAGGATTATTGGCTCACTGACGGTGATGAGATTAACCCCTTAGGTATCGAAATTTGGTACCGAACGACAAGACGTTTTTCGATACTCGGTGGTATCGAGGCAATTCGGTCGGTGCCTAAAAAGTATCGAACTCGATACCCAGCCCTAAAGAAAGCAAATACATATTATTCTACATCACTTCAGAAATACAAGAGCACATGGCTGGAGGCTGAAAGCAAAACAATAAACCATACCATGAGTGTTTTTAGAACACAATGTGTACACGAATGGCATTTCAGAGGTACCAAATCTCCCTAAGCTGCTTCTCTTGCATAATGTACTGCAAAAAACTGGTGTTAGTAGGGGTGTGCGATATGGCGATTTTTGATCATGGACGATAAAAATGTCTCCACGATCTGCTTTTGAAGAAACATCATAGCATCGTGCTACAGCACACATTCTGTCAGTTGCAGTTCTGACGCCTTCGTCTCTATATGCTGTACAACGCCACATCCATTCAGTGTTAACTCAGCGGTAGAGTTAAGGCCATTGCACACTGAGAACGTCAAAATCCAGAATGGCGATTGTCAAGTTCATCCACTTCGTCTAGTAGCACAAAGCACTGAATATAGATATTTGCACACTGAGTTCACAGAAATTGGTGGTCTTCTTTTTTGAGCCACTGACATCCTGAAGTAAACTTTGAACTGCCCGTAATAATAGCGCTGCTCCTTAACCCTTTCACACGTGAGTTTAAAATTTTTGTTTTGCTAGTACTTATGTGTTTTTAAATGTCTGAAACCTAAAATAAACATTATATGGTTGAAAACACTGAATATTTGTGATAATATGACAAGCGCTCAGCACGTGTGATCTGGCTCCGCGCCAGCCAATGCGCGAAAGCAGATTTGAATTCAGCAGTTGACGTGACTCACTGAACATTCTAATCACACCGGTGTGATCGCACGCTTCAGGGACCAGCCAAGACTGATCACACCGGCAGAGGTAGGTAGAGTACCCAAAAACTGTACCCAAGTAAAAGTAAAAGTACCTCTAGAAATATTTACTCAAGTAAAAGTAATAGTCTGAATAGTTACTTTAGTAAGAGTAAAAAAGAATAAAAAAAAACTACTTAAGTAGTTAGATACTAGTTACTTTGGATCATATATTGTATACGTGTAGTTAGGGGTGGGCGATATGGGAAAAATATCATATCACGATTTTTTTTAGAAATATCACGGTTTTATCACGATTCAATGTCATGTTAGTTTTACTATTTTGGTTTTACAAGTTGTCTGAGCATTACAGCCAAACTAGAAAGACAAAGATGCATGGCAGATATTTAGGCCAAAGTGGGCGAAGATAAATCTTTGTCATTATTTAATTTTTCTTATTAAAAAATAAGAACAAAGATACACATTACAAAGACACATAATATACAAATAAAACAAACAGTGCTTTATTTTCAGGTACAATAGGTGTATTTAGCAGAGCATTCAATGAAATTGAATGAACAAATATAAAAATAAAACACTAGATAGACTGATTCCTAAAGCAACTGTATTAAAGTTTTTCAGTCAAGAATAGTGAGTGATTTTTCTCTTTGTGTTTTGTTGTTTTGTTAACGTTAAATTAATAGTTCCCCAAAAAATAAATATTCTGTCATCTGTCTGTCAATTCTGTCATAATGTTTTATTTTTATACCATCATTTACTCAAAAGTTGTTTTAAACCTGAATGAGTTTCTTTCTTCTGCTGAACATAAATGCTATTTTGAAGAAGGTGGAAAACCAAACATTTGCTGGTCCACAGTGACTTCCACAGGATTGTTCTTTCCTGCTATCAAAGTCAATGTGGACCAGCAACTGTTTGTTTACCCTCATTCTTCAAAATATCTTATTTTGGGTTCAGCACAAGAAATTAATAGAGGTTTGGGACAACATGTGTGTGAGTAAATAATGACAGAAATTAAATTTTATGGTGAACTATCCCTTTAATGACAGTCGACAGCATGTTTAGTGTCCTGTCCCTTTAAGAGCTGCACGCATCTAATATACAGGCAAGCATCCGTTTCTCTCTTAACTATTTACTTTCATTTTAGAGATAACCAACTCAGTCTGTATGTAAACCTTGTGTGTTTTGACAGTATTAGCGCAAAAGATAAGTTAGTTGAGTAATCAGGCGCTGTTAGACAGGCTTTTTAATGCGCGTGCTTCAGGTGTATGCGCTCAGAAAAAGCGCACATCAGACCAGCGCGTGAATGAAACATTTAACCAGCAAGGCTTGTCTGCAAATAATGTACTTTTGCGATCGTGAATAAGTGCAGTGTTCTGTCAGAGTAACTCTACTGCTGTATGTCGTGTTGTACAGTACATAGAGACGGAGGTGCCAGAACTGTATTTGACATAATGTGCGCTGTAGCACGATACTACGATATTTCTTCAAAAGCAGATCGTGGAGACATTTTTATCGTCCACGATCAAAAATCGTCATATCGCACACCCCTACGTGTAGTCTATTTTTATTTAGACATATAGATACATTTATGTAATGTGTGTGTGTGTGTCTGTCTGTCTGTCTGTCTATATACACACACACACACACACAGTCGTTCAAAAGATTTAGTTTTTTATTTTATTTTATTTCAGTGATGCAAATCAGAATTTTCATCAGCCTTTACGCCAGTCTTCAGTGTCACATAATACTTCAGAAATTGTTCCAATATGTTAATTTATTATCAATGCTGCTCTTTTTAGCTTTCTATTCATCAAAGAATCCTGAACAAAATGTCACAGGTTACAAAAAATATTAAACAGCAAAACCGTTTCAAAAACTGGTAATAAATCAATATACTAGAATGATTTCTGAAGGATCATATGACTCTGAAAACTGCAGTAACAGCTGATGAAATTTCTGATTTGCATCACTGAATTAAATTATATTTCAAAGTATATTATGTATACTTTGTGTATGATCGCTACAGCCTATATGTATATAACGTGTCAGAGGTTATATACATATAGGCTATTATACATAATATACTTTGAAATATAATTTAATTCAGTGATACAAATCAGAAATTTCATCAGCTGTTACTGCAGTTTTCAGAGTCATATGATCCTTCAGAAATCATTCTAGTATATTGATTTATTACCAGTTTTTGAAACGGTTTTGCTGTTTAATATTTTAGAACATCTGAACATAACGAAACAAATGCACATTGACGGATCTTCTGTCTGTTCTGCAAAATGTAAACAAATGTAGCATATATTTCTGCAAGTGTAAATATTGTGAAAATATCAGTATTAATTGTGTCTAGGCAAAGGCATTCCTCCTGGAACAGGTCGCGCGCCGCTGCGCTCAACGCTCTTGATGTTGCTAAACTTTCTGTTACAACTCTCAGTGAGAAACGCTTCAGAGACTCTGAACTGAACGAATCATTCAAACTGATTCGCGAACCGATTCACTGGTTTGCCAACTGGTTTGATCGAGCCTTCAAACAGAATTGACTCAAAAACAAATCATTCGCGAATGGGCATTGCTCATTGACCAGAGAAAAGTAGTGGAATAATTTGAAGCATTTTTAACTTGTATTGCATTAAGATAAAGTAACGAGAGGAGCGTTGCCCACAGTAACAAAGTAAAAGTACTGTTTTTTTCACTAAAAATGTACTTGAGTAAGAGTAAAAGTACCCATTTTTAAATATACTCTAAAAGTATTAGTTACCCAAAAAATACTCAAGTAAATGTAATGAAGTAAATGTAACTCGTTACTACCCACCTCTGCACACTGGTGTGATCATACACGTTAAAGGGTTAAGGAAGGGGAACTCTCCGTCCTCTCTATATCTCATGATTGGATGGACCCAATATTTCCTTTCTTTTTCTTTTTTTTTTTAAGAAGCGAGAGGACAACAAAATCATCTTCATTGCTTGAAGACTCCATTTAGTAGGCTACTGTTTTGCAAATTTTTTTCGCAATGGATTAATTAATATGCATCGGACTCAGTGTGCAATGTTTCTGTGCGTGACGAATTTTTAGGATTACGAATACGAAAAAACGCATGCGAAAATTTTGGACTCAGTGTGCAGAGACCTTAACTCTCACGAGACACTGCACTTATTCGCAATCACAAAAGTACATTATTTGCGTGTGTTTTAAAGCCTTGCCAGTTAAGCTTTTTATTCACGCGCTGGTCTGACGTGCGTTTTTTCTGAGCCCGTACACCCGAAGCTCGAACTAAAAAGCCTGTCTAACAGCACCTGATTACTCAACTAAGTTATCTTTTGCGTTAATACTGTCAAAACACACAATGTTTGCATATAGACTCTAGTTGGTTATGTCTAAAAAGAAAGTAAACAGTTGAGAGAAAAACAGATGCGTGCCTGTATATTAGATGTGTGCAGGTTTTAAAGGGACAGAACTAAACATGCAGCCGACTGTCATTAAAGGGATAGTTCACCCTAAAATTTTATTTCTGTCATTATTTCCTCACTCACATGTTGTCCCAAACCTGTATTAATTTCTTTCTTGTGCTGAATGCAAAAGAAGATATTTTGAAGAATGTGGGTAACCAAACAGTTGCTGGTCCACACTGACTTTGATAGTAGGAAAAAAAGTCACTTTGGAACAGCAACTGTTTGGTTTTCCACATTCTTCAAAATAGCATGTATGTTCAGCTGATGAAAGAAACTCATTCAGGTTTAAAACTGATTTTGAGTAAATGATGGTATAAATATAAAACACTATGACAGAAATTGACAGATGACATTTTTTATTCTTTAATGTTAA
Organism: Barbus barbus; assembly: GCF_936440315.1. Lineage (NCBI taxonomy): Eukaryota > Metazoa > Chordata > Actinopteri > Cypriniformes > Cyprinidae > Barbus > Barbus barbus. The sequence goes on from NC_136714.1 coordinate 18,420,109, forward strand.
AACAACAAAACTAAAAAAAAATAACTCGCTACTCTTGACTGAAAAAAAAAAGTTACTTTAATAGGAATCAATCTATATAGTGTTTTATTTTTATATTTGTTTATTCAATTTCTTGAATGCTCCTGCTAAATTTGCCTATTGTACCTGAAAATTAAACACTGTTTGTTTTATTTGTATATGTGTATTTTTAATGTGTATCTTTGTTCTTAATTTTTAATAACAAAGACAAAATAATGATAAAGATTTAAATTGTTGCCCACTTTAGCCTAAATATCTACCATTCTTTTTTATATTTTGTTACCTTGAAAGGATTTGTCTTTATAATAGCGAAATTAGTTTGGCTGTATTGCTCAGACAAAATAGTAAAACCAACATGACAAAGAATCGTGATAAAATCGTAAAATTGTGATATTTCTAAAAAAAAAAACGTGATATGATATTTTTGCCATATTGCCCACCCCTATGTTAAGGAAAGCTCAAGATGGAGGATGTTCTTATTGGTCAACACATCACACTCCTTTATATGCATACACAATAGCTAAACAAAGCCGATTTGAGGTAGAGAAATAGCATTTATAATATATAATCATTATACTAGGGCTGCACGATTATGACAAAAATCATAATTGTCGATTATTTTCTTGAGATTGTAATTGCGATTATTAATAACGATTATTTTGAACAGATTTATGCCATTGTTTGAAGCTGCATGCCATATTTTTTATATAAGATTATATTTCTATTTAAAAAAAAGGCTGAAAACACTCTTCCTGAACTTTTATTGCTTTTCTATAGCATTGAGCCTCAAATGTCAACTATACATTGGTTTGGTTTCTTCTTTAAACAAAAAAAGGTAAAATTATGCATGGTATAATAATGTTATACTAAAACTAAAAGAAAAAATGGTCTACTAAAGCTATATATATATATATATATATATATATATTTTCCCTCAGCATTTAAACAGGCTCGTATAACTCCACTTCTTTAAAAACCCACTCTTAACCCAACTCTTTTAGGGGACTATAGACCGGTTTCCCTTCTTCCTTTCATTGCAAAAACACTTGAACGAGTTGTGTTCAACCAAGTCTCTGTCTTTCTCACACAGAACAACCTCCTGGACAGTAACCAATCTGGCTTCAGAAGTGGACATTCGACCGAAACTGCCTTGCTTTCTGTTGTTGAAGCCCTAAGATTTGCAAGAGCGGCTTCCAAATCTTCATTACTTATCTTGCTGGATCTGTCTGCTGCTTTTGATACAGTCAACCATCAGATCCTCTTGTCAACCCTATTGAGAAAGGGCATCTCAGGAACCGCACTCCAGTGGTTTGAGTCTTACCTCTCAGATAGGTCCTTCAAAGTATCTTGGAGAGGTGAGGTATCCAAGTCGCAACATCTAGCTACTGGGGTGCCTCAGGGCTCAGTTCTTGGACCAATTCTCTTTTCTGTCCACATGGCATCACTAGGTTCTGTCATTCAGAAACATGGCTTTTCATATCACTGCTATGCTGATGACACTCAACTCTACCTCTCATTCCATCCTGATGATCCTACAATAGCTGCTCGCATCTCAGCGTGTCTAACCGACATTTCTTGTTGGATGATGGACCATCACCTTCAATTCAACCTAGCTAAGACAGAACTGCTTGTAGGTTCAGCTAACCCATCGCTTCATCACAATCTCACCTTCCAGTTAGGCTCATCTACCATAACTCCTTCAAAAACAGCCAAAAACCTTGGAGTTGTGATTGATGATAAGCTGAATTTCTCAGACCACATTGCTAAAACTGCCCGGTCCTGCAGATTTGCATTATACAATATTAAGAAGATCAGGCCCTTTCTCTCGGAACATGCAACACATCTCCTTGTTCAGGCTCTTGTTCTGTCCAGACTTGACTATTGCAATGCTCTCTTGGCAGGTCTTCCAGCCAATTCTATTAAACCTCTACAATTAATCCAAAATGCCACTGCAAGATTAATCTTTAATGAGCCGAAAAGAACGCACGTCATGCCTCTGTTCATCAATTTGCACTGGCTACCAACAGCTGCTCGCATTAAATTCAAGGCATTAATGTTTGCCTACAGAACCACCACTGGCTCTGCACCCCTTTACCTTAATTCAATACTTCAGACTTATATGCCCTCTAGAAGCTTGCGTTCTTCAATTGAACGATGCATTATTGTACCATCCCAAAGACACATAAAAACACTTTCACAGACTGTTTCATTAACTGTTCCCATCTGGTGGAATGACCTGCCCAACTCAATCCGAGCAGCCGAATCCTTACCCATCTTCAAGAAACGGCTAAAAACTCATCTGTTCCATCTTTACTTGACCCTCTAACTCTAGCACTCTCTATTCTAATTTTGTTTTATCTATATGTCATTTTATAAAAAAAAAAATAATAATAATAATAATAATTATCTGTACTGCGTTGTAATAGCGCTTGCACGTTGTTGCTCTTTTGTTGGTTTTGATTGCTTCTTATGTCCTCATTTGTAAGTCGCTTTGGATAAAAGCGTCTGCTAAATGACTAAATAAATAAATATATTTCATTTACAGTTAAACAGATGAAATTTCAAATTACAGTAACATTTTACAGTACAATTTATATTATCAGGGCTCCAGACTAACATTGAAGAGCAGTGGCACCAGCAACTGATTTGGTAGCACTGAACATGTAATATTACAAGTTTTGTCTCTTAGAAATGCACATTAGAACAGAAGCTTGAGTTCAGAGTAGCAGGAGCTTGAGTTGGGATGCAGATTTGACAGTACCATTGTGAAAACTGTAACAGCCTCATCTTTTATACATAACCAAAAGTACAGCACATCATTATCATGGTAAAAAAGTAGCCTAACTATGGATTCTATTATGTTTGCATTGAAAAACAGCAGCCTAAATACATTCATTCAATTACAAATCCACATCAACTGATAGAATAATTAACAAAATAATGTAATTATATTCCATTACTCCTTTATCATATTTAGTATATTAATAATATAATAATACTCAATATGAATATCCTACTTTTCTGCCACCGTATTGTACCGTTACTGTTGCTACAGTAAAACTATGGTAAATGTGGGTGATTTGTGGATTGAAACGTCTTCTAACTGGATCGTTGTTGCAGTTTCTGCATCAGTGTTGATGAGAATAACAGCTCCGATTTATTTGGCTTTAAACTAGTTTAAATTAAAGAGACATGATTTGTTCTGGAGAACTCTGCGCTGAACTCGAGTGCTTCTTACTGGATTTCACAGCGTTGTTTAGCGTGTGATCGTGACTGGTCTCTGTAATAAACGCATACGCTCTAAGCTCGCGCTGCGCTGTTTTCTTTTGAGGCGAGCGGATAAAAGGTCTGTGTGGTGTGCAGTTCAAACGAGTACCGCTATTTTGTTTCCGCTTTTAACACGTTTGACGTTTAACATATCTATCATGCACAACAGAGTGACAACGACTATTAGACTAAATGTCTTTTATCCAGTGTGTTTGAGTTTTTTTTTTTTGTAATCGCTTTGAACGATTATGCAATCGTGGCATCCATAATCGTAATTGCGATTAGAAATTCGATTCATTGTGCAGCCCTACATTATACTATTTTCCTGCTGATTTGAGTAGAGCTGGGAATCGATACTCAACTCAATTAGATTCTGATTCAAAAGCTCTTGATTAGATTCATTTCTGATTTATTTTAATTAATTTAAATTCAATGTCGATGTCTATTTTGCACTGCAGTGCTTAATGCTGTAGAATCTGTCATTAAGTATACATTATGAAAATGTTAATTTAAAAAAATTAACAACAGGGCCCAAATATGCAGATCAGCTACTGATTTAACACATATAATAAATCAACATCAAACATTACACAGTGTATATAAAATATCCTATTCATCCATCCTGTAATGTGTTAAAATTCAATCACTCAGTGAAGTCTTTTTAAATAAATCATTCAAGGACTCAGCGGAGTCATTTGTTTGTGAATCAGCCTACGCTGGTTGTACTGTATGTTTTTGATTCACTATATTTTTACCCAGCTTAAGATCCGATATTTAAATGAACAATTGGCAGAAAAATTTGAATATTTCAATATTTGCCTATTCAATCAGAGGAGGGCTGCACTTGCTTGCAAGGACATCAGCTGTCCAGAGGCATTGCCAAGACAGCAGTTGAGTGAACTAATTTGCAATAAAGGGGCTTTTTTAAGGGTAATGGTCTCATTTCATTTTGACAAAATTGCAACCTTCCAAAAATAATTAGGATTCAGCTTTGACTCTGCAAGATTCAAATAATTTAAAAGCAAACAGTCTGGGCTGACCATCTGGACAGCGTGTTGACATCTGTATGCTTGACTAGGCATGATATCACAAAGCGGTGACTGGTCTCAAGGGCCCTGTGAAGGGTTAACATCCACAAAAAAAAGAAAAGAATCATCCAGCATCGAAAAGAAACTGCAGTGCCTCTGGCTACACCAGCATTCTGACGGACAACAAGCCTCTCACGCGGCACAATGGCCACCCGCCACTTTCCAATGGTCTTTGATGTTGCTCACTCACTGTAAAAAGAGGCAGTCCATTCATTCTCATGCTGAGGTAATTGAGAATTCAGAGACAAACCGTCAGGCCCTCACTACTCAATACGCTGTAATCAATGCACACAGACATCCTTGATGAACACTCTTGACACTCTCTTTGATGAAAGAGTAGGGAGTCATAACATGTCCAAAACTGAAGCTGTGAAAGTCCTTCTAATCTTTCTTGTTGTATTTGCGTTATTTTCTTCTCTGGTATCACAGCTCTCACCATCTCCCTGCAATCTACAACCAAGGAAAAATACTAAAAAAAAAAATCAATGCGACAACATAACAGCAGTGATCAAGAATTAGCCTGCTAACAAACAATTATCCTGGATCTCTGATAGACTGAAAGTGAAGTGAAGTGAAGTGACATTCAACCAAGTATGGTGACCCATACTCGGAATTCGTGCTCTGCATTTAACCCATCCAACGTGCACACACACAGCAGTGAACACACATACACACCGTGAACACACACCCGGAGCAGTGGGCAGCCATTTATGCTGCGGCGCCCAGGGAGCAGTTTGGGGTTCGGTGCCTTGCTCAAGGGCACCTCAGTCGTGGTATTGAGGGTGGAGAGAGCGCTGGACATTCACTCCCCCCACCTACAATCCCTGCCGGCCCGAGACTCAAACCCGCAACCTTTGGATTACGAGTCCGACTCTCTAACCATTAGGCCACGACTTCCCAGAAAGCAGAAAGAAATGAACAGAACAAACTATAATTTTGCCTTTTCACTCAAGATTCAAGATTCAAGATTTTTATTTGTCACATACACAATTATACAGAGTATAGCAGTGAAATGTAGGTCAGGTCCGCTCCAAGGACAGTGCAATTATAAAGTATACAAATATTAAGAAAAAGAAAAGTAGAAAAAATAAGAGAATAAAATAAAATAAAAGATAAAAAATATAAATATAAATGTGCAGGTCAGTATGTTGTTGACTTAAATAGTAATAAGAGGAATGTGCAAAAGAATGTGCAAAAAGTTGTCTAGGGTATTTAAATAGCAAATCGTAAAATTATGCAGCACAACACCAATTTTCTGTCAACACTGCCCATGGATTCTGATAATAGTTTAGAAGATACCTTTTTTGAGTTTTTGATGACATTTATTAGCTTTCTGTGCTAATCTATGACAAACCTATGTAAATAGTTCCAATTTACATATCACAAGTCTTTGATAGGGAATATGAAAGCAGATTAGATCCACTTGTGGTTGACTTTTATGGCTTTTAATAGCCTAAAACCCAGAGTGACACAGCAGGCTTTATACAGCAGTTTATACAGAGTTCCTGATTAGTTGGACTCCAAGAGAGAAAGAGAGAGTGAGGAGCAGATAGTGGCTTTTAATGGGCACCAGAGGAATTAATGTACACCCACTGACATTTACACAAGTTTTTTCTTAGAGTATTTTCCAAGCACAACTCCTTGGGTTTCACCAAAGAGTTTCACCAAAGAGCATTGAAAGCAAACTCCTTAATGATCAGATTCAGTGCTCTGTATTTGTTATTTTCCCTTCAAATCTGGGCTTGGCTTTGGTTGGATTAAGAGAATTAGATGATGCACCGTATGATCAGACACTTTTCATGACCTTGAGGTTTCTCCGCCAATCACAGCTTGAATCATGGTGCACTTTTTGTTGATTTAGCAGTAAGTTTGGATAAGGCTAAAGTAGATTTCACCTTGAATGTTGCCCCTGACCTCTGAGAATTTAATACGTAGCATCCTGTTCTCTGAAATCCCTATGAGGTGGGGTCATTGCCAGGCTATTCGCTGCCAGTGTCATTTTTAAAGGATTAATATGGATTGCAGTGTTCCTGTTCACACCTTCGTTGAGCTTTAGGTCACCAAAAGCAAAACTTAGCACCCACATACACCTATAGTCTACAGAATCGCAGTCTTATGGAGAAGGACAAATACGCTATATGCACTTTCAAGGTTTATTGAAATATTCATAAGTTTATTCATGCTCACGAACTCAAAAAATGTACCTGTCTATCAGAGGAATTCCTTTAGGTTTGCAGCAAACTAAAGGGCAAGAGAAACGGAGCAGGACAGAAAGAGAAAGAAAAATAATGAGAGTGCTCTGCACGCTGTTCACGGCTGGAGCTGAATGTGGAAGTACTTCCTGGAGGAGAGCCGCTCTTTCTGGATGACTCCTCTTTACTGCCATGGCACACCAGAGACAGACCAAACTGCATGGTGTAGACCAGCAAGCGCATTAAAAACTCCCTCACTTTCTTTTTTCTGTCACTCTTTACGCTACAACTGAGTGTGTGTTGGACTCTGCGGCGAGACAATGTGCAGAGAATGTTCAAACAGAAACCCGGCAGAGGCCAATGTGCAGTCCTGCCACAGTGTTACACTCTCAAAGGGAAGACAAAAGAGCAGCAATTATTTCCATAATGTAGATTTTATTGTGCAGGGCGCTTTCGGTCTCTGCGTGTAATGTGTTCAGCGATTCACTTTCCTTCCTGCAGAATTAAACGTTGCTGCCTGTCATCACCTCCTGTCACAGAACAGAATCGTCAGAAAAACAAAGAGCTGATTCTGGAAAAACAGTCTCGGCAGATTTATTAAATATTGCTCCCGCTTTGATTTTGTGCTGGAAACACAGCGGAACTTATTACATGTGTGCAGCTCAGGTGCTGACTAAAATTTGATGTTGTACTTATTGTTGACATAGCTAGCTGTAGAATACAGATATAGTTGTGGGGGGGGGCAGGTTTTTATTGTACTGCAGAGAAAAATAAAAAGTGAACAAAAGGGCACATGCTCTAAGGCACTGCAAATCTGAGTTTGAATTGCAACAGTTCCTGTTTGTGTTTTTCTCTCTTCACCACATTCATACATATACATACACACACATATACATACACACACACATATATATATATATATATATATATATATATATATATATATATATATATATATATATATATATATATATATATATATATATATATATATATATATATATATATATATATATATATATATATATATATATATATATATATATATATATATACACATACACACACACACACATACACATATATATATATATATATATACACACACTTGGGCTGGGTATTGTGACCAATTCTGCGATTCAATTCGATTCTTATTTTTATGGTTTCGATTCGATTCGATTTCGATTCGATTCGATATCGATTAGCTATCAATATTTCATTTAAAATGTTAGTTTTGCAGACATGGGATCCATATTTTGATATAAATGCTGGTAACTGAAACTCTCCTACTTAAGTTTATTACTGAAATACACATCTACATTAATAATAGGGTGCACACAGTTGTTTTTTTAGTGGAGCAATTCGAAAGATAAGTGAAGTGACATTCAGCCAAGTATGGTGACCCATACTCGGAATTCGTGCTCTGCATTTAACCCATCCAACATGCACACACACAGCAGTGAACAAACACACACACACACACACACACACACACACACACACAGACTGTGGGCAGCCATTTTATACTGCAGCGCCCGGTTCGGTGGCTTGCTCAAGGGCACCTCAGTCGTGGTATTGAGGGTGGAGAGAGCGCTGGACATTCACTCCCCCCACCTACAATCCCTGCCGGCCCGAGACTCGAACCCACAACCTTTGAATTACAAGTCCGACTCTCTAACCATTAGGCCACGACTCCCCCTGAAAAATTCAGGGGAGAGCGCGAACGCAGTCCCCCACTACCATAAATTATGCAGTCGAGATTCCCACATTATGTGGCCCAACCGGAGTGCAATGGCCAAGCCTCGCCCTGGGTGAACCGCCTTCTTGATCATGGTGTCTCCCCTGCCAGGTAAGTATATCTATAGATGGTGACACCTTCAGGACTAGAGGTGAATATTCATATCCTCTTACTGAAGCACAGGCATTAAGAATTGATTCGGGGATTTCCCAAATCGATATCGTTGCGTTAAACTGAAGATCGATTAAAATCGGAGAATCGATATTTTTTACCCAGCCCTAATACACACACACATATATACACACACACATATATATATATATATATATACATATATATATACATATATATTAGGGCTGGGTATTGTGACCAATTCTGCGATTCGATTCGATTCTTATTTTTATGGTTTCGATTCGATTCGATTCGATTTCGATTCGATTCGATATCGATTAGCTATCAATATTTCATTTAAAATGTTAGTTTTGCAGACATGGGATCCATATTTTGATATAAATGCTGGTAACTGAAACTCTCCTACTTAAGTTTATTACTGAAATACACATCTACATTAATAATAGGGTGCACACAGTTGTTTTTTTCATGCAGTCCCCCACTACCATAAATTATGCAGTCGAGATTCCCACATTATGTGGCCCAACCGGAGTGCAATGGCCAAGCCTCGCTCTGGGTGAACCCGAATCGATATCGTTGCGTTAAACTGAAGATCGATTAAAATCGGAGAATCGATATTTTTTACCCAGCCCTAATATATATATATATATATATATATATATATATATATATATATATATATATATATATATATATACATATACATATATGCTCCAACCTTTCCGAACTTTATGAAAGATTATATTACGGAAGGTTCGAGTTGTGTATGTGTGTGAGGAATTGAAAGCAAGCAGAATACGAGTGTTTCTAAAGCAAACTCAGCGTCATCGGTTAAGAACTAAGCTCAGAATCGATATATGTGTGTATGTGTGTGTGTGTGTATATATATATATATATATATATATATATATATATATATATATATATATATACATACACACACACACATATGCATACATACACATATCCATACATACATATATAGACACTGCATTAAAAAATATTTATAAAAAATTTTATTAATTTAAAATATTATTTAAATTAAATGCAAAAGTAATGCAAAATAAAATTATTTTAAATGAATAATATAATTAAATTATAAATACAAAGCCATACGTAAACTGTGGTCAGCTGGCAAGAGCTGATAAAATGTAAAAACTGTAACTTGAATGCAATGTAAATCGCTTTGGATAAAAGCGTCTGCTAAATGCATAAATGTAAATGTAAACAGAAACACTTCTATACTTTCCTTACTTAAATCTTAAAACTATTCTAGGTTTTATCCAGAGGTGGGTAGAGTACCCAAAAACTGTACTCAAGTAAAAGTAAAAGTACTTCTAGAAATATTTACTCAAGTAAACGTAAAAGTAATAGTCTGAATAGTTACTTGAGTAAGAGTAAAAAAGTATCGGATAAAAAAACTACTCAAGTAGTTAGTTACTAGTTACTTTGGATCATATAGGTACTGAATATAGTCTATTTTTATTTAGATATATAGATTACATTTATGTAATGTGTATGTGTATACACACACACACACACACTGCCGTTCAAAATATATATATATATATAATAATGTAATTTATTTCAGTGATGCAAATCAGAATTTTCATCAGCCTTTACCCCAGTCTTCAGAGACGCATAATCCTTCAGAAATCATGTTGATTTATTATCAGGGCTGCTCTTTTTAGCTTTCTATTCATCAAAGAATACTGAACAAAATGTCACAGGTTACAAAAAATATTAAGCAGCAAAACTGTTTCCAACACTGGAAATAAATCGATATATTATAATGATTTCTGAAGGATATGACTCCGAAAACTGGAGTAACAGCTGATGAAAATTCTGATTTGCATCACTGAATTAAATTATATTTTAAAGTAAATTAATTATGTATTATCCTATAACCTCTAACACTGAAACCTCTGAAAACTCCTCGCATGACTGCTCTGAACCTAACGAAACAAATGCATATTGACGGATCTTCTGTTCTGCAAAATGCAAACAAATGTAGCCTATATTTTTGCAAGCGTAAATATTGTAAAAATATGAATATTAATTGTGTCTAGAACAGGCTGCGCGCCGCTGCGCAGAGCTAACGCAGGTTCCGCGGGTGTTCATTTCTTAATCTGTGACAACTTATTAATGTATAAATTATACATTGTATTTAATGTAAGGTACATGTACAACAAACTGGTAATGTCATAGTGGTATCGTGGCCTATACCTGTGGAACAGTAGACAGCACACGCGGTGTTCATCTAATAAAAGATCTTCATATAACGTTAGCTCTAGCAAACAAGCCTTTGCAGATTTGCTTTCAACTGACTGTAGATCCAAAGCCACGGCGTCAACGCTCTTGATGTTCTTAAACTCTCTGTTATCTGAGCGAGAACCGCTTCAGAGACTCAGCGCGTGCGGCGGGGAACTGAACGAATCATTCAAACTGATTTGCGAACCGATTCACTGGTTTGCCAACTGGTTTGATAAAGCCTTTAAACAGAATCGACTCAAAAGAATGAATCATTCGCGAATGGGCATCGTTCATTGCCCAGAGAAAAGTAGACGGCACGTTTGGAATAAACCGAAGCATTTTTAACTTGTATTGCATTAAGATACAGTAACGAGAAGAGAGTCGCCCACAGTAACGAAGTAAAAGTACCGTTTTTTCTCTAAAAATATACTTGAGTAAGAGTAAAAGTACCCATTTTAAAATATACTCTAAAAGTATTAGTTACCCAAAAAAATGTACTCAAGTAAATGTAACGAAGTAAATGTAACTCGTTACTACCCACCTCTGGTTTTATCTTTAGTAAACTTAAGCTAAACACATGATAGGAATGTTAATTGAGAGAGAACAAGAGAATGCCACAGTTGATTATTATGGTTGTATCAGTTCACAGATGATGCCTGACAGCCACCTGTTTTGGCAGGTACCTCAATAATGAGGTAAGAGCTAATGAGGCATTTTGAGGGAGAGAGTGGCAAGGGGAAGGTCCAAAGTGAAGCAGGTACTTCCCTTCAATTATTCATAGCAGGAGAATTATCATCAAGAGTGAGGCGTTTTGAATGAATAATTGATTGTGTTGGCAGCTTTATGTTAAAACATGCAGCCTTGCTCCTGATGGACAGGAGTCGCTGGGGAACGGCATGTGACAGGGATACAGAGGCACATGTCACTTGCTTTGAGGAGGACGAGAGCGCCTTGCATTCAAGAACATTTGCTTTAATGATCCGAGCGGGACAAAATGGCTTTCCACAACAAATATAGCCTATAAATTTTATTGTCACAGTATCGTTTAATTCACAACAGGATGCCTTCGGAGATGGAAGAGAAACTTTCAAAACAAGATTGATTCCGAAAAAGCAATTTGCTACTGAAAGTACTTTATGGCCTAGGGTTAATCCCAAACTAAGCTGAAGCAGTTTGTCTAAAGAGACAAAATCTTCTCACTGTTTTAAATGTTCTAAATGATCCTTTCTGTATGGATGCAGGGATCATATTCTAATCTAGCAACCAAAAACCACCTCCTTACACTTCTCTAACCATTTACCATCAGGAGATACAGTACATGTCTTGTTCGATCAATCTGTATCACACTTCGTTAGGTCAAAAGGGCACTGACCTCACCACTGACGAAAAATAAAAGCAGGTCAGTCTGATATAAAACCTCAACCAACTCTCGAATGCATCAGTGCTGCCTCAGCTTGGCTCCATGCCGTAAAAACCACCGCAATAACCTTTACAGAGTGTCTATTCTTTAATGTCACCATTGTTCCTTAGCATCTTTCTCAAAGCAGTGCTACAGGTATTTGAGCAGCACTCTGCTGCAGTAAAGAGCGCCTGGCAACCAGCTATTTTGAGACGACGTTTAAAGAGAAGAGAGAAGAGGAGTGAAGCTTAAGTATACTTGAGCAGAGAAATGTATGCACATGGTGAGTGCAAACACAATAGGTCACTGAATTGTAACTTTGAATTCAAAAGAATTGCACTTCTGCTGCAGACAGTTTGAGCACAATACTGAGAAACTAAAGAGGAAGCCTGTGAGGGAGGGGCAGTCGACAAATAACTCCAAATAACTTGTGCATAAAAAAGGGAAATTGTAACTTTCTATTTTTAGCCTTAAATGGTAATATGGGGCTTGTTATATTAAAAGATAACAAAACAAAACTTATATAGAAATAGTTTTTAAATCAATATGATTATTATTTTGTGCATATAATTATTTCTGATCTGACAAGTGCTAGAAATATTGACAGAAAAACTGATTTTTCAATTTCAAACCAAATGAATTACTAAGTCTTATAAAAAAGTCTCACTCTTTGTTCTTATTTAATCTTATGGAAATAATATTTGACTCCCAGTTTTCTCCAAAAGGCCCCAGTGGTGTCAATCAAGAAGCTATTTTACTGATCATGCCCCCAGATGAACCGACTGTTAATTTAGAGCACGCCCACATGAGCACACTGGGAATTTGCTCTGGACTGAGTAAAGACGAGGGATAATTATGACAACACTAAACAAAAGAGACCGGGTCAATAAGATTTTGTAGAACAGCCATGTCAAAAACTGGTCTGCAGGGGTCAATTGTGTGCGATCTACCCTATGATAATCAAAATCATCTTCAACCTGTCTGATTCACACGTTGCAAATCACAAAGCTATAAACAGGCTGTGAACAGATGGAGTGTTATCACACTAATTGTCACAAAGACGTGAACCAAAGTGATTGTGGTGTTAATTTAAATGATAACAACTGCATATCCAGATCCAATTAGAGGGAAAAGAACAGAAGCAGTTCAGTTTGAATGCCACGTTAAACCAAAATCGAACCCCAGAGAGCTGTGTGTTTATGAGTAATGATGAAAATGGAATGGTAAGGAGAATCTGGGTCCATCTGTGATTGTCGTAAGGATGTGTCCCACGAGCTGATGGGATAGAGGAGGGCATGACACATCAGAGCACTGAAAGGAGCGCTCTGGCGAATTTAGTGAGAGATGTGGGGGTGACCCATCTGTTTAAAAGACCTAAAAGCAGCGAGATGGAGAAAAGGATGAGAGGCAATTACCTGAAGCATCAGGAGGGACAGGTGTCTCATAGCTGCTCCACCCAGGAAAGAGTAATGTGCTGATGAATGGAGAGCATGCAGAGACTAAATATTCACACTAAACGGACAGATTTGTGCTCTCTTCTCAAACAAAACAGGAAACAAGTCACTCAATCTCTCTTAAGATTAGGTGGGCTCAAGCATGAGAGTGACAACACTTAAAACAGACACCAATGCTTACCGCCATCCCTAACAATGGCCACAGATACATCAACTGTCCCACCAACTGCAAGGACACAAAGGACTGAGACTGTCCATTCCAATTAAAGGCATCCTGAGCTTGACAGGCCAGAGAGATATATTACTGCCCGAGGTGAAAGTTCAACGATGTATGCACTACTGAAAGATTAAAAAGGCTTTCTATATCCTTCAGCTCTAAAGCTTCAGAAGCATCCGTCTCTCTTCCTTTAAAAGGAGGTGGACGATTTGCATGTATGGCGCACTGACATCGAGCTGCCTACTTCAATATATTATAATGCGTTGCTTGCCCTTAATGGAGAATCAATGATGGGACAAGCCCGTCACCTTCGAGTCGACGCAAACACAATTTACACATTGGCATGTGGAGGGTGTGTGTGATTGATTCTGACTGCTTGAGGGTTTTAATATTGTTTTCCGTGTGCTCATTGACCCTCACTCACCGTCTTCCACATTATCCATTAAAGCTCACCGTCCGGCAAAGGCTTAATCTCGCTGTCTACGCCCCTCCCTTTGAGACTTTAAAACACTCTCATCGTCTTGCCGCTCTTTTCTTTCCTGACCGAGGCGTTGGAAATGTCCAGACACGCTTTCTGAGCTGTAGTTAACCAGAACTATTGGATTGGAAATGTTTCAATGGTCGAACAAAGTGCTTTGCACCTGTAAATACTTCATGAAGTCAATTCATGCAACCGGAACGATCAATAACAAGGAAGTTGTCTTCTCTTTAATTCTACTAATCTTTACAGCACTTTTTTCCCACTAATAACTATTAAAACTATACTGATAATAAGGAAGAACCCATATCCAATATAAACGGTAGACATCAAGCTGAATTAGCACTAAGAAACAGAATTAACAATGAGCTTCTATCACGGAGGTCAGTGCATTGACTAAACTGTCAGTGATATAAAGATCAGGGTTCAGTTGTTCTTAAAGACATCACGTTTTCTCCAATACTTGGATGACTGTCAGAGCAAAGTCAGCATAATGGCTCTTACACATTAGAGAAAACTCTGACAGAGCATTTGACAGTTAGAAATGTGCCTTTTAAGAGTGTGGAAAAAGCTGGAACAATCTGACAACGAGCAGATATACAATTTTTTTCTCATCTGCAAGGGGAGTATCATATTCGGGGATCCCAGGCACCAAAGTTTGAAAACCCTAGGCTAGATGATATAGTGAATAGTTACGAGATCTTTCCCACACAACTCGCCCCTAAATCACGTTAAAAGCTGATCATCAGTCACCTAAAACGAGTACTGTTGAAATCCTTGGAAACATGCATAAACACACACACAAGCCATATGGGTAGTAACACAGATATGCACTGGCACACACAAGCACGTTTGTGACCCCGAGGTGTGTGATCAAATGTGCATGTGAATATTCAAATGTGCAGTGAAGATAAGACTAGGGGGAAGAAATCCACACAGGGCCGATTAAGCATAGCACACACTTTTATATTATCTCCAGCATTAATGGATTGTGTGTGAGAGTGTTATAAGTAGTGGAACAAAGCTTATGCACAATAGCCTCACTTATGGGATAATCTCCCATAAAAGTGCACACAACATTAATGTCATTCAGCTGCAGACTTAAACATGATGGTGCAAAATGATTAATAGTCTTAGATAACCTCCGTGCTCAGCAAAACCACTGTTTCTCACCTTCCCAAAGTCCCTCACGTCAAAGAGATCAAAGGGATCAAACAGCTCGCTGTTCCTCAGGCCAAACTTATCATGGCACACTTTCAGGAATGTTCGGATGTTCTTCAGACACAGAAACTGGAAAAGAAGGACACAAATAAAGAATGTCAGATCATTTTGGTAAGATTTTGATTTCAACCTGATTGCTTTAAAAAAAAAAATATATATATATATATATATATATATATATAAATGGAAAAGCCTTTTTGGAAAATAACTACAAACCTATGGAAATATTTCCATATTCAACAGCATTAAAACACTGTCACTTCACAGGCATGGAGAACTCTGACACCATCTCATTTCTGCAGCGTGAGGAGCATATTTAATTTCCTGGAGCCTATCGACAGTCAGCTCATTTCCTTCTTCCTGTACCAATGATTAAGCAAACAGTTATCACACACTGTGATTTGGATCCCCAGGCCCAGGCTTGGCTTAGATAAGCCAATGAGCGTCTGACGGATCGCCTCTGGCATGATCTACCCCAGGCACTGTTCACTTACCAACCTACAAACCTACCAATCCTTCTGTCCTTAGGGTATCTAAAGCAAACCTTCTTTCCTGATCCTTCTTTCACCGCACAGTCATTACTGTTAGTAACACTGGTGCCAGTATGATACAACACTGGCTCCTGCTCCTTATTTGTTTCAGAGAATTCATGCATAAACGTTCCTTGTAATGAGAATTTGTCTAATATAATTGACTTGAGCTGGGTGAAACCAATACAACCACACAAACAGGGACAAAACAATAACAACTTTGTCATTGTTTATTTTCACCCACCAAATGTCAATGAATCATGTCTCATGTTTAATTCATGTATTCCATATAATTCAATTATGTGCATGGGTTCGCAGTTCTATGGAGACAGGAGTGGAAACAAACTGCACAAATACTGGTTGCTGTGTTCACAACAGTACACTTAAGGCGAATAGTGTATTCCATACTAGTAATGATTCAGGAGCGAAGGGGGCAGTAAACCAGAGATATTACAAGCATGCCACCATTATTCAGCAGGAATCACAACCCCTATTGTGAACACACCACTAACAGCTCTGTTTCTCGTGCAAAGCGAGACAGAGGAGGCCTATTTGTCACATTAAAGCCAGTACAATGGAGATAACCACCCTTAGAACACAAGCCGGATTAAATTCTCACAGCCGTGATGCCACTTGTAAAACTAGCCCTTAATGAGAGCTGTAAGACAACCCCAAGCGTGTCAGGATCAGCATTATGCTGGAAACACAAGAGGGTAGCTATGCACTGTACGTGATGCACAAGACAAAAAGACAAAAATAATCATACAAAAGACCTATATACAGGTCCTTTTCAAAAAATTAGCATATTGTGATAAAGGTCATTATTTTCTGTAATGTACTGATAAACATTAGACTTTCATATATTTTAGATTCATTACAACACAACTGAAGTAGTTCAAGCCTTTTATTGTTTTAATATTGATGATTTTGGCATACAGATCATGAAAACCCAAAATTCCTATCTCAAAAAATTAGCATATTTCATCCGACCAATAAAAGAAAAGTGTTCTTAATACAAAAAAAGTCAACCTTCAAATAATTATGTTCAGTTATGCACTCAATACTTGGTCGGGAATCCTTTTGCAGAAATGACTGCTTCAATGCGGCGTGGCATGGAGGCAATCAGCCTGTGGCACTGCTGAGGTGTTATGGAGGCCCAGGATGCTTCGATAGCGGCCTTAAGCTCATCCAGAGTGTTGGGTCTTGCGTCTCTCAACTTTCTCTTCACAATATCCCACAGATTCTCTATGGGGTTCAGGTCAGGAGAGTTGGCAGGCCAATTGAGCACAGTAATACCATGGTCAGTAAACCATTTACCAGTGGTTTTGGCACTGTGAGCAGGTGCCAGGTCGTGCTGAAAAATGAAATCTTCATCTCCATAAAGCTTTTCAGCAGATGGAAGCATGAAGTGCTCCAAAATCTCCTGATAGCTAGCTGCATTGACCCTGCCCTTGATAAAACACAGTGGACCAACACCAGCATCACTGACTGTGGGTACTTGACACTGGACTTCAGGCATTTTGGCATTTCCCTCTCCCCAGTCTTCCTCCAGACTCTGGCACCTTGATTTCCGAGTGACATGCAAAATTTGCTTTCATCCGAAAAAAGTACTTTGGACCACTGAGCAACAGTCCAGTGCTGCTTCTCTGTAGCCCAGGTCAGGCGCTTCTGCCGCTGTTTCTGGTTCAAAAGTGGCTTGACCTGGGGAATGCGGCACTTGTAGCCCATTTCCTGCACACGCCTGTACACGGTGGCTCTGGATGTTTCTACTCCAGACTCAGTCCACTGCTTCCGCAGGTCCCCCAAGGTCTGGAATCGGTCCTTCTCCACAATCTTCCTCAGGGTCCGGTCACCTCTTCTCGTTGTGCTGCGTTTTCTGCCACACTTTTTCCTTCCCACAGACTTCCCACTGAGGTGCCTTGATACAGCACTCTGGGAACAGGCTATTCGTTCAGAAATGTCTTTCTGTGTCTTACCCTCTTGCTTGAGGGTGTCAATGATGGCCTTCTGGACAGCAGTCAGGTCGGCAGTCTTACCCATGATTGCGGTTTTGAGTAATGAACCAGGCTGGGAGTTTTTAAAAGCCTCAGGAATCTTTTGCAGGTGTTTAGAGTTAATTAGTTGATTCAGATGATTAGGTTAATAGCTCGTTTAGAGAACCTTTTCATGATATGCTAATTTTTTGAGATAGGAATTTTGGGTTTTCATGAGCTGTATGCCAAAATCATCAATATTAAAACAATAAAAGGCTTGAACTACTTCAGTTGTGTTGTAATGAATCTAAAATATATGAAAGTCTAATGTTTATCAGTACATTACAGAAAATAATGAACTTTATCACAATATGCTAATTTTTTGAAAAGGACCTGTATAATTATATAAAATGTATCTGATATAGCATTATATAAAATATACATTTGCACTTTAGTTAACTAAAATTACATTTTTGTTGATTAAAATCAGATGCCATTTTAGTTCAAGTAAAAATTAACTAAAATTAATTAATATAAAATATATACAAATCCCAAAACACTGGAAACCACGTCTTTAAAAAAATGGCCACTGGGTAAAAGTGCCTAGCAAGCACCACTAAAATAGCATACCCAACAAAAATGTGGGAAGTTTATTGTTCTCATTTTGTATTCCCAGGTGATACAGAAAATGTCCCCCTATAAGACATGATACTACACATTTTGGTGTGCAGCAACTTGCTTTTGGAGCAGACAGTGGTCTCTTAAAAAGAGATGTTTCAGTAATTTCTCTCTTCATCGTTTTTTTCTCTCTCTGAGACCAGAAGTTCAGTCTGTTCTGAACCCACTAACCGTTAAAAACACACTCTGGCTTTTAAAGTATGAATTGGCTGCATCCAGCTCAGATGAATAGGCTACTGTTTCTTCATGCTAATCACGTCTTTCCTTAGTCTTTCAATTGCTTACGGGAAGCGCAAAGGTATCGCTTTTGGCTGTGCAGTGTCATAGCAGGTGAACACCTCAACCCCAGGCTATGTTTATGTGGCTGTTGCTCTCTTTGCATTAAGATTCTAGTAAGGACTAGTACACGGAAAGATCAGAGCACCACCTGTCTCATTCAGCACAAGCACTCAAATTCTGCTTTTTTCAATAAAAACCAAATAGGAAGAGGAAAGACAGCTCCTGGATAAACAGCTAGAGGAAGAAACCAGGTTACAAAGAGCTGTCATTCCCTAACACTCATCCCTCAGGAACGGGTACATACTCAGGAAATAAAGAATTACCCTCTCTGCCTCAGGTGCACCGCCCTCACAGGATGTGTCTTCCAAACTGCAAGATCATCCACTAATAAACTAAATAAACAAAAATGAAACCTTTCATGAAGAGAAGAGAGGGATGAGCAGAAAAATCAAGATAGAAAAAAGAGAAAGACAAGTTTAAAGGCAGCAATGAAGTCCTAGGGGAAGATTGTTGTGTCTGAGAAGCAGAAAAACAAAGCGAGACCGGGGCAAGGGAGAATCACTCCGCATAGGGGCATGAGGAGCACAGATCAATCCAACCAATGATTCACTTCAAAAACATGAGTGAAGAAGTCAGAGTCAAACAATCTGTCAAGCAGTCAAGCGTTTTAAGCCTTGAAGCAGCAACTCAAAAAGACAGTCAGTTAGGAAGAAGGCAGGCGCAGAAGCAGACAGCGAGTCAGCGGGTGAAGCACTGGAGTCTAGACTGTGGCGAGATGTAGTCAGACAGCCGTCAGAGAAACTTCTGTATCTATGGTATGAATCGGCATCGGAATCGGAAGAAAAAGGCATAAAAGATGTGAGCAAACAGTCAAAACAGCAAACCACATAAATGGCCAGATGGTTTTAAATAGATGGCACTGAGCACAAGCTAAGATGTTAAGGGGGTGGAATCCAGGTGCAAGGGCAGCAAAAATATCTTTAAAAGGAAACTGGCAAAGGGTCGATCCCGAGCCGAGTGGGGATGTGAGGGGGCGCCGCCCTCATTGACAGGCATGGCAGTGGCATTTTGTCAAGCACTCTGATCCTTTGTCTCGCTCACAGAGAGGAAGCTCCCACTGGAGCATGGTGCCCAGGACAGGTCAAGACAGAGCAAGAAAGAGTGAGGGAATGAAAAGCAAAAAGAGTAAACACACAGGCAAACACACCTCTGAAGAGCTGATGAGGCTGTGGCTGATTAGCTCAAATCTCCTGCAGGATTTCCAGGGTCGCACAGATGTTAAAACCTCTCCGGAGAAAAACCTGACTTCGACTAATTGGAGAGGCAGACACTAAATGAATAATGTATACTGGTATGCAAATGATAATCTGATAGGATTATCCAAAAGGCCCAATTTATCACAGAAACCCCTCTAAGTCGTGATCAAATCAAATACAGTGTACCTCACAGGAACCCCATCTGCTGTGTAAAAACAAACAAAAAAGAGTGCAGAAAACTGCTGAGTTGTCTTCAAAAACAAGAAGACTGCTTTCAAAATTGTGTTCTGCGTGGATTACTTTTATACGAATATACATTTAAATTTGTGATAATGGTGAAAAAAACAAAACGCATCTTTTCAAGTCGGTCCAGTGAAAAGAGCCAGGAACCAGACCAATTCACACAAGTCCACTGAGAGGCATGTCCCTCACCATGGCAGGCTTTCTGAAAAGATCCTCTGCCAGCTGAACCAGAGGAATCCTCAACAGAGGAACAAAGACTAGCTTCTCACAGATAATGGAAAATGGCAAGCCATTTACATTCAGAAATGTTCACAAAATAAATGGCCCGACCTGGCAAGATAAATGAACCGTGTATCAACATGTCCACTGTCAGGGCTCTGGTAGAGCACTGTGTGAAGACAATGGGAGCTCTTCAGTGCCCCAGAACACTATCTGGACTCATCCGTCCAGATTCCCTTCAACTAAGTCAAGAGAATGAATGGATGCCTGACGGTCTGATCTGGTGGAAGATGGGGACACAAAAATAAAGGAAGTCAAAATCTTTTATCACCATCTGACCTGATTTCCCATTTCTGTTAAACCTCGATCCGAAATTCCAGAATCATAAATCCCTTTTTTTTTTTTAGTCTCTCAAACATTTATAAAAAATGCATGCTTAAGCACCAGAGAGAGTGTTTTCCTCCTGTTTCTGTTTGTTTTCTTATATACTCGCGTTGTAGCCAGGATACATATTTTGCTGCCAGAGAAGCCTTTTTAAATCAGTTCAATTCTCACAATGTAGAAATACACCGATCACCCTCAGAGACTGTGAAACTAGGATGAAACTGTCACTCCAGAGGATCTCAACTAATTGTTTTATTACACATTCAGCACTTTTGTTCTTTTGGAGCATGAACATCTTACAGAACTTTCATTTGGATCCCTGAATTGGAAAAGGGAGCAATGTTAGGACGTAGACAGTGCTGTATAAACCCACTTTTGAATAACTTTAGATTTATTACAGATAAACACCATAACATGCTCTATTCTGGGTACCCAGCAAATCACAGAGAGGTAGAGCTGTAGACACTGGGCAAAGTCCAACTGAGTAATCGGAGGATTAAGTAGCCGGCAAACATGAATGTGGAGAGAAGGGCTGCGGAGAATCACAGACTACACCCGATCAATGGTGAGGTTATTTATGATGCCAGGGCGGGGAGCTGGGAGCCGCATCCATTTTCCGCAGTCCATTTCTCTCTTTGGGCAGTGGTTCCTCATATCGGTGATCTAGACCCTGCTGTAGGTTCTCATTCTTCTTCCAGAAGACATCTTGAACACATCCTAAGAAGCTAGGCTCCGTTTCTTGGGTTGTTTGCTTGGGGAATGGATGCTTCTGTTTATACAAATGCAAAGTGACATTAGCATTGGACATGCTCATTTGAAATAATCATACAAAGTACCACAGCCAAATGTTTTTTAACGGAGCAAGTGTTCTGTAAACATAATCTTGTACCTCCCTTGCTGTGCGGCCCACTTCAAAAATTACACGCCTTAAAAATGCATAACCGAAGGGCATGCATAAAGAGAAAGCATCACTCCACCGCATCTGTGCCATCAGCGACAGAAGCTTCTTTAGAAACAGCCAATCCAATTACAGTGGCAAAATCATTCTACAACCATGAAATGGTTTAAGTGGGCATGTCAAGTTGATGGTAGCTAAAAATATGAGCTATCTGTGATGACAGCGACAGACAACATTCGGTCCTTATTCTAGATTTACAAAATGAAAGCTTTGGTCTAAAATCTAGCAAGCTGCTTTTCTGCTGCAAATTCTGGCAAATTCTTACTAAACCATAAACCTCTAAACATGTTATAACGATCAATTTTAGTACTTTGAAGAAGAAATATTTTGGTGGGAAAAAAATGAAATGTAATGAATTATAATGGTTTGGTTATGTATTTTAAAAATAGCAAGAGAATTGATTAATAAAAATTGGTTCTCAGTTCCCATCCATTATCTTAGAAGACAGCATAATTCTCCTGCCAACTTAATTTATAATTTGTCTTGCGTAGCTACTTTGAATGGCCAAGGACCGCCCAAGAGGCCATATGACTGACAGGTAAAGCAACCAATCACGTTTCATGTTTTGGGGGTGTGGAAATGTCCCCACATTAACAGACATTCATTCATTCATGAATGTCTCACAACTTTCGAATGTCTCATAAAGAGTTTATGCCATGAACCTCATATACTTTTAAGAATACAGTGTTTAGTAAGTATTGATGAATGCTCAATGCTGAACGAATGATGTAAACACCACAGCTTTCTTCTTCGATCAGAACGCTTGGTTTTGTTTCCAGACGGACCATTAAAGAACTCGACATGTTTAAATATCCTGTGGAATTCAACCAGTCAGATGAAGACTTCAAATCTGCTGAAGTGTTTCCAGTTAAGAGTGCCATGTGCATCAGACATTCAGCCAGCGGTCATTGAGCATGACATCTGAGGCTGAGACTAACTTATAAGGCAGTATTTGAATCTTAAACGCCACACACAATAACCTGCATGGCAAAAAATGTATTGCATTTCTAACAAGAAATGTACTGCAAGTATAACTGTGACTAGATTTGTTTAACACAAATAAAAGCAGCAGTTCAGGGGAGCAATATGAGGAGTGTTTGACACTGCTCATGTCTGGTTCTGAGAGCAGCTGCTGGCTCTCAGCACTTAGCTGCCATTATCTCAGAGCTAGCTAATGTCATTAACATAGAAAATGGCCTCTTAATCACTCGGTTGATTCCATGGCTTCTGTGCATGTCACCATTTAAATAATAATCTTCACACCCAGGCAAAGTCATCACTCAATCACCAGAGACAACATCTATACAACCTGACAAACAGCCTATTTAAATAAGACAAAAGGAAAAGGAGAGCCACGGGGGTGAATATTTACCCAGACAAACAAAGTGAAAAACATACAAATTAATTTTGGATGAGAGTCAATATTTACAGAAAATGTTCACCCAAAAATGAAAATTATGTTGTTCCAAACCAACTTACATTTTATCTTTATGTATTCAAATATGATGCATCACAGCAAGGCAAGTTTATTTATATAGCCCATTTCATACACAATGGTAATTCAAAGTGGTTTATTTAAAAGGAAGTGAAATAGTCATTAAAAAAATAAAAAAATAAATAAATAAAAAATCACAACAATAAAAACAAGGAATTCAAAATAAATCATCACCACAACAATAAAAACAAATAAAAATTTATTTAAAATTAATTTAAAACAGTTAGGAGTAGAAAATGATTATACATAAAACACAGTGCAATTAGTTTGGACGTAGCACAGTGCACAGTGCAATGCAGTCTGGGTTTAAATGTGGCTAATGTTTTAACACATCTGATCTCTTCTGAAAGCTAGTTTCAACTGCGGGTGGCATAATAGTCATCGGTTGTCATCTCTGTTTATGTGGTAAGTAAAACTTTATGTACTTTAATGTAACAGGCTACCTCTAGCAATCGTTGTTTGTTTTCCGTGCCTTTCTGAATACAGAATATTTCAAAAAGAGAAATTCTGACATTCTTCTAAATATTACCTTTTGTGTTTCACAGAAAATTTGTTTAGGTTTAGATTGAGTAAATGCCAAGAAAAAAGAAAAAGAAAAAAAATTGGGTGACCTATTTCTTTAACTCTTTTGAAAATGAATCTCAGATTGTGTTTTAGGCAGGAATGCATAAAACACTATTTAAAACGCAGCAAAAGAATTACATTCCCAATTGTGAAGCAAAGGAGCCTAGAGGAAAGATTATCCTTATTATATATCTTCATAGAGATCCCAATGAATATTTCAATGCAAACTCCCTAGAGTTTAGAACAGTCTGCCTATATCCTAAAACACAAATTTTAGCATGAATCCAGGCACATGTGTGGGCAGCTCAACTTTGTAGCACTTGCCTAAGTTCTTGGATGTTCTTTTCAGTACTGAGTCATCCTGGCTCATTCAGTGGATACCATTTGGAAAGTGCATGTGTGACCCATTTACAGTACATTTCATCTATAAGCCAATAACTAATTAGACAATAATTGTATTTTATAAATATTTTTTTTATATTATAACATTTATAACTATAAATTATATGATACAACATTATCATTATTATTATTATTATCTGCTTATTTAAAAAAATAAAATAAAATACATTACCCTCACTCAAAATACATGGTCCCAATATCCTGTTTAAGACACACTTCCTGTTTACACATGCAGTGGAATTTGGTTTGAGAGATTTTTGGCAGCAGCCACTGGAATTAACAGCAGGAGATAACAGCAGCAGAGGGAAAGACTTCACAATAGGCTGGGCGGCCCTGAGACACCTCTCAGCGGTGCAGGTTTATCATCTCTCTACGTGACAACAACAAACAATCTCTCCAAAAAGCTCCTTCACTCATTATGGCACAGTGTAATTTAATTAACTCCCGATAAATCTTTGACATTCTTCAGTAATAACAAGCAAATCCGACGAGTCTGGACCAAAGTCACATGTTGCAGCTGACAGTGCTTGAAGCTGGAAAGAAAACGAGTGTAGGAGACAGAAGGCTTTTTCAAGGGGATATGGAAGAGAGGAGCATGAGCTAACAGGATCAAAAAGGCGCTCCCTATCACTGATCTCACTTGAGAAAGGCAGGAGGTGGGGGAGACAGTAGGGATCACAGTTTCGCTTTGGCTTCTGCTCACCGGATGTGTTCATGCTTTCATCAGAAGGCAGCAGATCCAGCCAGGGGCTGGTGAGGAGGATCAGAGCTGCAGCCACACATACAGACCCAGACAGAGAGCCTGGAGCCCGAGAGGAGAGTGTTTTGCTCTTCTAACACTGAAGCTCAATTAGGACAAGCAGCCAGACTAAAAGAGAATGTTTTAATGTGAAAGGCTGTGATGGTAGGGTTGGAAATGCTAATGAGTGGAAGCTCTTCGGAGACGTAATGTTAAACTGAAGTGAAAATCCTTTAGTTGTGATCCTACAACAGAGACGACAGACCACATCACATGTTGGAATCAATCAAAGTGACATACCTAAAATAGGCATCCCACCTTGAAAAAAAGGAAAACATGCAACATGGTATCAAAACACATGAACTCAAAGTGAGATGAGAGGAATATGGTTGGCTTGGTAAAGATCTTACGATGGTGTTGATCTTACGATGATTCTGAGGGAACATGCGTGCCGGGTAAGTCTAAATCCAAGAGATTGTGCTTTGAGATGGTGCGTGTGAATTTATCTGCAATGAGCAGTCACACAGTCACTAGCTGGCAGCACATTGGCATGCCTTTAAAACAGATAGAGGAATGGCATGGGGGGTGGGGGGGGGAGTAAAAGATGTCACTCTAGATTTAGCCTAGTTTTCAACATGGCCATTAATTTCAAAGCAGATGGTAAAAAAAGAAGAGAGGAGAAAAAAAAAAAAAAAAAAGCTTTGCCTAAGCCAGAGTAAGCCAGAGCTGAGCGCCAAACAAGCAAACGCAAGCTTTAGATGAAAAGAGAGAAAAAAAATGTGATCAGTGCTGAATGGATTTTAGTTCTGCTAATACAATTTAAAGCGAAATCATTTTATGATAACCACGAGCAAGGTTACATTGTTACTGGTCAGTGGAGATTACGTGTTACCATAAATTTGATTAGAGGGAAAGGAGGTTCATGGGAGGAACCTCACGGTCCAGAAAGGAATAGAAAGGGAAGCGTAAGAGGATGAGAGGGGAAAATAGGAGAATACTGACACACTTCAACCAGCCCAAACATGCCAAGCGAGCTCCCTGGTACTATGCGATACGAGACAGAGAAGGAAATCTTATCCCATCTACACATCCTATAACTCGTAACAGCAGACAGGTTTTCAACATCTGCCGAGTGTTTCCACTTTTATGTGTTTTGTCAGCACATAAATGCAGCTCACTTTATGCCACAGCTTTTGCGTTTCAAGCCGCCTCTCAGGGATTGTTGGGAAAGATCCTAATGAGACAAAACAATGAACAAAACAGCAAACAAGCCTTTCAAGTTTTAGCCAATTTGAAGGGAGCAGTTCTAATTCTCAAGTCTGTTTCTTACACAGTGGGGTACTTAAAGGGTTAATTTGTCCAAAAATGAAAAATCTGTCATCATTTAACCTCATGTTAATCCAAAACTGTGACTTTCTTCTGTGGAAAACAAAGGAGCACATTTGGCAAATTTTTAATACAATGAAAGCAAATGGAGAATGACACTATCAAGCTCCAAAATTGACAACCAACAAAAAGGTGTTATATTCAAATTCTTCTGAAGCCAAACAATAAAGAAAGGAGCAGACCAAAATTTTGTTTTTATTTGCTGAAAATGTTCCCTCTATACAACTTCCATCTCATTCCCACTTTAGCCCATTCATATCTTGATATGTTCACATGCAGCACCATTCTGTAGAGCCCTATGAAACCCGTTTTATTTTTTCCCAAATTACGTTTTATTTTTTTCTAAATTCTGTTTTTTCCATTTTAATTTTTCTGGATTACGTTTTTTTTTTTTTCATTTTAATTTTCCTGGACTCCTTTTTAATGGTCAAATTAAATTTGATTAATCAAACAGCATAATGGCACTTATACAATTTTACATTAATTTATTAAAAGTGTAACAAAAATAACATGTTTAGGGTCATATGAAATGTTTTATTTTTTTCTCACCTTATGTTTTATTGTTACCAAATTCTGTGTTTTAGCATGTCTAATTATTTAAATGCATTTTTTTTTTTTTTTTTTTAATCTTACAGTAGCCTTATGAAATGTTTTTTTCCCCCCTCAGAAATTCTGTGTTGTGTATTTAAAGTTTACTGGTTATCAGATGAAGGCATAAAACATTGATTTAATTTATATTTTAATTAATGAATATTAAACAATTAAAATTTTTGGCAAATAAACGGGATTTACTATTAAAATTTAAATATTTTGTGATTATTTCTTTAAAAAATAAAGTTTTATTATTTTTCAACTGTAGTAGTAGTAGGGCTGCACAATTAATCGAATTTCTAATCACAATTACAATTACGGATGCCAAAATTACGTAATCGTTCAAAGCAGCAATTAATCGTTCAGAATCCACTTATGTTACTCTGTGTGCTTAAGATGTTTTCTTTTCTTTCTACAAGTTATCTTAAGAGTTTTTGCATTGCTTTAATTTTAGTTTTAGTATAGCATTATAATACCATGCATGTTACTATATGCATATATATAATACCAATATACAGTTCACATTTGAGGCTTAATACTATAGAAGTTTTTCAGCTAGTGTTTTCAGCTTGTTTATTTTCATCTAAAATATGGCATGTGGTTGCTTCAAACAATGGTATAACAACATTCAATGTAAATTGTGATGATCGAAATTAATAAATCGCAATTGCAATTATCGGGAATAATCGACAATTATGATTTTTGTCATAATCGTGCAGCCCTAAATAGTAGTACTACGTATGTACATTCTACTAAATAATAGTAATATAGCCTATTTCTGGCACAATCTCTTTAATAAGTTAAACCAAACTTTTATTTTGATGGGTTGCTGTGAATACCTTTAAAGTTCTGTGTGTATATGATACGACGCTAGTTTTACTCAAATGAAATGGTAAAATGCTCGTGAAGTGATTCTCAGATCAATTTTGGAGATATTGTTCATGTATTTATTATGTCCTCATAATAAATGACAGCAGACGCTGAAATCACCACGAGCGCCACAAACCACAAAAGATAACAGTGTGTCCCTGTTCTTTCCTCTCAAATCCATCACAAGCTCTTAGGGGCCAGGGAGCATGTAATTTATTTGGAACATAACTAGGAATGTAACACTATTTGAACATGTTTTATCTTGTACTCATAACACACTGGTGTGCAACCTAATGAAAGTTTTGCTCAATATGAACAAAGAGCGTATGAGAAAATTACTGTTTATTATCTCCCATCACTACTGCGGAGTAATTCAAAGTACTGATCTTTAAATATGCACATAAATTAGTGCATGCCTGTGAAATGTTGCATATCCTGTTCATATTTCCACCTACACTTTGAAATTTGAATAAAGAGGACATTAAGAATCCCAACAATCTCTTCCTATATTATTCCAGCCTGAACTTGTGGAGATTCTTCCAACAAAGCAAACACATGCCGCCGCCAATAAAATCACTGCATGGTGCAGCATTATCCAGAGTCTTGGATGATCTAATCTCGTATACCTCTATATCCATTTTCTTTGGGTCGCTGCCATTACTCACCCTTCAGGATTGACAATAAACCATGAAGGATTCACGCCCTGAGGTATTCCTATTGCAAGGAAACCCCATCCATTTAAGACCAAACAATATAGCTGACAGCAAATACAGTTTTGTTTCCCTTTAAATTATAAAAAATAAATAAAAAAATAGGATTCTCTCCCTGCCATCTAGCAAGTGAAAGGAAATGGAATATAATTGACCTGTTTTATTGCAGTGTATGTGGGAATGCCCTGGGAGAGTATATAAATACTCTGGGCTGAACTGGAAAACTCACCTCCACTGGTTTGTGGTCTTTCCTCTGAGGCGAAACAGGGCTCTACACAGGGCTTGACGCTTACCTATTCCCCAAGGAGCACATGTGCTCCTAAGTCAAAACATTTAGGAGCGCATTAAAAAAATTTAGGGGCGCAATGCAAATTTTTCAAATTAGGTGTTTTAGCTTAATAAGGGGATACAAAGAGACATTTACAAGCACAATTATTTAATTTATCAGAATACAGAAAGTACACAAGGTTCTTAAATAATTTTACTTCAGACACTATTTAATAGGCTAATTATGTAATTAGTTATAATCCTATTAAACTGTGTCCGTATAAAATTTTCACAATAATCATTGAAGCTTTTGTCACGGTATATGTTTTTGTTTTTAAATCACAATATATAATTTCTAAGTGAAAAAAGGTGTTGTCCCCCTAACAGGTTAAATAACTTTATTAAAGAGAATTTACTAAAATACTTTTTTATAAAAAAAACATAAAAATATAAAGTAAACAAGTGTTTCAAGATTAGAGTGCAAAAGATTGTTCAAATGAACGAAAGAACAATATAAGTAAGGTCCATTTGTTAACATTAGTTAAAGCAGGTTAACATTAACTAAAAATGTGCAATAGCTAATTGTTGCAGTAGTTAATATTCTTTGTTAATGTTGATTAATAAAAAATACAACTGTTAGTTAATGTTAGCTCCATTGAATTATATTAAGACAACTTTTGATTTTATAATGTATTATTAAAAGTTGAAATTAAGATAGCATTATTAATAAATGCAGTCATTGTTTTTTTCATGTTAACTAATGTAACTTGTGTTACTGAACAATAATAACGAATCAGTCGTTGATATATAGATAGGCCCACTGTTCTCTATTATAGATCAGTGGATGGGCCATGTTTTAGCTTAGAAACAATGTTTGAAAATAAATAGCTCATTAAGTAAGAATTATTTGATGCTATTGTGAAGACTAAAGCGAATATAAATATCTAAATGACTGCGAGTGTGAAACATTATTTACAGTTTTAGGAAAGTAGCGCAGCTGATTTGTTTACTGGGTTACCGGGGTAACGGCAGCGCCCTCTAGTGGTGAATGTGCGTCATTCAGTGCGTCTTCACTTTAACTCGCTCCGCTTTTCTTCTCATCTGTGCTCATTTAAATTAAACCGTTGCCTTTTTAAAGTTCTAAAGTAATCATATGAGGCTGCATCGCAATTTTTTCCATAAATAAACAGAATAAATTAATACGTTTGTTATAGGCTACTGTATAAGTTAGGCTGGTTTGTATTTTGTTTTGTATTCGCACTTGTGCTCCTAAATACATTTTCCAGTTCGCACACATCTATTTTTAGTCGCAAATGCGAGTGAAATGCTCGCACTGTCGAGCCCTGGCTCTACAAAGCGACCATTTCGCCATTTGCGACTGAAAACTACTGCGTGCAACTATGAAAAAATATTTAGGCGCACCAGTGTGACTGACCCGATCAGCATATTTGTGTTTGTGCTGAGGGAGCTTCAAAGATTTCTAACGTACTTGCATGTTTTTGCAGAGTTGAGTAATGAATCACAGACATATTCTCTCATTATAACAAAAACGTGTAGACAGTATAAATAAGAGATTCATTGTGCAGTGTAAGGAGCTTCGTTGATTATAATGGAGTTTTGTGAGATCGCGATGAACTAAGATGAGTGACAGCTTTTAATTATTATTAAGGGAGTTTGCAAATGTGATATTGATTTAATACAACAGTTCACTTTAATAACAGTTCATTAAACTAAGTTAATATTAAGTGACTTATATTGTCTGACTACAACACTATTGCCTTATTTAGCTCTATATCACCAACGAAAAATAGTTTCAAACAAAGTCCCAGCCAAGCCGCAGCGCATCTCCATTCAAACACAGCGGTGTTACTTTTATGAATGAACTGCGTTTTTAAACTAAACTAATCTAGTGAGTCAATGATTCAATTAACTATTCATAAAGACAGTCAAGTACTTAATTCCTGAACGAATCAGCGTTCGAACGAATCAATTAAATGAATGATTCAGTGACATACCGCCACCTACTGGCAGTTTTAGTTTAATTTTTAACGTATCTTTTCTGTTATTTAAATCATTTAATATTTCTACATTCAAAATTGTATATTTAAAACATTAACCTCAACATGAATTTATGAATTCAATTGCACTTATGCAACCTCTGAGCCTCATTAAACATCTGAAAATACACCTACAAGCCACTTGTGTGTTCTTCTGTGCCACCTCTGTAGGACACATTTATTCCTTAAAAACTGATTTCATTTGATTGGTATCTTATTCTACTTGTTTTTTTAATTAGAAATGATAAAAAGCTTATAAATATTCAATTTTTTTATTTGAAATAAAACATGAAATACTTTTAATAAAGTTAGAAAAATGCCATTACAAAGGTAAAAACAAAATTCCCTGTAAATAACTTTAAGGAGTCAAAATATCACCTCGTAATGGGAAGGTTCATTTTTGATCAGAATTTTTTATTATTGATTTGAAGGTGCTCCTAAATTTTTGACTGCTCCTAAATGTTTTAAATTAGGAGCACAAGCGCTCCTAAAAAGAAAAGTAAACGTAGAGCCCTGCAAAATATAAATACGAGCTGTGTGATATTTATCTGCATTTTGCATGACTCACAAAACATCTGATGATTTATGTTGTGTCACCGCGGTAATAAGACACTTCTCACTAAGCCTTAACCAAACAAAGGGCTGTGATTTTATGGCTGTCCCATCTGATGACATCATCCCAGCCTAAAATGGCACAAAACAAATATTATCTACGGTCATGAAGGGATTTTTTTTTAGCATTTTTATATAATTTATCTTTACACTGACACAATGAAAATATCTGTACTTCCCACTCAGAACAAAATGTGCTTTCCTTCGCTCCATGCCAGAGAAAAGATCAGGTCGAAGACAAACAGTCCAAAACTGGCACCTTATTGACTTGTGGTAATAGCACTAAAGGTCCATCAAATGGATCACTATCTGAACTATTCCACAACCCCTGCCAAACTCTTAATACAACAACCAATCCACACCTTGCGCTGCTTACTCAAATCTCAGCGCTATACACACTTGAAACGGGTCCGTATGGGACTCAACTCAAATCCATGGCATGGCTAGTTGACTAGAACATAGACAACCCCTCTGAAGTGTCCTGACATTTACAGGACATGAATAATACAGTGAGTGACTTTCAGCAAAGCTGTATACCATTTCAAAGGCTATCCAAGTGACTTTTTGCTGGTCTGCATTTCAAAGAGACAGGAACAACAGCAGAGGCTGTATTATATGGCCATTAATATAGAGAGATAATTATGTGGACTCAGATGGGGGGTAACGGCTGCGAGCAGAATGCCCATCAATCCATCCGTCTGACTCTCTGTACAATCAATTAATTCGTAGAGGTGAACATACATATAAAACGTGAACATGCATATAAAAGCACTTCCAAGCTACTAAAAGAACTTATTTCTTTCCATTAGAGAAAAACCTGCATTAACACTGATGTTATGGCCTTGTGTGAGATTGAATTATAACTATATTCTATGTGTAATTAGTAATTGTAATGATGCAGTAGAATTAGTTTATAAAGACATAACTAACAAAAATACATGACATAACTATCTAATTCGAGTCTGACAAGTGGAAAACATTCCTCTCAATCCATTTATTACTCATAGCGATCTGAATCACACAAAGGCACCCCACAGTTATATAACATATTAACCATAAAACAAAAAAGCTGCAATCAGGAGCAGAATGGGAAGGCTTCTATCATTAAATATAATTTCCCACCCATTTCTATGCTTCCCATGAGCAGAGAGTGAAGATAATTGATGCAGTAGTCGGTTTTTGTTGCGTTTTTGGCATCTGGGCATGCTTCATTTACCGTGCAATAACAGATAGATAAGCTCTTATTATACTAGTTAATTAAGCAATTTTTCCTAGATTAATTGCTATTCGTGTGGCAAGCCAAAAAATGAGAAGGTGGGGGGTAAACACTGAATCTAACTGTAACTATTCATCATCATCACTCAGGCCGGTGAATATTGAACTAATGAGGCAGGGAGGGAACATGCTGGGATCTGAGGGAGACGATAGCTGATGTGCAAAACTACAGGGAAAGGAAATAGGAAATTCTGTGTATTCCAGTGCTGACATTCCAGGTTGCTTCCCAAAAGTGTACAGTTCAATTAGCACTTTAGAAGCATGTGTTCGGGAGGCTGCGTTGTGGTTTTCTCATTAGAGGCGTGTGAGGTTCAATGCCTGCTGAGTGAAGCTCTGTGAATGAAAAAAAAAGTGTGGGAACACAGCCCAGACTTTAAAAAAGAAAAATCTATTCTGTATCCTGTACTGATGTATTGACTGGCAGGCGAAGGGTGAGGGAGTGAGTGAGTGGAAGAAAGAAAGAAATCTAGTGACAGCTTTCACAAGATGAACAAGGAGAGGAGAGTGAATGCACTGGCTAGTGCTTTTTCACACTTAATATTCATTTCAGCTTATCACTAAACTGATAGCAGTCCAGAGCAGTCAATGTGTTCACGGGTAACACGCAGACAGCATAAGAGGCAGCTGATTACTAAAATATTAGCTCGGCAACCATGAAGTTGAAAGGCACAGTCATTTAAGGCAGGAGACATTTGGTACACTTTAAAACTTGGCCATTTTAATCTTTAATAAGTGAAAATCTGCAGCGTGAGGTTTATGAAGGTCACATATGAGATCTCATCATTTTTGCCATTAATATGACAGTTTGATGGAAAAACACTCCCCAAGATATAGATAGACAGACAGACAGACAGACAGACATTATAAATGTTACAATTTATATTATTTAAATAAATAAAATTAATTAAATTAAAATACAATACAATAAAAAATTGTATTGTATTAATTATAAGAAATAAATAATAAATAGAACCTTGCAAGTCGCTGCCAAAAAACAAAGCCCTACCATCTAAACATGAGTAAGTTCACTTAGCATCCGGAAACATCTACAATGCAAAGTTTTCTTGAAAAGCTACCCAAGATATTTATATTTGTAAAGTTTAGTTATGTATAGTTATTAGGGCTGTGCATTGGCAAGAATCTGGCGATACGTATCACTATACAGGGATTGTGATACGATATATTGCAATACTTTAAGCAAGGTGATATATTGGGATATTTCTTATTTTAGGAATAGGATATATTTTTAGGAAAGCTGTCATTAAGAGCACACCACCATATGCAAACCTTAGCAATAAATAAATAAATAAATAAAACTGGTTTAACCAGAACACACTGGGATCTGCATTTGCAATAATCAGTCTAGGGCTGTTGCGATTCGTCGCATTATTAGACGATTTTCCAAAGCTGCATGATATATTAAACCCATTTAAAAATCATAATTAAGCATAATTGAGCATAAGCATAACTATTTTCACAAACGCTATGATTTAATTAAATAATTATATGCAATGCAGTTCTAACACAGTATATGCTGTAGGTTAAGTACGTGCGTCTCACAACGGCTCCGTTCACAGTAGTTCCGCAGGAACTTATTTAACGTGTGGAGCGTCTCAAACTCCATCTCTGCATGTTGTGAATTTGGGTTTATAATAGCGTTCATCTGGGAATGCAACATGCGCCATTTCCATTTCATTTATAAATCTACGCAAACACAGGAGAATACATCGCGGTTAAAATAAAAGCTCAAACCCTCATTCTGAGTTTACACGTTTTGATGTCCACATATTCATTTAATTACAGTGGCTATCGCATTTCTGTCCTAAAAAAAAATGGCCAAATATTAATGATTAAGTGGACATTTGAGTTAAATGCTGCTTGGCCAATATTAAACATTGATTAGATCGCACAGTAATGTGTAAAAATAATCATCAGGCTGTTGGCGCCCTCTGCAGGCCTTTGTTGTAATGCATAATGTACATTAGCTCTATTGTATTTTAAGATTCTGAGATGACCGAACACCTGAGAAAGATGATGCCAACCCCTCAGAGGACTTCGGAGGATGCCAATGCTCAGACAACATACAGAATTACCAAATTTTGCCATAAGTCAAACATATTAAGGTTCTGCAATATATAAATATATTGTGGAAACTTAAATTCCTGTAGAGCTGCTTTGCAACGATTTGTATCGTAAAAAGTGCTATACAAATAAACTTGAATTGAATTGTATTTTAACAGTTTTGTTCAATAAAACCATATGATTTCTTGCTTTTGATACTTTATTTGAATTAATTGTTATTGCATCATTGCTATTATATATGTATTTTAAGTCATTTTAAAAGCTATTGTTCACTTACATCTATGTTTATTACCACAAAACTATTTATTATTATTATAGGGCCCTATGAAATCCATTTTAATTTCCATATTCAGTTTTTTCAATTTTCATTTTTCTATACTCTGTTTTAATGGTTAAATTTAATTTGATTAATCAAAAGCATCTCCAATTAATTGATTTTATATAAAAAAAATCAGTATTCTTTTTTCAGAAATACTGCACATTTACATTTTTCACCCAAATAAATTCTGGTAAATAATATTTCTGGTAAATACTCCTTTAAAAAGTGTTTTTTGATTATAATTTTATTATTAGTAGACTAGAACATGTGGATATGTTGTCTTTCTTACACTACAATACTGAACTTTGATTTCAGTGATTGGACTACGAGATGGACACTTGCCTCATGCTAACTTCTTGCTATACGTTGCATTTTACTTTTGCTTTAAAAAAGGATTTCATAGAAATTTGGATTTCATTTGGTTTAATAAAATATTCTTAAGTAAAATTGTAGATTTTTTTGTGGGAAATTAATTGTTTAGATTATTCGATTAATCGAAATAAAAATAGTCGTTAGTGGCAGCCCTAAATCAGCCCCTGTAACATTCAATGTTATTGAACCACTTTTTGTGCAGTACGAGTCAAGGGGGAAAAATTAAAGTGCTTGCAGGATTCTTTAGTTAAATGTATGTATAAAATGTATTTTATAAAAAAGATCAATTGTAATATACAATGTCATAACATTTTGATTTGAACAAAACAAATTACATCTGCTCAGTATCAATGAAAAATAAAGTGTTTGCAGGATTCCTAAAGAAAACAAAACAATTGTAAAACAATAAATTAAATACAGATGTTGAACATTCTCAGAACCTTTCAACTTGGATTTCACAGGTTTTTCAGTTTGTATGTATGTTCAGCGTGGAATCGACGAGTCCGCGACGCAAGCACTGCCCCGACTGTACAAAACACCCCGCAGCCACGCGGCGACTCTACCGCCCACCGCGCCCCACGCGAAGGCTCTTCACACGGGGCGCGGCAAGTGGCGGAACCGAGGTGGTGCCGGTCCCGGGGCGGATGTTACCACAAAAGCCCAAATGACGCCACAATTCTGGCACAATTCTTTCATACTCCATTAATGGCAGCAAACTATAATACTAACATTAGTGGCGTGCCCTAATGCTAGTATTTCCTGTCGCTGTTTAAGTTCAGAGATAAAAACTGGTATCCAGCGGTCGGGATATGAACTCGAAACAAAACCACTACCATGAATCCTGTTTGATTTTAATTAATTTTTTTAAATATCGATATTCCAAATTTTTGAGAATCGATACAGTATCGCCAAACAAAATATCGCGATACTCACGTGTATCGATATTTTCTTACACCCCTCATAGTTATAAGCTTCACAATGCAGACAGCAGGTTTAGGAGTCGTTTACAGCTGCTGTGGGCTGCAAGCAGAGCACGGTAACAATATGTGCTTTCCTCCTTCTCTGAGCTCAAGTATCTGACTGGTGCAGTGCTTTACAAACAGTTTGAGACTTATCAGCTCCAGTTATCAGTCTGTCACACTGCACTGGGAAGATAAATCTAGGCAATTAAAATTTAAATTACTGTGAGCATGGCCGTGACACTCACAATTTTTACCACCCTCTCTCTCCTTTCCTTTCCCATCTCTCTCTCTCCCTTTCAAATAGTCTGGTTTCTAATGCAGGTCTCTATATGTGTACAGCATGGGCAGAAATGAGTCATTGTGGTCACACAAAGAGCCCCATCAGCCCTACCACAGCCCTTGCCCCACGTCTGTGTGTCTGAGCGCTAATAAAAAGACGACCTGACCTCAGTTCTGGCGTTAAATTAACTTGTTTTGTCCAAACACATTTAAAAAAAAAAAAAAAAAAAGTCTGGAATCTTAATGTCTATTAGTAGCTTAAAACTCTTGACAGAAATATGACAGACTACATTAATAAGCTCTTAAAACATCCCAAATCCACCCAGCAGGAGAGCGATGACTCAACTGCACCCACTCCAAGGCTTGAGTCAGCATTAAACACATGCGAGCAAAGTGCTTTCACAATCAACGGTGAGTCTTAAACACAGCAGGGATTAAATGCAAAAGTAACATAGGAGAGGCTAACCACCAGACCACTTAATTATTCAACCAACAATTAAAGGATCGTTTTAAACACAGCTGGAATGTTCTGCTTAGAATCTGATATCAATAACTCACCCAAAGACTCTAGGACTAGAGCCAGTCGCTCCATGATCAATAGCCCATTGATTGACTCTAGAAGTAGTATTTTGAGTTGTTTCAGGCCTAAACTTATTTTTTGCAGACTCAACTTACTTTTTACCTTACCCCAGTCATTAAACACACATTACACTTGCTTCTCATCCAATATTGATGTCTGGGAGAATACTACAGCACACCGGCAGGGTACAAAGAGTGCAAGAGACTCTTCTGAAGGCCAGCCAGCTGAGGGAGGTTGAGCGAGTCACGTTTGCTCTAAAAACTTTAAAAATCTATCAATGCTTCTCTGGGCCATTATGGTATCGGTCTTATTATAAATTGATGTGTGACATGCACAGTAAAAGGACGTATTTAAATTTTGACACCGACTGCAGACTGAGACTGCAAACCACGCTAATCAAGCTTTTTTAGACCAATGGTAAGAATACACACCAATACACACCAGGGCTCGACAGTGCGAGCATTTCACTCGCATTTGCGACTAAAAATAGATGTGTGCGAACTGGAAAATGTATTTAGGAGCACAAGTGCGAATACAAAACAAAATACAAAACAGCCTAACTTATACAGTAGCCTATAACAAACGTATTAATTTATTCTGTTTATTTATGGAAAAATTGCGATGCAGCCTCATATGATTACTTTAGTACTTTAAAAAGGCAACGGTTTAATTTAAATGAGCACAGATGAGAAGAAAAGCGGAGCGAGTTAAAGTGAAGACGCACTGAATGACGCACATTCACCACTAGAGGGCGCTGCCGTTACCCCGGTAACCCAGTAAACAAATCAGCTGCGCTACTTTCCTAAAACTGTAAATAATGTTTCACACTCACAGTCATTTAGATATTTATATTCGCTTTAGTCTTCACAATAGCATCAAATAATTCTTACTTAATGAGCTATTTATTTTCAAACATTGTTTCTAAGCTAAAACATGGCCCATCCACTGATCTATAATAGAGAACAGTGGGCCTATCTATATATCAACGACTGATTCGTTATTATTGTTCAGTAACACAAGTTCCATTAGTTAACATGAAAAAAACAATGACTGCATTTATTAATAATGCTATCTTAATTTCAACTTTTAATAATACATTATAAAATCAAAAGTTGTCTTAATATAATTCAATGGTGCTAACATTAACTAACATAGTTGTATTTTTTATTAATCAACATTAACAAAGAATATTAACTACTGCAACAATTAGCTATTGCACATTTTTAGTTAATGTTAACCTGCTTTAACTAATGTTAACAAATGGACCTTACTTATATTGTTCTTTCGTTCATTTGAACAATCTTTTGCACTCTAATCTTGAAACACTTGTTTACTTTATATTTTTATGTATTTTTTTATAAAAGTCTTTTAGTCAATTATCTTTAATAAAGTTATTTAACCTGTTAGGAGGACAACACTTTTTTTCACTTAGAAATTATATATTGTGATTTAAGAACAAAAACATATACCGTGACAAAAGCTTCAATGATTATTGTGAAAATGTTATACCGACACAGTTTAATAGGATTATAACTAATTACATAATTAGCCTATTAAATAGTGTCTGAAGTAAAATTATTTAAAAACCTTGTGTACTTTCTGTATTCTGATAAATTAAATAATTGTGCTTGTAAATGTCTCTTTGTATCCCCTTATTAAGCTAAAACACCTAATTTGAAAAATTTGCATTGCGCCCCTAAATGTTTTTAATGCGCTCCTAAATTTTTTGACTTAGGAGCACATGTGCTCCTTGGGGAATAGGTAAGCGTCAAGCCCTGCACACTCGCTGCATTTGCATCCATAAAAATAACAGCTTAGTTGAAACAAGTGTGAGTTTATTCATGACAACAAAGATTCACACAAACAAGGTGAATAAGCAATATAACACTAGTTTCAAACAAATAGCCTAGTGGCCATACTTGCGAAACACAGCATTTTAATGCATTTAATTCTTTATTAAACTAATATATCAGTTTCTGTGACACATATCAGGATATGTGCATTCCTAAAAGGACTCGTCTAATCTACAACAATGACAAACCATGGTTCACAGCAAAACTCAGACAGCTCCGTCAGGCCAAAGAAGATGTTTACAGAAAAGGGGATAAAGTCTTGTACAAACAGGCCAAATACACACTGGAAAAGGAGATCAGAGTGGCAAAGAGGAATTATTCTGACACATCCTCAAGTTATGCAGAGGTCACACAGATTCGACTGCAATTTCAAAAAGAAGTGACTATGTGTGTTTTTAAAAAAAATTGATAACAAAATTTTGGAAGAAATAGTACAGCACCTTAAATCTTCAACCTGCTATCTTGATACACTTCCCACATCCTTTTTCAAAAATGTGCTTAACTGTTTAGAAGCTGATCTCTTAGAAGTAGTGAACGCCTAACTTCTTTCTGGGACTTTTCCAAACTCCCTTAAAACTGCAGTTGTTAAGCCCTTTCTGAAAAAGCGCAATCTTGATAACACCATGTTGAGCAACTATAGACCCATATCAAATCTTCCTTTCATAGGTAAGATTATTGAAAAGGTAGTTTTTAATCAGCTGAACAACTACTTAAACTCAAATGGATACCTGGACAATTTTCAATCTGGTTTCCGAGCACATCACAGCACAGAGACAGCACTCATTAAGATAATAAATGATATTCGCGTCAATTCTGATTCTGGCAAAATATCAGTGCTGGTACTACTAGATCTTAGTGCTGCGTTTGACACTGTTGATCATAACATACTTCTAGAGAGACTGGAAAACTGGGTCGGGCTTTCTGGGATGGCACTCAAATGGTTCAGGTCATACTTAGAAGGGAGAGGTTATTATGTGAGTATAGGAGAGCATAAGTCTAAGTGGACGGCCATGACATGTGGAGTCCCACAAGGCTCAATTCTTGCACCGCTCTTGTTTAGCCTGTATATGCTCCCACTAAGTCAGATAATGAGGAAGAACCAAATTGCCTATCACAGCTATGCTGATGATACCCACATTTACCTAGACTTATCTCCAAGTGACTACAGCCCCATTGACTCCCTCTGCCAATGTATTGATGAAATTAACAGTTGGATGTGCCAGAACTTTCTTCAGTTAAACAAGGAGAAAACTGAAGTCATTGCATTTGGAAACAAAGATGAAGTTCTCAAGGTGAATGCATACCTTGATTCTAGGGGTCAAACAACTAAAAATCAAGTCAGAAATCTTGGGGTGATTCTGGAGATAGACCTTAGTTTCAGTAGCCATGTCAAAGCAGTAACTAAATCAGCATACTATCATCTCAAAAACATTGCAAGAATTAGATGTTTTGTTTCCAATCAAGACTTGGAGAAACTTGTTCATGCCTTTATCACCAGCAGGGTGGATTACTGTAATGGTCTCCTCACCGGAACCAGCTTCCAGAAGAGATCAGATGTGCTAAAACATTAGCCACATTTAAATCAAGACTCAAAACTCATCTGTTTAACTGTGCATTTGTTGAATGAGCACTGTGCTATATGTCCGAACTGACTGCAATGAATTTTAAGTATAATAATTTTCATTAAATTTATTTTAAATCAATTTCTATATCATTTTAAAATTCCTTGTTTTTATTATTTTTATTTCCATGTTTTTATTGATTTTTAATGTCTATTTCACTTTCTTTTATGTAAAGCACTTTCAATTACCACTGTGTATGAAATGTGCTATATAAATAAACTTGCCTTGCCTTGTCGTTTTGAAAAATCACCCCACACCCGCTCTGAACACCTCTCCACACAACCATTAACACCTCCAGCAACCCTCCTCTCCCCCACACCTACAATTCAAATCAGCGAAGAAGATGTGTGCCAGGTCTCCAGCATGTCTGAAATCCTGTGCTGATCAGCTGGCCCCCATCTTCACACAGATCTTCAACAGATCACTTGAGCTGTGTGAAGTCCCCTCATGCTTCAAACGCTCCACCATCATCCCCATCCCAAAGAAACCCAAAATTACTGGACTTAATGACTACAGACCTGTGGCTCTAACGTCTGTAGCCATGAAATCATTTGAAAGACTGGTTTTGGCTTATCTGAAGGACATCACTGGACCCTCACTGGACCCCCTGCAGTTTGCCTACAGAGCAAACAGGTCTGTGGATGATGCAGTCAACATGGGACTGTACTTCATCCTGCAGCATCTGGACAGACCAGGGACTTATGTGAGGATCCTGTTTGTGGACTTCAGCTCCGCTTTTAACACCATCATCCCAGACACCCTTCAGAATAAACTAACCCAGCTCTCCGTCCCCACCACCGTCTGTCAGTGGATCAACAGCTTCCTGACAGACAGACAGCAGTTAGTAAAGCTTGGTAAATTCACATCCAGCACTCGAACCATCAGCACTGGAGCTCCTCAGGGCTGCGTACTCTCCCCGCTGCTCTTCTCCCTCTACACCAACGACTGCACATCTAAAGACCCCTCTGTCAAGCTCCTGAAGTTTGCAGACGACACCACACTGATCTGCCTCATTCAGGATGGTGACGAGTCTGCTTACAGACAGGAGGTTAAGGAGCTGGCTGTATGGTGCAGTCTTAACAACCTGGAGCTTAACACGCTCAAAACTGTGGAGATGATTGTGGACTTCAGGAGAAACCCCCCTGCTCTCCCCCAACTCACCATCATGAACAGCACTGTGACTGCAGTGGAGTCATTCAGATTCCTGGGCACCACCATCTCCCAGGACCTGAAGTGGGATACATAGACTCCATTGTCAGAAAGGCCCAGCAGAGATTGTACTTTCTTCGCCAGCTGAGGAAGCTCAACCTGCCACAGGACTTACTGAAACAGTTCTACTCCGCCATCATTGAATCCATCCTCTGCACCTCAATAACTGTCTGGTTCAGCTCAGCTACCAAATCTGACCTCAGAAGACTACGGAGGGTAGTCCGGACTGCTGAGCGAATCATTGGTACAACCCTCCCCACTCTCCAAGAACTGTACTCATCCAGAGTGAGCAAAAGGGCTGGTAAAATCACTCTGGACCCCTCACACCCAGCACACTCCCTCTTTGAAATGTTACCGTCTGGTCGACGTTACAGAGCTCTGAGCACCAGAACGACCAGACACATGAACAGTTTCTTCCCTCAGGCAATCCATCTCATGAACACTGAACAATAAATGTGGAACACACAACCATAAATACATTATCCATTCACCACACTCACTTATTTTATTTTCATTTTCTCATTTCTAATTTGCACATACTTGACCTGTACATACATAGTTGTCTATATTATATATTGTGTTTTTGCTGCTTTGTACATTGCCTATTTGGTTATTTGCATATTATTCTTTTATTATCTGTGTCCTGTCCTGTTGCTGTCTTTCTGTTGCACTGTGGAGCTTCTGTCACTACAACAAATTCCTTGTATGTGTAAACATACTTGGCCAATAAAGCTCATTCTGATTCTGATTTATTACAAGTAATTCTTCGGTTCATAAAGAACTGTGTTTTCCTACCTATTATTGCCTTGTTTATCTAAAACTGCTCTTTTCCTTTAAACCTAGCCAAAAAGCCATAGCCTATGTGTTGACTGTGAAACACAGTAGACTTTAATTATATGCATTTATGATGCAATTACTACATTTTCATGTCAATCCATGTTCATATTTACCGCAAACAATATGCTGTTACTTTAATTCAGCGCTTGCAGCGCAGCAAAAATAGACTCGGTGCAGAAAACGATCTCTGCACTGCTGCTCCTGGAACACACTGCCAGACCACTTTAAAACGTTAACATGAGCGCGGAAAATATACCCACTGCATACGCACTACAAACGGAGTAATGTGAACCTAGCATTATGTGTGCGCACACAGTCTCCAGAAGAGCGTGTGAGCGCTGAATGGTTTAAACAGGCAAGAATTAAAAAGAAATGCAATTTATAAACTTTAGTGACGATGCAACACTGCCTCGATTGTGCAAGTGACAATTCTAGTGTCAACTGTGCAGCATGCAACTCTGCGATGATTTGAAGCCATTTGCGCATTTTGAGAGAGAAAGAGAGAGAGTGCGGTGATTCACTCACGCTGTTTGTGAAATTATGTCTCACAGAAAGTTTTCAAATTACTTTACAAGTTATTTAATGAAGAAATATCAGTCCAATATTTTGGACTATGACCAAAATAGTCGCATTTGCGACAATTTTTTGAGAGTGTGTGAGTTAAAATTTGACGTTGTCGAATTTGTGCGAATGCATGGTCTGCGCTGCTCCAAATCGTCTTCTCCATGCAGCGTGTGTTGCTGAGTCGTGGCACATTGTAGCAGGAGTCAGATTTCACTCAAGTGAAGAGAGGCGCCGTCAGTGAGAGCGCTTCAGGTGTGGCTGGTTTATACTCGCTGCGTCAGGATCTGCGCAAAGGTGCACGCCGCAAAAAAATTACGCAAATATTAAAAGGAAACGATGGCGGACGGAGGATTTGGTTTTCAAGCTAAAGTAAAGTAAAAGACCGCTTCTTAAACCAGAGGTGGTTAATATGTTGGTATATTCTTGTGGGGAAAAAAAAACATGCAAGCACAGTCACCACAGCCAGTTTAGTTTTACTTTTCTTTTTGTTTTCATTTTGAAAAGCTTGATATCTTTGCAGTTCACCTCACATTACGCTATGGAGCCACTTTTTCTTTTTATTTGATTCCTCAGTGTTTGTTAAACATTCTGTAATTTATTAGTCGGTTTATAATACAGCATATGGTGTATGCCATGCCTCATCTTATGTAAGCTAGTTTGTCATTGTAGCTTACTGTTTTATTGTTGTTGTGTTTTTTAATTAAGATTAACAATAAATCCATCTTTTGTTTTAGTCTTAAAAAGTGAAAGGTGTATAGATGTAAGCAAAACAGACAATTATCTTTTCTTGTAAAATGTGACAAGATCGTGAAATCGAAAGCATCCAAAGCCCGGCTTAGCCTATATCATAGAAAAAGAGGAA
Source organism: Barbus barbus (assembly GCF_936440315.1). Lineage (NCBI taxonomy): Eukaryota > Metazoa > Chordata > Actinopteri > Cypriniformes > Cyprinidae > Barbus > Barbus barbus. Next base: position 18,464,595 of record NC_136714.1, read on the forward strand.
CTCCCGTTCACAAAATTCAAATCACGTATAGGCTACTGATTAAAAAGAACGGGTTGAATGTTAACATTTCTTTACCATTTAACTAGGCTATTAACTATGATAAAAGTTCATCAGCATGCATTGATTAATCCCATGATGTATCAAAAGAAAAAGAAAAATATTGCAAAAGAGCGACCAGTGGGAAGAATGAGTCTAGAGTCCTGAATATGAATTGTACCTCACCTTCAGCATTATAATTATTTCACCCGTGCCGGACAGAGAATGACAAATGCCGCTGCATGTCATACCAAACCTCTCACGGCAGGCGTGTCATCAGCTTGAGATCGGTTTATGAGATCGGTCTTTATAGAGACCGCCGATCAAACATCCCAAAGCGATTATCGGCCGATAGTGATAGGTAGCCGATCAATCGGAGCACCCCTATTACACAAGCTTGTCTCTTGCATATGTGAGCCACATGAAACAGTTTATATGACAGCTTATCTTGTCTAAAGTCAAGAGTGTTTACAGTCATTAATCTCAAGGTTCAAAGCGATTAGTACACATAGCTAAATCTGCAGCGAGGATGCAGAACTAAAGATCAGCATGGGATGCAGAACACAACATAGCCACTAAAAATGTGCAGAACTAAATGTCTGAATCTGGTGGGGGAAGTGAGAAGCAGTTCTATAGGTTTTTAAATAATAGCTTCTCCATGTGGCAGCCGAGCTTGACTGAAGACTTTATTGTAAATTGATCTCTGACGTAAATCCAAATCTTAAACACTATTATGGTCTCAAATCAGTAACAAGCAGCAATGTCCTTTATATCCGTTGCTTTATACCACACCCAGAGGGGCAGTCTGGTTATTTCCCTCAGAGACCTACATCAATACTAGGCAGTGATGGGATTAAAACTGGCAGGGGGAGGGATTTTCTGTTTTAATCCTAAACTGCCAACAGATTTCTCCCATCCCAAGAGTCCTGTTTGACGGGCTTTGTAACTAAGGAATTTTAACTGCACCACACTTACATCATGTTAATAGTAAATGCAGCATAGGATTTGACCAATGACTGCTCCCCTAAGCACTTCACCAGCAAACACAGGTACAGCCTGCCAAGAACTATTCGTCAAACCACTGCAGAATAAGCCATGCTACCCTAAAATTGCATGCAAATGCCATATAAACCAGAGAAAATAGGCCTTAATAGAGAGGAAATGGTAGCAGTAATGGATTCTGAATGATGCTTATGATCAGGCTTCCATCTTAGTGCCCCAACAAACAATGAGCTTTTCCAGCAGTGGGTGACTGTATGAACCTCTTTTGCAACATTCGCTGTTTTTAATCTGCTAACATGCTGTTGCTGTGTGTTTTACACCATGTCCAGTGCATTTGATTGTACAAAGATGCATGAGACAACATTCAGAATGAATGTGTGTCCCTTAAAAGTCAGTAAAAGATATTAAATATTTAGATATGAAATGAGAACACATACGTTACCAGGTAACAGGTGGTTTGAAAGAACAATGAATAGAATAGTCTTAAAATATCATCTCATCTCGTTCTCAAGGACCCAATATGATGTAGTCTCATCTCATGAGCTAAGTGTATCGTCAGACCCCTCCTAAATTCATAAACTCATATTCATCACTTGCCGAAAAATAATAGCATATAGCACAAAAGAAAAAAAAAACTGTGAATCCAAAATAGTCGTGTCATTTTCAACAAATCGTCATCTGTTAGCCAGCTAGATGTTATCTTATGCTACATTTATCAGCAGAACCTGCAACAATACTCAATTTGTAACAAGACATAAAAACACGTTCAAGAATTTGAGCACTGCCCAGTGATTCATCCTTATTGTTAAGCTCTTCAGATGCTGTGAAAAATGCTGACACATAATAATTTTTATTCAAAGATACAGGGACAGATTTGGATTGTCTATAAGGACTGCACCCTCCAGTCTAGGGCACAGATTAAAAAAATGAAAAAAAGAATAAAAACTGACTTCCCCTGTTTTAAATAGAATAAACCTTTTAACATCCTGTATTTCATGCAGAATGTTGGCACAAGAATTCTTGGTAATCATCCCAATCAGTGCACTTCCTTCCCTCCCAGTGGACTCAAGTATTCTATTGGGCTCAGCTGTCTATCAGGGCAACAACTGCCCTGAACCAGAGTCCTGCCATCCACTGCTCTCCGCCCTGCCTTCCCCCACCAATTTCCTTCTCTCCATATCTCTGAGTATTTTTAGCCTTAAATTAGGAGTGCTGGACCATTAACAGGACCTGGTGCAAGGCTTTCCGTATCCATTAATGCCTGAGCCGGCAGTAGAGAGAGAGGGGAAAGCGCAAACACTCAGTTCCCGCAAAAGCCAGGGATTGTAGGGATCCATAATTTATTGTGCTTAATAGAATATATAAGCTAATATAAAAGTTAGAGATCCAGGCCAGCATGGCAGTCTGTGGCAAATGATTCGTCTTATAATGAGGGAGAAACTGTTGAGAGGGGCAGGAGAATAGCCACCTTTCCTCTCGTTATTTGCCCTTCGTCTTCAATTCCACGGCCTCAGAGCATTTTTCAGCAGTCTGTGAAGAACAGTTAGGCTTTCTAAATGTGTTTTAAGGTTCAGTCATTATGAGTCAGGAATGAGGGCCTGGCTTGTTAGGCAAGATTTAAGAAATGTGGAGACTTCTGATTTTTGTAGGGAAGAGACTGTTTCACAGAACAAAACCAGACTTTACATAAGCTGTTGTCTTGGAAAGGATGCAATGAAATCATGCAACACAAAATTCCCCAGCCTAAACATACCAGTTAAATCAAACCACTGTGAACTCTCTGTCTGAGCAAAAGTACTTGCAAATTATTCTCTGATTTCTGAGCGAGGTTAAACAACATAGAGACATAGACCGTTTGATCTAAAGGAGGAGTGAATTTTGCATAATTTCTCATTCTTTGAAAGTAAATCATTCAAGCTGGAAGCAGTGCTTTGTGCTGAATCATCACCTACTCATAAATAATGTATTATATATTTTAGGGTATTATGTTCAACAACCCATCTGCCAAACTGACAGTTCCCGAATAATCCCTCACCATAATTACTGTATGATCAGCCTCCTAACATTCATCCCCTGCAGCAGCAACCAATCACAATCCTCTGTATAGAGGCCATCAGTCATTACTAGACAACCAACCAAAACAATTGCAGCATGGCAAGTTGAAAGTTAGTGAAATTACTTATTTTCATCTAAAGGATTACTCTATATCAGGGGTCTTCAACTAAAATGGCTTGAGGTCCAGTAATGAACCCTCCCCACCAGCCGAGGTCCGGACAATTCTAAAAAACAATTGATGGTTTTTGCCAGGCCAGGGTATATGCAAGATATTTAAGCTTAATTTCAAGACATTTAAAGACCTTTTTTAAGACCTACACAAAAATAAAATAAATAAATTAAATAAAATGACTGTAAAAAGCATGATTTATAGTTCAGATGCAGGTTTTCACAAAAACAATAAAGTATTATATTAATTAACGTATATAAATATATTTTACTGCCTTAATTGGTTACATTTTACAACACATTATCTTCTTGTTGATCCACCAGTTCACATTTACAACTCTGCGTGTTTGCTGCTTATATGGGTTGTTTTCACATTGATCTTTGACAACAGCAGACGTACTGATTGAAAATGGAAAATCATCCTCTTCCAGCGGAATGGCAGGACACAAGCCCAAGAGACAGACTCCACAAAGCAGCGCAGCAGCTGAATCTGAAACGTGCAGCGATCATATTTATTGAATGAATAGCCTTTTTAAGTTTAATCGCAATTCTTGTCTTTCAGTCCCCACATTTAAGGACTTTTTAAGGACGCGTCAACTTTCCTAATTTTTTAAAATGCCATCGTTTTTCACTCACTAAAAGTTTCATCTCTGCGCGCATGCATCTCTCATCACTGCACGCACGACTGCACCCAAATGGCTCTAGAGCTGACCTTGATGTGCTTAATATAAATTTGATTTATTAAATAAGCGTTTGGTATTTATTTATTTCATTATGTCAAAAGCCTTCACGAATTCGGACCGGAGTCTGCCAGTTGGCGACCCCACTACCGTAAAGACTTCAAAAGCTGCGCCGGCTGAAATAGAAGCGCCCCGTCAGGTTTAAATCTTAACATTCTGTTTTGGCTGTAGACGGGTCCGTATGGGACGGCTTTTGGGTCCGGATCAGGACCGCGGTCCGCCTGTTAGTGACCTATGCTCTATATGGTGTACAGTATTGAAAATCTTTCAATACCAAAAAGATCAACTTATGTAAGGTCCTTTCACATGATTCATATTAGTGCTGGGTGGTATGACCAAAAATTTATATCACAGTATTTTTCAAAATTATACCCGTTTCACAGTATATGACTGTATTTTTTTTCATGCATGACCAGGTGTTAACCATATTTTCTACTGATTGAGAGAGGAAATACTGCAGTAGATTGACTTAGAATGCCCTATTTTACGGTCACAATGAGTGAATATTGTAGAAAAACTCCACACTAAATCGTGACTAAACACAACCCATTAATACATGTTAACCAGGAGTTACTCATTTATAATCGCGACATCATCTAATAAAATCAACATGCATCTACACTAAAGATAATATGTGGTGGTTTTGGCTATGTTACTTTTTTGTCTCATGCAGCGCACTGCCTGCGTGTGAGTAACAAATAAGAAAAACAACAACCAAAAAAAGTGCATAATATTAACAGATGAACTATGCTCATATTTATAATTCCAAACAGTAAGTGTCAGGTGCTTGAAAACACTGTTTTGTACCCATTTACTGACAAGTCTGCTGCGGTACAGTCAACTGAATGCGCTGCTTCTCTGCTGCTCAGTGCACAGAATAGACGCCAAGAGAAGTGACACTGCACCGGGAGAGTCAGACCTTCCGCTCGCAGGGCAGCACTGACGACATACTCCAACTGAACCTTAGCTAAGGTTTACCAAAAAAGTAAATATTCTATATGAAATAGATAGAAATATATATATATCAATATTATGTGAAAAAAAGCCGCTAAAAGGGTCTGAAATAGGGATGTGCGGGTCTAGTCGACTAAACGGTACAGCTCCTGCTCGTCGACACTGAAAATAATAGTCGATTACACGAGAGAAAAAAAAACATGATTTTATCATTCAGATTACCATAATTTTAACGTTACATTTAAAACATTTTAAATAACAAGTTAAAATAAAACTTTTGAAAAAGAATACATATAAAAATATTTGAATATATACATATTTTTAAAAGCGTATCTGGGCGGAAACTAAATTTTTACCTCAGACCTCTCATGCGTTTTCTTCATGTTAGTTGCGGCAAGCTGAAAAATGTTCACGCATAAGACCAGCAAGGTGTGGGATTCTTTTGAATTTGAATTTGGCTTACAATAACTTTACTGGAGCGATGCGTAATTATCAGTGTCCTGTCCTGTTGCTGTCTTTCTGTTGCAGTGTTGCACTGTGGATCTTCTGTCACTACAACAAATTCCTTGTATGTGTAAACATACTTGGCCAATAAAGCTCATTCTGATTCTGATTCAGAATCATATTCAATACAGGCACTTATGCGTTAACTTGGAGGCTAGCCAAAGCCAGCAACTGTTTGGTTTTCCACCTTCTTCAAAATAGCATTTATGTTCAGCAGAAGAAAGAAACTCATTCAGGTTTAAAACAACTTTTGAGTAAATTATGGTATAAAAATAAAACATTATGACAGAATTGACAGACAGATGACTATATAGTTTTGGGGGGAACTATTCATTTAACGTTAACAAAACAACAAAACGCAAAGAGAAAAATCACTCACTATTCTTGACTGAAAGACTTTAATACAGTTGCTTTAGGAATCAGTCTATATAGTGTTTTATTTTTATATTTGTTCATTCAATTTCATTGAATGCTCTGCTAAATAAACCTATTGTACCTGAAAATAAAGCACTGTTTGTTTTATTTGTATATTATGTGTATTTGTAATGTGTATCTTTGTTCTTATTTTTTAATAAGAAAGATAAAATGATGACAAAGATTTTTATCTTCGCCCACTCTGGCCTAAATATCTGCCATCTCTTTTTTTTTTTTTTGTTACCTTGAAAGGCTTTGTCTTTCTAGTTTGGCTGTAATGCTCAGACAACTTGTAAAACCAAAATAGTAAAACTAACATGACAAAGAATCGTGATAAAATCGTGAATCGTGATATTTCTAAAAAAAAAACGTGATATGATATTTTTCCCATATCGCCCACCCCTACCGCCCAGCACTAATTCATGTCAACATTCCTCAATGCACTGAAGTCTTTAGTCAGACATATCAAGCTACAGTATTACTGTGAAATAGATCAAGCATTTTAACACATATGAATTTTGACTTCTTTTCCCTCTGAACTTTTAAAGCACAGACAATGATTAGCGGACAATTTGCATATCCAATACAACATGATCAATATGGGAAAGAGATCCTGTGTGTTCCAATATCTATCTGTATTAAGTACAACACAACAGCTTATGGTGAACTGTGTACACTTAAACAACACTGATTGATAAAGAGAGAAACAGTGAAACAGACACATATGAGGGGGGAAGGGGGAAAGGGGAAGTGGTGTGTGGCCAAGTATGGTGACCCATACTCGGAATTTGTGCTCTGCATTTAACCCATCCAAGTGTACACTCAGTAGTGAACATACACCCGGAGCAGTGGGCAGCCAATGCTGCGGCGCCCGGGGAGCAGTTGGAGGTTCGGTGCCTTGCTCAAGGGTCTCGCCTCAGTCGTGGTATTGAGGGTGGAGAGAGTGTTGGTTATTCACTCCCCCCACCTACAATCTCTGCTGGACCCGAGACTCGAACCCACAACCTCCGGGTTACAAATCCAACTCTCTATCCATTAGGCCACGACTGCCCCTATATGCATAATAAAGAAGGATAAAATATGTTGTACACTTAAAATACCACTTTTTTCCACCAAGCAAGCTTGTAGAGGAACTCTTCTGTGATGCTATCTGCAATGGTTTTCAGGAGGGTTTTTTTTTTAACCCTCTAAGCGCCAAAGTCGCAAAATTGCGACAAGACGTCATACTTCATGAAATGGGCTGTAGTTCCTAATCTGGTGTAATGGCTCATTTGTATTCCCTTCCACTAGATGGCAGACATGTAGTACTTCGATTCTAGACCAAAATTGTTCGAGGAAATAGCAGAGTAAGTGAGCTATCGTGTCATTAATGCGGAAGCAATTCAGTTCATAGCGTGTGAGTAAATTGTGAGATTTGTGAGAGAAAATCGCCAAACGGCTAATAAAAAGTTGTACTGTGAGGATGTGTTGCAAATGTCATTCACCGATTCTGACTCTGAAGGGGAATATTTGCCTTTTGGAAATGACGATCGGCCGTCTAATGATCGCGCTTCTCCAATGGTGCCATGGTGCCGCGCGCAAGGCGCGATCGTTCACAAAGCACAAACAAGTGATCATTTCAACACTTTGCCCAACGGGGATGGGGGTGGCAGGGGTGGACGTGGTCTTAGTGTCCATAGGAGAGCTGTTGCTCTCTGATAATCGGCCAGATTGCGCTGTTTGTTCTGATCGCGCGCGCTCTAAGGGCTGCCGGCAGACAGTACAGGTGCAGTCAGTGTGGGGCAGGTCTGTGCGCTGTGCCATACAATGAGAGGTACCATACTCTCAAGAACTATAAACTGTCACATAGATACCTGATTGGACAGATAGCTGGTCAACTGATCAAAAAATAGGCACATGTATTTTACTATGGCACAGTAATATAGTAATAATTTACTACTTTCTCCTGTTTTACTGTTGATTTCCTCTTTTCCTGATCATTTGGAATGAGGATAAAAAGACAAAAAAACAACAACATGCAAATAAGTTCAAACATCCATTCAATATCTATTATTTCCTGAATATTACTGATGAACTGATCAAAAAGTAGGCTACTGTTCACATGCGTTTTACTACTATATAGTATAGTAATATAGTAATAATTTAGTACTTTCTCCTGTTTTATTGTTGGTTTCCTCTTTTCTGATCATTTGGAATGAGGAGAAAAAGACAAAAAAACAAAACAAAAAAAATCAAACATCAATTCAATATCTACTATTTCCTAAATATTATGAAATTCAAGAGGGCCGCCCCTGATGACGTCATAATATGCAAATTAGATGAGTATATTTACACCCCACATAAACTTACGGTCATGCCCAACATTTTTCTAATTTACAGTAGATCTCTATCTTTAAGCCATTTCAAGCCACAAGCTTTTGAAATCTTGATGTCAAAATCCAGCATTTTTTCCAAAAAACCCTGGCGCCTAAAGGGTTAAGCGACACAGATGTGCATTGAAGCACCAGTCTCAGCCTCAGACACCACGCCCACAGAACATTGGCTAAACCTCTGATGCATATGGCATACTTATCTGGAAACACTTCAGGAGTTTCGAAGTCGTCGTCGGATTGGTTAGATTATACAGGATTTCCGGGAGATGTGTGTGTCGCGTTCTTTAACATTCCGCCTGGAAACAAAAATGACGACGAGCGCTTTTCAGGATCATCTAAATGCTGAATTTTCAAAAGTATGTGAAAACTTTTCAAGTTTGCGGCATAGAATCTTTAAAATCTGTCAGAGTTTTACACACCAGTCTGTTTATTGTGGTGACATTTCCACGCCCCAAAACGTGCGCGGCACAAAACGAAACGTGATTGGTTGCTTTACCTGTCAGTCATATGGTCTCTTGGGGCGGGCCTTGGCCATTCAAAGCTGCCAAAGTTCCCAGACCTTCAGCCGTCAGTCTGAAGGTCTGGCTACGCGAGACTATTGAAGCACTGACACAACTCATGTGAAAGATCCTTAAGGGTTAATAGGTTTAAAAGAACTTCACCTCACACTTTAATAATATGACTTGTAAATCTCCAAGGATTTATGTACATGTAACATGGTTTTAAATTAGATGAGGATGATGATGAAGAAGAGTAAGAGTCCGCCTACTCTGGCTTTGCTGGATGTACGGAGGCTGTTTTAATGCATGTTTTCATGTGTGCCTCCAGCACTAATCTAAAAAGGCTCTTTGCTGCTTAACATGGTTTTTAATGACTGGAAAACACAACACAATGAACAAGACAAAGCACTGATGCTTCCTGAGGGATGGGTTTAATACTCACTAAATGAAAACCTCAATCCCTAGTGGAAGTGCAAACAGACCTTTGTGCGTGTATGTGTGTATCTGGTCAAAACACTAGCTAATCAGAGTTCCTTTAAGATTAGCAATAATGATTTAGTTTACTTGAGTCTAAATACATGTTAATGTAATAATATTCAGAGCTTGTAAGCATAATTTAATCTGACTCATATTTGATCAAACCAAACTTTCTCTTGTTACTTCTTTTACTTCAGTAATTCTTTTTTTGAGATAAAAAGTCTCACTTCTCTACCTTTATGAAAAGCAAGCCACATATTAACATGGGAAATTGTAATTATACTCTCACTTCTGGGTTTTTCCCAACACCTCAATAATAAGACCTGATGGAAAACCTGATGGAAGTTTGTCTGGCAGGAAATAAGACAGGTGTATATGCACATGTCAGTGCTCAATATTAAGGACAGAGGCATGTGCTGCCATGATGATTTTGGCTCATTTAAATATTCATAAGCTTGTGCCATAAAGTGAAGAGCAAAGTCATGTAAACCTGTTTGTTCTTCCCCTGGCTGTCTCTCTCTCACACTCACTTGCTTTAACTGGGAGAAAAACTCTGGTCTCTTAGTCAAACCAATAACTTTCTGCGATTAATAAACTAGGTGTGTTTAAAACAGAGTTGCCTTTAGGAAATTAGTTTTTACTGTGATCATATGCTGCAGGTTCGAGTCTTACTGTTAGCTTACAGCTAACAAGCCTACTGGAAGGAGCTAACTTTGACAAACTACCTGGAAGGAACATCAGAGAATGTCTTAGGCCAGTTTATCAGCTCACAGGGCAACCAGGACCAATTCTTTCCAGCTTTCTATCAAACGCTTTGTTGAAACATTAATTTTAATCTCTTCATTACCATTCTCCCCAAGGCTATGAAATGGTATAATGGGAGCAAAAAAAAAAAAAAGAGTGGGAAAATATTTTTGTCTTTATCTTCTGTTTGGATCGGTTGTAATGTTTTGTGATGTTTTCTCAAAACAGCCCTGTGGACATTGTTTTAATTAAGATTTTCAAGGTTAAAACTGTACTAAAAGGTATATTTTTCCCACCATTGTTTGTCTTTTCAGTGTTTCCCACAGGATTTTGTGAGATTTGTGGCGGCAAGTGACGTCACATATACATTTGCATATTTATGACGTCATTGCGTTCAGACGAGTTTTGGCACTTCAGATCTGTTCTAGTCTATGAACGGTCACATACTGTAATACAACTGACTGCCCAATAAAGCTGTTCACATTATATTTTATATTATTATTAGGGCCGGGACTTTAACGCGTTAATTTAGATTAATTAATTACACAAAAATAACGCGTTAAATTTTTTTAACGCATTTTAGTCGCACTTATTTTTGCACCGCGGAACGTTTCTCACTGGATGAGTTTCGGCGGACCGATTATACTGGAGCACCTACTAGCGTTCAGACAAAAGACGCAAAGAACGGACTTGCGTTCTCGTGGAGACCGGTCTTGCCTATGAGGCGCCGGGCTTGACAAAAGTCAAGCGAACACGGGGAGAGTGCGCGAGAGAGAGCTTCCTTGGAAGAACGAACTCGGAAGGACACGAGAACACAGAACGCACACTTATGAGAACTGAGATGTACTGCGTTCCTGCTTAACTGACCGCATAATCTCAGCATAAGAAACGGCCAATGAGCAATCAATATTACAAAATGTCATAACTTATTAAAACATTTCATACTATTATAGATATTACTTTCATATAATTGTATTGTGTTTTATTTTACAGCGTTATATGTTTTACTGTTAAGATTAATTTTAATATGCCAATAAAAATGCAGACTTTCTCCGGGTCTTATAACTTTATTAAAATTAACCAAAACAAAACGATAAATGTTTACTTTCAACTTGAAGAGCCGTTAAGTATTTGTGAGAGCGACTTTAAAGCTTACAGGCTTCCGTACACCGGCCACCCACAGCGTTTTCTGGAATTTCTAACGGCTCGATTCTCTCAAGTCTGCACTCGATGCATCCTCAGTTTCAAGAACATATCCGGGCACTTTCATGCATCCTCTGTACTTGCGTTCTTGAGAATTGGAACTGAACTTCGACGGTTAATGATGACGTAGAACGAGAACACAAGGACGCAAGATCGCTGAAGAACGCATATTGAGAAACAGCCAAAAACAAACCACAGTGAACATGGACAAAGAAGCTGATGAGACCGCTTTGGTTGGCCCTGTGGATGATATACCCTGTGGATATATTAAAAATCCATATAAAAAAACTTACTTCTCACTGTTCTCAGGTCAAATATTTATATGCGATTAAAATGCGATAAATTTCGATTAATTAATTACAAAGCCTCTAATTAATTAGATTATTTTTTTTAATCGAGTCCCGGCCCTAATTATTATATTTTGTATAAATAGTAAACACAACCCAATCGATTTCTGGAAGCCAACGTTGATATTTGAAATCACCAAAACAAACATACCCCTACCCCAAAAGGGTCTCGCCCCTATTTTGATAGATCCGTCCCACATGCATGTAGCCTACGCAACCCAGGCAATGATTAGTTCTGTGAAACATAAGCCGCTTTTCCACTGAAATTACCTGGAACATTATGTCTAAGCAACTTTTTTTCCCTAGACCTGTTGCTGTCTAAATACCAAGTACGCAAATTTCGGACCTGCATCCTCGGTAGTTCGGACTTCATGAGTTAGACTCAGGAGTGTGAACTCCCGTGGATGGAACGACGCAAGTTTCTGCAAAGAGCAGCGTACTTGATAACGTCAGTCAGCTCGCCTTGGCTGACACCTTTAGCCACGCCCATTGCACGTGCCTGCAGTTATCCCTACTTAAGACTGTTTTTCTGCCATGTTTAACACAAAACAAGACTCTAGAGCAGAAGGTAAAGGCTAGTATGGCAATATCACTTCATAGAGTTGCGTTCATAGAGCATTATTATACGACAGCCAGAACCGCATATATAGCCGAACTGACGCCTTTACATTGTCAGGATTCACAACCGCATCCAAAGCTGCGCTGAATGAACGGCACAGCACGGGACATCGAGTTGCCTATATAATCATGGCGGGTTTAACTCACCCACATAGACGGAGAAATGATTCACGTTCATCTTAAGATCACCGGAGCTGCCGTCAGTCCCACCCACCTCTCCATGTTCTCCGGCCATTAGCCAGTGCTTCCCTGAACCTGTTAGCTTTAAGCAATCCCCCGTGCTCGCTTCTCCAGAGCCAGTCCGTCCAGTGCCCGATTCTCCAGGGTCAGTCTGTCCAGTGCCCGATTCTCCAGGGCCAGTCCCCCCCGAGCTTAAGCTAACAGAGCGTTCCCAGGAATTAGCGCTGCCTAAACGCCCTCCAGTGCCTGTTCCCCGCAAGTGCCCTCCAGTGCCTGTTCCTCGCAAGTGCCCTCCAGCCAGCTCCTCAAGGAAGGTTTTAAGGAGTTTCCCACCCAGCCTCCCTCTCCCTCCCCCTCTGTATCTGCCAGTCAGTCCAGCAGTCTGCCCTCAGCCACCTCAGGAAAGTCCCTCAGCTCACCCTCAGTATGCCATGTCCGGTGGATCGGTTGAGCTTCGGGTCTCCCTGGGATCAGCTACCTCGGGGTTGGAGGATCCCCAGTCTTCGCCTCCAGCCTACGAGACCCGGACTCCACCTCAGCCCTCCGATCCATCGGCTCCACCTTGGCTCGTGGCTCCCTCATCTCCACCGTGGACCCTCATTCCACCAGCTCCGCCGGGCTCCCTCGTCCCTCCGGCTGCGCCTTGGTCAGTCGTCCCCCTGCCTACTCCACGGAATTCCACACCTCCAGCTCCGCTTCGTCCCTCCATTCCTCTGGCTCCGTCGGGTTCCTCCCTCCCTCCGGCTCCACCGTTGTCCTCTGTCGCTCCGGCTCCACCGCGTCACTCGGGATCCCCGCCTCCGCCTCACTCGCCTGAGCCGCCGGCTCCACCGTGGCCCTCCGGCCCATCAGTGTCACCCTGGCTCTGCGGCTGCTCTGCTCCATCCTGGGCTCCTTCTCCACCGGCGTCATCTCCGGCAGTCGGCCCCATGGTGTCGGTGGTCCCATTACCACCATGGCTCCTCCCGCCATCGACTCCGCCGTGGGCCGCCATCCTGGCTGGCCTCTGGACTGCCATCTGGCTGCTCCTGCTCTGGGCTCCTCCCTGGCTCCTCCCACCCTCCACTCCCCCTTGGACTAATTTTTTGGACTGTTTTTGTTTTTACCCATTTTCCATTGCCCGGCTTCCTCCTACTCCATGCCCGCCTCCTGAACCCCCACCCTCCCTCCTCTGTTGGTTTATATTTTTCCGCGCGAGGACGCGCCGTTCCGGGAGGGGGCGAACTGTAACATTCTGCTCTGTTTTAGTTGTGTTTTTCCATGGCTTCTGTTGACCCAGTTTCCCTGATTAGTTAATTAGCCCCTCACCTGTTTCTGTTTTCGTATGATTATGACCTGCCTTTATAAGCCTGAGTTCTCCCCAGTTGAGTTTGTCTGCTATTGTTTATGTTACATACCTCTGTGAGATTAAAATACTTATTGTTTTGGATATCCCTGCCTGCCTGCCTTGTCTTCTCTGTCTGCCTGGGGAAACCGTAACAGTAAGCAACTGATGTCAGTCCCTAACAGCAACTGTGAATGGAGCCATAATGTGTATTTCTATTGATTGTATCACTGCCCTGTAATTCATTCTCTTTCTTTCTTTCTTGTTATTGTTAGCCTATTTCTTTCTTGCTTCCTTGCTTTCTTTGCTTTCTTTTTTTATTTTTTATTAATTATTTAATGCTATATTTCTTTTTCTTATTTTTTATTTATTGTTATTTTCCTTTTCCTTTTTATTTTTGTTAATTACTTATTGTTATTATACCTTTTCCTCTCTTTTCTTGTTAATATTTTTCTTTATTGTTATTATTTTCTTTTTTTGTTGTTATTTCTTTTTGTAAAGTATTAATTATGAGAAAACGTTTGAATAAAATATTAAGATTAATAGCAGAAGTTACTGTTATTATTTATTAGTAGTTTATTCATCAACTGATAAGAAAATAAATAGATTAATTGAAAAATAAATCGATAGATTAGTCGACTAATCGAAAATATAAATCGATAGATTAGTGGACAATAAAATGCTAATGATTATTTTTATTGTCGACTAATCTATCGATTATATTTTCGATTAGTCAACAATAAAAATAATCATTAGCTGCAGCCCTACCTGTTAGATTTACCCAAAACGAATTATATCTTATGTTTATCCACTACAGAGACATCAAAGCCAGTGGCAAATGTCAGAAGGACTAGCCGAGGTTATGCTCCTCTCGTTGGGATACATGAGCACTGAGCGCCCGGTGATCGCATGGAGCTTACAGCTCCGAAATCGGCAAAGCACATTTTCAAATAGGCACTGTTTTTATAAATAAACCGCAGATTTGAGTTTTAAACTACATTCTCGCCTGAAATACACACGTCCAGTGTAGGCAGACTTTAGCTGTTGCGGCACGGCACGTCCGGTGTAGATGCGGTATAACTCACCTATCGAGAAAAAGCAACCTCGGCGTCCAATCACAGGCCTTCCGCTCCTTGAGTTCTCTCCAGCCCTGGAAAGCTGATCCGATATTTACAGGGTCTTGCCTTATCGTTGCGCAGAAGTTTTCCTCTTTTGTTTTTTATCTGCCATCTCTATCTTTCTGTCGCTCGGCTCGGCTGTTCACTGAAGTTTGTTTTGGTACTCGGCCCAGACTCAGTTTTCTAAAACGTTTTTGAAAAATTACATACTCCACCTTTAATACTACATGTTAGCCAGGAATCACTCTCACTATACTCCTTAAATACTGATTTATAAATCACAACATCATCTTATAAAATCAATATACATCTAACTTGCAACAAAAAGTGACTATATGCGGTGGTTTTGGCTACTGTTTTGTCTGATTCAGCGCACTGCCTGCATCTGAGTATCAAACTATGAGCATATTAACAGACGAATGATGTTCATATTTAAAAGTCCAAACAGTCAGTAAGCGACAGGTGCTTGGAAACGCTGTTTTGTAAATTATTTATTGACAGAAAAACAAAAAACGTAAGAGGAAAATAATAGTAATAAAAACAAAAATGTGTCACCAAATATACTTGGGCAGACCGCCCAGCTAAAGTCTATGTGTGGGAAGCACTGTTTTTTTAATTCTAAGGAGATTCTGGATTTCCTTTATTTCCATTAAAGTGTAAATTAACTTTACCTAATTATTTTGGCTAAACTTGGTGTTAAGCAGCACACACAAACAGATGAAAATCCTGCAAATACCTTAAGCTTTCATTCAACAAAGTTAACAAGGACAACATCTAAAAAACACTTGCGCATTAAGCTATTAAAGCTACTGGCACTAGCAAAGTTGTTTTCTTTCAAGTAAGGACTTAATTTGATGTGCATTGCGATGCCTGGTGAAAATTTTCTCAGCACTATGTTTGAATAAGTGTGCTTTCATATGATCAGCATACAGATCTGTGAAAGAACTGATGTTCCCACTCTTCCAGCTCACACTAATAAAGACTTTGGCACTAATGTGAACTAATGCGATGCCCAGAAAGCTCTGCAGAATTAGAATGCCCCTCATTCCCAAAACTTCCCAAAACAAAAGTTTGTATATGAAATATTTTGGTTGAATTGATTATGCTTTCAGCTATCTCTCGGGTTTGTTTAACATTACTACGAATCAACCCAGAACTTCTGCACATTTTCTCCAAAATCGGTGAAAACCTTGCAAGTTCAGTCTGACCTGGCTATGTCTAATTACTGAAAGTGCAAGTGAAAAGAGACAGGGGTGTCGGCAAAGGTTTGTGGGTCAGGCATTTCTAACATCTGGATGTCAGCTTGCATGGAGGCTTTGTGTCTGAGAGGCCAGACAATGTGCCTACTCCATTACATTAGCTTGCCAAGACACTGGGTGACAACGAGAGCCCCGAAAATCCCACCACCGTGGAGACAAAACCGCCTGCATGGTATCAGGCATGTCTGCCTATACAAAATAAAACAAGTCTGTAATCAGTCAAAAATGGCGTGCTAACAAAGAACACACTGATTTAATGAACCGACAAGTCTAATTCTAGCCTAGGGACTAGATTCATTCTAGCCATTAATAAGGGCATGCACACAGTAGGGAAATTAACTCTTAATAGGAGGCCTCACTAGAGAGATATGCATCACAGGCCAAATGAATTTCATTAATCCAGGTGAGGAGGGATTTGAATATGGATGCTTTTCCTTTTTTTCCTCTGGAGTTAAGCACAGGTGATGCTAAATGACCTGTAAAGGTTCTGTTGATTACAGACTAATTTAAGCAGCAAACGTTAAACAACGCACTCCGTTTCAGGCTCAAACAGGATGTTCGGGTTAAATTTAATTAAATTTGGGGTCTAAATTTGGCCTTTGCATGGATTCATGGAAACAGATCAGCAGTGTCAAATGGTCAATAGTTCCACCTCATCATGGCATTTGTGCTTGACATTTAAACAAACATATCAAACATCGGTGAGATATGCCAAATGTCCCTATGAAGCAGTGGCACAAAGTGATAGTGTTGGAGAATGTTGAATCCTCATTTCCATGTGCGCAATAACGTACACACAAATGCAGGAAAAAGTATTTGAATAAAGGGAAACCATCACATTATGCCAATGCTGATGACTCCCTGAGCTATGATGGATATGATTTTTATGCACTGTTAGGCAGACACAATTGCACCATTCCAAAACACAGTGGAGCTGCCTATCAAAGCAGCATTTCAAGTCAACACAGATTACAGGACAACGTAATTACACTGCCTTATAAGACTGCATTTAAGCCAATATTACATGTGTCCTTTGTACTGCTCAAAGAAAAATTTTATCTAAGATGGCAGACACAATGAGAGAAACACCGATTATAAATAAATCATATCCCATTGAAGTAGTGATGAAAAATAATCAAATATGTACTGTTTTAGCCTATACTTCCACATTCTTTTGCATATTAGCCTCACAGAAACCCCAGAGGGCATTGTATGAAAGTGATTGATCGCACTGTGGTGAATCATCAAGAAAGCACTGCAGAAGTGATCTGGATGAGCTGAGCTATACAGGATAAGGGTGACGTATGTTGGTTTAGCCAAGTGTGTCTGTTTGTAATGCCATGCGGCAGCAGGCCTGGGTGAGGTCTAGCAGAAAGATGAAGCATTGGGAGGAAGATTAATGTGCCCAGGCTCCGCAGTTCATCATCTCGGGAGTCCGTCTGGAAGTACTGGTCGGGCTAAATGCTATTCCAGACTCTAGCAATGCTCCATCGCCAAGATCACAGAAGAGAAGAGTAAAGATGATAGTGTGAAATCTGACCAGAACAGTGAAATTAAACCAGACAGAGGGACAATGACAATCACGTACAAACACAAATGTTTACATTTGGCTCAACAGAACTAATGGATTAAGGTTAGAAAATCATATTAGTTCCCTTAGCAAAGCAGCTCTGGCTGACAAAGAAATGTTAAGATTATTATGATGGGGCAGTTGAAGAGCTAAAAACTGGTTTGTCTCATTTTGACAAAAAATAAAAAATAAAATAAAATATGGCCAAAAGCTCAGCTGCCATGGGGCAAATAAAGGAACAAACGCTAAAAGCACAAACTCAAATGCTTAATTTAGCTTAAAATAGCCTATTGCTTTTCCTAAAAACAACATGCAGAGGTGGACACACAAATGGAGCTGTTACAAGCAAATCAGGAGGCAGTGTTTTCATTCAGAATTTCCAAAATTTGCATTCCAGTCAACTGATCAAAATTCCTTTCCATTTAAATGAACAACTCAGTTGTATGAAGACATAAAAACACACAAATCAAACACCTTAACTGTAATTCATTGAAATCTGTCTGCAGTCTAGCTGCAGAAAGAAGACAAGAGACTTATCTTGTTATTTTGACTCTTTATGTGGGTGTCAAACTCTTCCTTTGGACAACAAGCGCTGAATATTATCCATATAAAAATAGGACTTAGTGTAACATAATAGGGGGCTGAGAAACACCACAAAGACAACCTAATCCTACAAAATGAAAACAGATCTTCCTCGGCACAGAGAATCTTTATGGGGAAAAGATTGGTGTGTACTGCCAAGAACGATACATAGTACAGAAGAAGTTCACCAGGAATATACTCCACTGGGTACTATCCAGCACTAATAAAAGGAGGGAAATAAAATGCTTTTGTTCTCACTTGGAGAAAGACACTAAGTCTAAATCTCCAGCCTCCCTGATGAGTGCTTTCTGTCCTAAACAAAACCTTTATAATTTTGTCATAAAATGAAGGCACCAAACTACACTGTGCTGCAGTTTCTGAATAATGAATGTCTAACCCAGAGAGTCCGCAGTGAAATCTCCCCAGGAAAAAAGGACAAGAAGGCAAAACATGACCGAAGATGGAAACACTAGTCTCATAGCAGGGGTAGACAATAAGGGAAATTTGCCACTGGCCCTCCGGGCCAGTGTCTTTTGAAGTTCCCTGGCCCAGGTCAACGCATCAGGTATTGATCCCAATAATCACGAAAAAGAACAGTTTGCTTGAACAACATGAATAGCATTTATTTTTTTTAAGGTAGGTTTAGTGCAAAGTGCAGCAAAACTGTGCAAAAACATGAAACAAGTGCAAATAAACCTATTGCATAGGATTCATTCTCCGTAGTCACACAGCAATTCATTATATTATGTTCATACCATAGGTTTCATACATGTTAACTTTTCTCTAACTTACTTGTCTGCATATGTGGGCATTGATCTGCAGAGCTCACAGTAAACCTCTTTTTTTCTTGATCGTAGCCCAGCTAGGGGTGGGCGATATGGGAAAAATATCATATCACAATTTATTTATTTTTTTAAATATCACGATTCACGGTTTTATCACAATTCTTTGTCATGTTGGTTTTACAAGTTGTCTGAGCATTACAGCCAAACTAGAAAGACAAAGCCTTTCAAGGTAACAAAAAAAAAAGAGATGGCAGATATTTAGGCCAAAGTGGGCGAAGATAAAAATCTTTGTCATCATTCTATCTTTCTTATTAAAAAATAAGAACAAAGATACACATTACAAATACACATAATATACAAATAAAACAAACAGTGCTTTATTTTCAGGTACAATAGGTGTATTTAGCAGAGCATTCAATGAAATTGAATGAACAAATATAAAAATAAAACACTATATAGACTGATTCCTAAAGCAACTGTATTAAAGTTTTTCAGTCAAGAATAGTGAGTGATTTTTCTCTTTGCGTTTTGTTGTTTTGTTAACGTTAAATTAATAGTTCCCCAAAAATAAATATTCTGTCATCTGTCTGTCAATTCTGTCATGATGTTTTATTTTTATACCATCATTTTCTCAAAAGTTGTTTTAAACCTGAATGAGTTTCTTTCTTCTGCTGAACATAAATGCTATTTTGAAGAAGGTGGAAAACCAAACAGCTGCTGGTCCACAGTGACTTCCATTGGATTTTTCTTTCCTTTTATCAAAGTCAATGTAGACCAGCAACTGTTTGTTTACCCTCATTCTTCAAAATATCTTATTTTGGGTTCAGCACAAGAAATTAATAGAGGTTTGGGACAACATGTGAGTGAGTAAATAATAACAGAAATTAAATTTTATGGTGAACTATCCCTTTAATGACAGTCGACAGCATGTTTAGTGTCCTGTCCCTTTAAGAGCTGCACGCATCTAATATACAGGCACGCATCTGTTTCTCTCTTAACTATTTACTTTCATTTTAGAGATAACCAACTCAGTCTGTATGTAAACCTTGTGTGTTTTGACAGTATTAGCGCAAAAGATAAGTTAGTTGAGTAATCAGGCGCTCGCGCTGTTAGACAGGCTTTTTAGTGCGCGTGCTTCAGGTGTAACTTATGCGCTCAGAAAAAGCGCACGACAGACCAGCGCGGGAATGAAACATTTAACCAGCAAGGCTTGTGTGCAAATAATGTACTTTTGCGATCGCGAATAAGTGCAGTGTCCTGTCAGAGTAACTCTACTGCTGTATGTCGTGTTGTACAGTACATAGAGACGGAGGCGTCAGAACTGTATTTGACATAATGTCGCTGTAGCACGATACTACGATATTTCTTCAAAAGCAGATCGTGGAGACATTTTTATCGTCCACGATCAAAAATCGTCATATCGCACACCCCTAAGCCCAGCCAATTCCAGCGGTCTCGCCACTGGGGCTGAAACTTTCTCTGCCTTTTCTTTTCGTATTCCCTTTCGCTTTCCCTCAATTCCTCTGGTGATTTTCTCTTCCTTGCCTTCTCTTTTTTACCCGGCGTTTGGCCGGGTGATGGGGGTTTCAGAAACATGTAGCCTAGCTTAATAGTAGCTATAGGTAGGTGCTGAGCAGCAGTGTGCAGTTTGCGCGCGTAACCGCGGGAGCGAGCAAGGCGGTGCAGACGTCACGGAGCGCATAAACCGCTGCATCTGTAACTGTCGGGATCACGTAACGTGTTAGCGGTGGTTACCGAGACGATTTAACAGAAATCAAAACACAGAACCACAGGTAATTAATGTGAAATTAGACTTTTTTTTAATCGAGGCATTATTTTTACTGGCCCCACCGGGCTAGTGGTTGGAGCGATCTGGTGGCCCTGACGGTTTTAAAAGCACGTCCGGGCCACCGGGCCAATTATATTGTCGACCCCAGCATAGACTAAAAGCAGAAGTGCTTGTCTCACTCTCAGAAAACCATTTTAAGGTGTTGCACCTGCAGAAATGTGCACTTGGCATCAACAAAAACTTGTATTATAAAATGCCATGAAAACTCATAGACAAGACAATATTTAAAGTTTTGAAAGTTTCTTATATGAATTTGATGAGTGGATGAGTTTAGTATGTTATCATACTGTTGCTCATTTCTAAAGTGTAATTGCACTCAGCACATCCATTTTCTGTATGCACAGTAATCTAGATTTGCAAACTGTATATACTAGACTTGCCAAAACAATGCACAGGATATTTCATAATGCAGTGCACTCAATGACATGTACAATTAGCTTGATTTTTTTTTCACTGCCGCGCCGCCCCTGCGTGCTGTGTGAACGCTCTCATCCGTTAACATGGGCGCCGAAAAAAATACGCGCTGCTTACGCCCTGCTTACGCTTGCAGTGTGAAACCGGCGTAAGCTTGAGCTAGAAGATTAAATCCCCCTGGCTACAAAAAGTTATTATGACAGATTCAACCAAAAAGAGAAGGGAGAGAGAGCGGCCTCCAGACACAATGGTGTCCAGTTTTTCAGAGCATTCTTCATCTTGGAGCTCCTCAGGGGTGGGGATAGGTGTGTTCTAAACTCTCTGTTCTTCTTCCAGATGTTTCTTGTTGTCTAGATGAGAAGAGGTTATACAACCCTAGCTCCTCTCCTCGAGTGCAGAGAAAAACCGGAAGACCAGAGGCCTGAGGAAGTCTGCAGAGGCTAGTCGGCCTACTGATTTGTGGTTTTGTTGTTTTTTTACTAAACCAATGACATCCCTGGAAAACCCTCTCCTCAAAATTGATCATGGAGGAAGGGTCCGTTTCATTTTGAATGCTCTGAGACAGCTTGAACTCAGATCACATTAGATCTTCACCAGCTCTTTTTTATAGTTGTTTTTCCATCCAAGTCGCTTCCTGCAGAATTCTCAATTGTTTCAGCTCTAATCCCTTCACAGCCGATTGGTTTCATTACCAGCCTGCCTTATTGCTGCCACATTTCTCAACTTTTCTCCTCCTTAATGGAAACAGCCTCTCCATAATCATACCCGCTGTTACAATGTCTTCTTCCAGCACCCAGGAAATTGCTTTTGCAGGTGCGATCCACCAAGATTGGACACATGGTCCCCTTTAACAACAAAAGCATGCTTGGGAAAACTTCTTTCACTCACTATTAATTCATCACAAAATGCTATAAAATGATAGACATCAGTATTGAACAACTGTGACTAAAAATGCTCTGTGTGGTAAGGCGTCCCCTTCGTTTGTCTACAGGGAATCCAATTTGTGAGTGAAATGAACGCTGTGCATGATTGCATGATCAGATAACCCATCATGCACTGTGGAGAGGGGTGATTATCTTGTGTAGGGCTACGTGGCTTTTTCTGGGAGAGAAAATGAATATAGGCACTAGCATCCGTGATGACTGTTTTGAATAGAGCCTGCTGAGGAACACGAGTGAGGTAAGCAGAAAGTACAGTGATCACATGCAATCACCTGCAGTTGACAAGTACAGTGTAGTTTATTATAGACACTCTGTCAGGGCTCCAAACTGCGACTAAAATGGTCGCATTTGCGACCAAAAATATTAATTTGCGAGTGAAGTTTTTGCTGAGGTCGCCACTGGCGACTATATATAATTTGCATGAAAGGACTTTTTTCCCGATTGTTTTGCGCTCACATCTTTTGTTATGTTCACGTATTAAACTTACATAAGACGATGCGCATCAAAGTTTTACTGGAAAAGAGTTTCAAACAGTCCTCGTCTCTGCCGCACACAGTCTGCTGAACGCAGTGAGAGAGACCTGAAAGGTGATAATATAAACACCAGTACCCCGCGTCCACACGGTCCGTGTATGCGTCCGGATCGCGCGAGCGGAGAGTATCGCACTTAATGCTCAGGCGCGATCTCTTTAGCACCTCAGTAAAAGCAGCAAGTGAACCCATTATATATTTCGATTTACTACTATAGTATGAAATGAACATGATCAAAAGGTAGGCAATAAGAAAGCCTACTTACTGAAAGCCTTCAGTACAACTTACTGAAATGTTTTATGGAAAAGCTCATTGTTTCAAACTGAGGAAATGTATAAAGCTTGTAAACATTGCATTGTAATATATTTACCTCAGAATAACCACTCAGTGTCCATAAACTCATCAGTCAGCTAGAAAAATAACTATAAAGAGGAGCGTTTTGCTATATTTATGCGCTGTTGCATATTAATATTTTTACTTATTTTGTTGTACATGATTCAACTCCTCCTATAAAATTGCATTTTACTAATGAAGAAAAACAGACTGAATGTGTGAAAGACGTGACAACATTTATAGGATGCACTGCACTCAGTTGCCAAGTGATGCATATGGTCCATGATATTGGTACAGATTCTGTGTAACGAACAATTCTTTGTGACTGTATATTTCAAGTTGTAAAAGACATTTAATTCACACTTTAAGTGAACCTTAGTCCCCCGGTCGACCTGATCATCTACAAGATGGATTAAAATGCTGATAAAGCCTAGAAAAGATAAGACATAAACACATGACAAAATGATTGAAATGTTAAAATAGGGGGGAAAAATAAAATGATAATAATAAAATAAACCACTTTTATTCTGTGGCACCTAAAAAAATAATTTGGCGCCTAAGTTTTTCTTTTATAGGAGCCAATGGCTCCTTACTCGATTTTTTTGTCTGGAGCCCTGCTCTGTGCATGTCTGCACAAAATAAAAATGTTTTTTATAATGTGCAATCTGTAATTCAACAATCTAAAAAAATAAAAAACCTGTTTAGGACACTTTTTCATAAAAAATATTCTCCTAAATCCTTATTCATAAATAACCTGTCTGTCTCTCTCTCTCTCTGACAGAAATGTTTGCTTCTTACAGTCTTTTCCCTTTGCACAGAAACCAGGGAACATTTGCCTACTGACACACACCAGACTGACAGAAGAGATGAAAATCATACTGTATTTCCATATTTATAATCAAACAGATGGTGACACGCAACAAACTTTTTTGTTCCTGATCCAGAAAGGTTCCATTCATGCTTGTTTTGGAAAGGAAAACACCCACTGTTACAATCACACGTGACATAACCGGGAACAAGGGCTGCCCAATTAATCAAAAAATAATAATATTAAAGGTTTACTGCACCCCAAAATTAAAATTGTCATTAATCACTTACCCCCATGTCGTTCCAAACCCGTAAAAGCTTAGTTCGTTTCTTCGGAACACAGTTTAAGATATTTTAGATGAAAACCGGGAGGCTTGTGACTGTCCCATTGACTGCATAGTAAATTGCACTGTCAAGGTCCATAAAAGTATGAAAGACATCATCAAAATTGTCCATCTGCCATCAGACGTGCAATCTGAATTTTATGATGCGATGAGAACACTTTTTGTGCACAAAGAAAACAAAATATTGACTTTATTCAACTTTTTCTTCTCCTCCATGACACTTCCTACAAGCGCGTTCAAGAGTTCACTAGCAGAGCACGACGCAAGAACGCCTCAGATGAAGCACAATGTAAATGCTATGACCTGCTGACGTCGATATGAAAACGTTAGCAGGTCACGGCGTTTACGTCAGTAGCAGCATTATTAGGGTAAAGTGAAAACTTTTGAACAGGATGTCCAAATGTTTCTTATTTTGTATAAATATAATTTTTTTCCATTAAGTACTGCCCTTCGGAAGCAACAGAAGATACTTGCATGTTTCCCGGAAGACAAATTTACCTTGTACAATTTACCTTGATCTTCAAATTCAAAACGTTTTCACCCCCCCCCCCCCCCCCCCCCCCCAATTTTCCTCAGTGTGAAAAGATGGATCTCAAAATCATACAGTCAATGCTGGAAAGGGTTCAAATATGCAAAAGATGCTGGAAAACTAAAGATTCCGCAGGACATGGAGGATTTTTCTCAAGAGCAGTGCTCAATTCAACTGATGAACAACACTCGTGGATCATCCAGGTAACCACACACAGTATTAAGAACCAAGGGTTCCCAAACTTTTTTTTTTTTTGTGAACAATTATTTTTATTGAGAGAAAACATTGCAGTGAAGAAAAGAACAAAGTGCAACACCCAATCACAAGAAAAACAACAAATACACACAAATATAAAATAAATCACACATCAAAAAGAAGAAACAAACGTCAATGATTCAACAATGTCAAAAGCAGTAAATATGCACTGAGTGCCCTCTGCGGACACAAACCGCAATTTGAGGAAGGTGACTCATGCACACAGAAGCGGCCCAAAGGGGACAGAGAGTCCCTGCAGCAATCCCCAATGGATCATCCGAAGACCTGGGTCCCTTGAGGATGATGCGATTGTCTCCCAAACTTGATCAGACAACAAAGCCTGCAAATCACCACCGATATTCCTAGACCACATAATCGCCACGAACAATGGTCCACATGACTGCCCAAGGAAAAAAAGAGCAAACAACCGAAGCAGAAACAACAGAACCATCAGTGGGGAGAACCACCCTCCGCAAGGGATGTACAGGCAACTCTGCCAGCACTACCACCATCCCTGTCCAAAATGGAAACATTCAAACCTCTTCCAACAATTATCAGAACACCCCCTAATTTCAATGTCAGTCGCAGCAAAAGAGACCACCTCGCAATATCCACCATTGCATCTATGAACGTCATCCTTCCACAAATGAGCTTCCTGGATTAAAGCAATGTCAACCTTTTTTCGTCGCAGTAGTTCTAAAAAAATTGTACGTTTATGGAGGCCATTTAAACCATTGACATTACAACTTAGTATAGTAATTCAGTCATTACTATCAAACAAATAAGTAAACTCAACAAATGAGAGAAAGTAATATCACTGCAAATGAATTCTCAAGTCTTCCTTAAAAAAAAAAAAAAAAAAAACAACCCATAAAACTTTTGCAGGCTGCCGCCCTCCCCTGTCCCATTCTTTAGAACACAGCCATTAGCCCTATTACTCACACGAGTAATAAAGTGGGGTAAAAAAATAAATAAAAATAAATAAAAAGGATGTATAGCCTACTCTCCATAACGAGGAAACAAACATACTGTAAATAATTGCATCATGTACATTGAAAATTATACATTAGTGATACCAAGTTTCTTAGCATGAAGAACTGCCCGTAGCCGATCGTCACATGAAGATCTAGATTAATAAATCAGAAGTAGAGTCACTCGGTATTATCAAACCCTTATGCCACGTCCATCCCAGGAGAATGGGGACCGGGAATGGAGCTCAGGAACTGGAGTGCTTCGTCCGGTGAATGCATTGCTTTGGTCTCGCAGTGTTTCATGACGATCTTCAGCGTAGCAGGATACTGAAGAATGCTCTGCAGACCTGCCTCTTTCAATTCCTTCCGTATTGTACTGAAGGCGCTCCGCTTCTTTGTCGTCGCGGGAGAGAAGTCGGGGAAAAAGCTTAACATCACAGCATTTGAGCGATTCCAGCATTATGGACGTGACATTCGCAGTCAAAACCTGAAATATAAATTCTCATAAATTGTATTCTTAACCAATATATTGAACCATCTCGTTATATTTTTCTAAACCCCTTAAAATAGAGTCCAGATATCAGAAAGGTTTCAGTTTATAAACCTATTTTATATTTTAAATGAGGGAAATACACGTGCGTTACGGACGTGACAAAAAAAGACAAGTTTCTGGGAGATAACATATTTTGTAGACTTTCTGCGAATTACAATGCACAAACAAGAAGCAACAATATCTGCAGAATGGAGAAGGGTTGGCCATTTATAAAACCATTATATTAACCATTAACAAAGGCACTCGCTCTCTGGTAACCTAGCAACGTAGGGAGTGACACGCTAACAGCCAATCATGTAACAGTATCATGTTTAGTTGCGCCATATCGTTGTCTCGTGTCTAAGTGCGCACGCGCGGCTGAGAGTGCACGTCTGCAGCCAGACCCTATTGGCTGGTCTGCTGGATTCCTCTTCATAAGCAGAAAATGAGTGCCGCAGCGAGCGAGGAAATTGTAAATAAAAAGAGAAAGTCAGCTGGCCAGTATGGCAGTTTTTTGGATATTATAAGTCTGACTGTAGTCAGACCAAATGTCGTCTGCAAATTATGCAAGACCGTCATCCCCGCCAAGACTGGTAATACCACGAACTTGATATACCTTAAAAAAAATATCAACCAATCATTTTTAACCTTTAGGAATTAGGAAATCCCTTTAGGGGATCCAATCGTATCCCCTATCCAATCGTTCTTTCCATCTCTGTGCGTAAGGGACAAGGCAAGAACCTTTGTTGGATGCCCGTGGTCTTCGGGTCCTCAGATGGCACTGCATCACTCATCGGCATGATTCTGTCATTGATAGTGATGCAACGGATCACAAAACTCACAGTTCGGATCATACTACGGATTTTGAGTCACGGATCGGGTCATTTTCCAGATGAGCAAAAAAAAATTGCTATTGCTATCGCAATATTGATATCATTACATCTCTACTAATCATTATTGTACAGGATCCAACATTGTCTGGAACTGACCAGAATAATTAACCATTACCAGTTTATCATTTTAATTTGACAGAAAATGCACTCGTTGAAAATAAGTAATTATCAAAGTAAATGTTAATTAACTTATGAATCATCTCACTGTAGTAGTCATGTCCCACTGATAGAACCCTCCATCATATTCTTGTTAACAAAAATATGCTTTAATAACCACATTGGGCTGCAATGTTTCATTACTCACTAATTACTTACTGGCCAATCATAAAAGTAGAATTTCATACCACAATCTGTTTGCTAAAGATCTCATTTAAAATTTTCTTTTACCTTCCTTTTCCCATTTTTCCTATTAAATTTATTAAAACAGAGAGCTATAAATGTATAGAATATAGCTGGCTGATGAAAAAAGTGAAAAAAAAAAAAGTGCCCAGCTCTATTTTGAGCTCAGTTTAACAACAGATTGCCACTAATCCAGAATCTGCTCACACAAGGAAGCAACAAGGGGAAGGGTGGAAACGATACACAACATCCTGTTTGCATGATTAATGAGCTCGCCAGCTGGGGATAAGATCAATACATAGCAGCCTTTTACAGGACTCTCTAATGTTGCAGTTTCTACCTCTGTACGGCTCCTCCTGTTCCAAAGCCATTTATGAGATATGATCAATTCTGGTCAGTAATGGGATATTGGTTAGCTGTGTGTTGGTCGGAAAAAAATCAGTGCATTCTAAAATGTTACTAAACAACCACTGCAAAGGAACCGGGTCTCTAAAGACAATCGTATCTCTGACGTTGTTGGTAGAGATAGTAGAAAGTATTAAGAAGCTTATCGTCATACCCACTGAGGGGCTGGCAGGAGGAAGTGCTCGGAGGAAGTGTGCTTATAGAAGGAGAAGACGGTTTGCTTCTCCTCTCTATACCATACTGATGGTTATCATCTCCACCCCCGTCAGAAGCTAAAATCAATCCTCAGCAAATACCACAGTAGGCTGCATACAAAAAATAAATAAAAAAATAAATAAAAATAAAAAAACAGCACAAGCGATAAATGTGGGAGTGTGAAAAAGATAGTCTTTTGAGCATTGACAGCTACAGTTTCCATCTTAAACATCCTGAGGCAGGAATCAAGAACGCTTAGGAGCTTGAGACTTCACCGGAAGATTAGACAATGAGAAAAGACAGGCTGAACGTTTTCAAGAAGTATGTAAAGATGACTATGGTGTATGAAGATGCTGCCTGTCAAAAAAAAGCCATCTGTTGGTGGTGCCTTACCGCCCTTATAAGCCTCTCGGCGCTGTGTACTCATGCCTGGCTCAATGCGCTCTGAAAGTCAGGACTGACTCCTCAGCTCATCAGTGTTAATATTCCACAACAAACTGCTCACAGATGGGGTCTCATTTATGAACATAAGCTCCCTGTGTGGGTTTCGCTTTAATTCATATCTCGTATTGTGAACGGGATTTCACTTGTGATGGAGTTGCAGTCTTAAATCCCTGCAGGGACTCCATCTCCTCCTGGCTGTGTTGAGTCTGAAGGCCAGCGATTGATCCGGGCATTAAAATGAGAAATAATTTGCTGCAAGAGTTTGAAACAATGCAACTGTTCAGTCTCTCAATAATCATATCTCTTACCTGGGCCCCAATTGTATAGCTAATAAGAATCACTCTTAAGATAACCTATTGCTTACGTATAACATTGTTATGGAATTTATTACTGCAATATCACAACTGGTCCAGCACAAAATAAATCAATCTTATGCAGACATCCTGTTGATTGCATGCCATGCTCTTGAATCTCCTCCCACTGTACTCTTGGATATGAATTCCTCTGAAAGATATCTTATATATCTTGCGCTTTTCAACATGATCCGCCCTCTAAACAACAGCAATTTGGCCTAGCAGAGCTACCGCGAATTGCAATAGTATCCTCTCATGAGCTTGGGCGACATGAGATCAATCTATCAACCCAGTGTTTCCCACAACCTTGCACTCTATTTGTGGTGGCAATCCCCCACCCCCATATATATATTATGCAAATTCATTCTCTGCCAGCAGGAGGCGCTTTTAGAGTGCAAGAAATGGAGGTTTCCCCGGTAACGTTGTACACAAAGCTGCGTTCTGCTCACAAACGCTGCTTTATCAGGCATTACATGCAAGATAAAATGAAAATGACATCGAAAATTTTCTGAAGCCAATCGGATTCCTTCTGAAATACAGTGATATAAAAACACCCGCACAGGATTTTGATTTTTAAACGTGCAGTGCTCATGTTTATTCAATAAAATCAAAGCCTTTTGGAAAATCTATTAGTGGCAGTCAGTTTTGATATTGTGGCGGTCCACCACAAATAAGTCAATGTATGGGAAACACTGCAACCTGAAACATACAGTGAAGCCTTGACTCTTAAACATGTCTGGTCATGGTGTGAGATCTTGCTTCATCCTTGTGAACTCAATGGTTTCTCTGTTGCTTAATAAAGGGTCTCCCTAAAGAACGAACAGGAACCAGTGAGTAAACCGTTCCACACATTCCAACAGACCTGATGGATCACAAAAGCACACAGACATGAAAGATCAAGTCCTGGCAACCACAGACCAGCAATGTATTTGTCTAACCTCCCGTCTTTTGTCTGCAAATAAAGTGGATTTGAGTATATTGTAATTTAATTGAGTAGTCTCATATTTCCGTCCCTTTTACAATACTATTCACTTTCTCGGCAGCAGCTGGTCACAGCTGCACAGAGCAGGAAGTGTCCCTAACAAGCTCTATTGATGAAATTACCTGCGTCCAGCTGCCAGGGGTCAAAGTTCAGAGAAAGGCCATGCTTATAGATTAAATTAACCTAGTGAGAGAGAAAGGCTGACCTCACATCACATCCACCTCTCTGCCTCAGAAACGCTGACACTGATACTGAATTTAGGAGCTTCCCTTCTGAAATGCTAGGCTCTGATCAGTGTAACACAGTTTTGTGAATTGAGTTTCACAATTAAATGCCTCCAAATTAATCCTGACAGGCTGATGGTCTTTTCAGCATTCATTTAAGAGCTAACAGCAATGCCTCCAAACACTCCAGTCACTCACCCTACATTACAACTCCATTCACTTTTGTCTCTGAGTTGAATCATCAAAGCCCATATTCTCAATTATGAATGCATGATTATTGCAATGATGTTTTCTGCTAGTGTATTTAATGCTTCATGCAGCTCTTTCAGCTCGTTTAAATAACCACTCAAATCCACAAAAAAAGAACCAGGATCCAGCACAAAGAGATCTCCAACAGATGCCAGAGGCCAGGAAATGTGGTCAATGTCTGAAAACAAACGAAATTTGTATGAGGTTGTGGCTGAAAGAGCAAACAAAAGTATGAGAGAGAGAGAGCGGGAGTGGGGTGGTTCTGTGTAATAAATCAGAGAAAAAAATCTCAAAGATGAAACCCATTATCCTTGCAGCTGAAATACAAGAGTTATGAGAATGAACGCATCTAAAAACAGAGCTAAAATGAATAGGCTGTTAAAGGCAAATGGGGAGTACAATAAAATGCATAAAAGTGCTACAGTGAGCAATGACTCGTCTCTCTTTCTCTCTGCCTTGCGTACGTGCTGTAAGACAGGCTGCATTTTCTAAAAGGAAACAACAGACATTTCAAATTCCCCAAAGCCCTAAAGAGAGAGGGGCCGGACCTCACTGTTAAGACTGAAGTCCCAAGACAGCCCCCGGGCCGAGCCAGAGGTGATGGAAACTAACACACAGGTATTGCATGCAAGTACACACACACACATTCTCACTACTAGCGGCTGAATCATCTCTAAGGTATTAGTTGCTACCAACCACCTGAGGTAAATAAAAAAAAAAAAAGTGGGGAAAAATATAAGACCAATGTAGACTTCAAAAATCCAAAACCCACCAAGCTACGTCTGTCAGACAGAGCCAGAGGAAATGCCCCTCTTTTTGAGACCTCAGATCCACCTTAATGCATTGTGTTGATGGCTATACTTTATCGTTAGGCAGATTTATTTAACATTACAGTATTATTAACAAATAATACAGACTCAATAGTAAAATACACAGAGTGAAATACACAATTCACATAGTATGTAATATTCAAATAAATACTGCACAATCATTAAAGGAATACTTCGCCCCAAAAATGAAAACTGGGTCATTATTTACTCATCTTCATGTCATTCAAAACCAGATTCAAAAAAAGCTCTTTCCATACAGCGACTGTTTATATTGATTATGCGCTGTCATTGAAGGCCAAACGGGTAACGGGTGTGTAATAACTGAATGTGACATGCTGTTTTGGAAGTTGGAGTTTGAGTTTGATGTGACTTTTTATAAAAAAAATTCTGGGTTTCTGAAAAAAAAAAAAAAAAAAAACATGAATGGAAAAAAAATTATGACAGCATTTTAATTTTTAGGTGAGCTAATCTATTAAAACAAGCTTTCGGTCAGACACCAGAGTTCATCTTCTCGAAATACACAAGCACTGATTTGAAGAGTACTTGTTCCACTGAAAAGGGAGCAAATCCCTTGCACTACACAAACAAATAAAACATTCATGGACATGTGATGTAAGCAATTAGTGTTTCTCACACATAGACTTTACCTGGGCGGGCCGCCCAGTGACATATTTTTGTTTTTATTACTATAACCTAGGGCTGCACGATATTGGAAAAATATGCGATATGCGATATTGTTGTTGAATATTGCGATGACGATATTTCTTGCGATATAACATTTCCCTAGATAAATGCTATTTTTATTAGCTTTTTTTTTTATCATTTATATATGTAATGATCATACTAAAATAAACAGGATATTCTTCAGATCTAATTAAATCTAATTCAGGCTAAAAAAAAAAAACTGTCAAGGAAGGTGCAAACATTTAGACTTTAAAACACTATGAATGATTGAAAACCTGGGCAGATATTCTGATTTCTGGTTTTGTGTTACCATAGACCTGCAAACAAAAATCGCATTACTCTCAAACATTACTTTTTATTCACATGTAACCATGCAATCATCAAGAGCATCTTAAAACAAGAGCATCTTTTAAACAAAATATTTCCTTGCCTTGACTGTTTTTTAAAATAAAAATAAATATTAAACAAATTAAATAAAAAATAAGTGTGAAGGGCTTAAATAAATTGGTATGTAGTGGAAAGACTAACATCTTGTCAACATCCACATACATAAAATAATTATTAACATGCAAGCATTATTAACATGTAAACATTATTAACATGTAAACATTGTTATAACATGTAAACAATGCAATGCCAAATGTTTATTCCAGGTTTTTTGCCAGGAAAACTAGCATATTGACTTTGGTAGGTTTTAAACATGTGCGTTGGCACGTCACAACATTTCCTGATGTACTAAAAAGTCTCTCTGAAGGTGAACTACTTGCTGGTATACAGAGATACTTCCTGGCTAGTTTACTCAGGTTTTGAAAGTTGACCTGATGGACTTGCCACCAAGTGAGAGGGTCCATCTCACTGTCTATGGTGGGAGACATCATGTAGTTGTTTAATTCAACTTCCACAGTGTGCGATGGTTCCATAGATGACGGAGCTGGGGATGTCTTGAAGAAACTGCCCAGGGATTTTTTGGCCTTCTTTAGGGTGACATCTGATGGACCCATGCCCTGGTGATCTTGATTACTTAGGAACTGCTCCTAAAATAGAGTAATAAAGTAAATATTGTAAACAAATCTAGTTATAGTGCATTACTTTGTCGCTTACTACTGTCATATTAACATTTACCTGTGGCACAGTTGCTTCAATTTCAGACATCACCCTGGCTCTGATGTCTGACACCTTGTCAGAGCTGATGTAGTTGGCTTTGAATCTGGGGTCCATAAAGCAGGTCATGTCCAGAAGTTCTTGAGTTGCAGGGATGTCATACTTGGTGTTCATGTACTCTAGAATCTTCCTCTTTATGGACTTTGTTAAGTCACTGTCTTCTTCTTTTGCAGCAAGAATTGAGGTCTTCATCAAGTGAAGTACAGGTTTCACATATGAAACACTTACGTAACTTTCACCTGATAGAGCATCTGTAAATTCTTGCAGAGGCTGCAATGCCTGGTTTATGGACTCAAGTACATCAAGGTCCTGCCAAGTAGGAACTAAATGTCTTGACTTTTTGTCTGCTGACAGAACGTCGCTTATGGCCCGCTGCTGCTCTAGAACTCTCTGAATCATTCTCTGCCTCGAACCCCACCTTGTAGGGCATTCTGTGATGAGGGAGTGCTCCGGGAGGTTGTGCTCTTTTTGTGCTTTTTTCAGTGCCATCTTCCCCTTCCAGGTGTGGGAGAAATGTCCCACTATTTTTTTGCAGAGACCAACAGCTCGAGTAATGCGCTCATCACCTTTAACAGCATTTTCTGAAGAGTTAAGAACAAAACAAGGACATACAGGGTGAAATAACACTGCAATATTATAATTACAATTTTATATAACAGCATTTGAGATAGAAAACTGTCAGCTACAATTTACTAGCCTCTGTGGAATATATTTAATATAATAATGTAAATAAACACATTATCTTAAATATTACAATATCCAAAATCATGTCTAGTCTACATGCAACTATACAAACAAAACAACTGAACATTTTTTTTCAGTTATTATTGCAAATATAAACATTCAACACTCACCGATGGCCAGATGCAAGCGGTGTCCAAAGCATTGTAGCCTGACCCAATTATTAAGTTCGGTAGCCTTCACCACATTGGCGCCGTTGTCCGTTGTAATGGACACTTGATTTTCCTCTTTTAATTTCCAGCTGGCTAAAACGTCCCGCAGTCCGTGGGCTATGTTTTCACTGGTGTGGGATTCAGGGAAATACACAACACCCAGACAGCGTGTTTTTAATTCAAAGTCTTGAGTAAGAAAGTGAACGGTATAGCTCATGTAAGGCTCAGTCGTACGACTCGACCACAGGTCAGTGGTGCTAGCGTAGAAGTCCACTTGGTGGAGCTCGGAACTCACTGTCTTCACACAAGTGTCATACATCTGTGGAATTGCGACGTGAGAAAAAAAATTTCTCGATGGCAGCTGATATCTTCGGTCCAATTTGTTAATTAGACCCACAAAGCCTTCTTTGCTCACAGTGTTAACAGGCATCATGTCTTTAGCTAAAAAGCGTGTGATAGCATCTGTTATTTCCTTGTGGCGTTTCGACGTTTTTCCGTAAGGCGTTGCATTTGTAAAACTTTGATCAATGGTTGTCTGTACGACTCCCTTATTGTTACTTGGCTTTTCGTTAGCCGTTTTGGTAGATTTGGCCTTACATTTTCGGAAGTCTTCATATAGCTCCCTGTGGTTGTGTTCCAGATGACTGTGGAGATTCGTTGTATTTCCTCTCGACGTGACCACAGTTTTTCGGCACGACTTACACAGTACCTGCATTTGTGACACGTCGTCTTTCTTGAAGCCAAAATACTGCCATATTTCAGACGTACAGTTCTTTTTAGGCACAAGTTCTTTGCTGCTGTCACTTTCCTCGCTTGTCTCTACTCCCGCCATATTTTCCACTTTCTGCTCTGAGCCACTAGATTCACCTTTGGGCCCGGTCTAGCCAATAACATATAGTACCTACTTGGGAGGCGGGTATAAACATGGTAAAGCCCCTTCTGATTGGTCAAATTTGGACAACCTATGCATGCAACAAATGCTTGGCACATAAAATAAATTTTAATTATCGCAACTCTCTGCGATACGGATATCGCATATACTATTATCGCGATAACGATAATTTTGCGATATATCGTGCAGCCCTACTATAACCTCTAAAAAATAATTTTATCCGCCCGAGATAATGAAACCATCCGTGATCGATTAACTAGTGGAAAATCTCCCCTCTCACTATGTGTTTCGCACTACTCGTTCTGTGTGCTCAAGAACAGTCGACACTCCCACAATCTCCAGTGTTTCCCATATGTTGATTTATTTGTGGTGGGCCACAACAATATCCCCCGCCCGCTGCCATCAGCTCCCGCGTCTCACACACACGAGTGACTTTAGCACAATATTTAACAACTTTCAGACCCTTTTGGCGGCTTTTTTCCCATTACAGGTGCATACTGACAAACCTAGCAACTTTGAAAAAAACCTTAGCTATCGTTCAGTTGGAAGATGTCTCCAGTACTGCCCTGCGAGCGCGAGGTCTGACTCGCCCGGCGCAGTGTCGCCTCTCTCGGCGTCTATTCTGAGCAGTGAGCGGCAGAGACCGTAACGCAGCAAAATCGTCAATAAATAATTTACAAAACACCATTTCCAAGCACCTGTCGCTTACTGACTGTTTGGACTTTTAAATACGAACATAATTCATCTGTTAATATGCGCATAGCTTGCTACTCAGATGCAGACAGTGCGCTGAATGAGACAAAACAGTAATATAGACAAAACCACCGCATATAGTCACTTTTTAGTGCAAGTTAGATGTATGTTGATTTTATCAGACGATGTTGTGATTATAAATCAGGCTTTAGCAGTATAGTGAGAGTGATTCCTGGTTAACGTAGTATTAATGGGTCGTGTTTACTATTTACTTGTTTTATGTATGACAACAAAAAAACAATGTGAACAGCTTTATTGGGCATTCAGCTGTATTACAGTATGTGACAGTCCATAGAGTCGAACATCTGAAGTGCCAAAACTCATCTGAATGCAAACTTGATGCAATGACATCATAAATATGTGACGTCACCTGCCGCCACAAGTCTCACAAAATTCTGTGGGAGACACTGTATTATTATCTGAGAGAGAGGAAAAGCATCTCTCTGTGTGGCTGATACCAACAGTACTGGCACATGGGCTTTGACTTACTCGTTATTACAACATTCTCTATGTGTACAATGCAGTGTTTGGTCACTAAAATTATTTTCGGAAACACTTGTCTGTTAACTAACACCCGAGGCTGTCCTTCCAGACTCTACAAGTGACTGCCAATCAGCAGGCTCAAACACAAGAATGTGATTATTAAAAAGGCCTACTGGACTAAAACAAGGAACATGTGAAGCAATGCAGAACAGAAGCTTCGGTATCGATGAACATCCACCACAAACAGCCCACATAATCACTTCATCCTGATTTAATGGAGGTAGTAAATTAACAACCACTGTGTATCAAAGCACACAGTGACCTTTGCTGCGTATAAATCACAGCTTCCATTGTGCTGCCAGATCTCCATTTCAACCAATTTGTCACAACGTAATACCACACAAAACCCTTCCATGCTGAGGAAGCTACTGTTGTGGGAGGATCAAAGGTCCCTATGACTGCCTCAGAAATAACAGCTTAAACAAAAGCCTATAAGTGCTGGGTGAAACAGCTATACAGTCATATGACAACATCTGTACAGGTATAAATCACACCATGGTCAGTCAAAGAATGCCATAAAACTCTATGTTTTTACTGAGCATATATCTGGTCCAGGTTTGCTGTGAAAAGAAAGGTTTGCATCTGCAAAGGGGCTGTGTCCATCGACTTTTTAAAAATCAACTTTAAGATTTTAGGTCAAAATTTTATGAATCTGTAAGGGATGAGTGTATAGGAGTACTGTAACCGATCACCGTTTTAAACTTTCATAGGGCTGCACAAACAACCAAAATCGTGATATGGTTTTCAAACAGAACGCATTTTTCCATTCTACTGTGCTACTTTTACATTGGTTTTCTATGTAAATACATGCTAGATGGATGTATTTGTCCATTGCACGAGTCTTGTGTCTTTTACAGCGTCTCGCATATGAAAGTTCAAATGTGTCTCGAAAGCTTGCGTTTTTTCCCCCATTCCACAGCATGTGTCTTGCTCTTTTCAAATCAAAAACATGTTCTGTGTGAATGGCCCCTTAGTGTAAATATCAAATCACAAAGGCTATGATTTAATTAAATAAATATATGTGCTACATGTTTCAGAGTGAAGCGCAGCACTGTGTTCATTTACATGTGATAAGTTCATGATCTGGTGTTTTCGGTGTCTCAAGAGCGACACACAGCAAATGCTACTCCCTGCAAACTCATCTCCGCATCTACTCTGAGTTTGAGTCAAATATAAAATGCGCCATCAATCTTCCCAAACTTTTTATGATAAGAGCCCATAATATGAGGTTTAAAAGAGTTTTAGATCAAGTATAAGTTGTCATACTGCATGACGTCAAAATTCCTGTCATACTGCATGACGTCAAACTGCAGTAATTTAAAAGCTGCAGGACTGTGATGTTAAAGATTTAGAAAGCCAAAATCAATTTACAAAATAAGGATAAATGTTTATCTTAATATTTACATGTTTTTAAGAGTAGATACCAATGCAAATTTCAATCTACACAGCACAGTTATGAAGACAACATGACATAAGTGTTTAAATCCAATTAAACCGTGACAAGACATGCAAAAGGCGTGTGTTAAAAACCTCTCAAAACAGGCAACACTTACAAATGGCTACATCATGCTTCTCAGCCACGTCATATTTACGGGTAGGAACTGCCTTCACAATTCCTTCACACATTCCTTTACAAAGAGCACTGGCTGAAAGCCACATTCCTGAAACCCACAAAGAACTTGCTGCTTTTCCTGGTGTATGTTTACAGAGATAAAAGCGTTGGGCCTTTCTTAACATTCACCTTTAAACCCTGCACAGCCTCATATACTTACTTTCAGATGATCAAACGTCTATGCAGTATGTGCAGTGATACAAAAGATGTTCAGCAATAAATACTTACATGCTTTTATCAAAGGAAAGTTTAAAAGACACCTGTGTGTGTGTGTGTGTGTGTGTGTGTGTGTGTGTGTGTGTGTGTGTGTGTGTGTGTGTTTGAATTCTAAATTCTAAAATGATACTTAAGATTTCAAGAGAAAGATTTCAACAGCTTAAACCATGAGAATGACTCTATAAAACATCAAAAGGTTTAGATCAGATAACATTTTCGATTAATCGATTGTGACAGTTCTATTTGTAATTGCTCAGCCATTAATGCTCGACAACGACCCCTGTTGACACGAATCAGAGTGGCAACCTATTAGAACCAGACTGCACGTTCTCCGGCTGTCAATGCTATCATCAATCATTCCTGCATATGTGACAAGCATTAAAATACAGCCATTAAAAGCACAGTCATGAACATTAACTTACCTGTGACATTTGAGGCCGGAAGTTGATCTGCTTTAGGTCCACGGATCCAGGAGACAGATTGTGCAGCATCTGGCACAGGAGCACCCCATCTCTAAGAGCCTGGGCCAGGTCAAAAACCACCGCTGAGGGCCAAACGACCCGGTGGTTGGGGGGCAAAACCTTACAGTCTATCAACCAGCGACCGCACTGTCTCCACTCCTCCATATTGACAGAAATGATGCAGAATCCTGGCAAAAATAAAACTAGTGCTATATGTCTGACAGCCTGGCGCACGTAACGTTACCAAGATAATGCTGATGTGAAATTATCCAAGTTCCTCTTTAGTCCAAAGGTCAATTGCTTGAGAACAATCTTCACAAAGATATAAATTGCGTTTAACAACTTTTTTAACGAAATAAATCCAGCTGAGCGCGATCCACTACAGAGCTAACTTATACAGGACTTTGTATAAGGAAATAATCCAATTAGTACGCTAAATTAAAGGAGAACTCGAAGAAATATCGTACAGTATGATGTTAAAATATGATTTAGATGCGTTTCCCCTCAGAGAATCAGCCGAGTTTCCTCTTCTTCATCATGGACTGACATATTTGGTTCTGTAAACGCGTCCTGTCACAGCAAAAAATGTCTCTCAGGACTACAATAGATATGTTCCTTAACAATAAATGCTGGAAAAGACTGCAAAGCAGTCGTTAGACGCAATTTCGGACGGTTTGTCAAAGTTTTACCATTAAAATAAAGAATAAATCCATGTTTTGTAGTCTTCAGTAGAAAGCTCCTCACAAGCGCTCGCGCACCAGGCGGGATGTGAACTAACGTTAAATAACGTCCAACTCCAAACAGAATCCGGTCCAAACTTGTTTAAAAACTTCTAGAGGAAAATATCACAGCGTTCAGTGAAACGCACAAACTCTGACGTATTTAACGCGAAAACTGTCGTTCGCCCCGCTCCTTTCGCTTCCACATAAAGAGAAACGCCGCGAGGTCTTGTTGCTGGACAGTCGTGCCTGGTTTCTCGGTTGTTTCTCAGTTCATCTCCGTGTAGATGGTTGGAGTGTTTTGATTTCTCCGCTCGTGAGTGCGAGAGAGCAGCAGGCGTGAGCGCGCGGGGCGGGAGAAAGAGCGCGAGGAGGAGAGATCGCATCTGGGTTCCGGTCGCGCTCGTCCACGTGTGAGGAGGAGGAGAGGGTCGGCTTCACTAAAATAACTACCTTTTTATTATTATTATTAAGGAAATTCTGGAGAAATCACAGTAAATACGAACATGTGAAGAAAATGTAAAATGTCTTACAATGTTACAATGTGCAAAGATGGCTGGCTGACTGAACATTAAAAAATACATGGACTCATCTTACTTTTAGATTAAAATGATTTTAACAACTGTAATGATTTACATTACTATTTTTGTCATTGCTATGTAATCCAGGCAGCTTTTTAGATGGATAAATTTTATAAGATTTCCTGGGAGCCTTCAATCATGTAATGTAGTCTTGATCAGCTTAATATGTGTGCCATGTAATTTATATAGCACATGTGCAATCCAAATACACTTCCACTTCTTATTCTTAAGACATAATAATATAGTAAAAATCTCATTCCATTTTTATGGGGATCCTCAATTCACCTCAGTAAAAGAATTTACATAGATGGAGACATGTTTTTTCTGCTTGCCTGGATGGAAAATATGCTGTAGTGTGACTATTTTGCCCAGGGACAAATATGAAAACTGGCTAAAGCACATACAGGATGAAAGATGGCTTTTTGAGACAGATGTGAGTAGCTGTCACAAGACTCAAAGCATTGATCCATCTTGGTCTCTGCAGTATTGTGTTAGTGGGTACCATGTTCTAAACACTGCAGCAACAAGGTCACGTTTCTCCCCTCAGAAGGGGAGTTATAAACCCTAAGGATGTACAGTTACATATGTAGCTGAATAAATGACTGGGCCAGTATCACGTCTGTTATACCCTATTAACCAGTATCAGGATTTACTAAGAGTTGGTGAAATCTCCTTATAGGAACTGAAATGTATGTGACATCAATCTGGGGTTATATAACACCGAAGGACAGAAGACTTTAACACTGTAGTGATTTTTTTTTGGAGGATTATTATAATAATTTGTAACATTAAAAATAGCAATCATATCAGACATAACCAACTCTATCAGAAATGGGACACTGTTACCATCTAATGGCCAGTGGTGGTATTTCGGTGGTCATGTACTCACATGGTGACACTTCTGACAGATTTGACTAGTTTTACCAAATATCAGAATATACATGTAGAGCATTACCATTCTTATGTTCTGTTCTATATTAGAACTAATCAAATGATGAGCTATGGATAATTAAAATAAGTTTTAATGGTAAACTACAGAAGGCATGTCCACATAAAACAAATGAACAAAAATTGAAAGTAAAAGACAATTTGTAATTTATTTTATGAAAAAAATGTACCCGGTGTACAAGACATTCCAGGTAGGCAATTACATCAAATGTTAGCCTCTACCACTGCCTCCGACCCAATGCCCCAACCCTCCGGCCCTTATTGCAATAAACAAACCTATAAATCTACTCACTGTATTCTTCATTTTGTTGTTTCCATGACTATAAATAGCTCAAAATGTTTTTTTGTTGTTTTTTTTAAAGAAAAATACAATAAATCAGCATGCATGTCAAAAAAAGCTAACTTTTTGTTTTAAATATAAAAGGAACTTTCTTTTCAAATCAGGGCCTAAAATGAAATTAAGTTGTATATTTATATATATATATATATATACTTTATCTATATAATCATACACTTTTTCTTCTTTTCAGTCCATCGCTAAAATAAATCATTCTTAGAAACCAGATAGGACTTGATCAATATTTGTATCAGACACTCAGAAATGACTTGGGGAAGCTTTGTAGTTATGTGCACCCAAAGACAGACCACAAAATCATTAATAACATGATTAACCTTAAAATAATTATGATTTGACTATGTCTATTAGTGTTTTAATTAGTCTTAAAGATACATGTCCCTCATGAATTTTAGCGTTGTCAAAACTATTACAACATTCCGTGTTCCTGCAATTACGTCCCAAAAGTCTTCAAAACACCAGTCCATAAACCAAATGCATCAAAAAATTAAACAAATATCAGTTCCCTTTACAACACTTACAATTATTTCTTTATCTTTTAAAAAAGTCATTAGAGGGGACATTACAATATCTTACAAACACTTAAGAAAATAAATCAAACGCATAGTTATTCTAAAAGATATCGGATAGTAAAGCAATCCACAGAAGGAATGGCTGGGAAACTTTGTAAGGGAACACAACTTGTTTGAAACCCAACTGACTGGAACTGCGTACTATTCATAAGATCTATTGTAGACTTACATTCATGAATCAATTTTGCAAGAGAGTGAGAAGAGGAAGACTGTGATTTAACTACCATTGTCAAAAAACTTGAAATAAAACATTAAGAAATGCATCATAATTAGCATTATTATAACATGGAAGTATAAATCAAGATACAAATGACATTTACTGCTTCCAGGGGCATGTTCCATAAAACAAGTTTACCAAATAAGCCAGGCTTATTTCAGTTAATCTGACTTATTTTGAACCAAATCAACTAACAATATGTCAGACTAACTGAAATAAACCTGGTTTATTTAGTAAACTTGTTTTATGAAACAGGCCCCAGGTGTCGATATCCCCATCACAAACACTTATCTAAAGTTATCTGATGTACAAATGTCAGTCATTGGTGTGACTATTTGGAAATCTGTATATTTATTGCTGACCAAGGCGTTTAATAAGACAAGTCGTCTGCATGTGATCCAGCTAACTGATTTACATGTTCACGTCATTGTAAAGCATCTGTACAAACCCACCAAATCTACTTGATTCCCATCAAAATACTTTCCTAAACCATACATTTATAAGCTGAAGAGTATAGGATTCAGTTTTAATATTGTTCTACAGCTATAATAATGGCCAAATTAAATTTAGAGAGCTTGGTACGCCTAATTA
This sequence comes from Barbus barbus, assembly GCF_936440315.1. Classification (NCBI taxonomy): domain Eukaryota; kingdom Metazoa; phylum Chordata; class Actinopteri; order Cypriniformes; family Cyprinidae; genus Barbus; species Barbus barbus. The sequence goes on from NC_136714.1 coordinate 18,507,164, forward strand.
AAGCCATTTATTCCCCAGACTACCTAAGTGTTGTGACATTATTGGGAAAGGCATGATTTTCATAGACACACTACTCAGTTTATGAGAGAACAATAATACAAAGAAGAAATAAATCAATGGCACAGTGCCCAATGGGGAAAATATGAGGCCACAGCAAAAACTAAATAAAAATAAAAAAACAATAAATACAACAGACTGGTACAGAAGTCAAATCTGGAGAGAAGAGTGTGAGCTTTCCTTTCCGTTTTCCGCTCTCTGTTGAGACGGGATGGCTTGTTTGCAGTGGTAACGTACAACATTACTGGGGAAGATAATTTGAACTAAAGTATGCTTCAAGTCTTCCTCTCCTTGCAGTTAAGTTTGGACATCCCTTTCAGAGTCAGTGGAAATAAAAAGCTATTTATTAGTTTGCTTTTTAGCTGTAATTTTCTTCATGATATTTCCAAAACAGAAAAAAAATGTTCTGACATGATGCATTTTTATTGTCTCTTCTTTCTCTTTCTTATAAAAAGTCTCAGGGGAAACAACCTTGACTGCATACAATGTTTTTTAAAAAAAATTTAAAAAACTAAATAAAAAGTGTTCAGTCGGAGTCACTGCTATCTGAAGTTGAACCACTGGAGCTGCTGCTACCCGAGTCTGAGGAACTGCTGCTGCCACTGAGTCGAGAGGGGCCTGAGCCTCCTTTCTCTGCAACCAAAGAGAGAGACACAGTGGTTACAGAATTGTCTGCATTTACACACCAAACCAGGAAACATTTGTGAAATTAACAAAATGCACATTGATTAGCAATAGATTTAATGATGCTAATAAACCCCATCAGCTTTAAATATAAGAAAACAATTCAAAACATTAAATCAGAAAGCTAACATACTTTGGTAATTACTTCAAGCTGCAGTCCGTAACACTTTAATTTTCAGAATTTACATCATTTATATAAGCAGCGAGTATACCATGAATCCATTTTCATGGTGTTTTCGGCTTGTCCTGAATCACTATGGCACACCTATAGTAAATGTTTATATTCAGACTGGTTCAGGTAGGTACTGCTGCTGAGCAGCCCAGTACCTGCTTGATTCGTCATAGACATAAGCAGAGAGAAGTAGTTATTAACCGCTACAGCACCAAAAGTTACGAACTGCAGCTTTAAATATAGTGACAGCAGTGCAGTCTGGCATCTAGCAATGCGTGTAAGCCAAGAGAGTGCACTTACGTGGAGGTTTCCTCTGTTTCTTCTGTAAACAGGACTTGACATATCGCTCCAGCTCACGCAAAGTGGAAGGTTTGAGCGTCTCAAAATCTATTTCGATTTCGTCAGGGTTGGAATCCCGCAGTGAAGGCTCTCTGGACTGAATGATGTGGACCACCCTGCCCAACTTCTCTCCAGGCAGCCGGTTGATGTCGAGGCTCAGTTGCCGTTTTTCATCGTACGTCATGGGGAGCGACATCTCCTCGTCAGACTCGTAGCTTGGCCCTCGGCCACCCTTCTTTGGTTGCCTGTGAAGGTGCCATCCATAGAGCAGAAACTCTTTAGACCTTAATTGATTGTTTTAGATTGAATCCATAAAACAATTCCAGAACATCTTTAAAAAAAAAAAAAAAAAAAAAAAAGCAAACCTGCTGCCTGGAACAGTGCTGTTAGCCTTTCTGGCAGGACCCTTTTTCTGCTGGGCTGGTTTCGGTGGCTGTCCCGGCTTGCCTTTCTCCTCTGGCTTGGATTTGTTGTGCTTGTTCTCTTTCTTTTTCTTGTCTTTTTCTTTCTTCTCTTTCTTCTTCTTTGGTTTACTTACAGGGGCCTGAGAAAGAGCTGCTAACTGTTCATGGACGGCTTTCAGCTGGGGAGAGCCAAGAAGGGGGTGTTAGTGATCTGCTCCAAGTCATCGTTTATTGTACATGACATTTACATTTGATTAACAAAGAGAACTAAAGACTTCATTCATTTTGGTTTTCCAGTGCCAAAGAGACAAATGTATTCAGTTACAGAACAAAACAAAACATGCAAAACAGCTGCCATTACTAAAATAAAATAATAGTACAATAATTAAGAGAATACAATAATATTATTATTATTACTACTATTATTAAATACAGTAGCTTTCAAAATTCTTAACACTGGACAACCAAAAATAATTAATGCCTGTTATTATCTGTGTAAATAGTTAAAGTAAAATAGTTACATTTATACATTATAAAAAAAAAATTGTGCCTAGCAATTCTTCTGCTTTACTAAATATGGCTCAATGAAAAACAAATCACAACCAATTAAACTGATCCTGGTAATAACAGCATTACAATACAGATTATCAGTATCTCCATTCTAATGCACATCAGCATAACTGATATTTACAGAACAAACCAAAACAGTGACAATACCAGACCGTTACAGCCCTATTAACCTTACCACATAGCCATGGTAAGAGTTGAAGAATACCACCAGACTAGGGTCTCATGCTATGAAAACAGTACTTCTAAATAAATATTAATGGCATAAACGCGTAGATAAGGGCAATTAGAGCTTCTCACTATTTTCTGGAACTAGCAAGAGTTTGTCTAAATGCAAAGCAAGCCAACATGAACAAAGGATGTTCACATACACGCTCCACAAACACACACACAATTTTATCTATTCATTCCCAAAACTTTCAGCACTTCCATCCTAAACATAGACGGCTGGATTCCCAACACCACCCAGCAAAGTCAATCTTTTTCTGCTGCTTTTAACCCTCTACCGCTGATCTCACCATCCATATCATACATTTGATCATCCAATACAAATAATGAAAGCAACTGTACAGCTATTACACAATGTTCATAGGCAGGGACAGGGAAATGAAAAGTAAAATCACCTGATTATTCTTGGTGCACCCGTTTTTTATCCCCTGTCTGCTACCAATGGGGTGCTCCAAAGAGATACACTGGTAAAGAAAATGGCAAGGTAAGAAAGTATGATATAGAGCTCCAATAAGACAGAAACAAAGCCACAATAAAATGCTACTAGATCTACGTTTAGGCATTCTGGGATTTAATGCAAAGCAGTATATGCAGCTGGTTGCGGTAGAGGGCTAAAACGCAGCTCTACGTACAAGTACACAGAAAGGTGCTTGCTGTGAAAGAAGAGGAGGGGTTATTTTAAGTGGAAGTCCCTCCAGAGCATGAACATTGATTGAAGCAGTCATATGTGGGTATGTTGTGAAAAGGATAATCAGAAGGGCTGACACATATCGGGAGGCCTGAGAGAACATCTCTGAGCCTGAAGAGGTTAAGGGTACTTGGTCCTTGTTTTGAAACCCACCTGTTCCGCACCCACCTGTTCCTGCAGCTCGGCGAGCCGGGTGGCCCTCTCCTCCTCGGAGTCGGAGCTGTCAGAGGTGGAGGAGTCACCACTGCTCTCACTGCTGACAGTACTCTTACTGACCACACCGGCCCCGCCTACACCGCCTGCCCCGACCACTTCCACTGGCTCATCGGGCATTTTTGCAAAACGCATTTCAAACACATCCTGAGAGACAAAAAAAACAACGCCATTAAACAATTCAATCTTTTAAATAAAGTAATTAAAAGATATTGACAAATGAGATGGGGGGGGGGGGGGGGGGGGGGGGATAAAAATAAAATAGACCTGCAGCTTTCTGGCCATAGCAACCACCTCATGATCAGGTGGGTTGTACTTGTAACAATTTGAGAACATTAATCTGACATCTGTTGCAAAACTCTGTGCATCTTGGTACTCTCGACTGTCCATTTTTTTCTGCAAGCAAATAAAAAAAAGATTTGACTCAATAACTCGCTGAACCACAATTCCTTGTAACAAAAGTATAAATCAGGGCATTACAACTTTGTATGCAAACTCAACATACTTTCACTGTGCTCAAGTCCATGGGGTGTTTGATTATGTCATGGTAGTCATGTAGCTCGAGAGCCTCTGCGTCAACAGGCTTGTAAAAAGGCCAGGCATATGCAGCATGCTTTTTTGAAAGCATTTCTTTAAGGATAACCTCGCAGTACTTGAGCTGCTCTGAAAGCCTGCCCTTTTTGCTTCCGTGTACGCCTAGTTCTCCATCCTCAATATCCTTTTTAGGGGGTTTGATGGGGCGACCGGTGCTCTCTCTCCTGGATGCCACCTTGGCCTGTTTGCCTTCTGAAAGAAGGGTGGGTGACTGGCTCCTGCTGGCAGTGATGGCAGAGGTAGTAGGGGTGGTTGTGTCTGCTTTCCTCTTTACCCCCTTCTTCTAGGAAACAAAAAAAAAAAAACACACGGGGAGACACAAAGCCGATGGTGAGGCAATGTCAGTGTATTTATATTAAGTGATATTCTGTGAGGTCCTACAACTTACTTTGATCGTGGGTTGCGACGGAGGCATGCCGGGTATCACGGCGGCAGTGGTTGTGTTCTGTACAGCTGGTACGCTAGGAGTGATGGTGGGCACTGGAGCTGGAGATACGACTGCTGTCTGTGAACTCGGTGAGGTGGCACCAGGGAAAACAGAAGTGGGCGAGCCAGGGGAGACTGACCCATCCTGCTGACCTGCATTTATATTATTAGAAAAATAATGATTTGTTTTCTGCTAATGCATGGATGTAGAATGTTATGATCAATTAATCATGAAGGCTATTTTTATTTTACCAGGCCCTGCTGGTTTGCGCCCTTTGCCCTTTGGGGCAGGAGGAAGAAGTTCAACCTCCTCCTGAGGCATCAGGGCCACCTTCTGTAGGAAGATCTTCTCTAACGCTTGTGCCATCAACACAATGTCATCTGTTGGCTGAGAAAAGCAACAAGAAATAAACATGGATTGCATTTGCCAAAGCAGCCTCTCCTCCAAACAAGTACAGTGTAATCATGTTGAGTTTTAAACCAGATTGTGCCAAGCCATACCTTGTTGTAAATGTAACAGTTTGTGAACATTGTGTTGAAATCCTGCATACACTCGCTTGCACTCCAGTAGTACACATTCTCCAGTCTTTTCTTGATGGTGCCCATGTCCATTGGATTCTTTATGATCGTGTGATAGTCCTGGACACCAAAAAAAAAAAAGGGCAGAAAGTCTTTAAAACAAACCAAAACTTCAATGTCACATACTAATATAAAACCAAACAGGATCCACTAAATGACAAGCTCTCGTTCTCAAAGGAAAACTCAATTAACAGAACCTGGGGGCTGTTCCATAAACCAAGATTAGAGTATAAGCCAGGCTTATTTCGGTTAGTCAGGCTTATTTTTGGTAGATTCGGTTTCATAAATCAAACTTAAAAAAGTTCAAACTCAGTTACCCCGGCAACTTATGCTGGCAAACTAACCTGGTCCGGAGCAGGCTAACTGTCAGGCTAAGCTGAGCTCCTCTAACTCTGACCAATAGGAACGCATCATTATAACCACTGACTCTCTCACATACAGTCAGTTTAATTTATTATCGGTCCAAAAATAAAAGTATACAGAAAATACACCTTAAATAATCAAATAAATAAAAAATAGGCTACAACCAACTGTATTTGATGTATTGTGCCCAAAATGTAGGCGAATGACATTTTAACATAGTTGCTACTTGTGCATGCAGTTGATCAGAAGTTTCTAGCCATGCAGCCTTTCTCTCTGAATTTGACAGCTGTACCTTTTATGGTTATTAGAACATTAAAACATTACAATCTAAAATGACTCTTTAAAGCATTAAAGCATAAAAACACAATCAAAAGTTAAAATCACTGAATTAAAAATGTAAATTTATAATAGAAATCAGAGTACATTTTAACTGATAAGAGGAACACACATTTAACTCATTTGAGCTAGTGATTAACAGTTGCTGCTATCATAAAAATACACTTATATGTAGTAAAATTCTATGTGTCACATTTAATGTCCAACAACAAATATTTTAGCAGAATGTATATTTTATTCAGAATTCTTGCGCTAGTATTCTATTCTGCTCTGTCTGTGTAGCGCGCATGCGCGCCGCAGCGCTCGTTCTCTCGCATAAGCCCCGCCCACTCCTGACAGCTAAATGGATATATTTGCATGGCTTTCTGACATTTACAGATGTAAAAAATATACCTGTGACGTATCAGTTATGCACTGAGGAAAACACAATGTTTCAAATGCGTTAAACAGCACAAATATTCGCTGTTTGCTATGGTGGATCGATTTGATCCATGATCGACATTAAGGGCTGCTTCAGAATAAGCGTGTACGTCACATTATCCTGACTCACTGAACCTGGATAGCATTAGTCAGATTGCGTGAACTTGAATTGTCTTTTATGGAACCGCTTTAGTCCCGATTGATTTGTTAGGTTATTTCAAGTCAGGTTTTGGACTTTAATCCCCGCTTTTCTTAGCGTCTTTTATGGAACAGCCCCCTGGATTTGTAAAATTACAATAGCTATTAGTACATTGAATGTTCTCCATCACATCCACTCACCGGAAGACCAAGTTTAATGGCATCAACAGGCAGGTAGAAAGGCCATGCAAACTGGTGCTTCCACAGTGTCTTGACAACTACATTTTGCATGTACTGCAGCTGGTTAGTCTTGCGGCCAGGTTTCGTAGGGTTGGTCACCTCAGGGGGAGGAGGGTTGGTGATCGCAGGAGCTTCTGGGGTTGCTGAAGTGACCGTTGACATATTGGCGAAAATGGGGAAAACAGCTTAATGGGGAAGGGATCTTTATTATTCTGCACAGGCAGACTTAATTTTGATTCTCAATGTGCTTTCACTTTATGCTTTTCGGATTCTCTCTAAGCTCTTCAGTCATCTGAGAGGGACCACATCCCATTGCAGGACCCGACCTTTGACCTAAAAACAAGAAACATGACATAAGTCAAAAGCATTATACTGTTCAAACTGAAGACAAACAATACTGCAACTGCATTAAAAAGCGCTTTAGAAGCCACAATGAAGCGAAAGCAGCGACATATCTTTGTGTAACTTATGCATTGAGGTTCATTTAAATGAAACATATCAGAAAAGGAAAAAAGTCAGGCCTATCAACAGGTTGTTGATTAGATTCAGACAGATCTGAATGAGAGCTTGCAGCGGATTAAAAGAAAGGGATGGGGTTTTTAAGCGGAATAAATGATTGGAAAAGGCTGGCATCTCTCTCATTTTCAATTAAAATTTTATTGCCAGAACTTTTTCCAAAAATTGCCTTGCAGCCCGTAATGCACAACGCAATCAATACACATCAAAACACCCGAACAACACAATTACAATCTAATAAACACCAATAATACTAATAGCAACATGTAAATACATAACTGGCTGTAACAATCAAAATAAACACTTCCATGTTTCTGGAAGCCAATCTTTGAGCAAATGCATAGTCTAGCCAGTCACGTTAAGCTGAACAGAGAGTCAGCTATGCCATGCACAGATTCCATATTGTACAAGACTCTGTATTATAAACTGGAAAAAAAAACAACAGTGACATCACCACAGTGAAGTATGTCCTTTCACCTAAAGATCAACTTTTGACATTTAAAAAAAAAAAAAAAAAAGTTTTAAACATTTTTTTAAGTAACATATGCATGGATGAGTCTATTTATACAGGTATATAGGGAATTTTCATATCAGATCACTCTCCCCAAAACAATCAACTGGGCCTCAATTTGTAAACAATCCCATACAGGCTGTGTATAAAAACTGAGCTATTAATACATTAGCTCACAGGTAATAATAACACGCATTCATTCTGAGCTGGAAACACTACAATGGTGGTTTCTGTTGTTGACATGTTAAATAACACCCTATTTTCAAATCATTCCCTAAAAGCATTTACGTAAGAAAATTCTGTAATGATTAATCTTTTGTTCCAAGCCTGCATGACTGACTTTTATTTGTAGAATACAAAGGAAGATAGGCAGAATGACAGTCACCATTCACTTATTATACGGAGAAAAATTACTCAATTAAAGTAAATGGTGACTCGGACTTTTACTGAGAAGAAAAGTCATAGGGGTTTAGAAAACCTTGGGTATGAATAAGTGATGACAATAGTGTTAACTACATATTTAAAGTACACATTTTCATTAGCTAATCTTGATGAGAGCACAAATGTTCAGTTTGAAACCACAGCAGCAGTCGCAGAATTACCACGTAAACAATCAAGCTGCCTCACCGGACTAGGTCCACTTAACTTACTATTTCCAAATAAATTTAGCTCTTTTCAAAATAATTGTTTTGAAAAAAAAATAATAATAAGAGATAAAGTATTAAAACTTAGACGGCTATTTCCAACACTAGATTAATTATCATCTAACTGCTACACACATCTGCTACAACTATGAAAGCAATTAATCAAACTGAATTGTTTCCAACACAGATATACCAACACAATCACAAATGCAGCCATTATATAACATATTTACGTAATAAATGTCTCCTGTTGTATTTGTGTATGTGGTGGAGGGAAATAGAGCCGCCGCGTTGAAGTGAGCAGCTGATTAGCTTTAGCACACAGTCAGTCCTCACGTAAAGATGGCGCGCAGCTGCCGCCGGCTAACTGAGTTAGCATCCACACTGACCGTCTCCACACCTTCCTAAGTCCCTATAATTCACTCACACCCAAACGTAATATGCAGAAATAGAGACCACAAATAAATAAAGAGGCATAGAACGGCTTAGCGGCCAAACAAGTGAATTTTGCCATTTTATATCAGCGAGGCTTTGTTGTACTATCGCTTTGTTGAAAACAACTAGCCTGTCGCTAACAGCTTCTCGTGAGATTCACTAATTGAACGCGAACTCTATTAAAATATTGAATCCATATTACTATACTAAAATGCATTGTTTAAATATAAATGTAGCACATTACTCACTGAGGGGCTTCAGGAGAAGGGTTAGCGTGTGGTGATTCCAGTGGCCCGTCGCTTGTTTGGAGGCTGGGCAGCAGCACAGAGATGAGGTACACGGAGTGTTGTGCGCATGCGCATTGGCGCGCTATGTCCAACGCCAAGCCATCAGCTCTATTCACCTTATTTTGCAACGCGGAAGTAAATACGATGACGTACTTCCTTATAATGTGTTAGACTTCCGTTTCGCTACCTTGTAGGTAAGGAGCGATGTGGGGAGAACACACAGAGAACACTGTTAAACGCCGTGATGGTAAATATTTACCACACCCGCGGTGTATAACACAGTGGGAGGATGAAATGAAAAAGTGGCTTGCCATAACTTATGAGGACATTTTAAATTTTTTTGTGTTGTCGCTCGGAGTAGACGGGTCTTCGATGCGGAATTATAAAAGCACGGAGGCATATCAGTATCTACGTTACCTGCACAGCGGAAAAGTCGGTCGAGTGCTGGTACATGAAATAGACAGCGATTTCGTGTTTTTAAAAGCAGACGTGAATGCAAGTCAAAGTGGCGCAAATGTGCATTCAGAATGTTAGCTTCATTCACCATTCATTTCACGGACAAAATATGCAGTGAAATATGCAATGAAAGTGAATGGTGACTGTGGCTAACATTCTGAATAATGTCTCCTTTTTTGTTCCACTGAGGAAAGTATTCAAAGTATTGGAATGATGTGAGTAAATGATGACATGTTTTATCTCTTTCATCTGTGAAAGCACTTGTTGATTGTTGTAAATTAGTAATGAAATTGTTTGGTCCTTATCCGTAAACTGATTACTGTGCTGTGCAGCATTAGGTCGGATTAATAGCATCCAAAATAAGTTATAAAATAACTTAAATATGTGTTTCCTTTTGTTCCATGAGTTTTGAAAAAGTGACGAATTGGTGTTTATTTACCTAGCACTGCTAAACTGTATCATTTTCAGTGTATGTTGGGGGGGAATCAAAATAAATTGCATCTTGACATTATGATTTGTGTTTGTGTGTGTGCATATACAGGGAGAAAAAAGTAATATAAGGTCTTGAAATTAGCTTCTTCACCCTTCGGAGGTGCGTGCAAATCATAGGGTGCCCCACATCCACATTCAGCTCTTGTGCGTGGATTATGATCAAAACAAATGTCTTGCAGGTATTTTTTACCTTTGAACCAGCTATTATGACACCCCCTAACTGCGCAAAGTACGCCAGTCTTTCTGTAGTCCATATTAAAAAATAAGGTGAATAGTACTAGTCCGAGCTTTTTATTATTTTATAATATTTTATTTATTTTAATAATCTTATATTTACATTTATTTTATTTCTTTAAATTCAAATCATTCATTGAAAGTTTTTTTTTTATTTATTTTTTCCTAGCACCCTCTTGTGGCCCCCTGGGAGTCCTCGACCAAAAAAACAAACAAACAAATTTGTTGTTTATTTGTTCTTTTTTATTATTTAATTTTATACCATGGTTCTGTAAAAGGCACAATTTACATCTTAGATATGGAGAGTAAGACTCAGAGCCAGGTCTGTTTTCAACTTCCTGCTAATTGGAACAAATTATATCAGAATTATTTATTAATTTCTTTATACAAATCTCTGTTTGCTATAATGGAAATTGATATATTTTGATGCCTTTGTTGTTTATGGTGTGATGATATAGCTATATGTTTAGAATAATAATTACACGGTGAAAAATATCTGGTAGATCTGCATAAAAGTAATAAAAAGATAAAAGAGCTTCTAAAAGCCTCTAGCTCATTATAAAAACTGATACTGCCACATGGTGCACAGTCTAACACCTCAGCGTTTGAATAAATGTCCCTCTTGGGCCGCCGTTGAGATCTGCGCATGCGCAGTAGTTGTTACTGCCACATTACCGCTTGAGCCTGCGGTGGAGAGGCGCTCATGCACCATCGTATTCAGCACGATCACCAACTCATTGCATGATCAAAGCGGCCTGTTGCGCGATTCATGAACAAATCTTTATCCAAAGCCAGAAGTGGACTCGTCCCAGAAGCCGACAGCAGCTTTCATTACCCCCTCAGCAGCCGGTGGTGAGTGAGTTTACCCGCTGCTTTTGTCTGAATGTATGGGGAGAGCGTAAGAGAGGCATGTGTGCAGAGAAAAGATCCATCAAACTTTACTGTATTTAATGTTTTGGGGATGGGACGGATTACTGAAACGATCGCGAAAAACCATGACTTTAGACACGAAGATGTGTAAGTTAAATTGCATGGATAAATGCGTTGCAGGTGATCTATGGTTTCTCTGAGGCCCTGCGTCTCTCGGATAGCCTAGCTGCTAACAGTAATGGTGTTTTTACAGATCTTCCTGACACAGACACGAGCTATATAAATGATATCTAGATTTTAGCGTTGGTATTTATCCAGATGGTTTTGGACTCTAGTCTCTTCCCCATTGCCATTAGTCTTGTCATGAATGTTGTGCAGATGAAACGCTGCTTTATCAGACTTTGATTATTTTTTATATAACGGTTTTGTTCTTTTATGTGTATACTGGTGTCATATTATATGCTTTAGGTGGCATATACAAAGTATGTGTTTTCTCATGTACAGGGAGGGGTGTGTTGTCAGTTTACATGCCCTATCCAGATTCTGAAAGATTGTCAAATTCTACAAATTGTTCATTTAATTATTATTTATTTTAATTTACACTTATTACCTTCTTTATCTCATTACATGCTTTATATTGTGTGTTAGTGACTCCTTGAAGTCTTGATAGCCGTCTATGTGTCCTGAGTGGTAAAGCTGGGATATTAACACAATATAGAGAGAAAGAAGTTAAAAGTACAGAGCAGGCATGATGGAAAAACGAAATACATGGAGCTCCTGGATGCTTTTTGTCAGAGAGCAGACTAACAGCCCTTAACAAACCAGGGACTCGTACACGATCACTATCACAAAAAGCAACAGTCAGTGATGCCAAAAGAGCATAATTTTAAGAATGCAAACTTTTGAAAAGGATTATTTGTGAACTAAATTCAGTTATTATTTGTTTTGTATCCTTTACATGTTCCACATTAAATGGCTTCATTGGGACAGTGCAAAGTGAACAAAATGCTATAAAATTTTTCTATATAATATATATTATCATATAAAAATAGTATGTGTGTGTAAGTGTGAGAGAGGGGAAATGAGTACATTTGAAAATGTAAATTAAAAATATATACTTGGGGCAGAACTCTTAGTATGATATTTATATTGGAAAGATGTTGAGACTGCTAACAAATTGACAGGCATTGTGCTTAGTTATTAGTTTTACATGTAGACTTTCTATGTCATCTGAAGACAATGTTATACAAATGCTCATCAGTGCTTCTCTTTTGGACAGTCGGGTTGACGTTGAACTTGTTTCTGTAAACCCATTCTCTCCAACTTGGTCGCCATGGCAACGGAGGAGAAGAAACCAGACACAGAGGCTTCTAAAACACAGCCGGCATCAGCTGCCTCCGCCAGCCAGAGCAAGGTAAAACATCACTGGGAACGTATGTCTGCGACAGTTTGGAATAGTTTTTTTTGGCTTGGTTTTGGATGATTTTTGTATCGTGCAACGGATGTACTTGTGGTATAAATGGTATAGCAGCCTTACTACAGAAATGTGCCTGATATGATCTGTGACAATGCCATTTCTCTTTTCACTGTGTCATTAATGATGTGAGTTCTGTTCTATTTCAGTCAGCACCTGTGAAGCCAAACTATACCTTGAAATTCACATTGGCTGGCCATACAAAAGCAGTCTCTTCTGTCAAGTTCAGTCCAAGTGGGGAGTGGCTCGCAAGCTCATGTAAGTACTTGTACTAGTACAGCATCTGATAATTATAATAATTTTATTTTACACTAAATGATACAATACTAATATCTTAAAATCTTGGAGACTTAAAGTTTGAAAGTTATTTTAGAATATAATTGCATGGACCTTTAAGTCTGTGTTTAGTTTATAAATCTTGTAAAATGCTTAACCTATGTCCACAAAAATATTGAAAATTATGCAAATGTAAAAAAATTGTCCTGATGCATGCTGAGCTGCAAAATAGAGTGGGAATCGCAGGCCAGGGCACCTCACGATAACGATAATATCACGATACAGGATTCTGCGATAATCGATATATTGCTAGACAATCATATAATGATACATCACCATATCTGTCTAACTATGAAAACAAAATGCCTGTGAAAAGGTTGTGCAAGTTTTCTTTCTTTATTCAAGTCCAAATTGTTAGAAAACAGCCAATAATTGTTCTGTAAATCAATTTTAACATGTTAAGTAAATTAATCATTTTATTCTTGGACTTTTTAAAAGCTTACACTTTTATCTGTGTAAACCAACACATTTAACTGCTTATCAACTTTATATATATATAAACCTGGTACATTTCAAAATTTACCTGAAATGCTGTCTCAAACCAGGTTTCCATCCAAGGATTTTTTTTTTTGCGAAAAATATTTAGCGCTTTAAAATATTTACGATATAGCTGATGGAAATGCCAATTATCGATTAAATTTCTCCTGTGTCAACAATCTTTTTCCGTTTAACTTTAGCGCATAAATTCCATATCGATACTTCAAATGTCGCAAAAAAAATTTGTTGAGAAAAGGGGCTTTAACGCAAATAAATGTGGAGTCACACGACAGAATTAGCCTATAGGCAGCGTTCGTGTTCATGGTGTTGCTCACGTTAAAGCACCGTTTCCCTGTAGTTCAAAAGTGCATTAAATAATATTTGTATTATTAAATTGTATCTAAAATTATTTTATACATGGTAAGAAAAAGACGAGTTACCTCTCAAACATGCTTATCTTAATTTGGTGTTAGTAGGCTAGCCTAGGTTTACATGATTATTATTTTATTTTTTTACAGTGCACTGTTCAGTTTAAATAGCCTGTAGTCCGTGCCTTTCAGCTTGATCGCCATAACCCCGTGATATTATGCCAAGCACATTTTGTATTACATGAACATGAAGTACAAAAGTTTAAATTAATTAGTTTTGGCTTGTTAGCTTCTTATATTTTTATTCTTGCTTTGTTCTGAGTTCTTTCTACCGTTAAATTTGTTGTGGAGTGAGGAGAAATAAAATATTTATTCTCATGTTTCTTCAATATATTTGGCTGACTGTATTTTATTATGACATGAACAGGCTGTGCTTAACTGCGCGCGAGGCGCCGGCATGATGGCTTGTATTTTGTTTTGTTTTTCCCTTGTAAAAGTGGAAACAACTTGCACTAGCCTACTCCTTCATTTGTGGCCATATAGGAGTAAGACATTATTCAAAACTATTCAAAATATTTATTTTATTTGTGTACATTCACAATAAAAAACAAAACGTACTTTTGTGAAATAAAGGAAAACTGCCGCTTTCTCAAGAGTGCATCACAAAAATGAACCGAAATTCTGCATATAGGCTGCTAATTGTTGCAGGGTTTTTTTCTTTCGTTTTGTTAATTCATTAATTATTTTGAAAAATATATTTTGCATATGGGCCTGTTTCTTTTATGTATAATAGCTTATGTTTTTCTCCGTTCGCAGAAGCGCTGCAGGTGCATGAATCCTCACGTTCATGTTGTTTATGCTGCTTATTGTGTGTATAAAATGAATCCCTGGAAAACAAATTTAGGTATATGTAATGGGTCAAGCCACCTATCAATTTAAATTTAATTTAATTGTAATTTAACACAATCTTGTCGGTTAACGGTTAATATGGCTTAACGACCGTCGGTTAAGAGAAATAAAATACAAAATAAAAAATGATGATAATGCAACTGTTTATGATCATTGATCAGGGGAAGTCGTGGCCTAATGGTTAGAGAGTTGGACTCGTAATCCAAAGGTTGCGGGTTCGAGTCTCGGGCCGGCAGAGATTGTAGGTGGGGGGATTGAATGTCCAGCGCTCTCTCCACCCTCAATACCACGACTGAGGTGCCCTCGAGCAAGGCACCTAACCCCCAACTGCTTCCCGGGCGCTGCAGCATAAATGGCTGCCCACTGCTCCGGGTGTGTGTTCACTGTGTGTGTGTGTGTGTGTGTGTTCACTGTGTGTGTGTTCACTGCTGTGTGTGTGCACGTTGGATGGGTTAAATGCAGAGCACGAATTCCGAGTATGGGTCACCATACTTAGCAGTATGTCACTTCACTTGATTATCAACAGTGGCCTATCTATCTAGTCTATAACAAAGTACAAAAAAAAAAAACTCATGACACTTAATAAAGTATTTTATGTAGGCCTGTACAATTTAATATAGGCTTTTTTTTTTTTTTGTTAATATAGGCTTTTTTTGTTTGTTTCAAATGGATGAAGAACAGCTAGCCTAGCCTATAATTTACACAAAAGGATAAATTATGTATGGAAACAGCTCAAGGGCAACATTTTTTTGCGATACACCAAAACTTATGCGACAATTCTTTTTTTTTTAAACCGCATAAAGTTTTTTTTTTTTTTTCGCATATCTCTTTGTCGATAACAAAACAGCGCAAAATCTGGATGGAAACTTGATTTCAGCTTTTCCTCTCCTCTCATCATAAAAACGATGCCCTGCACATATGGCATGCAGGGAAAAAATAGCCGTTCACATCGCGTCTGTTGCGCGCTCAGGCTCGTTATTTCAATGTAGATGCGCGAAAAGCACACATACTCTGACAAGATTTTGTTTCGCAATAATAACATGATCGGTGCCTGTGGTCCAAGCTGATAGCTGTTCTGGCACTTCCGGGGCAGTTTTTTTTTTTTTTTAGTTCTCATCTCCATAAGCATATATAATATATGTTTATGGAGATGAACATCTCCATAATTCGCATCGCATGAAGGATCGCGTTATATCGCCATATAGATTTATTGTCCCACCCCTATTGCAAAATGAACGTTATTCACGTTACCAACATGCAACGACGAAGTTTGTATGGAGCAGCATTTACTGCAAACCACCACACCACATTGTACATGAACATAGTGCTGCATTTAACTCAAACATGCAGCACATCAGACTAAATCACGGCCTTTTGAAATTTGATAATCACACTTGCCATATGGCAATTTTATTTTGATGGCAGCCCTGTTTATTTACATTTTTATGATTCATTATTTTTTTAATAAACTCAGGAAGTCCCCCTTTGGGAAACTCTGTTATAGATTAATAGCTGTGTTGTGAAAGAAAAGCTATAAATTTTAGATTAGTTTTATTTATTTTTTTCCTTTCATCTAGCTGCTGATAAGCTGATCAAAATATGGGGTGCATATGATGGCAAGTTTGAAAAGACAATATCTGGACACAAACTGGTGAGTTCCTGAAAAGACCCATCATTTCAGAGTAGCGCTACATTTACTTTACGAGGTGTCTAATGTGACCTGGTTTTCCTTCGCCTGCAGGGCATCTCGGATGTGGCCTGGTCCTCTGACTCCAACCTCCTGGTCTCAGCTTCTGATGACAAGACACTGAAAATTTGGGATGTGAGCTCTGTAAGTCAACAGCACAAGCCAAAGCCTAACTTCTGAATATCAAATTTTTATAAAATATTACAGCACAATTTATGATATTCAGAACTTTTTCTTATTCTGTTTCTTTATATCACCAGGGGAAGTGTTTAAAGACACTGAAGGGTCACAGCAACTATGTATTTTGCTGTAACTTCAACCCCCAGTCCAACCTCATCGTATCTGGATCTGTAAGTCCATTCACTATCATTTAGCATTTCACAGTTTTGTTAATTCAGCTAAACAAACATGCTAATTATTATCTCTGTGGCAGTTTGACGAGAGTGTGAGGATTTGGGATGTTAAAACGGGGAAATGTCTCAAGACGCTGCCAGCGCACTCAGACCCTGTCTCTGCAGTGAGTGCTTTTATACTTGACCTATGATGATCAAATAATCACATTCACAATTGTGTACAGCGGGTGATATAAATTGAATTGTAAATGTTTATTTGTTGCATTTGTTTTAGGTTCATTTCAACAGAGATGGCTCATTGATTGTTTCCAGCAGTTATGATGGACTTTGGTGAGTGAACTTTGGCTGTGAGAATTATTTTTTATTTTTTTGACAGTGGATAAATATGTCAGTGATGTATAACCTTCAACCATACATGCTTATATGTGACTTTTAAACAGCCGTATATGGGACACAGCATCAGGGCAGTGCCTTAAAACACTCATCGGTAAGTTGACCAGTCTTTTACACAAGTACTTGTTCAGACTTGTTTCAGAAGCAGTAGTTTGTAACTCTAAAGTGTTTATGAAACTTGTTCTTATCAAACATGCATAACATTTATCTAACAAAAAACTAGTAAAATACAACAAAACGTATGACATATTTAATAAGAATAAAGGGATTAAAATGTATATATGTGCAAATTTTTATTAGATGATGACAACCCACCTGTGTCATTTGTGAAGTTCTCCCCCAATGGCAAATACATCCTGGCTGCCACTCTGGATAAGTGAGTCAGAGCCTTCTTATTATTCTAAGCCTTTTATGCTGCTCATTCTTAAAAATAAATTTAAAAAGTAGCAATGAAATAATTTCTATTTATCCATGGCCTTTGAAAAGACACTTGCATTCCCTTTGTGTTTTAGCACTTTGAAGCTTTGGGACTACAGCAAAGGAAAGGTAAGATTTTTGTCTGTTTAATTGTTTTAATTCATTAAAAAAACGCTTAATCTGTGTATAACAATATATTTTTTTCTTGTTTAGTGTTTGAAAACGTATACCGGTCATAAAAACGAGAAGTACTGCATATTTGCTAATTTCTCTGTCACTGGTGGAAAGGTATGTTAGATCTACATTATACTAATCAGCTTCCAAGCACATCACACTAAACACGGACATTTAGCATACTCATCGATTTACTGTTTGTTTTTTTTTCACAAATGTGTTCACTGAAATTTCACATTTGAAAATTGTATTTTTTTTTTATTTTTTTATTTTTTTTCATTTTTGCTTTCTCTTTAGTGGATTGTCTCCGGCTCAGAGGACAACATGGTCTATATTTGGAACCTTCAGACCAAGGAGATCGTACAGAAACTACAGGGGCACACCGGTAGGAACAGGAATTTTAACACTAGATGCTAGGGATAGTTAACACTAGGGATAGTTCACCCAAAAATGAAAATTCTGTCGTTAATTACTCACCCTCATGTCGTTCCAAACCCATGAGACCTTCGTTAATCTTCGAACACAAATTAAGATAATTTTGATGAAATCCGAGAGCGCTCTGACCCTCCATAGGTGGCAAAGTTCCTACCACGGTCAAGGCACAGAAACATAGTAAGGACATCGTTTAAATAGTCCATGTGACATCAGTGGTTCAACCGTAATTTCATGAAGCTACAAGAATACTTTTTGTGCACAAAGAAAATAAAAATAACTTTATTCAACCATTTATTCTCTCCTTGGACAGTCCGCTGCCATTATTCTTTACGCATAAAAAGTATTCTCGCAGCTTCATAAAATTATGGTTGAACCACTGATGTCACATGGATTATTTGTCCTTACTACCTTTCTTGACCTTGACCGTGGTAGGACCTTTGCTGTCTATGGAGGGTCAAAAAGCTCTCGTATTTCATCAAACATCTTAATTTGAGTTCCGAAGATGAACAAAGGTCTTACGGGCATGGAACGACATGAGGGTGAGTAATTAAAGAATTGTAATTTTTGGGTGAACTAGCCTTACAGTTTGAACACTTCCTTCTAATTATTCCAGCTGAGCAGTACGAAGTTTGACAGTCATTTATTCTATTTTACTCCATAGTTGATTGTTGCAGTTTCATTTATACACACACACATACTTGCGTACATATGTGTATGTGTGCACTTTTAATGTTGTTTGAAAATTGTCCCTTTTTTTTGTTGTAGATGTGGTGATCTCAACCGCATGTCACCCCACAGAAAACATCATTGCATCAGCAGCACTAGAAAACGACAAAACCATCAAACTTTGGAAGAGCGATTGCTAAACCTCAAGCTTATTTTACTTTATTTTGTTACTTTTTTTTAATTTTGTACTATTCATTTTGTATTTGGGCTCAGTAAGAGGACTGGCGAAAGTGCACTAGCCCGACATACAGTACCTTGTCCTAACACAACACCCCTCTCTCCGCTCACGTGAACGAAAGAAGTCACTTTCTCTCTGCCTTGCCGCCAGCTCTCGTTCATCAGTTTAAGCATCCAGCAAAACTTCTAACCAGTCTGTAAATTTAGGCAGCTTTGTTTGAACTCCACAGACCTATTAGGACAAAGAGAGTGTTCCTGTCTTTTTGTTGTTTTTTTCCGGTAAGTTTTGTAGAATGACATCTATCTGTCTATCAGTGGTTTGCACACTTCCTGATGCCAGCAGAATGCCTTGGGCACATTTTAAGTGGCCATTTTAACAAATGTTTTGAGTATTAAAATTTCTCTGCCTGTATTTGTGGCATTTATATTAGCAGTTTGCAGCTTCACTCCATTATTTGGCCAAAAAGAGGTTTCGCAAACTTCTCAGTTGTAAACAAAGACTTACCTTGACTTACCAATGTAAAATCAAACCTCCATGTCTGAAATGTGTTGTCTGGCAGAAGGGTGTTTTGAACATCCACTATTTCATGTTTATTTCTGTACAGCACAAAAATGCAACTGTTATATCAGCAATTAAAACAATTCATTGTGTTATAGTTGCTCAGCTAGTTGTCAGACATTGTTTATGGTTTTCAGTGTCTCAATGTCATCTTGGCAGTGCTAACAATAAAACTCTTTTGTTATAAAAGCCTATAGCAGTCGCAGACATAATGTATGCCAAAACTTGACTTTATTCCTACGGCTGTAACTACCTGTAACACCTCTGTTCATATTGGTTTTGGTGCTTATGAATAATAAAACTACAATATATCTGGATGGAACAGCAGCTTGGTCTGAGCTTTCAGAGAAAGTATCACTTAAAAGAAAAGGTTTCTATTAGAGGTCAATTACACAAGCAACAAATGTACATTCTGAGATACAAAAACAATTCTTACTAGCACAATCTGGTAAAACGCATTCAGTTTCTAATTATCATGTGGTTTCAATTACACAACTTATGCAAGGAGAAGTGTAGCTGTGACATCGTGAATATGCCATAACATATCTCGTGACCAAAAGCAGTCTGGATGTATTTAGAGCCTTGAGATGTTTCTGTATCTGACACTTTGTACATATTTGCAGCTTCTCTATTCTTTGATACGTTTACCTCTGTTCTGTGGTCTTAACTGTCTCAAGTAGGTGATAGTACTTTAAGAGTGTTTTATTTTTCCTGCTCGATTTGGATGATGGCTTGGCATTAACCTATCCTTTGCCACTGGACTCTCTTTGTTCTTGACCGCATTTCAAGCTCACTGCAGTGATTGACAAGGGCCGCATGAAGAATTCTATCTGTATTGCATATAGTCACTTTGGACATGACCTGTGACTCAATAAAGAATTTTTTTTACCTGTATCCAGCAATGTCATCCATGAATCTATTGTAAGGATTACAGAACCTCAGACACTTTGAACTTCTGAGATGGACAACACACACACAGTGCATTAACATACAGACATCTGTCTCCACATCCCACTGAGAGAAAATGCGGGAAAATGCCTCTCTAAAATACGCATCAGTTCCTTTTCATCCCCTTTCTTTCCCCTCACCCAGCTCACTCAGAATGGTCAATAGAAGAATGTAATATTCTACATTAATGCAAGTGTTATTTACAGTCATGTTTGGTATCATTTGAATCGTCTCAGGGCGACTGGTACAATGGTCTCATTCTTATAAGAATAAACTAAAAGGTAATACAGATCTTAAGAGTTCAGAGATATTTTGCATACTGTAGAAGGTGGATCAGCTCCTAGTGGTTTTCATGCAAATTACCTTATGTCCCAAAAGGTGCCAACTTGGCTTGATCAAAGCAAATTCAAATTGTTAGTTCCTGCCTACATTTCAGGGGTGTTGGTCTTGGTCTGAGGTACTTAAGCAGAATGTAGCAAAAGGATCGGGGCGATTCTGTAACCAGAAGCCCGTAGTGTGGGTCTCAATGCTCACACTATGTATTTCTATAAAGTCAGGTATGCATCCTTTACTCGTAGAATTATCTTTGAGAATTCGATGTTTTGTATTGATATGATTTGATCTCTTTGAGTTGCTGTGGAATTGACATAATACATACAGTATTTACCTGACTGATAATAAATTGTTACATTTGACCTTATTCTGTTTTACTCTGTAATTATTGACTCTAGTAGATTACGTTGCATCCTTGTTAAAGACATGAGCAACCGAATGAACGAGTAAATATAAAGTCAAGAGTTAACTAGAATAATCAAATATCAGAATAATAAATTAGAAATGGACAAGCAATCAATTTGTATTTCAAGCTAAATACGAGGTCATAATAACATGGAGTCAGATTAAATAATAAAATGGAGTCAGATTAGAGTTTAATTTAAATTGAAGAACTTTGCACATTTGGAAAGACCGAACACGCAGGAAACCTTCATCCACCATCGGAAACCTTCTTTGGACCGGATGTGTGGACCTTACACTATAAAACCATCTACTGTGCTTAAGGTGTGAAAAGCAACGTTGTTTTGACACATTGGTATCTAGGTTTATAGAAAGGGTTTATTTTGCGATCAAATGTACATCATTCCACAGGAAATAAGGACCCTGGTGAAATAAGGTGGATCTCATTCTTTGTCTCTTTTCAAAGTGTAATTTGTCAAGCCATGAGCTGCTCACAATTTAAAATAGTTAACAATACAATGTAGTATTTTGAATAGTTGTACACTACAAGGTTTACTTCGAAGTAGCTTACTACAATATAGCTTACTGTATAAATATAATTATCCAATGTAATGTAATCATATCTCGCTTTCTAGGACAGAGGGTTTTTGAATTAAACATCTTGTTTAGAGGGACAGTCAAATGTGAACCAGATACAATTACTCGAAATATAGAATTCTGCCAAATTTATGTAATTAGACATATTGATGAACAACATATAGTATCTCACAGAAGTGAGTACGCCCTCACATTTTTGTAAATATTTTATATCTTTTGTGACAACACTGAAGAAATTACACATTGCTACAATGTAAAGTAGTGAGTGTACAGCTTGTATAACAGTGTAAATTTGCTGTCCCTTCAAATTAACTCAGCACACAGCCATTAATGTCTAAACCGCTGGCCACAAAAGCGAGTACACCCCTAAGTGAAAATGTCCAAATTGGGCCCAAAGTGTCAATATTTTGTGTGGCCACCATTATTTTCCAGCACTGCCTTAACCCTCTTGGGCATGGTTCACCAGAGCTTCACAGGTTGCCATTGGAGTCCTCTTCCATGACAACATCACGGAGCTGGTGGATGTTAGAGATCTTGCGCTCCTCCACCTTTCGTTTGAGGATGCCCCACAGATGCTCAATAGGGTATAGGTCTGGAGACATGCTTGGCCAGTCCATCCCCTTTACCCTCAGCTTCTTTAGCAAGGCAGTGGTCATCTTGGAGGTGTGTTTGAGGTCATTATCATGTTGGAAAACTGCCCTGCGGTCCAGTCTCTGCTTCAGTATGTCACAGTACATGTTGGCATTCATGGTTCCCTCAATTAACTGTAGCTCTCCAGTGCCGGCAGCACTCATGCAGCCCCAGACCATGACACTCCCACCACCATGCTTGACTGTAGGCAAGACACACTTGTCTTTGTACTCCTCCCCTGGTTCCAGTAATCCATGTCCTTAGTCTGTTTGTTTGCGGGCTTTCTTGTGCATCATCTTTAGAAGAGGTTTCCTTCTGGGACGACAGCCATGCAGACCAATTTGATGCAGTGAGCGGCGCATGGTCTGAGCACTGACAGACTGACCCCCGACCCCTTCAACCTCTGCAGCAATGCTGGCAGCACTCATATGTCTATTTCCCAAACACAACCTCTGGATATGATGCTGAGCACGTGCACTCAACTTCTTTGGTCGACCATGGCAAGGCCTGTTCTGAGTGGAACTTGTCCTGTTAAACCGCTGTATGGTCTTGGCCACCGTGCTGCAGCTCAGTTTCAGGGTCTTGGCAATCTTCTTATAGCCTACGCCATCTTTATGTAGAGCAACAATTATTTTTTTGAGATCCTCAGAGAGTTCTTTGCCATGAGGTGCCATGTTGAACTTCCAGTAACCAGTATGGGTTAGGGTTAGGCGATAACACCAAATTTAACACACCTGCTCCCCATTCACACCTGACACCTTGTAACATAACGAATCACATGACACCAGGGAAAATGGCTAATTAGGCCCGATTTGGACATTTTCACTTAGGGGTGTACTCACTTTTGTGGCCAGCGGTTTAGACATTAATGGCTGTGTGTTGAGTTATTTTGAGGGGATAGAAAATTTACACTGTTATATAAGCTGTACACTCATTACTTTACATTGTAGCAAAGTGTCATTTCTTCAGTGTTGTCACATAAAAAGATATAATAAAATATTTACAAAAATGTGCGGGGTGTACTCACTTCTGTGAGATACTGTAGCCTGCTACACAAGAACGTCACAGGAATTTAAATTGGTGAATCTTTTGTGAGCTGTTTATTGATTAGAACACAGAGAATCACGTTTCAGAAAGCATGTGAACAGAATTTCTCCTTGTGCTTGAGTGGACACATACTAAATTACCTCAAAATTCTATAGTCAAGTGTTTTCATAAACACAATCGGTTTTGTCTTGAAGAGACAAAAAAATCAAATGTGTATTATATTTGATCTGTGCATTCAGTCTTAAAGTGACAGCAGCCAATATACTGTATATCTGACAACAACAAAACAGCTTTAGCAAAGATTAATCTATATTTAATTGATATAGTAAAAATGTTGCAGTGTATCTGAATATTCTTGTTAGACCTAATTTTATAACTTGTTCTTATTTGATTACAAATGATTCACTTCCTTTGAAGTCAACCATCTGTCATTAAAAAAAATGAGAAGTTAGCTATATATATTTGAAATAAACCAGGTTTACAACATCTGACAAGTCACTCCATACGTAAAATTTTAAATGATTTATTAAGAAAATCCTACCCAATAATTTATCTAGATTTATGATTTCAGACTTCCCCAAAGACTTTTCTTATTTTTTTGTGCACTAGATTAGCTCTTCAGAGTTTTTCTATTTGCTATAGTAATTTGCTTCTCATTTTTGTGCACAAAGTTTGCTGCTTATTGTTTAACTAAGCTTGAATAGTTTGTGCTGTTTTTCCTCACTGGAGCTGATTTGGAACATCTGCTGAATTAATAAATGTAAAGAAAAATTTAAGCACTGCTTGCTTTTCACAACAATAATTTCGGATTTCTCTTCTTCCCTATGTTACACTACCTGACTCCTGAGCTACTCCTGAAATTTGTCCCTGCTGAAACCATTCATGTTGTAAGATCTCCTCTAAAGTCGCTCTTTCTGCAGGATCACGAGTCAGGCACCGGTTTATCAAATCCTGGCATTCTGTGCAAGGCAAGACAGCTGGTTAGTCTCGCTAACATTGTAATGTATGAAAATTTGTTTAACAATACTATTGTCTATGTGTTATTAGTAGTTATTGGTTCTGTTACCTCTGGACAATGTGTGGTCAATCGTCACATTGGCTATCATTCTATCAAATGCAGTCTTAAAAGGCTTATTTCCAGTCACCATTGAGTAAAGCACAGCACCCAAACTCCAGACTGTTGTTGGGCCTGCGTGATATTCAGTTGGATACTCAGGTGGGCGGCACCCTCCTGTTTATTGAAACAAGAGATTTTTACACTGAACAAGCATTTAATTTTTCTGTTTTTACATATCTATTCTTATAAATACATCATATGATCATTAAATCAGTACACAGGAGACTGAAATCTAACTAGAGTTTATTGTAAGCATTAAGACAAAAAGCCAACTCACCTAAATGTCCATTTTCAAAGCCAGAAGGACTGACGATGCAACTGCCGCCAAAGTCTATTAATTTGAGTTCCATCGTCGATGTATTGACCAGCATGTTGTCTTCTTTGATGCTGCAATGGAAGATCTCCCGGTCAAGACAGTGCTTTGCTCCGAGGACCGCTTGAATCATCAGGCCACGTGCAAGTGGTTCATTTAGTCTTGGCCTATTGTCATTGAGGAATCTGTGCAAACTCTTGCAGGGACGTGGATACTCCAGAATGAGGATGTAATCATCTTCCTCTTCAAACCATTCCAGCATATACACTATGTACGGACTTAGCGGAGGCTGTTTCATCACCAGATTTATAGCCACTTCTTCAAACACTGGCTCAAAACATCCAAGCTAGAAAAACAGAATCAATTAAAGGTTAGTTCACTATGGGTATGTTTAGCCGCTCTTCCACCATCGGGCTGAACAATTCTAAGAACAATAAGAAATGGTTCCAGTAATGTTTCCACTTGAGCACGACTCAGCTGTGGAAAAGCGGATTTAGATTTTTTTCACAAACTTGCATTTAGATGAATTTGATTAATTTAGATATATTTATAAAGTTTTGCCAACTTACAATTTTTATATTATTGTCGCTTGTCCTCTTTGGAATAAATTTGATGGCGACCTGCAAAATAATAAAGAAAGGATAAACAAAAATGGGTAAAAATCATGGGTAAATCAATCATACTAATTAATTAATATTAGAGACTGAATATTCTCATTAACACAATTTTTTTTAAATGATTTAAAACATGTTTTGATTAAAGCACTCATCAAATATATATATTTGGTGAATACAGCCAAAGTGATTGTACCTTCTGGCCATCAGATTTCCGGATCCCCTCATACACAGAGCCATTGCCTCCTTTTCCTATTAACCGTCCCCATTCATAAAATTCACAAAATGGAACTGCAAAAATACAAAAAGAGCATGTTAATTTACATGGACTTCAGCAGTGTGAATTGGCAGACAGAATAAACACATCTAGTACAAATCAGCTACCTGGAGACTAAATACGGATTATGTAAAAGTAAATGGCATGATAATCAATATCGTTATAATTGTATTTCTTTACACAGGTAATCTAGGGAAAAAACTACTACTTGGATCAAGTACTACATTCATCAGTTAGATCTGGAATGAGGTATGAGGTATCTGACATACAACAAATGTATAAACAAACAGATTTTACTAGACACAGGTGTAAAAACTAATATGTGCAAGAACAAGAAATAGCTGGCAAGCAGAAAAAGATTTACGAGTAGCTGGAGGGATGTATGGAACTGGATCTCCAATGCGTCTTCTTCGCCTGAAAGCACTCTGGACAGGCCAAGGTGGCAATGTACGAGGAACAACTGGATTCTGCAGAGCCGTGGGCTTGAGGACAAATGGATCCAGCTGAGGATCATCTGGATCCTGCAGAACTGCTGTCTCAAGAACAGGTGGACCTGGTTGAAGATAATCTGGATCCTGCAGAGCCATTGATTTAAGTTTGGATTGATCTGGTTGAGGATCGGTTGGAACCTGTAGGGCCACTGACTCGAGAACAGATGGATCTGGCTGAGGGCGCACTAAATTTGTGTTAGGCTGTGGTGGAAGAGGGCCCACTTCATTGTTTTGTGTTGCACTTTTTACAGTGTGCCACATTCTCTTAAAAAACCCACTGATGTCTTTCTTCTTCTGCCTTTTTTCTAAAGAAAAAAAATAAAAAGAGAAACACAAGAGTTAGAAATTACAAACAGATTTCAAAGTCAAATATTAAGGCTAAACTTCAAGAAAAAAAAAAATATATATATATATACACTGTGCTGCTTGAAAGTTTGTGAACCCTTTAGAATTTTCTATATTTCTGCATAAATATGACCCAAAACATAATCAGATTTTCGCACAAGTCCTGAAATGAGACAAAAATATTTTCTTTGGCATTTATTTATTCAGGAAAATGATCAAATATTGCATATCTGTGAGTGGCAAAGTATGTGAATCTCTTGGATTAGCAGTTAATTTAAAGATGAAATTAGAGTCCATCTGTGCAGAGGTGTTTTCAGTCAGTGCAATGACTAAATGTCAGTACATGACCTGTTTTATTCAAAGAACAGGGAGCTATCAACGTCTGATCATGTTTGTTAAAGTGAATCATGTCACGAACAAAGGAGATTACTGAGGACCTGGGAAAAAGAGTTGATGTTGCTCATCAGGCTAGAAAAGGTTACAAAACCATCTCTGACAGATTGTATACAAATCTTCAAGACCACTGTTACCTTCCTGAGAAGTGATCAACCAACAGAGATCACTCCAAAGCAGAACTTGTAATAGTCTGAGAGGTTGCAAAAGTTCCCAGGGTAACTTCTAAGGAACTAAAGGCCTTTCTCACATTGGCTAATGTTAATGTTCATGAGCCCATCATCAGGAGAACACTGAGCAACCTTGGTGTACATGGCAGAGTTGCAAGAAGAAAATCACTGTTCTCCAAAAAGAAAATTGCTTGCTGAAGATCATGTGGACACGCCAGAGGACTATAATGGATGGATGAAACCAAAATAGATCTTATTGGTTTAAATGAGAAGCTATTATGTTCGGAGAAAAGAACACACTGGATTCCAGCTTTAGAATCTTATCCCATCTGTGAAACATGGTGGTGGTAGTATCATGGCTTGGGCCTGTTTTGCTGCATCTTGGCCAGGACAGCCTGCCATCATCGATGGAACAATGAACTCTGAATTATACCAGCAAATTCTAAAGGAAAACATCAGGACATCTGTTTAAGAACAGAGTCTCAAGAGAACGTGGGTCATGCAGCAAGACAACAACCCCAAGCACACAAGTCATTCAACCAAAGAATGGTTAAAGAAGAACAAAGTTAATGTTTTGGAATGGCTGAGTCAAAGTCCAGATCCAAAATAAAATGTTGTGGAAGGACCTAAGCAAGCAGTTCATAGGAGGAAACCCACCAGGATCACAGAGTTTAAGTGGTTCTGCACTAAGGAATGGGCTAAAACTCCTACATGTTATTGTGCAGGACTGATCAGCATTTACAAGAAACTTTACCTTCAGTTACTGCAACAAAAGGGGGTCACACCAGAGACTGAAAGCAAAGATTCACATACTTTTGCAACGCACAGATATGTAGCACTGGATAATTTTTCTCAATTAATAAATGACAAAAAAATATATTTTTCTCTCACTTATTTGATTCGGTTCTCGTTGTTTACTTTCAGAACTTATATGAAAATCTGATGATGTTTTGGGTCATATTTATGCAGAAATATAGAAAATTCTAAAGGGTTCACAAACTTTCAAGCAGCACTGTATATGTATATGTAGCCTATATATATATATAATTTTTTTTTTTTTTTTTTTAACACCAAAACTAACAACCATGCAAGCGGGGAGAAAGGAGAGCCCCCTAGAACACGATTTCAACCAAAACCCAGAGGCACAACTTGCACCAGGTCATTCTGTGTCATTTGGACACAATCCTTAGTATTTGATGGTCAGTTTTCGCCCACTACTCTTCTTTGCTGATGAAGTCTTGTCATGCTTTGTGTATGCAGTCAGTTGGGCTGTTAATGTTACAGATACTCCTGCTACTAAATGGGCTCCCATGATTTGTTGTAATTTTTGGAAGTCCGAGTATTATTCAATTTCAACAAAGGCTTGTAGTAAACACTGCTGTACACTACACTGATAAGCAAACTACAAAAAAATAGTTTATGATGGTAATGTAGCCTACACAAATTATATGAAGCCCTATAACAATGCCTGTTCACACTATATTTTACAACTGCTGTAGCCTAAACATTTCACAAAATTGAGTTGAAATGTAAAGACTGCCTATTCTCCATATCGCTTGAAAAGCTTGTGCTCACACTGAAGCGTTGTAAAAGTCGTTCTGTGGACAAACGTCGAGTGTTTTCTCAGGTGATAATCTTCGCTTCAGCTCTGAATGTCACTGAACCGAATGGACATCAATCTTCAAGCGTTCATTTACATGCCACAACTCCTGGCACTGTGACGTCATGGAATGTTTTTTTTCTTCTTCTTTTTCCAAAAGCATTTTTTTAAACAATGCATTATGGGAGGACTTGTTTTTATGCTTATATTTATTTTTTTTAAGCTAAAGGGACACAAAACATCGTATATAACCATCAAGAAGAATATATTTTAAAGATACTTACACACAACGCCCATCGGCAGAGGGTGAACCAACTCGGGCAAGGCTAAGTAGTAATCTATAACTAGATATTATTATAATATGCTCATCATAAACCGATCATTTTTTGGCAAGTGCAAGATATCCGCTATAAAATATTGTTAATCCTACTGAATTTGTATTTAAGGCGATCACAAAAAATATATATTACTAATTATAACGCTTTCATTTCCACGGTTATTCAGACAAAAGTAAATTACATACACAAAACAAGCACACGACCATAGAGCTGACTTCAGTCTATAGTGAATTTAAGGTGTCTAAACTGTGAAATTAATTTCTTTGTTACATGTTGTTTATAATGAGAATTTGCACGCGCACTGAACACTGAACTTTGTTTTTTCAGAGATGACTAAATTAATCTGGAGTGGACGCCTCTGATTGGCAATTGTATTCATTCATCTCCTGTTACTTTGAAACCTTTTTTACAGTCCAAGTTTGAAACCATCAGTATCGTGAAAACCGCTATAAAATAAACGTGAAATTAATTAAATTTCAAAACGGTATATGTCTCAGCTGCACTTCTCCCATACAGAGGGACAATCTCTGGAGAAGAACTCCTGATTCTGAACCTCATCCTCGGTAGGTTACACTCTAACAATGTTCATTCAGTATGAACTATTCAAAACAACCGGTTCGCAGAAATGAATCGTACTTCCCCAACACTACCAAGGTCTAAAGACAGTTGATTCACAACCAAGCCCCGCCTTTACTTCCGTACATCAAGATAAATACAAACAACACTTCACTATCCCACCACCTCAGTATTCAAGTTAAATAAAATAGCAGATGTTAATTGTCACAACACAAATTGCTCTACAGTTCTTGAGTCACAGGTGAGGAACATCACATTATGCGCATGCGCATTAATATCAAGCCAGCCAGATGCCGCTGCCATGACAACGCAGTTTCCGAGACTGGAGCAGTTGAAAGCAAATATGTCTGCAAATGATGAAAGAAACGTTGGGACGGTGAAATCTGAAGAGGTATGATAACGATTATAGAGAAAGCAAACTAGATAAGTAAAGTTTATAAACAGACCTTTTGTCGGCTTGAGAATAGATAGATGTGTGTCTGTTTTGGTTGTAATTTTTGACAGTTGGAGTTTGAGAGTCGTGGATCTCTCTCAAGCAGACATAACTTTTTTGGTCAAGTTCAACTTATTTATTGTTTTTTATTATTATTCTGAGACTCTCTTTGCATTATACCTTAAAACGTTTGAACAAGATTTCAAAATATACACTTATCTCTATGGAAGCCCGTTTCTAGATTTCAGATACTCTTTAGCAGCAGAAGAGTCTTGGTCCTATGGGTTACATTACTGCTATTACTATTACATTGCTACACTATTTGCTTTTTAAAAAAAACAATGTTTTGCAGGACAAAGCAACTCAAACCAGTCCACCAAAGTCCACCAAGGTCGCCAACTTCAGCGCTACAGCCAGCCAGGTGAGAAAATCTTTTAATTTGCTGGTGAATTATTTTGATCAAAATTTGTGTTAGACCTGCAGCAAAACAGAACTACACTATATTGCCAAAAGTATTGGGTCACCCCCTTCTAATGAACAGGTTTGACTACTTTAGTCATTTCCATAAGTACAAATCTTAATGTTTAAGCATATAATGATATTCTTGGGAATTGTGTGTTTTTAATTTTATAGCAACAGTTTGGACAGAACCCTTTTCTATTCTAACATGACAGTGCCTCTGTGTATAAGGCAAGGTTCAAAAAGACATGATTGATTCAGTTAGTGTGGAAGAACTTGACTGGTCTGCATCAAGCAAAGTCCTAATCTCATCTGAACACCTCTGGTGTGACTTTAAATGCAGACCTTGAGCTGAAAACTCACCATCAAACACCAATGACTTGTGCATACACTATATGGACAAAAGTATTGGGACACTCCCTTCTTTAGAACAAAAGAAGGCACTTCCAAAACTGTGGCAACAAAGATGGAAGCATAATTAACATATTTAAAAACTGTATTTCCATCTCTGTTGCAACAGTTTTGAAAGTGTCTAAAATGACTGTACCCATATACAAGTCATTGGTGTTTAGTGATGAGTTTTCAGCTCAAGATCTGCATATAAAGTTACACCAGAGGTGTTCAGCTGAGGGTTCTGTCCAAACTGTTGCTATAAAATTAAAAACACACAATTGCCTAGAATATCATTATATGCTTAAACATTAAGATTTGTACTCATGGAAATTACTAAAGTAGTCAAACCTGTTCATTAGAAGGGGGTGACCCAATACTTTTGGCAATATAGTGTATGTATTACGGTGAATATGGACACAGTCAATGGTAGCATGCCCTGCTCTTTCTGCAGTGGGAAATCTATGATTCTTACCAAGAGGAAATTAAGAGGCGGGACAAATCAAGTCATCAGTCCATCAAGGAGGAAGAATTTGAAGATTCACAAATTAAGGTTGTATTGTAACAAAGTGCATACACTTTCATCAAGAAAATGACTTATCTTTTATAACAAATCCCCTCTTGTGCTTATAGACTAATGATATTGCCCATCTGGCTGGGCTTGCCAGGTACGTGGAGGGTAAGGTGTTTCACAGGGCATATGCAGACATTTTATATGGTAATTATAAGAAATTATTTATTTTCACTGCTACACCCATAATTTGGGATTACGGACAGATGGACAGATTTAAAAAAAGAGCATGTCTTTTTCTTAAGTAAATGTCTTTATATCCAACCCCAGATTTTAAGCATTTTGAGGATGCATCTGATGAATTCAGAGGAGAGAAGGGCACTCTGCTCCCGTTGTGGAAATTCGAGTATGATAAAGCCAAAAGTCTGTCTGTGACTGCCCTCTGCTGGTGAGTTTCACACTGTATTGAAAAATGCAGTCATAAATTGAATAAAAATCACCTCTTTGAGTGGCATTTGTATTTTTTTATTTCTAGGGATCAAAAACACAAAGATTTGTTTGCTGTTGGTCTTGGGTCACGTAAGTTTACTATTTACCATATACAAGCAATCATTTGTAAGTTAAATGGCTCTGAAATGTGTTATATCTTTCCCGTTCAGATGAATTTACTCAGCAGAGGGGTGGCATGCTTGTCTTGTACACCCTGAGGAACCCCAATTACCCAGAATTCATCTTTAACACGGTCTCAGGTGTGATGTGTGTAGATATCCATGAGCGTCTGTCCAATCTGGTGGCTGTAGGTTTGTATGACGGCTGTGTTGCAGTATATAACCTAAGGAAAAAGAGTGATGAGCCCTTTTGGAACAGCAGAGCCAACCCTGGCAGACATAAAGGCGCTGTGACACAGGTATGGATGAGGATGTGACCATGGAGTCAATTAAAACAATACTGATAAACCTTCACTACCTAAAGTATGATATGACAGTGGAGCTGTATGTTTAATTCAATGTTCGGAATAGTACCATTCTACTCTTGCTAGTTCTGTAATATGCAGTACTGTGTCTATTCTTGCCTTATACACAGAGGCATTGAATAGAAAAGGGACCTTTCCAAACTGTTGCTATGAAATTAGAAGCACACAATTCCCTAGAATATCATTATATGCTTAAACATTAAGATTTGTACTCATAGAAATTACTAAAGTAGTCAAACCGGTTTATTAGAAGGAGGTGTCTCGATACTTTTGGCGAATTGGCAATATAGTGTATTTATCAAAATGTGCAGTACACAACCAGAGCACGCTGTGCAGTGTGCTCTTATCCCACAATGCAGTGCAAATATACTATATAAAATATTATTGTTTTAAACAATATCTGCATAGATATACACTACTGTAACACTTGGTTGATAAGAAAGTCTTGGCTGTACTGTTTTGTGTTTCATTGTCTTTATTACAGGTGAAGTGGCAGAAAGATGATTTGGACAGTAATCACAACTTCATCTCTGTGTCTGCTGATGGACGAGTGGTGTCTTGGACTCTGGTAAAGGTACAGAAGGAAATATCTAAAAGTTGATTCTAAAGCAAGTCATTATTGTATGAGGTTGTCTGATGCCAGTCATTTGGATTTTAGCATGAACTAGTCTTCACAGACATGATCAAGCTCCCAGTCCCAGACACAATTCCTGATAAACTTAAGGATGTCTTTTCCACAGGTATGTATCACCTTACCACACTGGTCAGTAATTACAAGTATGTAATACAAGTATTTAATAATGCTCTATTATTAGCAGCTTTCATTGCACAACCGATATGAACAAAATTATATTTATAAAAACATGCAGTGATGATGTAAGTGGGGGCTTCTCTCAGTATATGGACAGGGGCCCTTCAGCTGTGACTACTGTGTATTCACAATCTAGAACAGGAAATGTAATCACATTCAAAATCACAAAAACTTTACTCATCCTTCCTGCACGTAATACAGATTTAAATATGATCATGCCGCAGCTGGTATTTGCATGTAGCTTTGTATGTTTCATTCATGGGTGATATTGAGGTTTGATGATAATTCAGATGACTTGAGTCTGAGGTCTCATAAGAAGCTCCTCAAAGGAGCTTCTTGTCAGTTCCAAATATGTTCAATTTAGGCTTACGATGCTTTTGGGAAATGCTTCCCATAGAAATCCCAGAACAGAAGGATAATGTCAAAGTGAATATATGTGCTAATGATAAAAAAAATTTGCATGCATTAATTATTATCATACTCACTGAAGACATTTTCTTTATGGGACTAGTTGGAACAAATCTGGACTTCCACAAACAAAAGGACAATTTTCTTCTTGGCACTGAGTATGGAAAGATTCACAAGGTCAGTCATACATCATCAAAGGCAAGATGATCATTTGCACCAAGGCCAATCATACAATGAATCAACTAAATTTTTTTATTCAATCTATATATTTTACATTAACAAATACCCTTTGTTATCCTGCTGTCTGAAGATCTGCAGTCTTGAGTCATCTTGTTGTTCTGTGTTAGATTCGGGGAGTAGGAGCTTGTTGTGTTTGTGGTGGTTGTCTCCTGCTGAGCAATCACTGTTTATAATATCATCAAAACAAGGAAGTATTCTTATTAGCTGCCTGTCTCTGCACCACTAAATGAAGTAGTAAAACAAACGCACACCGTTTGGGGAGACTAAATGAGGAAACATTATAACTGCACACGCTCTTAAGTGCGATTTATAGAGATTATAATTCAGTTATAATGTCTCTGTACGGCTGTCACGGCAGCACCAGCTAATAACATTCGGTCTCTGTCTCTCCTTCTTATTTATATTTTTCACTCTGCCAGCCAGGGGTAGACTAGCATCAAACTATTCATTCTGACAGACCAGACAGTTTTGTTTCTCATCTGTGTGCTTTACTTTGCTCTGTATGACTTTTTTTCTTCTAAATTACAAACATCACATGCAAAAACTACTGACTCCAACATCCTTCCACTTCCACACACACGTGCACACACACACACAAAATGCTGTTAATTCCACCTATCAAAACAAATGTATTTGCCAATCAAATGTACAGTATTGTAGAAATAAGTATACATGTATCATGTTAAGGCAACATCCCTTAAAGTTTAACAGATGCTACAGGATTAATACAAAAGAATTGTGTTGATCTCTTTACAAGGAATGTCTTAAATGTCACTATTACTTCTGCAAATGTTATTCATAACTACCGGTGGATAGTTAAGCAGTATAGCAAAGGAGCAAGAGTGCTGTTGTACAAAACAGCAGTTTTGTAACGTTAATTTTACCAGTAATGAGTTTGTGTTTCTCAGGGCTCCAAACTCTATAATAGGTTTGTGGAGACATATGATGCCCACTTCATGAATGTCACTCGTGTGAGGTGGAATCCCTTCCATCCTGATGTCTTCATCTCCTGCAGCTGGGACTGGATGGTCAAAATTTGGGATCAAACTGTGAAGTATGAGCACCATTCCCTACAGCACTATGTCTACAGCAGCCTTTTCCAGCCTGTTACTATTTAAATAAGAATAATCATGTAAAAACTTTTTTTTTACATTTTCAATTATCTTACTTAAATGTTTAATCAGCCAATATATTTGTGTTTTTACAATTGATGCAATTATGTCCTGAATCATAGTTCTATTGTTAGGAACATAGTGAAATTTGACAGCATAGAGACTAGATTGTACTCTAGGGTAATTTACCAGATCTCACCAACAGGCCAAACATCTTCTCACTCTTTTTGGGTAGGCTAACCAAGCGCTGCGCTGCCTGTGTAATTCTGATTTGTCTATAAAAACTCTGGCTCTTAAATCTTTATTAGGCCACTGTACATTTTTTAAGGATGTTCCGTTCATTAGACTGTTGACATAGGAACTGTTGTTCTCATATACAGTTTGTAGTTGTTGATATATGTGACCCTGGACCACAAAACCAGTCTTAAGTCGCTGGGGTATATTGTAACAATAGCCAAAAATACATTGTATGGGTCAAAATGATACATTTTTCTTTTATGCCAAAAATCATTAGTTAAGTTTAGTTTATTGTCCTTGTATTAAAATACAACGAAATTACAGTGCAACTCCCCTTAGTGCAATTTAGAAACACATAATACAACGTTAAAAACACCATAAGACTTTTCATAATAGGTTACTACAATAAAAAGTATACATAATATAAAAATAAATAAATAACTATATCAGCATAACCATAAATAAATAATTAATTCATTGGATTATTTAGTGCTCTTATGGCCCATGGGAAGAAACTGTCCCTGAGTCTAGAGGCTCGAGTCTTTATCGATCTGAAGCGCCTACCTGAGGGCAACAGGTCAAATATATGGTGGGCTGGATGGGAGTAGTCTGATATAATGGACCCGGCCTGCTTGAGGCACCGGGTGCTGGAGATCTCTTCTAGGGAGTGCAGAGGGCAACCGATGAGCTTATGACCCTCTGTAATAACTTCTTGTCTCCAGCCGAACTCCCAGCATACCATGCCGTGATGGAATAAGTGAACACACTCTGGATAGTAGACTGATAAAAGGACACCAGCAACCTTTGTTCCAACCCACTTTTCCTGAGTACTCTCAGAAAGTGAAGGCGCTGATGGGCCTTCTTTGTCAGTGCTGAGATGTTGATGGTCCAGGAAAGAGTCTCTGAAATATGTACTCCAAGGAACTTCTCCAAGGAACAATCTCCATTTATGTAGAGGGGGGCATAGTCCCCCCCTGTTTTTCCTAAAGTCAATGATGACCTCCTTTGTTTTTGTGGCGTTTAACTGAAGATGATATTACTATATTAATATTAGTATATTAAGTAAAGAACATGTTCCATGAAGATATTTTGTCAATTTCCTACCGTAAATATATTAAAACTTAGTTTTTGATTAGTTATATGCATTGCTAAGAACTTCATTTGGACAGCTTTAAAGGCAATTTTCTCAGTATTTAGATTTTTTTGCACCCTCAGATTCCAGATTTTCAAATAGTTGTATCTCAGCCAAATATTGTCCTATCATAACAAATAATACATCAATGGAAAACTTATTTATTCAGATGTATAAATCTCCATTTGAAAAAAATTTACACCTATGACTGGTTTTGTGGTCCAGGGTCACATATAGTTTCGCTTTTTTACCTGATATGAAATTTTGCACCAATAGATCATCCCGTGTAGCGAATATAACTGGCAGGCACCTGCCCTTTTGGCCTCTGACTATATAAGTTCCCTTTTTGTCCAAGACATTTTTTTCTTTTTTAATTTTACATTTTAGTTTTTATTTAAATTTGGCCCATGGCATCAATTCTCATTTAAGCGTGTACCCGACAGATGCAATTAAGTTTTAATTCTGCGACCATAATGTACCTCAAATAATATTAACAACTTTTGATTATGTTGAGTGTTGACTACGTGTGCCAATGAAATATTAGGTGTTTATTTCAAGAATAGGAATGTACCTCGTATTTGCACCAACAACTAGCTTCTAGTCTACTATGGCACACGGCCTGCTTTATTAAGCTGTTCAAGTATCAAAATCTGTGTGGCTAAATTGATGATTTCTGAAGCATAATGTGACACTAAAGACTGAAGTATTGGCTGCTGAAAATTTGGCTTTGCCATCATAGGAATAAACTACATTTTAAAATATATTAAAATAGAAAAGAGTCATTTTAAATTGTCTTGTTTCACAATATTATTATTGCTTTTACTGTATTTTTCATCAAATAAATGCAGCCTTGGTGAATGTAAGAAACTTCTTTCAAAAACATCAAAAAATCTTACGGACCCCAAAATTTTATATGACAGTGTATATTAATCACAATAGTAATCACAATATTTTATATGACAGTGTATATTGATACACAATAGTAAAATCCACAATTTCTGCATTCTAAGAATAAAACAAATTCTATTTTGATAATATTAACAAAACAAAAAAAAAAATTCATACATTAATTTTCTAAAAATTTGTGTTGCTGTAAAGTTGAAAACTGATCACTTTAATCTCATGGTAAAAGCTCCGAGAGTGGCTGGCAGCTCCCTGCACAGATGCAGGCAGTGATATACAGAGAATTGTCAAATCTGGTGTACATACAAATGCCAGCGGATAAATTCATCTGTCAACTCAAGAGTGTCAAGCACTCTCCTTTAATTGGGATTATGTGGTACTACTGATTCTCTCTTCCATAATCTGATTCTTACTGGTTGTGACAGTCTTGTTGATGCTTTTAACGCATAGCACAGTTATTTTTCACAAATAGACAATTAGACATCAGTTACTTCCACAGCCTACATGTGTACAAAGGCTCTGGATCTCTCTCTCTCTCTCTCTCTCTCTTTCTCTCTCTGCATGCCCACATTAGATGAATTCAGAATGGGAGCACTGTAGTTTCTGTTAGAGCTTCATTTGGACTGAATAGTAGTTTATAAAAGTAACAATACATGTCTCTCACAGGTCTCCCATGTTCACCTTTGAATTGGAAATTGGAGCTGCAGTGACAGATGTGGCCTGGGCTCCATATTCTTCCACTGTCTTTGCTGCTGTCACCACTGAAGGAAAGGTAAACAGTGTAACTGACTCCTCTGTAGATACACAATAGTAAAATCCACAATTTCTGCATTCTAAGAATAAAACAAATTCTATTTTGATAATATTAACAAAACAAAAAAAAAAATTCATACATTAATTTTCCAAACCACTTATCCTAATAATAATGTCTGAGAAATTTATTAATGAGTATCTAAGCCTGTATCCTGTGTCCCCCATCTCTGGCTTTCTTCTGCCAGAGCTGAGATTATTCAGGCGGGCAGCATGATACATGAATGACAATGAGGATGATGGGATTACTATTAAATTTAACATCCATTTAACATCCATTATCTAATGCTTGCTGATTGCAAGAGAATACGTTATAGAGGTGCTAATTTCACTGAAAATATCAAACCATAAACTCACACAGCATTAATGCAAAGACTAAAACTGCCTGCTCCTCCTTCTCCATTTCTCTCTCAGGTCCATGTGTTCGACCTCAACATCAACAAATATGAGGCTCTCTGCCAGCAAAAAGTGGTGTCCAAGAAGACCAAGCTCTTCAACATTGAATTCAACCCTGTCCATCCCATCATCATCGTGGGCGATGACCGCGGCCATGTCACCAGCCTCAAGCTCTCTCCCAACCTCCGCAAGATGCCTAAGGTAGGAGATGAATAATCAAATCACATTCTTAATCGATCAGTGCTGTACTGCTGAATTGCTATATCTGCACCTTTGTGACAGCTTTAAAGTCAAACGATGTGAATAATTCTCAAAATTTTAGTTTATAGCAAATGTATTGCACTCAATGGCCCTCCCTGCTTAGGATTTCATTGATCCTATTAATAGCTGTAACTTTGAGCTGCTTATTAGAGCTTACTGAAGATCCCTCCTCTGCATTCCTTATAATTTACTCATAATTCCTTAAAATGTTGCCTAATGATTGACAGAAACAGGATAGCATTTAATTAGAGCAAGAGCATTAAAGCAACATCTCTGCCGAGAAGAAGTTCATCTGGTCTGGTTTAGTTCATTACAATCATGGCATGGTCAGTAACCATAGCAATCTTTGATTATTCTCCTACAAAAGGACCCATTTGTCACTGTAATCATATCAGACAAATGTCATGCAAGATTGGAGCGTGTCTCTGACGGTTTTGTTCCACCACAGTACACACAGAGGAAATAATGTCGCGCTAACACCTCTCTCATTACCTCCGCCGGTCGAGATGGAAACGTTTAAATGGGAGCTTCACACTGAGAAGTGTTTGTGATTGTTAGTAGCACCCCTGGTTCAGTCCACTCACGACCAGCAGCTAATTCACCTCGTCCTCTTCATTTCTCTCTTTGGCTCCACAGGACAAGAAGGGTCAGGAATTGCCGATGAGTCTGGAGGTGGAAAAAGCAAAGATGGAGCAACTGTTGAGCTTACTGAGATAGCCTGGGAATAACCAGAAGAACTGAGGCACAGCAAAATTTTAATTTAAACTATCTATTGCCTAGAAATGTCTGAGTAGCCAAAAATAGTCTTACAGCACACCTGTAATGTATGCCATTACTTTTTTTATGTTAAAAAACTTTAGATTTGTATGGATATTTCACTGTATTCATTAAAAATTCATAATCATACATCTACTGTTTAAGCCAAAAAAAAAAAAAATACAATACAACATTAAAATTCCTCTTTCAGACACAGTTCTGTTCTTGCACTTG
Source organism: Barbus barbus (assembly GCF_936440315.1). Classification (NCBI taxonomy): domain Eukaryota; kingdom Metazoa; phylum Chordata; class Actinopteri; order Cypriniformes; family Cyprinidae; genus Barbus; species Barbus barbus. Next base: position 18,546,799 of record NC_136714.1, read on the forward strand.
ACCTTTTATTTGTTTTCACCTGCTAATTAGCATAGTGCTGAAGTGCTGATTGCTAGCTGTTTAGGTGCAAGTATGGGGTTTCACTGACATTGTCAGGCACTACTGAATGACTCTAAAAAGGCGAATGAGTTTCTTTACCTTTACATAAAACACTCAGTATAACAGAGCTTAGGTACAGTCCCAGCACCCCATGCTGAGCCAACCCACTCCTTGTCCTCGAGTGTTTCTTTTGCAGGCCTCTATGAACAGCAAAAAAACTTATATGAAAATATGTTTTCAAAATAATATGAATTAATGACAAACCATGTCGCCCAGTCTGCAATTGATCGCTGCAGGCAGTACAAAATATAAACAGCATTACGTCTCCAATTTTTTCTCTCACGCCGTCAGCAAGTACCTCTGCTCATTCCTTTGATGTGCGTTTTCTAGAGTCAGCACTGGGACACTCTCTGGCTGGAGAGAAATATCAGAACCAGTATGAGCAGAGCTACCAGGATGTTACATGCTATGGCCACCACTGCGGTGGTGGACAGTCCCGTAGAGGAGATGGAGTCTTCACGGTCACATAGCTGCATCGCTGACACAGAGACGGCCTCCCTCCCTCAGACCAGCTGTCAGCCCCAGAAGACACCGCTCTGATCTGTGACCTGTGAAGCTCAGCGCTTCAAAGCCCTGCTTGTTGACATCACCATCACTCTGCTGTCATTATTTGTCACCCAGGGGTCCTCCTGATCGTCTGATCCGGTGTGAACAAGTGCGTCCTACTTTTCACATCTCTTATGTTCACAGATCAAGGGCACACTGTGTTCTGGTGTTGGAAGAAGACTTTGAAACTGGTCTGATGATGGACCAAAGAGCAAAGCCTGAGGATTTGTTTTGGTTTGGTGGACTATTTTCATTGGTTTGACTTTGTTCTGAGAGGTAGATGGCAGTGGAATGCAGGATGTGGTCTTGAATGCCGTCGCTGTCATTCATCTTAGGCCTTCTTTTCTATGTGACAGATTGAATGAGGACATTTATCGTAAGACTGTATTTCAAAACATCTGCAGGATGCAAATATTGTTAGATTTTTCAAGTAAAATAACAAATGTGTTGGGCCTGTAAATGTGTAAAATAACGTGTTGGCCTCCTCTTCCACAAGAACATTTATACAAACAGTTATGCGAATATTTCATTCTCTTCACTTTATTCACATTGGAAAACCAAGTATTATATGAGAATGAAGTTAAAAGTTCTGTCATGTCTTTCTAAACACTTTTTATCCTTTTTTCATGGAACAGAAAAGAGATGTTATTTTTTGTTTTGTCAAGTCTTAATATGCACAAACAAAATTTCAGAGCTACTGTACAGGAGAAATTGAGGTCTTGATACCCCTCTTCTGATAAATTCTTGATAACAATAATCTCACAGGCCTCCAAACACTGGAGACAGTTCAGGTCTACTGCCCAGTAGTCTGCCATTGGATACAACACCTCAGTGTTCTGAAACAGCATTAGTATCAGGGTGCGGTCACATTAAATATTGTTCAGTCAATCTCAGAAAACAGTCTGCTGTATCAGAATAGTATAACCCTAACCCTAATTTAGGACAAAAAAACCAGCACAGACATCTAATGATCAACTGTGTATATTTACACCTAACTATTACCTTAACCAGCTGACGCCTCAGATGCCCACAATTAAACATAAAATCCTCACAGATCAACTTGTTTCCTCAGGTTATCTGCGTTTACATCCTTCTGTAGAAGACTAAGCAACAAGATTTTATCGCAGTCCACCACCTGACTCCAGAAGTGAAATGTCTCCCTGCACATCTCGATCATGCCATATCCTGGATGCTCTATTGCCTTGCAAAAGTGTGTCCCTGCAGAAGCCCTGAGCTGGAGCAGGAGTCAGACAGTGTGAGAGCATCTCCAGGCTCTCTAGGAGTGGTGCAACAGAACGGTGCGTTCCCTTTCTTGATCTCTTTCTCTCTCTCTGTCTCTCTAACACACACGGTCATAGAGAATTGCGCATGCTCCTCGATATACTCTCTCCTGCTCTCCTACAGTGCGCACACACAGGCTTTCTCTCTTGCACACATGGAGAGCAATGAAGTGTAGAGCCACTCGTATAATGTAGGGCATAAGATGGCATGTCTATTCTTAAGGACTGGACTTCCAAGTTGATCTTGATAGGACACTGCATTGCAATTACACCCTCTGCCATTTCCTCACATCACACAAACACATCCTCCATTGGCTAACTCGGCCAATTGTGTTGGTTCATTATAATTGGATAGGTGGATGAGGATGTTAGGCTATATATTGATACAGATATAGAATGGTAGCTAGGGACACAGACCTTTCGATAATCACCAAGGAAAAGAGAAATATCAAATGTGACATCCTTGCGAAACACGGCGCCTTAAAGAACTTTACGCAGAGTGGAAGGACGGATTGACAGTAGCACTTGGAATTGGGGAATGATTAAGGAGTGTAGGAGGATTTGGATTTATTGTGTTGAGTGAATGGACAAAGCTCACTGATCACTTGGATGCGTCCAAGCCTCTTTTTGGCATCCTCACCCTTACCGTTCCCTGACAGAAAACCATTTGCATACAAGTTCATGCCTCTACCGCAACAGCAGAAGATGAGATTAATTACATCTTGTGCAGCCACCGCAGGAGCATATGCCAGACATTCACTTATTCAGTGTAAAGTCGTGCATCGTGTCTATTTTACAAAAGCTAGATTGGCTAAGATTTATGAAGGTGTTTCTCCAGCTTGTGACAAATGCTGTCAAATTCCAGCAAAACTGATCCATATGTTCTGGCTTTGCTCTTCATTGTATAGCTATTGGACAAACAATTTTGAAACGTTATCGTTTATTATAGAGAAAATAATTTAACTGAATGCTCTCACTGCTTAAAGGTCAAGATCATGTTATCTGCATCTCCTGCGCTCCATCATGATAGCTGTCACCACTCAAATGAATGCATGATCAGATTAACTGTATAGCATGTGTATAAGACTCTAATACAATTCTAAAGTAATTATTTATCATGAATAAATATTTCAATGAGTAGAACTGGCTGTGTCTAGACTACACAACATTATTATATTATTTTTATTTTAAATTACTGTCCCTGGATCAGTAGGGTTCTAATAAAGTAGTAGTGGCTGGGACAGATTTTAAGTATTAATTCTGCTTACAAAGATGCAATCTAATTTAGCATCTTATTCATTTTTCAAATAAACGAGGAACGTTTAGCACTGACACCAACATCTGCTTCTGCTGTCAAGATTATTATTCAAACTAATTTAATGGTGCAGACTAACACTTAAAACAATGCAATACCAATATTCTCTATTATGTAAAAATTAAACAACATACAAAAGTGTTTGATAGTCGTTATTGCTTAGAAAAATAAAATGGGACATTTTAATATACAAAAAACAACAACTTGAAAACGCCTTTTTGTCTTTGACCCTTGTACAATTCAAGCAAAGAGGGTCCAAAACTTTAAGCTACAAAAAATGAATGCAGAAGACTCCAGTGATAACCAGTGTAATGAAGCTTGAATTTATGATTGTGAATATGAGACTAAATGGATAGAACTCTGAATAAATATGCACAAACACGCGTTACTACAATAGCATACTGCGGTTTGAAATGTTCATTATTGCATATTGTTTCACATCATTTCAAATATGCAAAACACACAAAATATGTTGCTGAAATACTGTTTATTTTCTCGATCATTCTGCAAGCTGATATTTTATTCCCTACTGTAAGATAATGGATAAATTAATCACACGCTTCCTTACAAAAAATAAACCCAGAGCAATCTAAACAGAAAGAAAGTCTGAGAGTGAGAGGAATCATGTTGGCAGCACCAGTCTGAAACGGAGATTTGGTAACTAGTGCAGTTACGAATATGGTTTGAGTAACTTGGAAAATTGTCACAAAACCTGTGACAAAAAAAAAAACATTCATGCATTACTTTTATCCCATGAGGCAAGAACCTCCTTACTATATTGGAAGTTATAAAAAATGTGTAGGTCCAACAAGTTTAGTGAAGAAATAACACATCATATTTTTTAATAGACGTTTAATTTGATTGAAAGACAAAACATCAAAGAACAACCCACAAAGTAGAACAGATGATTCTTTCATTTTCTTAAAAATTTGACAAAATATGATGAGAGGACAGTGCTTTCTGAGATGGCGAAAAAACCAAAAGGCAAAATGGAAGTGAAAAGGGTGAAGGTGTCGGAATTGACGTCATCCCTTACACAATCCACTTTCAGATGCTCTGATTTGAATTTTCCCACTTCAAATCAACATTTACACAATGTATACAACAGCCCACAGAAAGAGGAAGGAAGGGAGGATATATAAGCAAGGGATAAAATTATATTTGTACAAAAATAGATTTTTTTCCTATAGTTTTCTCAATGTTTTTAAAAGGTCCTGTCTCTGTGACGACTGAAGCGGCGACTGTGTCAGGGTCAAAGTTTTAATGGGGAACAAGTGGCTAAGCAACTAACAAGACATTTGTTTGAGGTTTTGTGAACATAAAATGATTCATAAGTCAAGGAGCTGTTGTACGATCTTTTCTTAGGGCTCTGAACTGCTGGTTTTAATCTAAAATTGTACTTTTATGTGTGTAATTCAAGGCTGAACAAAAGCTTCAGCAATTAAAAACATTTCTAGTATCTGAGAATACAACAGTGCAATTAGGCCTGGTTTTAGTCAATTTATGAAAAACGCTTGGCTCCCTTAATAACATTGTTCGGAAACATTTAAAGAATGGATTTATATACTTTCATATTTAGAAATATACACAAATTTACATATAGACAAAATATAGCTTTATGTTATAAAGCATTTGGGTATGTGTTAATTCTATCTAGTTATCATTTCTGCATTACTCCATTTCCAACAGGAGAAAGTTTTTGATCTCAAACCTGAATATGGCTTCAAGATACCGGTGATCCAAAATATTCATCCATTAAAAAGTCTAGTGAAGCCATTAAAATTCATTTGCCATGCAAAAATGAGGGGAAGAGGATGAAAAGCTGATTTTCAGAAATGTAGACCCATCTTAATAAACAGCATCGACTGAAGTTGGTTGGGCTTCACTCTGGATAAACCATCTCGAGTGATCTAAATCAAGCTATTGCTGAAGACCCTTGTGAGACTGCACTCAAACAAAAACAAACATTGATAATATCACGTAAAAGTGCCATTTTTTTATCCAATTAAATACTTGTACAAAATTCAAGTAATGTTGCAGTGCTGCATCTCCACCACTAGGTGGAGGTCTCAGCTCTCCCATTGCCTCAGTATTATTCCCTACCAGTACTGCTTCACTCCTAATAGCTCTCTATAGACTGCTGGAGACCCGAATCTTGGTCCTGGCGGTGTAACCTTGTTCACATGTGGTCTTTCATTGCCAGAGTTTGAAAATCAACCTCACTATGAATAGTCTTTGGGGGAAAAAAATGCTAAATGCATAGTTTAGCAGCAGCAGCAGCAGCAGCAGCATACAGAAATAAAGAAAATGCTGAAGATGGCAAATTACAGACCCAGGAAACAGACGATACCTCATTAAACAAGGCAGCCCTAAAACCACAACAATAGGACTTGAAACATGAGGTTAAGTGCTTAGAAACATCCTAATAATAACACATTTGCAAGACCTGAATGCATGAGGCGGCTAGTGCGAAAGGCTGACGCAGGAGTGGATGGGGGACACAAAAGACTCTATATACCATAGTAAAAGTGACTGAAAGAGAGGTAACGGCACACATTTTGAAAAATCATCCAAAAAAATACAGGATACCAATACTGAATTGGTTGTAATAAACTGTACAAGTGTCAAGCTCGTTTGGAAAACCACTTGAGGTGAATTGGTATACAGACGAGACACAGTGGGACATGTTTGCGGCTTACAAGTGGCAGGATGTCCACTATAAGCGTCCTTAGTTTACATCGTTCAGCATCATGGGCTCTGTGAGAACAGGCAGATTGGATTTTTAAAAGCTCATGTTCCGAGTGCATAATGAAAAAGTGTGAATGATCATAATCCAAAAACTCAGGGTGGGTCATTAAATGCTGGGACCTGCTCCCAGCGACCTCATTCCTGTCTGATCCTGAAGTTACATCATTATTGCGTCTCCCACACACCACTGATGATGCTCGGGGAGAACTGTGATTCCTCACTTGGTTCAGAGCAAACTCACTTCTTAAATGACAGTAATTACAAGAACATTCTATCAAGAACAGTCCGCTTGAGGGAAAAACGGCAATTTGAGCAAAAACTCCCATCAGGGGCTGAAAACACAATGTTTGTGTTAGAAACCCAGATTATTACCTGCATTACCATCATCATCTCCCATAAGTCTTCATGTGCCTAGACACGCCAGCCCAGGATGGCCCTATCCAATCCTGAATGAGGCTGATTACAGCCCTGGATCCCTCCCATAAGACCCATTATATCCCAACGTACATGACCCTGCGTAAGACATTCCTGCAATTACTGCACCTCCACCAAATCTATCATTTTTTTTTTTTCATATGTACCCACTGAAGGATAGTTTGATAGACCTGTGTCCACTGTTGTATGTGGGCTTGAAGTCCACTGTCATCTTTTTTTTTATGTGTTGTATATATATTTATATCTTTATACAAAGTATAAAACAGACCCATGGACGCCATGACTGTGTATTGGTTCTGAAAGTTCCTTTGCTCTGGCAAATGGTGTCACGTGTTCAGTTTCTAAGGGGCCTTTGAGGTGGCAAACCCTTCTGTCCCCCCGGCGACAGGAGGGCATTATGTCATTATGTCATTTGGTGGGGCGCCTCTAGCATCTCCATGAGGAAAGTATCGATGGGCGTGTCCCCTATGAGCTTGAAGAAGAACAGATGCTCCAAACACTTCAGTCCAATGGAACGCAGGGCAGGGAGCCGCAGCAACAGCTTAGCAAACCTGCACACAAAAACACACAATCAAACGCCGAAAAAACCAAACAAAACAAGACAGATGTACAATTAAACTGATAACTCTTTTATCTGTACTTGATACGACTCTGACAACCTTTGAAGTCAGAAAAGACCTGAGAAGTATGAAGCTGTTCTTCAAAAAATATATTTTTGATCATATCTCAATATTTATCATCCTGGTCCTGCAGGTAAGTGTTTCTTGTACCTTCCAGGTTGTTCGGGGTACTTCTGTTTGCAGTAGGCTTCCAGAGAGGCATAGACCTTCTCTCTCAGCGCCTCCACCTCACCTGGGTTTGACAGGCCTTTGGAGTCTGAAATAGAAGATGCATAACAAAGTTAAGTTTTGGAGTAGGAACTGTACTTTTGTGCTACAGCACATCCGCCCAGAAGCACAATGCAGCTGCTAAAACACCACTAATGGAACCCAACCAATATCTTCGAAATATAGAATCGTTCTAAAAAAACGTTTCTCGATTCTTAACACAATTTTTTTTCTCAACTCAATCTGGTGCTCTGGATGAGGAGGCTGAGAGCCTCTAATTGGGAAAATGAGAGCTGTCTTTTTCCCCCTCTATATAAAGCGAGGGGAACAGAAGAGAGGTCTGTCCTCGGACTCTTCCTCATTAATGAATGGGAGACACTTTCGTGCTAGTGATGGTGGGGGGTGGGGGGGGTGGGGTATTTACTCTGGGATACAAAGGCCAGTGTTAAGAAAATCAAGAGAGACTGACAGGAAATTATTGGAAATGGGATCAAGAAAATATCACAGGCAATTTGAATTTGCTTACAATATTGTTTTCAAGAACTAAAGCTATACGCCTTTAGATTTTTATCATTAGAAACACATTTTTGACTGGTAGCATCACATATAGAGTAGTACCTGGATTGAAGAGGACAATGGCTCGAAGGCACCCTAGCTCTGTTTTATCCATCTGCATGTCTCTCATTTTTGACACCAACTCCGTCAGCACCCTGAATATAAGAGAAAACACACGTTAAGACTGAAAACAGGTTGAATAATATATATATATATATATATATATATATATATATATATATATATATATATATATATATATATATATATATATATATATATATATATATATATATATATATATATATATATATATATCTCCACACACACACGTTCAGAGTTGACAGAGTATTTCGTTTTATGATGCATTCTCACTCACATGCATGCATACATACAGGCCACTTTATTAGTTACACCTGTTCAATTGCTTGGCAACACAAATTGCTAATCAGCCAATCACATGGCAGCAACTCAATGCATTTAGGCATCTAATGGGGAAGAAAGGGGATTTAAGTGACTTTGAAAGTGGAATGGTTGTTGGTGCCAGATGGGCTGGTCTGAGTATTTCAAAAACTGCTGATCTACTGGGATTTTCACACACAACCATCTCTAGGGTTTACAGAGAATGGTCCGAAAAAGAGAAAATATCCAGTGAGTGGCAGTTGTGTGGCCAAAAATGCCTTGTTGATGTCAGAGGAGAATGGGCAGACTGGTTAGAGATGATAGAAAGGCAACAGTAACTCAAATAACCACTCGTTACAACTAAGGTATGCAGAATACCATATCTGAACGCACAACACGTCAAACCCTGAAGCAGATAAGCTGCAGCAGCAGAAGACCACACCGGGTGCCGTTCCTGTCAGCTAAGAACAGGAAATGGAGGCTACAATTCACACAGGCTCACCAAAATTGGACAATAGAAGAATGGAAAAACGTTGCCCGGTCTGATGACTCTCGATTTCTGCTGCGACAGACTGCTGAGATTCGCATCATGGATGTGCAGCCGACAAATCTGCAGCAACTGCGTGATGCTATCATGTCAATATGGACCAAAATCTGAGGAATGTTTCCAACTCCTTGTTGAATCTATGCCACGAAGAATTAAGGCAGTTCTGAAGGCAAAAGGGGGTCCAACCCGGTACTAGCAAGGTGTACATAATAAAGTGGCCAGTGTGTGTGTGTGTGTGTGTGTGTGTGTGTGTGTGTGTGTGTGTGTGTGTGTGTGTATATATATATATATATATATATATATATATATATATATATATATATACACACACACACACGTATATACAATTTACCCCTTGTCAAACATGTCATTGTAAAAATCTTGATGGTGTTCGTGTGTTAAAAGAAAAAAGAAGATAAAAAAAGGCTACACTGCTTAAAACTGCCCCAACAGATTTTTATTATTGAAGGACACTGCAACACGATCAGCTGTCGGGAAATGAGACACGTGTGGGCAGACATTACTACATTAATGCTTTGATGGGCAGTGACTGTCAAGTACCAATGCCGCTTCAATACAACATCTAGATTGGCATCACTTCCTCTGATCCAGAGGGTGACGTCTCCTCTGACAGTCTTGGCCTTTGTGTGACCGGGTGATGGCACACACACTGGTGCGAGGCATTCTCGTTCCCACTCTTAACACAGTCTAATTGAATTGGCCTCTTGGAACAATAAGTAGAGGGGTGGGGAACTTCAGCCCAGTGTTTAAGTCAACCATCTACTTCATTTGTGCCACGGCTGTCACTTGCAGGGGACCTGATAAAGAAACATTATCAGGGCTGCGCATCTTAATGCGAGCGGCATTAACACTGAGATCCATTCTTCCAGAGGAGTCGGGTGTATTCTAATCACTAAAGCAGCCTCTGGGCGCTGAGAGCGGAGTCTTGAACCACGGCGCTGAAGACCTAAAAGAGTCAGGTGACATGGCTGCAGGGGATGGTAATGTCCAATTACTGTTAATACAGCTTTTTTGTTACAGTCATGACTCTCTTAATCAGTATTTCTTTCTTGTTGTTCAGTAACAAGAACCTCCAAATAAAGTGTGTATAAGACATTTTCGGTGAATACATTGAACATAAATATATTAACAAATGGATTAACTTGTACTAAATAGAATTTAGAAATTGATATATATATATATATATATATATATATATATATATATATATATATATATATATATATATATATATATATATATATATATATATATATATATATATATATATATATATATCTTATTCCTATTTAACTTCACTAATAGGGATGCTGAACAATGTATTTCACTGTCAACAAGTGGTGCTGATGCTGTGTTGGTGTACATTTCACATCTAAACTCTGTACTCCGTAAACACTACGGCCCTCTTCAACCTTTATTTAGGTTGAGATTTCGACAAAAAAAGGTAGCTGGTAGCTTTATTGCACAGCATTGTTCAGGTTTTTGTGGGCACAGATACAGTGCAAAGCCCTTGGCGACACTGGGTGTATCCCCCTCCATATTTTTTGATTTCATCATAAATGACACACAAATGGACTTCCTTTAACATTTTCTGTCTGAGCACTCAACCATTTCTGCATGACCTCTGCTGCCAGCGTGGCTGCATATTTAATGAATATCGATGTAAATCGATAGAAAGCTCGGTCCTCCCTGCCCTTCTGTCTCAGAGTTCCGCTGGCATAAATGTCAAGGTTCCTCTTCTGCCCTTGTCATGAAAATTTCTAGTGTGATCATCTCTTTGTCTCATCACGTTTGAATATGTTTCATATAGCCAAAGCCTCATATTACCAAAAAAAAAAAAAAAAAAAAACTCCTTCAATATGGTTATGGTATTTTTTAAATAAAATTATATAAAAATATGCATACATAGAATAGTGTATAATATTTTATACACATTAAAATTTTTTATTTTTTATTTTTTTTATTCTTAACCCTTTTCTTCCACAAACTTTCAGTGGACCAACATTATAAGTATAATTCTAACCTGTCAAATATGGCTCCTACTCCGGCGCTGTGGGCACTGTTCCGGTGCACGTGCAATCCTGTGGCCAACAGTATCCCATCTTTCACTGCTATTGAACGGTGTGAAAATGACGCAATGAGGAGCTCATTCCATCCTGAGAGACAGAAGAAAAAAAAAGAAAAAAATTAAAATCACACCGTAAGAGGGAATTAAGCAAGCATTGAGTGACAGGGCTCCTTTAACTAGTCTGCCTAGCAACTACCCCACTCCCCTCATTTCCCCAGAGTTGAGCTTGGGAAAAGCTGAGATGCTTTCATCTGTGAGACAGCAGAACTAAAGGGGTTATTTATAGAAAACCTGAGAGCTCAGAGAAAGAACGAGAGAAGACCCTCTCAACATGCTCTTCAGCTTGTTCTGAGAAGATAAGCAGGACTCGCTAATACAATGGGCCATGAAGGAAATTAAAAGCCAAGCAGTTTTTTGTAGAATGGTGGTCTACAGAGCATCTATTTGTCTTATTCATACTTTGTCAACTTCTTAGAAACTCGCTCATAAATCTGATGCTGTACACATAAATTGTTGCGACAGAACAACTGACTTTCCACACATCAATGCTGTCCTGTAACTAAGTGAGGACACCTGCCCCTATTAGTTACCCCTATATTAGCCATGGAGACTTAATTTCCCCCTTTTTAATATTTTACATTCATTTTTTAATATAAAAGCAGTTTTCTGAAATGAAACCTTGTTGCGTTTCCCTACTTTTTTCAAAACCATATTAACTTCCAACCCAGACATCATTTTTTGGTATCAAAGGTATATTTAGTACCTAGAGTCTAGCTTTGAGATACAATAGCAGAAACAGTATTAACAAACAAACAAAACTTTCCTAATGCCTATACATTTTCCAAAAATAAGCATCTTGCAAAAATCATTTTTAAAAAAATCATACATAAGTTGTTCAAAATTAAGGCAAACTAATTTTTTTGACTTTCTAACTGTCAAATGTTGAACGTTTAAATAAAATAAAATGAAATAATATTTACCAAAAATATATTTACAAAAATTACATTCTTTGTATATTGTGTGTGTATCTAATGCAATAAAGCAATGATATTTTCAAGGAGAAATTTAAGCATTTTTGATAACAGGCACATTTTGAACCCAGCACATCACATATGTAAGCAGAACACTAGAATGCTGTCTAAATAGGGTTTGAAACAGACATATAATCAGCAAACAGTTAAAAAAGTGAATAAATGAATGAATAAATAATTAGACAGATAAAAGCCCGGATTCAGGGAGGTTTTAGCAATGTCAGGTTTTGTTTTTAGACATTTTAGTTCACCTTTGAAACCTAACATGCTATCTAAGCAAGCAGAATTCTACAATGCAGTCTTGACAGGCACCAAACTAGGTTTTGAATCAGCCGTAGAGGCAGCTTAACTTAAACACTCTTCTATATAAATATTTGACTTTATAATGAACTCATCCTGTTTCTGTCTTTTAAGTGTGCATCTGTACTCTTAAACTCACCTGCTCGTAGAAGGATGACCTGGTCGTCCAGCGGGAGCTCGGAAAAATGCGGGATCCTCTTGGCCCATTCCACTAGAGTGAATAGCTGCTTGTCTGCGGCCTGACAGATGTTTGTGACTGGATCATTGGGCTGGTGGAAGAAACATGAACACAGGTGTCATACACCGGTCTGTCCAAATGTCAGAAAAACAAATTCAATGCAAACGCTTCAAGCTACGTAAGTTTGATTTCACACACACTGACTTGTTTTGAAATGTTAAAATGCAAGTAAACACTGTTGACACAAGGGGTGCTATAGCTAGCATTAGCATCATTTGTTGTCCTCTTCAGTTAATTTTCTCTTTCTGGTCAACTACTTTCACAGTGAGGCAAAGTTAGTTGTAGTTACTCAAACTGTTGGCATGGTTTATAGCTATCTAAATAATAACCCTTCCGTTTAATGGCACAGATATTTGATGGCTCTCCTCGGCCCCACACATGAGATCTAATCCTCTCAGAGCAGAAGTGAACAGGAAGGCAAAACAAACAGTGCTTTTTCCCCAGCCTGCGCAGGAAATACCTGCCGAGAACTGGTGCTAAAAAAATGACTCCCTTTCTAAGCGGGCCTTTCCTGCAGGAAGCTCCCTGGAACTATATTCACTTTGACATATTTGCTCATTCTCAAACATTTACGGAATGCTACTAAACATTTAAAGGACCCAGAGAAGGACATGCAATTAACTATCAAACAATATGTGTGGTAAAATTCTTGCATTGTTCTTGAAAATGCCTTTGTGGGGGACGTCACATGAGGGAGTTTGCGTATGGCAAGTTGCCTTTCATGCCTCCTGCAGATTTGAGTCTATTAGCACGTCTCGATGCGGAACGCTCCGGCTCCATCAAAGAGAGAGGACAAATGAGAAATATGAAAAATGGCCTAGATGTTTCCAGCTTCATGTTGCGTGAAGTCAAGGGAGGGATAGATGCGCTGCTTTGTTTTATAAGATGAAAGAGTGAGTCAATGGAGTGCGGGAGAGAGCGAACGAGCGCAGGAGAGAGGAAAGCAGCAGGAGAGGGTTTTCTGAAAGGACGAGAACAAATAGACGTTGAGTGCCGTTTTTCAACTCGAGTGTCAAAAGGGAAGGCGTTAGAAAACATCAACAGGACATTGCAGCGGGCAAAAGGACAAATAGTTTTTAAGAAAACAAACAGACGGGGATAAAAATTATATTCATATTTATCAAAATTATTAGTGGGAGGGAGTGTGCATTCCTGGAAAATCCTGACCTCACTTTTGGCAGCCTGCTAGATTCACTTGGGTGCAGCGCAGGAAGTTTATTAATAGGTTCGACACAGTGACATCACAATTATTAGTCGAGAGCTTCTGAAAGGGTCAATATATCAGCCGCTGTCACAGAAACAGCCTCAGTTTATAAATTTTTTTTTTAAATTCTTTAACATTCTTTTGGTTAAAATTTTTTTAGTTCTATTTTCAGCAACCCGTCTTAATGCATGTTCCTTTAAATGCTAATGAGTTCTGCTCACCTCACCCCTCTCTTCCGTGGGATGACGAGCTGTTTACTTTAGCCACGGTACTTGCTAACTAACACATTATTGGGAAAGGCGATTTGCAAAGATTCATAAAAGAACCTTATACTCCTTCTGTAGGTGAGGCTGGCTCACGAATAATTCACATGAACAGACGCATTTAGGTAGATCAGGGGGCGCATTCCCTTCAAAAACAAAGGTAATCCACTGCATCTTCAGCGACTGTCGGGAGTAAATGATGACTGCTATGTTCATTATTACAGCCAACAACAGAACACCTCAATTGCTTAGGAGCCGTTCTCGTCTACTCCTGCTCCGGCGACGAAACAATGGCAGACTGATGACAGCTCACTCAGGGCAGGTCTAAGGTAAAATGCTAGTGTCAATCAACAATCGTGGGAGGGGCCTGGGTCTGTGTGAGATACAATTTTTGAATAAAATAAAGAAAATGAAATAAACTAACCTTGGACACCAAAGACAAAAAAGCCTTTAGAAATGTGAAGTAAGTTCTGAGAAATGCACTAAAATCATTAGATTTGCAAATGCCTCTTTTCATATTGTGTATGTGATGCAGTGTCATTCAAACATTAAGTTTAGCTTAAATGTCTGAATACTTGGTGAGACCACTTTGCGGCCATTATTAGAGGCAAGAAACATCTTCACAGTTGTACTTTGGGAAATGACTGACGACAGATAAACAGTGGGCTCTTCCGTGATTTTGCATCAGGACACGGGAACTCCCAGGAGAATCCTGTGAAAGTGTTGAATGTTTCCCCTCCACAGTATTTAAGCGGCTGTTTAAAACTCACACTGACAACAGAAGCAGATCAAAGGCAGAAGTTGGAGATGGCAAACTGTTAGCCAGATGCAAAGCCATCTCTCAGAAAACGGAAGCAGCTTATGAATATTTCTGTGGCTGATCGGGGACATGCATACGATCCTCCTCGGTGCAACAGTTTCTGCCATGTTCTTTAACAAATACATAAACAAATTATTAATTCACAAAGCAACAATATAAAGGAAAGTGAAGTGGTGGAGTGGAGAGACTCTGATGCTCCTAAAAAGAATACAACTCCCAGAGTTCTCGTTAAACACGGTAATACTCATGAATGATGAATAGCTATCTTGGCTCTGCTTACACTGACCTCGTTTCTTCTACAAAACAACCAAAAATGACCCAAAAATTGAGGCCGCTAAATACCTGACTTGATTAAAAAAATAAAAAGATCCACAAATCTAAATATAGCACAATAAACATGCATTTAAGCATTTCTGCAATTGAAGTCGTTAACAGGGTCCGCCTTTTATTTTTATGATTTTTTATTTTTTACAAAATTAGTTACAATAGTACAATATTAAATTAACTTAAAATTAAAGCTCAGCTAAATGTTTTATAAATGTACAAATACATAAATATATAAATAATGATTATTTTAATGGATTTTTATGCCTTATTAATATGTAAATTAGGGTTATACATCCATCCTATCCATATCCAAAGTTGAAGACCCTAGATCTAGATTAAAATGTATCCAAGTTGCAGAAAATAAGTGGTTGATAGAGGAGGTAAAACCCACCATGAATAATTTCTTTAGTGTGAATACAGTCAGCCATATGATTTGCTTGTGAAATTTGGCTGAGCGGGGGAATGCTAGCCCCGGGGCACGAGTGATGATGACTTTTTCAGATTCAAGGAGGCGCTTTGATAACATTCTCTTCATGACCATCACAAAACAACGGCTGTTTTTGTTCCCGCTGAATGGAAAGCATTCAGCCTGCATTATTCACGGCAGATCCTGGTCCCGGGTTCTTGCAGAAACGGCGCGCTTGCATATCATGCTATGAAATTTTTATCACTTGAGGAGGAGAGATGAGAGACGTTTAAATTTTTCATTGTCTGCTTAAACTATATTATTGTTGCGTGACAACAGCCAGGGAAAAAACAGTCTGGATTTACAGCTGCACAAGACGTCTGCAAGCTCATGTGACATATCCCTGTCGCAGAAA